>NC_135486.1:121142738-121742738 GCF_052094955.1 Ictidomys tridecemlineatus
GACCAGCCTGAGTAGCCTACTCTCTCTGGGCCCCCTGAAATCAAAGAGGAGAATGGCAGAGATCCAGAACACCCCCGCCCTGTCCCGCTCTGTCGCTGACACCTGTCCTCCCTCTGAGCGCTCCCCTCGCACAGGGACCCCTCAGTTCTCAGCTCTCCATCTTGCCCGTGGCCCACATTGGCATGTCTCTCTTAGGGCGAGGAGGGAAGTTGTGAAGCTGAGCCATTGGAAGGGGGACTCACTGCCTTCGTCCACACGGGCATCTCAACTCCCTCAGGCTGCTACTGACCAGCCACTGAGAATTGACATTTCCCGGGTGATTTCCAGGAAATGCCTGTCAAACTCACTGTCCTGCCATAGCTCTCGAAATTTCACCAAGAGGAATAATGTTTTGGGGGATTCTTCTCTAGATGGGCATTTTCAGAAATGTTTGCCAGAATATTTTTCCCAGAAGATATGAATGGTTGTTCTTGGATAAAGGATTTTCTTTGAGAATTATTGAGTGAGTTCAGATGAAACAGGTTTTTTGAAAGGGCTAGTGGAGGTGGAGGTGCTTATAGTGTGCTGCCAACAGACTCAACCCTAGAACACTCACTCATGTGTCCAGGTCCCCTGCACAGAGTTTGGGAAGTATTATTCCAGAGTCTCCCAAGTAAGCCTGATTGGCAGAGAACCAGAGGGCCAACCTCTCGCGCAGGCCTCCTCGGAGGGTACCAGGAGCTCTGCAGGGGAGGTGCCCGCAGCACAGTGAGACTCAGCCCTGGGACTTCTGAATGCATGAGCGGGAAGATATTGTTTAGTCCATCATATTTGTTTTATTTCTATAGATCTTCAGAAGACCGCACTCTGGTCACGGGGTCAGGAATAATTGAGCTTCTTTGGAAGAGTTGGTTTCTCTGAATCTTGTGGCCCCCTGGACTGTGAAACTGGCTAGGGGACCCTCATCACCGTGGCTGGGGGAAGCCTGTAGCCAGGTGGGTGGCCACTGGTGGCCGATACATGGTGGAGAGCTGGAAGGCCAGCCTCGTCCCGCTCCACCGTGCTGACCAACCTTCTTCTCCACCACTCACTTGTTTTTTGAGTGCTGGGATCAAAGTCACGGCCTTATATGTGCTAAACATATGCTCTACCCCTGGGATACCTCCCAGCAAGCCCTCTACCGTCATTTTTGAAGTCTTTTTTCTCCATTATCTTTTAAAATTATCTTGAACCCTTTTGGTTCCAGGCAAGGGGTGTGTGGAGTGATTCACAACAGCCCCTGACACTAAATCCCTCACGAGCCTTGGCAGGTCTTGAGACGCTCTGCTTGGGCTGACCAGGAAGGCTGCTGTGCACTGCTGGAGCCACAGCCCCATGACATGTTTCCAGGGCACACAGGGTCCAGGCTCCGGGGGCTCCCAAGTAGGCCAGTCCTTGTCTTCTGTGTCCCTAATCATCGGAGCCATGAAAACAGTGCACTAAGCCCTGCTTTCCATTTATCCCCTACTGTGGCAAGGTCACAGGACAGTTCACATGTGCTTTGTCCTTAGTACCCTCCTAGCAGAGTATGCAGACAATGACAGGACATATCCCAGACTGTGGAGCTAAAAAGGACCTTAAAGCCGGGCCCCGGGGCTCAAGCCTGTAATCCCAGCAGTTTGGGAGGCTGAGGCAGAAGGATTGTGAGTTCAAAACCAGCCTCAGCAAAAATGAGGCGCTAAGCAACTCAGTGAAATCCTGTCTCTAAATAAATATAGAATAGGGCTGGGATGTGGCTCAGTGTTCGAGTGCCCCTGAGTTCAATACCTAGCACTGAAAAAAAAAAAAAAAAAAGTGTAAAGGACCTTAGAGACATCCATACCTGGGATAGCAAACAGATCCAAGCCATCAGGCTGTGAATGCCTGGACTGATCTGGGCCAAGCCGGAATGGCAGGCTGCATGGGCCGGTGCCTGCTGGGAGTGAGGCCCTGGAAAGGAAGTGCCACCCACCCCCCACCCCGGCTTCTAGGGCCTTCTCTCTCCCTGCCACCAGGAAGTGGTGTCCTTTTTCTGAATCTAAGACTCTTAACCCCATTTGCTGAAGTGATTATTTTTCTTCCAACCCTAAAAGTTATTAGTAAACTAAAACACCAAAATATTAAGTACTTTCCCTTGAGGTAATTACAAAATAAAAACAGAACCTGGACTTGGGCCTCCTCTTCCTTCCCTTCCCAGCCTCTTTCTCAGAGGTCCTAGCCCAGGGCCTGGCACACGTTAGGGCAGGACTACATAATGGAAGCAGATTTTTTTGTCACATACACATCAGATAAATCCCACTCTCCAGGATTTATAAAGACCTCAAAAAACTTAACACCAAAAAAACAAATAACCCAATCAACAAATGGGCTAAGGAGCTGAACAGACACTTCTTAGAAGAAGATATATAATCAATCGACAAATATATGAAAAGATGTTCAACATCTCTAGCAATTAAAGAAATGCAAGTCAAAACTACTCTAAGATTTCATCTCATGCCAGTCAGAATGGCAGTTGTTAAGAATACAAGCAACAGGGCTGGGGCTGTAGCTCAGAGGTAGAGCACCTGCCTGCCTTGTACTAGGTTCAATCCTCAGCACCCCATAAAAATAAATAGATATTGTAGGGGCTGAGGTTGTGGCTCAGGGGTAGAGCGCTTATCTAGCATGTGAGAGCTACAAGGTTCAATTCTCAGCATCACATATAATTAATAAAGATCCAATGACAACTAAAATAAAAATTAAAATAAATATTATGTCGATCTACAAGTAAAAAAATTTAAGAAAAAAAAAGAATACAAGCAACAATAAGTGTTGGCGAGAATGTGGGGGAAAGGTGCACAGTTACATGGCTGGTGGGACTGCAAATTGGTGCAACCAATCTGGAAAGCAGTACGGATATTTCTTAGAAAACTTGGAATGGAACCACCATTTGACCCAGCTATCCCACTTCTCCGTTAATACACAGAGGACTTAAAACCAGCATACTCCAGTGATGCAGCCACATTAATGGTTATAGCAGCAATTCACAATAGCTAAATTGTACAACCAACCTAGATGCCCTACAATAGAAGAATGGATAAAGAAATTGTGGTATATGTACACAATTGAATATTACTCAGATTTAAAAGAGAATAAAATCATGGCATTTGCTAGTAAATGGATGGAGTTGAAGAATATTATACTAAGTAAAGTAAGCCAATCCCAAAAAACAAAGGCTGAATGTTCTCTCTGATAAGTGGATGCTGATCCATAATGGTGGTGATGGGGAGCATGGGAGGAATGGAGGATCTTTAGATAGGGCAAAGGGGAGAGAGGGTAAGGGAGGGGCGGGGGATAGGAAAGATGGTAGAATGAGATGGACATCTCTAAGTACATTTATGAAGACATGAATGGTGTGACTACTCTTTGTACAACCAGATACATAATAAATTGTGCCCTATGTGTGTACAGTGAGCTGAAGTGCATTCTGCTGTCACTGAGCCATCCAGCCCCATCCTTTCCCCAGTTTCTGAAGGCATTTAGAAGTGAGGGCTTTTCCACATTCAGCTCTACCCAGACTGTCTGTGTTTAGCTGTGTTATTGTATCTGTCTGACTAGACCCGCCCTCCACTCAGTTCCCGTCCTCCGGCAAACTTCTTTGGTAAATGATATTGCTAATCAGAGTCAGTCCACCAGGGCCCAGACCACCAAGATGGAGTGATGAACAATCTCAGGAAAGTCTAGCTGGGCAGCTTGGCCTCCTCCACCTGCAGTACTGCTGGGAAGTCACCTTAGTAAAAATGGGGACTGACACTTCAACTCTGGAGAACCTTTTCCTTGA
Source organism: Ictidomys tridecemlineatus (assembly GCF_052094955.1). Lineage (NCBI taxonomy): Eukaryota > Metazoa > Chordata > Mammalia > Rodentia > Sciuridae > Ictidomys > Ictidomys tridecemlineatus. Next base: position 121,146,556 of record NC_135486.1, read on the forward strand.
GCCAATGGGACTCCAGCTCCTAAGCAGTTAATCTTCTAATAAACCCTTGGTGCAGGCCTGTCCCTGCGGCACTGCTTTGGCCCACCAGAGACGGGGTCTTCTTCAGAGTTGGAGGAGTGAGTTTCAAGCCCACCCTGCCTGGGCCAGCACAGAACAGTGCCACTAAGGAGTGCTAGTCTGGGGCTCTTCTTGCAGAGGCCTGCTGCCTGCTCCCCTGCATGTCGGCTGTCTGGTGATAGACTCCATCTGTGGATTCTCCATTCAGCTGAGTGATTGAATCTGCAGCTCCTCTGATATCAGTTCCTCACCTGCCACTTTCTTGAGGAGAGGTTTTTGGACCCATTTAGTTGGGCGATTGGTTGGAGAGGGAGCGAGAGGGAGAGCCTGCCCCTCAGCCGCCATTTCTCTCCTCCTCCCATAGGATTCATAATCCGCCTGGAAAACGCAGGAGGGTGATAGAGGATGGCCAGGCGCTCTGAAAAGCAGGCCGTGATGACGTTACCAGGCCAGACTCAGGCCCCTGAGGAACTGGTCACTGTAGCTACTTGGGGATGCACAACAGTGCCTTCAAAAATATCCACCACTGATGTGGGCTGGGGCTAGGGCTCAGTGGCTCAAGGAAAAGGTTCTCCTAGCATGAGTGAGGCACTGGATTTGACCCTCAGCAGCACATAAAAATAAATAAAGGCATTGGGCCAATTTACAACTAAAAATTTTATTTAAAAAAATATCCACCACTGATGGGGTGGGATCATACTTCTCTAAAACGCATTGCAAATTTCTGTCCTCAGAAGCCAGTATTCCTGTGCCAATTAGAATGGACCCAAGTGAGGGCAGAGCCAGGTGACTTCCCAATGAGCTTAAGCTAAGCAAATGTGCAAATGTGTGTCGTGCAGGGCCCCAAGCCTCACTGACATTCCAAGAGGGTGCTTCCTGCTGGGCCTCCCGGCAGGTGCCCATTTCCTATTAGTTCTGTAGGGGGGATGGCAGGTCAAAAGGATGGAGGAAGGAGGTCCAATAGAAGGGGAGGAGGACCTGTTTACTGGTGGAATTCTCCATGGAAGAAGGTTCTGAGCTGAGCCTCCAGATGGAAGCCCTACCTCTGAGGACCCACAGGCCATCAGACTGTGTCCACCGTTCTCTGTCCCTCCACTGTCCTCTGTCCCTCCACCTTCCGCTCCAGAGCCACACATGCCAGACTCCTGCGGAATTGCTCTGGTGAGTGGGGAGAGTCAGGTTATGTGTTTAATTGAAAAATAAATTTCTTCTTGAGAAAAAGGGGGTGCTACAGGCCTTCAGGCAAATGGGAGGGGATAGAGATGTGCCTGTGTAGGGGCCTGGAGCAGGGTGCTGTCCTGGGCCTAAGCCATCCCTGCTTGCAGATAAACGTCAAGGAGCCCAGGAACCCCTGGATGTATGTTTAAGGGAATCTGTTTGCGTACTCAGAAGGAAGCCCACAGCTTGAGTCAAATCTTCAGGAGGAATCTGTACAAAAATCAGTTGAGAGTCAGGGGCCCGGCAAAGACCAGATCTTTAGAACCCCCAGCTGCCACTGATACTTTTGCTTTCGGGACCCCCTTCTTCCCAGGCAAACTTGGCCTCAACAAAGAGGACCTTGGCCTCCAGCGAGAGTTTCCTCTACTCTCCAGAGGCTTGGGGTTTTCCCACGACTGCACCATCTTTTCCTTTTCCTTTTGTTTTTGAGGTGTGTGCAACTGGCTCATTTTTTGTGTTCTGCAAGGGGCTTCGCTGTGTTGTGTGGGCCTCCTCTCTCAGCCCTGCCTCCCCCAGTAGCTGATTGACTCATTTTTTTTTAAACCTTTACACTTTCTATTGTTTATACAGTAAAAATGTGTCTTCTTCATTTTTATTTTTACTTGGCCAAAGATGGAGTCAAAATTAAGTTCTATATGGTAAGATTTTTTAAACTCAGAATAATTAGATCAGAATTTTAGAGCTTGTCTTACCAGCCCACTTTTTAAAACCAGAGATGTTAAGAAGCTTTCTCAAGGTCATATATCTAGCTGGTAGTGGGAGGGGTGAGTTATTTTATTCTTTGCTCTTAAGAAAGGAAATTATAGGGCTGGGGATGTGGCTCAAGCGGTAGCGTGCTCGCCTGGCATGTGTGTGGCCCGGGTTCGATCCTCAGCACCACATACAAACAAAGATGTTGTGTCCGTCGAGAACTAAAAAATAAAATATTAAAAATTCTCTCTCTCACTCTCTCTTTAAAAAAAAAGAAAGAAAGGAAATTATAGAAATAATGGAATTTCATGAAGTTGGAGATGTTCTTTATCATTATTGTTGAAACAAGGCACAGTGTGGTTATATAAAAACCTCCCCCCAGGCCACCTGCCAGGCCCCCCCCACAGTGTCTCCTGTCCCCCATCTTTCCCTCCCCCCACCCCTTGGCTTCCTTCTAGCCCAGCTCAGTGGGTTCCTGCTGGGCTTCCAGGAGCTCCCATTCCCTCAGACTTGAGTGGCCATACACACATAGAAGGGACACTTTTAGTTCAGAACTCATGCTCTAAGTTATCCAGCCTTTGCCAGGCTTGTGGCCTGTCATCCCAGGGACTCCTGATGCCAAGGCAGGAAGATCTCAAGTTCAAAGCCAGCCTCAGCAACTTTGTGAGGCCCTAAGAAACTTAGGCCCTGTCTCAAAATAAAAAAAAAAAACCAAAAAGGACTAGGGATGTGGCTCAGTGGTTAAATCCCCAGTGGTAGATAGATAAATAAATAATCAGTCAATTCAGCCTTTGCACCATGTTGCCCAGAAAAATAGGAAGTCTGGAGGAGGGAAGGAAAAACATGCTTCTCTCTGGGGAAACTTGGGATTTGCTGATCACAGAAGCGTCTTTTCACTGGGCTGCGAGCTGCGGTGTGGGGAGAGGGCTGGGCTTTGCTAAGGGGTCGCTGTGGTTCCTTCATCCCCCTCAGCAGCTCTCAGAAATGTCTGCTTTGGGCTTGAGCTTCTGTGAGGGCCAAAGATCTTTCCACGAGGGCCCTTTCTGTGAATAAGAACTCCTTTCACTTTTGTTCATTCTGTCCCACCATGTTGCTGCCTTAAAAAGAAAATGTGTTGTATATATAACCCAGATTATGTCCCTATAAAGTGAGTTCGTAACGACTCCCTCGTGAGCTCAGCCAAAGTCTGTCTAGACAGTGTTTCTGGCTTTCCCTTCCAAACTTCGTTGGGTTAAAAATAGGGAAGGATTTGTTTTAATACAGTGTAGTCCTGTATCTTTAACCTTTTGTTCAAATGCACATTGCCTGTTTAAGTTTTATTTAGAGAAAGTGTGTAACTTATAAACCAGCTCACTCGGGCCCTGGGACTGCCCCTGGCTGGCCTCCTCACTGCCAGTGGATTGGCCCGGTCTCCAGACGGCTTTACAGGAGGCTTAGACCCGGGGAAGCACTTAATTATTACCCAAATTTTTCCCTTTAGTTAAGTCTTATGGTAAGATATCCCAGAGATTATATTTTTAGCAACCACTTTAAAGAGGCTGGGGAGATTAATTTAAAATTGATAATCGCGTGGCAGCACGGCAGCTTAACAAGCCCAGGGTCTGCCTTGTGGAGCTGGCTGCTCTCAGGGGACTCCAGTTCAATTCTCTTTGCTGCCAGTTGAAATCAGAAATCACAACCACAGTGATTAGCAGTGAATTCCCTGATCTCCCTGCCCCAGGCAGAGGGAGAGGGGCCTGTGTTCTTGGTAGCCTGTAGTTAACCCTTTTGTGGGGTGGTGGGAGGGTGGACTTGACGGGGGACCTCGTAGTCTGCATCTTTGCAGAAACCGCCCAGGTGCCCAGGTAATCCTGAGAGTCCCAGGTTCGGGGGCCACTGCGCTGGAGGAAGTGCTGGTGAGCGGTGGAAGAGGAGCCCTGGGTTCGTCCAGAGCCGCCCGGAATGGCTGCTGAGCAGCTCTGTCAGGCTGGGAGGGCCTTTCTTTGTGGAAGGAAGCAGAAAAGCTGCTTCCGCCCTTCTGCCAGTTTTCTTCTTTTAAAAATGGCCTCTGGCTAGCCAGTGGACGATTCCGAATGGCATTGTGGAGCAGCAGTAAGCAGTGTTAATGAGCTGCAGGATATCAGAAACAAAAAAGAAAATATTTTCCCTGCGGGCCAAACAAAATTAATTTTAAAAATTAATGTAAACCACTAATGCTGCAAGTGCCTCCATTAAATTACGGGACTGTGACATGTACAGTGCTATATTTTCGCCATTGAATTTGTTATCTAAGAGGTGTTCATTGTTTGTTACGGTGTGAAAAGCTGTTTTCCTCCAGATAAGCTTGTTCATTAGTAAACTGGATCTCTGCCACCTCCCGTTTCTTCGCACTGAAGTAATGCCCCGTAGCATGGATGCAGGCAGCCGCTCCGCATTTAATATCAGAAATGTAAATCAAAAGCGTCCAGTCTGGTTTTAAATGGCTTTAGTCTTTCCCAGGGTGAAATCCAGGGGAAAAATTCTTCCCTGTGCGGTTCTGACACCGCTGCTTTGGCAGACAGGCCCTGAAAGCAGCCTGATAATTATTAAACAAAGTATCTTGTTTCCCACTGAGGTCTCCGGATTGCTCTGTCATTAGACGGGATTTATTTCTGGGGTTTCACTCATACTGTGACAGCTTGGGATATGTAAGTTCTGTGTTTTAATTTCAGGCAGAAATAAAACTGGTCAAATGCAATTTGGGCGGGAAACAACCCTTGATAAAATGGTTGTGCATCTTAATTCTTAAACGCAGAGAGAGTGAGGGAGGCACCTGGGGCACTTTGTGAAGCTTCAGCCAGAGCAGGCGGGGCACCAGAGCCAGAGGAGGCGGCACAGACAGGCATGGGAAGCCGTGGTGACTGCAGGCCTGAGCACCCCTCCTCCAGGCTGGTGGACGCTGGCTTTGCCTCCCGTGTTCTGCCAGCAAAGCCAGAGCCCAGGGTGTGTGCTGCTGCAGTGACAGAAAACTCAGCTCCGACCTGGTTCCAGACACTCGAAGGCCGCCACATGGATGTGACATTGGCCCAGGCCAGCCCACCACACGTGGACTTCTCCTTGTGTCCCTGCACCCGGCCTTTCAAGGGGTTGAGTAGGCTTAGGATCTGCTTTTCTTTTCCCAAAGGGAAACCAAATTTACTGACTCCTCTCATGCGCCTTTTGACTCCCATTGACTGTCCTCTTGACTTCTGTGGTCAGTTCTAATTCAGCACTATTTCAAATGCGAGGGGTGCCTCAGGAACTGGCTGGAGCTGTGAGGAAGCCTGATTAGCAATAAGCTCATTTCCATAGAAACAGGCCAATTAAGAGGCTGAACTAGGAAGCATTGACGAGCCACAGCTAGTCAGCTTTGGGGTGCTACAGAGGGCAGTCCAACCTGTGCTGACGTGGACTCAACCGACCTGATGCACAGGAAGGATGCTCTGGCCTTCCGGGGCCATGGGTCTCGTGGGGCTGTGTGTTTGATTGTGCTCTGAGCCCTCTGCAACACAGGCCTGCAACACAGCAGTGAGAGGGTGCTCAGCGTATCCCTCCTCAACTCCTGATTTACCAATCAGGATTCTCATGAATAACTCTCTGCTAAAAGAGTTACAAACTGGCTCATTCTGAGAAGCCCATCAGATCTTGTGATGGCACAAGGCTCCTGGTTGACATGCATGAAAGCAAAGTGATCCGCCATGCCAAGTCTGGGTTTGTCCCAGGTGGCCCCAGTTTGTACCTGCTCCAGAGGGTACAAGGGGAGGCCTGTACTCTTAAGCATACCTTGGTTCACTTCTTTGTGATCTGGTACCTGACTCAGGCAGAATCTGGCCAGTTTCTTTATAGCAAATAACAAACCAGAAGAGGCCCCGTGAACCACAATCAAACCCCTTGCCTAAGAGGAGTAGAAGGTCAGATACCAAACAAAGCCAGTGAAATAAATTCCAAATCAGTGCTGTCCAGCTTCCAGCCAGCTGTGGTTGGAGGCAAAGAAGGGCCACACGCCTGTCCTCCATTATTTGTGCATTTTACAGTTCACATTTATTTTCCAAACAGGGGATGTATCACATCCTGTTTGTATTTAGATATATCTATAGCAGAATTATAAATGCCATGCTGTTCATAATAAATATCATGTTGGTGACATGCTCACCTGTGAGGGAGATCTGAAATACATATTTCTTAAGTTGGAGGACAGCTGTTTAGTTTTCCCTTACATATATCCTTATATTATCCTCCAATTTTTTTTTTTGTAGTCCAGAAGTATTTTGTAATTTAAAAAGAAGCAAGCAAACTTTCAAGATAATTATGATTAGTCCACTGGGGATTGATTTCATTAAAGTACGGGAGCGAATGTGTGTGCATGCGCGTGCACATGCATGTGTATAGGAAAGGAAACTATTTAGGGTCAGGCATCTTAGGGATTGCTACCAGAAATGCTGTGCCTGGGAGCCTGGATGGGGCTCTGCTTTGGACATCAGGACAACAAAGAAGGGCCACCACCGTATCCTCCATTATTTGTGCATTTTATAGTTCACATTTATTTTCAAGTGTATTTTTGAAATATCTGTTTGAATAGGTTTAGGTATAATTCTAGTCATACCAACTGACTTTTGAGAGTGCCCAGGAATGGATAAAATGGCCCCAGAATGGGAGAGATTCCACATGGGAAGGGATTTTTCAAAAGGAAATGAGACAAAAGATGGAGTCATGAAGCTGGATGCCTTGGCCCACTCCTGTCATCCCAGAGGCTCTGGAGGCTGAGGCGGAGGATTGAGAGTTCAAAGCCAGCCTCAGCAACTCAGTGAGGCCCTAAGCAACTCAGTGAGGCCCTGTCTCTAAATAAAATACAAAATATGGCTGGGAATGTGGCTCAGTGGTCGAGTGCCCCTGGGTTCAATACCTGGTACCCCCATCCCCCAAAATAAAAGATGGAGTCATGAAGACATAGAGTTTAAGCTTGATATACAACACCATGGTCTTTTTTTTTTTTTTGTACCAGTATTGAACCCAGGTGCTTAACCACTGAGCCCCAGCCCCAGCCCTTTCTATGTTTTTTTTTTTTTATTTTGGGGTACCAGACATTGAACTCAAGGGCACTTGACCACTGAGCCACACCCCCAGTCCTATTTTGTATTTTATTTAGAGACAGGGTCTCACTGAACTGCTTAGCACTCATTTTTGCTGAGATTGCTTTGAACTCGTGATCCTCCTGCCTCAGCCTCCCCAGGCGCTGGGATACAGGCGTGTGATTACTGTCAGGTTCTTGACAATACAGTGCCAGCTTGACCTTTGTTGAGCACCACTGTGTACCCGGCACTTTGGTACAGCTTCCTCTGGCTCTCTGCCTTTTGTCCACATCGACCACCTTCGAGGTATCTGGATGAGCCATAGGAAGTCACCATTTTTTATGTCAGAGACAATCAAATGTCAGCAATTTTATGTGGTTCCAACTAATAATCTTAACTTTATTCAAAATGTTCAAATGTCAACAATTCTATATGATTCAACCCAATAATCTTACTATAGTTGTTTGGTAAATGGAGAAATTCAGATATTGAGGCTTTTTCAATAGAAGCCCAGCTAGCAGGCAGCAAAACTGAATCTGAACCAGGTGGTCTCTTTCTAGACCCTCACACTGAACTGGTGCCTCCCCTTTGGTTGGAAGCAGTGGCACATTTTTAGGGCCTCAGTGTTCAGATAGGTTCCTCAACATGTCAGCCAACTTGAGATCCACATGGTTGGTCCAACGCATCAACTACTTCCTGGGGTCTTGGGACACACTCGTGAAGTGCTGTTTAAAAGAAACGCTGTGGAGCAGGAGTGCCAGAACCTGGGAGATGGAAGGTCTAGGATCTCTCCTCCTCTCTCCAGCAAAGAAAGAAATCCGCATAGCCAGCTGAGGGGTTCACAGCTGGTCCTGGCCCATTAAATCTGAGATTCCATCCTGAGCCTCTGGAAGAGACCTGGACAGAAATCAGACTCTGCTGCTTGGGAGCCCATGCCTTGAACCTCTGGTTCACCTGTTAAGTCAAGTGTGTGCAGATGAGTCTTGCACAGAGGGGCGGGGGCAGAGGAGGGGGCGTGGGAGCCGCAGCACCTGAATCAAGTTAGGGAAAGAAACAGCTGTAGTAGCTTCTCGGACCTTGTGTTTCCAGCAAAGAGAAGCCAGCAGGCAAGGTGTTTTAAACTGATGAGCTGGGGAAGGCATCAGAACAATGGGCAAGAGGCAGGCTGAACGGAACACGGCTTCTCTCTTGCCTTTCAACAAGACTGAATAAAGTTTCGGAATTTTTTTTTCCCCCTGGGGACATGTGGCCATTTTTAAACTTTCATTTTTCATAATGTCACAGATAATCTTTTTATCTATTATCCACTGGCGCTTTTCTGAGAGGCATTTGCATCAAATGGCGCTGCTCGGATCGCCACTGTCTCTGGTGGGGAAGGCGCTGGGATGAAAGGTCACGGGCTCCCTCTGCCTTGCCCGCTTTGTTCTTGATTCTCACACGGTTTTTTACATCTGAATTCTGGTATTTCTGGAGTATTTCTTTAGAAACCTTTCCATCCTGAGATCTAAGCACATCAGACTCCAATCTATATATCAGGGTTAGAAAGTGTCTGTGCACTGAAAGTGAAGCATCCACTGTGAGCATTTGTAGGGCACCCCACGTGCTCCCACACCCTCCTGAGCATTTCCTACGGCCCCCAGCTATAGCCCTGCCACTCACATAGTGGGGTCTCTCCCTGGCTGGGCTTCCCATGGGCATGGGCAGGGACTTCTGAGCGTGGGCTGCTGTAGCCGCTCCTGTCAAGAGAGTGGGCCTGCGGCCTGTGTCCCCTTTCCCCACTCCTCCATGTGGGCAGAAGCTGGGCTACATGATGGAGCCTGGCAGAGACCATGGAGGAGCCTGGTCTAAGGGAGGAATAAAGCTGCCAGCCCTTTTGTGTGCAAAACCCTGTAGGGAAAAATGACCTAGAAAGTTGAGGGAATATGTCTGGTAGCTTCTGCTCAGTTTCCATGGTAGATTATCAGCCCATCGTCCCAAGCATGGGGCCAGGCTCGTCCCAGGCCTACCCAATAGGGCATCTCGGCAAAGCATCCTGTCCACTCTGGCCTCCTCCTCCGCGCCTCCCCACCAACGCACTCTACCTCACACACAGCCTGCAACATTTCTTCCCCTTCCAAACAGGAGAGCAGAGGCAAGGCCAGGAGGCTGCAGAGAACTGTGTTGACCTTGGTCTCTGGCCACAGCACTGCTTTTACAGGGACCTTGCCGGCCAGTGTCCAGGGCTTGGCGTTGCATTTGCGTAGATGCTGTGTATATGTGCTCCTAAAATGAGGCCATACCGGGCCCCTCTAGCTGGAGGCCAGTCATTGCAGCCTTTGGGGAGGATGTGGGTACTGAACTGAGTCCACACGACAGCTGCAGGGAGGGGACATGGCTGCAGTGTGAAGTGACTGCCAGGTGTGCAGGGCTGGCCACCAAGCAGACCTCGGGACATGGAACTTTCTGACTCCCAGTTTCTCATTCTCCCGTTCCCTGCTGGCCTCGAGGTAGTTAGAGCTTCTTTGAGGACACACACACACGCTCCTTTATTTTAGGAACACTTTAGAAATGGGTGGTGATGAGGCTGCTGCAGGGACCTGTTTAAGGGAAGGGTGGTGTCTTTGAGTGAGTGGGGTGACCCCCTCTTCCCTCATCTCTAGACCTTGGAGCCAGTTACCCTAATTTTATATTTTATGACCAAAAAGAAACTTCTGTTGCATGGTCAATACACTGGAGCCCTTGGTGCCAAGACACGTGAAAGCATTCTCTCCTGGGGCATGGGACCCTCATTCTCCTGGGCACGGGAGCCTCATTCTCTCCTGGGGCATGGGACCCTCATTCTCCTGGGGCACGGGAGCCTCACAATGCTGTGAATGCCAGCCTCTCCCAGGAAGCAAAATAACAGCCTTCCTGTGTCACTTTCCTCACTCACTGTGGCTTCTGTGAGAACTTCGTGCGCTGAGCTCCAGCACATAGATGTTGGTGACACTTCTAGTAAGTAGAGTGCCTGCTCAATTATTTTTACTTGACTTGCTGATTAAAGGGAGTTGTAGTCAATGTTCACAAAGTCACCTGCACACTGGCAATGTGGGGTGGCAGAAGGCCACTGCAGTGGGACTGAGGATGCCAGCTCATGTGACTGAGTAAGGCTAGGAGGACAAAGTGCTTCCACATGGCCTCTCCCCTCACGGAGACTGGCAGGAGTTCCTAGGCAAAGGGGACAGAAGATGCTCCTGAATGTGGCCTTGTGCCAGTGATCGCCAAAGATGACGCCACAGCCCACTTTGTGGTTGTCCATCTTAAAGCTTTGGGGTCACAGGTGATGCTGCCTTGCTCTGCTGCAGGAGAAAAACCAAGGTCTGAGACCCACAGAAGCCCACTCTCAACAGGAAGGCTTGGTTCCTTCACCCACTGTAGTCCTTAAACCTGTGCCTTTGTCCCTGCACCCCTCACATGCCACCTACCTCACAGCTACCCGTTGGCCTGCCTCCTCTGACCCTGGGCTCGCTGCTGAGCAGATTATCCACCATTCCCCAGTTTGGCTGATTCTGTAGCCACCAAACATGTGGAAAGTGACCTCTAGTCTTCTCGGGGGCCAAGGATGGCCTTTGAGCCCTCCACAGAATTTGTAACGTTAAAAACTACGCTGGTCATAACTGTTAATACGTGCTCATCGTGGACATTAGGAAATTCAACACGTTAAAAAGAAAAGCACATTTCCATCAATATATATTTCACATGATTCTGTTTTTTTCAGTATGTCATACAAAGAAAGGTGGAGTCTTCTTTTAGTCATGAGCAGTGCCGTGTTAAGTCAGGGACTTGGGTTCTAGCGCCAACCCAAGCCTGAGTTTGTAGCTAGTTCTGCCACTTGCTGGTTGTGTGACTTTCAACAGATTATTTGACATGCTTGATTCTGTTTTCTGGCTTTAAAATAGAGACAAGAGCAGCTTCCTATAGGGCAGTGTCGGCACTAACAAGGTCATGCCCCAGGGCATGCAGCAAGCACCCAATAGATCAGTTGGTAATGGTCCCTTTTTGCTTTTTCCTGGTCTTGTTAAACAAGAACGCAGCATAAAAAAAAAAAAAAAAAAAAAATCAAATTCCAGGCTCTGCAAGCTGCACAGTCACATGAAGCCCTGGGACTGAGGCTGGAGGACTGCCCCTTCATCACCTCACCTGGAAAGCTTGTTAAACAGACCGAGGTCACCTCTAGAGTGCCCGAGTCATCAGGAATGGAGACTTTTTCTGACTAGTTCTAGTTTGTTGCTGCTTTAAAAACCGTGGTTTGATAGCACTGGTTGGCCCGAAATCCATAGGACGTGGAGCTCTGCTCATCATTCCCATCACGGGGCAGCAGGACAGACGCCTTCTTGACTGCCTGTGTTCCAGGACCAGAGGGGCTACACGGCTCTCAGCCCTGGACCTGAGGAGAGCAGCGTGTGGCTTCTCTCTACTTCTATGGTTTCTTTCCATGTGGACATTCGGGTTTGCAAAAGCCAGAATAGACACCTGAAGTGAAACGGGAGACGGCTCAGATGAGTGTGTTCACTGACCAGGGATAAGTGTGGAGTGGGCAGTAAGGCTTCCGGGCCAGGAAGCAGACCCTTTTAGGGTGCTATCTGCAGCTGTATCACCTTCTGGTTCCTGGCAGCCCCTCCCAGAACCCTCTTCTTAATGGGTCAAGGAGCACTGAACTGTTGATGCTGAAACCCAGGAATCTGCATGTCCACCTGGTCACCAGCTCAGGGACCAAGGATGGACCTGAACCATTTCCAGCCTCCCTTTCTTAGGATATAAAAAGGAGTGTGCTCTGATTCACTGACCTCAGGTTGGGGGTGCTCCACAGTTCTTGGGGCACTGCTGGACATGTCCCTGATGTCAGAGTCTTCTGTAAGAAAGACAAGCGTGAGGGCGTGAGGAGAGCCGTGGCCCTACCCTGGCCTGGTCCTGCTCACCCTTGCCACCACTTGTCTTCCACCTTGCGCTCCTCCTTCGGGACTTGAAGATGGAGTAAATGCCTAACGTCTTCTGGCTGTAAGTGGCTTGAGCTCATTGTCAACTGGAAGGCTCAAATAGCGAGTGTGACGTCTCAAGCCCAAACAGCCAGAGCGCATCTTGCACGGCTCCCGCCTGGGTGGGTGGGCGGTCCGCGCATAGCCCGCGCCTGCTGTCGGCCTCCCACCTGTCCCCGGGATGGCAGTGCGCCTCGGGAGCCGCGCGCTCTGCCTGCGCGCCCCGCCGCCGCAGCCAATCGGCGGGTGCACTGCGGGTGACCTCCCCGGGGCCCGGGCATAAATTGCCAAGTTTCCCCACCTCGGTGTCTGTGCCGGCCGCGGGCTCCTCTCTTCTCGGCCAACTAGAAGCTGATCATGAGCAGCGGGACGGGCCGGGGCGCTGCTCAGGCCGGGCCGGGCCCGGGGCGGGCGGCGCGCAGCTCCGCGGCCGCCGCACCCGCGAGTCGCGGCTAGGTTGCTGGCGCCGCTGGCCGCCCGCAGCGTCCCGGAGCCGGCTGCGCCTCCTCCCTGCCTGGCGCGGGAGGCCAAGACCTTGGTGCGCGGGGCGCCTGCCAGGCGAAGACCCCACTCGGAAGCCGGACCAAGGGAGGTCAAGGCTCCTCGGCCTGGTCGGGGCGCCCACAGCTGCCACCCTTGGACCCCCAGCTAGGGTCTCCGTGGCCGAGATGCCGCAGACGCCCAACCTGCCCCTAGCAGTGGACGTGCACCTCAGGACCTAGGATGCGCCTTTCCTGGAGACTTGGAGCTTCCCCTTGGAGATCTGGAGATTGCACGGGGCTTTGTTTTTGCGTCCTTTGCTCGGCTTTGGCTTTGGGATTCTCTGGCGACCTGAATATGCCCTTCCTTTGTGGGTAAGTCTCCTGTGGTTCGGAGCAAGGATAATCCACCCCGGGGCATCAGCCTTTAAATTCCTGAGCCTGGAGTCAGTCGCCTAGGGCTGCAGAAGAGGACCCAGCTCCTGAGGACGTAAGGGCTCTCTGATTCCACCTTTCTTTTGATGGAGAGAAATATAATTTCATGGCAGAATTTTCTTTAAGCACATTGTCTGATAGGATTGGCAATTACTAACCAGGAAAATGAGTAGCAATTAAGAGTTCAGTAATAAATGGAAGTCTATTGTCCTAATTGAGTGGAATTACTGATGGATAATGGCAACACTGACTTCTTCAGTTTAATTAAGAGTTTATATAATTATAGTGCACTTTTTATTTCTTGGGGGAGCCATGGGGTAGGAATTAAATAACCAGTGTGATGGTTAAGAAACCCATTTAATGGATAAGTAACCAGTAGGTTGAAATCAATGTGGGTGCCTTGCTCCAGTAATGCGGACTTAGATGACTTCCTGATAAAGGGATGTGCCTGCATGGGCCAAGCCCAGCTGCTAATTCTTGCTTGATAAAATCTGAATAGCTTAGAAATGATTAGGTAATCTCTGAAACTGGCACACTGAAATTGGGCTCTTTGAGGCAGCAAGGCTCTGTGCTCGCCTGCAGTGGTATTAACCCCGATTTGTGCTTCCCATAACTGTTTTCCGCATTCTCCAGAATGAAGTGAGTGGGTCATTTGAGAGTGTTTTGCTGTCTAGAGTTTCTGTATCAGAAATCTGGTGATTGAGCTGTTAAGCTTTAAATGTTGATAGCTGAGGGGACGGGCAAGCTCCGAGCGGTCGCTGGGCTTGCAGTGGAGTAGGTGTGGAGGTGTGTAATTTGTTTGGGAAGTAATCTGTAATTATAAAGATGTTATTTTCCTCTTTGGTGGTGTATTGTTTCCTTTACTATTATGTTCTCAAGAAATTGTTCCCCTTGTGGGAAGCAATGAAACTGGAGAGAAATCCCTGCTCAGAGGATAATTTACTTGTGTTTTTGGTATAGGTTTCTGGGAATCCTTTTGCCCTGTGTTGGGATGTGTGTGTTTATGTTCATAAGAAGCTCCAGCAGGTTTGGAAATCACTAGGTTCTGAGACACTGGTAAATAATCAGCACTTGCAGCACTGATGTTTGTGCTGCTCTGCACCTAGACTTCTTTCTCTTTTGTACACAAGACTGGGCTTTCACCGGGATGATCAGGGACTGCCTCCTCTAGTGAGTACATACCACAGGTGGGATCAGGGGGCATCATGACAGTCGTACACCACTCAAGAAGAGACAACAAGTGACAGTGACAGAGCAGTGCGTCTTCACTGCTGCATGGGTTTTCAAGTTTGCCAAGCACTTTGAAAATTCATTCATAAACCTACTTGCTGCTGTCGGTGTGCCTCCTGGGCTGTGCCCTTCCTGGGTGCCTCACACAGGGTATGGGCATAACTTGGGTCATTGCTACAGTCCAGAATGGTAAGGACTTACCTACCCTGGGTTTTCCTTTCTCCCCCACCCCATCTTGTTGTTATGTCACTGCCATGAAAATCTAGCAAAACTGCAGAAAATTGTGTCCTTCTAGAACCACGGCTTCTCCACATGGGCTTCGTTAGTTGCCTATGCCTTTTTTGTTGGTATTCTGCCCCAGGCTCAGCTGAAACCCACTTATTTTATTTTATTTTATTTTATTTTTTGTGAAATTGTACAATTGAACTCACAACACAGATAGAAATTTGAGAATTGAAAGATTCAAGAATGACAAATTGCCAAGTTTCATAACTTGTCATAAGAATTAGTATTACAGGTTCAACTTCCTCCTGCCCCTTTCCCCTGAGCACTCACAGATCTGTCATACAGCCCTGTTGACTAGTCCCATAGCTCAGTGTGTGGAAGAGGGCCAGGGATCTCTGTCTTCTCAGAGACGCTGCCCTCATCTAACCCTGCCCCAAATCAGCTCTCTGGCCAGTCTCAGATAAGTACTTGAAATTTTGATTGAAATTTCCCCTTTCTCTTTTTAAAACCTGCCCTGAGTCAGTGGCCTGTCTTAATGCAGAGTCAGCCTGAACAGAATGAAAAACACAGAGACAGGTTGGGGTGATCTCAGTGAGCCAGTAGCAGATTCCAGTCCAACTTAGACATGGTACAGACTGCCTGGCATGCTCTTAGAAGGCAAGGGGTATTGGAGGGCAGAAGATGGCAGCCACCACCCGCCTTTGCCTCTCCTCTCACCTCCTTCCCACCCAGCTGTAGCTTCCCTGACCAGGCTGTGTAGGGGTATCAGTCACCACTTGTCTCTTGCTTGCACAATGCAGATTGCTCACTGTAACAACAGGGCATAAAGTAACTCAAGCAGGTCTTGGCCCCCGTCCTGGGGGGTTAACTGCTGGAAATACCTGAAAGACGTACATTGAACACACTTACCTGTGACCCAGTTCCGTGGCCTGGATCTCAAGGACAGGGTAATATCAGTCCCTTTTTAGGACCTATTAAATATGGTACCTTTCTCCCTCTACACTCCACCTGGTGGATCATAGTCTTCCTATTATGGAACCAGAGAAGCACTTCAAGGTCATCTCAGCCCCATGCAAAGTGGGCCATGGATCGGCACAGGCTTCACCTAGGAGCTTGTTAGAAATGCTGAACCTCAGATCTGATTTATAGAATTAGAATCTGCATTTGAACAAGCTCCCCAGATGATTCAATGCATTATGACAGGTTGGATTTTCCCGTGAGACAGACTGAGATGGAGTTTGGTGAGCAGAATACGTATCAGTGAGGGTCCTCAGGATCAATGCCTGGAGAGGGAGGAGGTGGAGCAGGAATGGGTGGGTGGAGGGAGGTGGCAAGCTGTGTGCTGCAAGCCAGAGAGAGAGCCTTCACTAACCACCTGGAGAGCCATGGCCAGACTGCCCTTCAGAGTTGTCCCATGATGCACAGAGAGGGACACCTCCCACCGACAGCCCTCCCAGCAGCCAGCCAGCAAGCTGGCCTTTGGGTGGGGACCTGGGAAGTCACCTGGATGACTTTGCAGTGTCCACCACGTGTGCTGAAGTTGGGGTTCACTGCTCTAGGCCAGTGGATCTCAAAATGTGGCTCTAGCCCAGGAGGACCTTTCCCACAGGGGCCTTGTCAGAGATCAGATTCCTGAGCCCCGCCCAAGGTCTGCTGGGTCAGAAACCACAGGGCTGGGGCCCAGCACCCTGTTTCACAGCGCTCCAGCTGCCTGCTGCATGCTCAGGTTTGAAAGCCACTCTGAGGCAGCCTCGTCTGACTAATTTGCTTTTTAAAAATTATTTTATTGAAAGATACTGTGCATTCTCTGTGGTAAAATCACCCTTTTTACATGTACAGTGATTTTTAGAGCATTCGCAAGACATGGCCACTAATTCTAAGACATGTTCTCAGACCCCAGAAGAAGTTCCAGACCCACTGGCCACTCCATACCCACTTCCCAAAGTCTGGGGACCATTAATCTACTTCATTCTTTATAGTTTTGCCTATTGTTTGAGTTTATTGTTGTTGTTGTTTTGTTTTTTTGTTTTGGTGGGTAGTACTAGAGATTGAACTCAGGGGCACTCAACCACTGAGTCACATCCCCAGCCCTATTTTCTATTTTATTTAGAGACAGGGTCTCACTGAGTTGCTTAGCCCCTCACCGAGGCTGAGACTGGCTTTGAACTCACGATCCTCCCATCTCAGCCTCCCGTGCTGCTGAGATTACAGACTGCACCAATGTGCCCAGCTGGTTTTACCTATTCTTAGCATGTCGTTTCAGATAAATGAAATAATGCAATGTGAGCATTTGTCTTTTTCCTTAATGTTTTTGAGATCCATTTGAGGTGTGGCTTGTATCAGGGCTCCATTTTTTAAATGGATAACTCCCATTCCATTGTTTAGACGCCATGTGTTCTTTATTCACTCATCTGTTGATAGCAGTCGGGTGGCTCTACTTTTGTCCCTCATGAATAATGTCATCCTGAATGTTCACGGAAAGTTTCTGCGTGGACGTGTAAATACCTGGGAACGGAGCTGTGGAGTCGCGTGTTAGCTCTGTTTCTGTGGTGTGGGAAGGAACTGTTGCACAGTTCTCCCGCGTGACTGTGCCCTTGCACACTCCCCAGCGCTCTTGAGGGCTGCAGTTTCTCCATCGCCTCTCCTCACACCTTGGTCCTCCTCCTGACTGTGGCTATTCTAGTGGTTATAAAGTGGTAACTCATTTTGGTTTGAGTTTGCATTTTGCTTGTGAGTAAAGATATTGAGCATCTTTTTGTGTTTTCATTGGCTGTCTATATCTGCTTTGGGGAAATGTCTATTTTGATCCATTTTAGGGCAGCTTTTTAGTCCTAAAGGAGTCCCTCAGGATATCTGCTGTGTGTCTAGATCCTGAGCAGGGTGCTCGAGGGTTGATCGAGGAAAGTCTAGGATGTAGTCTGTACCCAACAGAGAGTCAGACATGGGGATATCTGAAGAAGAAAGGAAGAAGACAGGAGTGCCTCCTGTGAAGGGCTAGCCTGGGGGTTCACACTGCCGCAGTTCTGATGAGCGTGTGGGCTGCTGGGGTAGTACTGTGCTGGGTCAGTACTGTGCTGGGGTATTACTGTGGGGCAGTACTATGGGGCAGTACTGGGCTGGGGTAGTACTGTGCTGTGTCAGTACTGTGCTGGGGTAGTACTGTGATGCAGTACTATGGGGTAGTACTGTTCTGGGGTAGTACTGTTCTGGGGCAGTACTGTGCTGGGGCAGTACTGTGCTGGGGCAGTACTGTGCTGAGGTAGAGCTGAGAAGAGGAGCTGGATGTTTGGCTGGGCTTTTGCAGAGCATTCTTGTTCTGTAGGTCGAAGTACCTGTAAGAGGGGACTCAGAAGTTCAGAATTCCCTTCAAAGATTTTTTCCCCCATTGACGTCACGAGGTGAAGCAATTTGCCTATTTCCTCATATGGAAAAAAAAAATCTTTTGCCCCTCCTACTTACCAGCATGGGCCTAAGGATTGGTTGTAATTCTCTATAAGCAATTGCTTCAGAGTGGGTTGCACCTTATATGACAGGGGATGGAAACATTTGCAGGTGTCTGTCATCCTGATTCCCTGTTAGCAGATCCTTTCAAGGTACCTGAGACTATTGGGCAGCCCCTCGGGGCTCCAGGCAGCATCTCTGTGGGATCAATACATCTTAAGTGGGACATATGAAAGCAAAAAATTTCAAAACAGGTGCTTCAAGCAAACCCTTGGTCATGCTCACTGTGCAAGGGCTTGCGTGCCTGTGACTGCGAGGCCAGCTGCTTGCCACCTCACTATAAAACGCCCTCTCAGCCTTGCGGGGAGGAAGCCAGAGCTCCGAGAAGAGAAGCAGCTTGGCTGGTGTCATGGGTTGCACTGTGTGTGGTAAGACTAGAGCCTGGCCTGTCATACCGGGCCCAGTGTCTTCATCTGGCCGTTTTACTTCACAGGTGGCAAAGGATTAATGATGGGATGTTTTGCTTCTTGGACTATAAGTGGATCCTCCCCCGAGGCCTAGGGTCGGATGCCAATGTGCTATGCTCCATTGTCTTTCCAGTGCCTCGAGGCGGCCCTGAGGCTCCTTGAGAAACAAGCTTCCAAACTCTGTGGAAGGGTTGAAGTATCAGGATATTTCTTGTACTTCAATTCTCGGCTCTTCCAGGAGCCCTTCAACTGGCTGGGTAATAGAGTATGTGGGTCGCTCTTTCTTGAACACTGTCAACACAAAACCGTGGCACTGTAGAATTCAGAAGTAGGGCAGGACGTGCGTGCTGAAGGAACCACATACTGGACAGTGATTTTCTTTCCTCTGTTGCCACCTGAGCTCTCTCACAGGCACCCTGTCTTGGGTGAGGATGTGCCCTGAGAAGCCATATGTCGGTCAGGTTTAAGTCCTGGGAGTCTATTTTAAATTCCACAGGAGTGTCAGCTCAGAGAGGGATCCTCTGATAAAGCAAAGCTCTTGTGGTGAAGCAGACCATCCGGCCTCTGGCCATTTATTCTACAAATCAGGATGTTACCCTCTTTTGCTTTAAGGCACGTTGTGTCTGTATCATACATTTCTGCTCATTTCATTTGCTTTGTTTAGTTTTTTAAGAGCGTGGCAGGTGCTGGGCGCAATAGCGCCACCTGTAATCCCAGCAGCTTTGGAGGCTGAGGCAGAAGGGTCATGAGTTCAAAGCCAGCCTCAGCAACTTAGCAAGGTCCTAAGTCACTCAGCGAAACCCTGTCTCTAAATAAAATATAAAAAAGAGCTGGGATGTGGCTCAGTAGTTAAGCACCTCTGGATTCAATCCCAGCTACCAAAAAAAAAAAGAAATCGGGGCAGGTAACAGGAGGCAGCACACGTCAACGACGGCTGGGTGGGCGACAGTGGCATTTTTCGGGAGGGGTCTGGAAGCTTCTCAGTAGTCTTTCAGATAAGAGTTTACAATGAAAATTTCTTCACTCATTATCTGTGTGCCAGATTCTTAGTCACCTTTGTTTGATGATCCTGATTGATTAAACTCTGTCCAGAGCCACTTCCTTGAAGAGGCTAATTGCCAGATTAACTGCCCAGGGAAAGTGCTTCACTCTGGAGAACGCCCCCCGGGGGCCCACAGTGCCCTGGGGGGGTGCCCGGCCTCTGTGGTGGTGCCCAGATATGCCAAGTCGAGGGTGCAAGGACAGAGGAGAGGGTCCATCACTGTGACATGCTCAGCAGGCTCCACTGCTGTCCTCCAGATGACCACAGATGAGGCCCTGGCCCATGGGAGAAGCCTGCAAATGTCAATGCTCCTGACAGTAGGAGAAGTGAGAAGAGAAAGCACCTTGTTGTTAGGAGAGGATTTTGCCAATAATCTAAATTGCTGCTTTCTTCTCTTAATGAAGAAATGTGCATTTAATGACACCCTGCCTCCTGGTTCCTCTGAAGCGGAGATAATATTAACAACTAATATTTATTGAGGACTAGTATCCAGGTACTTCAGCACTACTGGTATTTTCCCCTGTAAGTCCAGCGATTTGGAATGCTGAGGCAGTAAGACGCCAGTTCAAGGCCAGCCTGGGCAGCTTAGTGAGGTCCTGTCTCAAACTAAATAAAGCAAAGAGGGCTGGAGAGCACCCCTGGGTTTGATTCCTAGCACTGAAAACAAACAAAAGCCACACTCTGGAATAGTCGTGGGCGATGTCATAGCTTAGAACCGTGGTTTCCCCTGGTTTGGACCTGGGTCTCTCTAGCAGAATGGCTTAGAATGTGGAACAGTCACCTGGTGCAAGCAGTGATTTTAGGACTCCCCAACTCCTTGACAGACCCTGGCTGAGCAGATGAACCCTTGAAGCTCTGGGGCAGCTCTGCTCCGCTTGGTGGTCATTTCCACGGGTTGTCCCTCTCCACAGATTCTGACCACGTTCCTGTGTGGGGGAGGAGCTTCTGGGAGCAGTCTCCAGTCTGCCCAGGCTGGCGTGGGCCCAGGCGGACCGGGCCTGTGCCAGCAGGTGCCCGAGCAGCTGATTTGGGGAGGAGGTGTGGAGCACAGCCTGACCCAGCTTCTGTTTTCCTGCTGTAGTTGGATAAGGTAGAAGTTCGTCTTGGCTCTGTATCAACTATCACAAATAGTAGTAGCAGCCAAATTTGAGTTCTGTGCTTAATTACCAATGTGGTATTGAACATGGAGATTTGAAAGGAATCGAAAGGAAAAGATTTCCTCTTACCTGACAGATGTCACTTACTCCTTAGGCCCTCCTTGAATGCTGTGGATTTTCCGTGGTGTAAAATTGTGGAGTGTCAGTGCTTGAAGGGAGATAGAGGCATCCTAGGCTACCTCCTTGCCTCCACTGCCCCTGCATCTCAGAGGGACCTACTGTCCTGGAGGAGAAATGAACAACCCAGGGCACAGGGCTAGTTGGTGACAGGCCTGACCACAGAAGTCTTCAGAGCTTGGGGGACCTTTCACTGGGTGGTGTCTGCCGCAAGGGAGGCTGGGGTTTGAATCCGTCTTCTGCAATGGGGAAAGAGACTTCACCCAAGATCTTCCCCCAAACAGAAAGTGATATAAATGGGCCCTTAGTTATTGCCATCCTTAAAGCCTGAGGTAAAAAGTCATTTTATTAATCAGATTTTTTTTCACTATGGGAACAGGTTCCCTTAGGACACGGAGAAATTTCCTGCTTTGTGTACTTTCAATATTTTTTTGTTTTGTTTTTGTTTGGTTGGATATTTTTGGTACCAGGGATTGAACTCAAGGGAGCTTGAGGACTAGTATCCAGGTACTTTAGCACTTTTGGTATTTTCCCCCAGCCCTTTCTTAATTTTATTTAGAGACAGGGCCTTCCTGAGTTGCTTAGAGCCTTGCTGATTTGCTGAGGCTGGCTTTGAACTTGTGATCCTCCTGAGCTGCTGGATTGCAGGTGTGCGCCACCACACCTGGCTCATCTTCTCTTTTGGTAATGCTTTAGGGCAGTTCCACTAGGTAGGCAGATGGTCTCCTGATGTCTTCTGAGGGCTCCTCCTGCTCTGCAAGTCTTCTGTTCAGCCCAGGCAAGGAGCGTAGTTTCACATTCCCATTTTTCACCAAAGCTGGACTTACGCACAGTGCCATGGCCACTGTAAAGCATCGTCAAACAGCATTTTCCCTTGCTGTGTACTCCCCTTGACCTCCCTTGGAAATGCTGGGAAGCTGTTTCCCATTCTTGGTTCTCAGCACTGGCTGACCACCTGTTGTGAATTTGACCAGCTGAAACAGCGGCCTGAGAACTGGAGTAGTGGCTTCCTCGTTCACAGGCTGGGCAGCCCAGTGGGCTCTGGAATAGATGTCCTGCATGGAATGGTGTCCATAGCACAGCTGCCTAGTCCTGGGCACTCCTGCTACTGTGCGCTCTGAGCAGAGGGTCCCTTCCCCCTTCCCTGCCTGCCTCTCTGCACATGTAAGAGTCACTGAAGTGTATTTCACACACCAGATCTGAAACATTCATAGTGCACAGGGGAAAGTTAGTTTGTCCGAGGTCATATTTTTCATAAAAGATCATTGAACACGGGATAAGATTTTCAGAGGAGATGATCACATCACCTCCAGGCCTTCAGAAGGGAGCCTCATCCAGATGCAGTAGCTGAGGTCTTCTGCTTGGAGCCCAGGGCCCTAACCAAGTGACTTGGGACTTAGGAAGGCCCCTGCCACTCCGGCAATCTCTGACTCTTGAAATCAAGAGTGATTTTTGCTGCGATCAGGTAGTTACTCTGGTGGGCTGAGGAGTAGCCCAGTGGTGAGGGCTTGCCCGTATGTGCAAGACCCTGGATTCAGAGACAGCATTCATGTGTCCAGGTGACAGACATTTGTGAGGGCCTTCTCTGTCAGGCAGGGTGTCAGGAGCTGGGGAGGCAGCATGCTCCCTCCTCACTCAGGGGCTCCAGTGCAGCGGACACGAGCTTTTCAGAATCTTCAGGGTAGAGGAGAGCGAGCATGAGAAAGAAAGCAGTTCTCAGACCTTACTGTTGTTCTCCAGTACCAGGGCTATACCTAGCAATGGTGGCCTTCAGTTCTCAGTAAGTACTAGTGACAAAGAGGCCAGTTCCCACCGGGGCAGAATCAGGATTGTCCTGAATAGCACAAGGATTCTGATGGCTTCGAGTGTCTCTGGTCCTGTTAGGTCTGAGGCCCCGAGGGAAGCAAGCCTGTGCTGCTGGGCAAGCGCTGCGTCCTGAGCTGCATCCCTCGCCTCCCCCACTTGTACTTTATTTTGAGACGGGGCCTCACCAAGTTTCCCAGCTGGCCGTGAACCTGCAGTCCTGCCTCAGCACTGGGGGTGCAGGTGTACGCCACCCCCTCCAGCGCTCTTCTTAATACAGCCGAGCCTCCATGTTGGAGTCCACTGAAACCTGTGGGCAGACACAACCCACTGACAAGATGCCTGGGAGACAGAAGAGCCAGTGCAAGGGGATGCCACGGAGGCGCCAGGTGCTGGGGAAGCAAGCCTGGACAGGTTGCAGGGTTCTGGGAAGCCTCCTGGGGAATGTGGAAGGCATGTAGGTGTGCGACTGGTGACCGGGCTTCTTGGAAGCCTGCAGCCCATGCCACCCGCCTGGCCAAGCAGTAAGGCACTTCTGGGCAGGTGACATGGAGGTGAATCTGACACATGCGTTCCTGGCATGATTGAGCCCATGTGACCCTGCGCACAGTTGTTCCTTTTAAAACTCAGCTCCCTGCAGCAGTTGCTCAGGTCTAAGGAAAGCTGTGGTGCCTGTCGAGGCTCCCAGGAAGGAGCTCCAATAAGAGGTGTGGGCAGGCAACTTGTCATGCCGAAGAACTGAAAGCCCTCCGTTCCACAGTCACTTAGCACCAAGTACCCATGAGGAGCACTCACACCCCAGCTCACAGGTGAGGCCGCCTATGTGCCTGGGCTGTGGCCGACTCTGGGCATTTCCCCTCTTGGTAGTGAGTCTTTGAAAACCAGCAGACAAAAACTGGTCCCTGTGTTTTTGTCTGGGAAGCTTTAAAATGGTGCTTCCCATGGTGGGAAAATGACTCTGCATCTGTAATGCTTTTCTAGAAGGACATTGTATTTCCTTGTCTCTTGCTTGTGTTAATTTCTGGAGGGACCCTCCTTGGGAATGAAAGGTCATCGGGATGCATCTCCAGAGGATCACCTTGACACAGGAAGGGGCACTTGTAGCTTCTCCAAACACCCACAGTTGAGTGTGAGGCTGGGAACCTCTGGGACGGGCCCAGGTGGTGCTGGACAGTTCCCGGGTGTGTTCTTGGTGGAAAGTAGATTTAGCCATGTTGGTTGACTTCTAGTATCCATTCTCTCCTTCTTCCCGGACCACTGATGTCTAGCTGGGCAACTGGCCCCTCTAATGGCTCAGAGACTACATTTCCCAGACTCCATGTGGCAAGCTGCTATCTCACACCTGAGTTGTGGCCAGTGGGCATTTTAAAAATGTATCTTTATTTGTTTATTTCAAATGAAAACTAAAAATCATAAATTATATAAACTTTATTTATCACGCAGCAAGATTTTTGAAACATGGATACATTGTTGAGAGCTGAAGTGAGCTAATTAGCATATGCGTCACCCCACATCTTCTGCAATGAGAGACTTAAAATCTGCTGTGGTTATGATTTTCAGGAGTACTGAACATTGTCAACCGTAGTCACCATGCTGATCAGTGGGTCTCAGAAGCCTTCCTTGTATCTGTGAGGAGCATCTTCCCAAGAGGAGACGACCTTTGTACTCTGCTTCCATAAGATCATCTGTTTCCTGTGCTGGTTTATTTCACTTAACAAAGTATCCTCCAGGTTCAAAGAGGTGTCACAGATGACACAATTTTCTTCTTTACAAAGGTTACATAGTGCTCCATTATGTATATATATAGCACATTTTCTTCATCCATTCACGTCTATGGGTACTCAGGGTGATCTCAGTGTTGGCCAACGTGGAGAAGTCTGCAGTGAACATGGGATGCAGATATCTCTTTGACATACTGATCCTCTTTCCTTGGCTGTATGCCTCAAACTAGGACTGCTGGATCGTATGCTAGTCCTATTTTTAATTGTTTTGAAGATCCTCCAGACTCATTTCCCATCACAAGGTGTGCAGGGCTCCCCTTCCTCCACGTCCTCACCAATGGCATCTGTCTGTTTGATAATAGCCATCCTCACAAGTGTGTGACGATACCTCCTTTCTATTTCTTGTCTTTGCAGAGCTGGGGGTTGGACCCAGGGCCTGGAGCGTGCTAACAGCTCTGCCACTAACCTGTGGCCCAGCCCTCATTCAATTTTGATCGCATTTCCCTGGTGATAGGTGGTGATCATTTTTTCATACACCTGTTGGCCATTTACGTCATATAGGAAAGGTATAATCAGGCCTTTATCCATTTGACCAGGTCTTGATGGTGACTCCTTTGATGTCCTTGTGCATTTTGGATATCGACCCCTGGTCACATGCATGGTTTCAGAACATGGTCTCCCCTAGGCCGTCTCTTCACTCTCTTGTTTCCTTCCCTGCATTCAA
This sequence comes from Ictidomys tridecemlineatus, assembly GCF_052094955.1. Classification (NCBI taxonomy): domain Eukaryota; kingdom Metazoa; phylum Chordata; class Mammalia; order Rodentia; family Sciuridae; genus Ictidomys; species Ictidomys tridecemlineatus. The sequence goes on from NC_135486.1 coordinate 121,171,422, forward strand.
GCTTGGTAGTTTCACAAGTCTGCATTTGGGTAATTTGCTTTTGTTGTCTGTACTTTTGGGGTCATACAAAAAAAAGTCATCGAAGAATCATTTCCCCATATTGTCCTCTGGCGGCTCTGTGGTTTCAGTTCTTATGTTTAAGTATTAATCTGGTTTGGGTTGGTTCTTGTCGAGGGTGTTAAGATTTCCCACTTTCCAACATTGGTTGCTGAGGAGGCTGTCCTTTCCCCACTGGCCAGCGGCTGCTAATGCAACTACAGTGCTGCTCGTAGCAAGTGCTCTGAGAGGGCCAAGAGCGAAGCCATGCCACCCTTTCCCTTGCAGTCTGGAAGGCACACATGATGTTTGGGGCTCTAGCTGCCATTTTGTACCATGGCATGGCTTTGGGAATGAAAGGCAATACAAGTGGAAACAGCAACGTATCTAGAAAAGTTCTCCATCCCTGACATTCTAGCGTGCATGCCAGTGCTCGGAGCCTGCCTTGGGACCATGATGGGAGAAAGAGAACTCTTATTTAAGCCACTGTTATTTTAAGTTGTCTGTCATTTGCAGCCAAACCCAATCCTAACTGATCCAGTGGGGAAATAGCTCTAAAAGAGCTATCATTCACCCTCTTAAATTTCTAACATTTAGAAGTCATTTCTTATATCAAGTCTTTTTTGTTACAATTACGCAGTCACAATGGATAACTATTTGCACTTAACTGTGGAGGATGGAAAAGGTACTGGAAGCACAGAGGAATGAAAATCTCACACTCACTAACTAGAATGTGCTGTAACTAGCATTTACCCAAATGCTACTTATAGCCTTGTGCATAATAAAATGAAGTAATTACTAATTACTCTGTCATGTGGGCGACCAAACCACACTTCAATAGTGACTTCTATAATGTACCGAGAGGCACATTCATTACAGCAGCCATATTTTGCATGAAGAGAGCCTTAGAAATGGGCTTGCACTCAGCATTCCTCCACGTATCCAAATGGTAGATTGGAACCCCCTGGAGTATCTCTCTCTCTCTCTCTCTCTCTCTCTCTCTCTCTCTCACACACACACACACACACACACACACACACACACACACACGGCTGTCCAAGTATGCATGCAGACTTACTGGATACACTGAGAGTTATACTTCAAGCAGCAGAAGATGCCTGCCCCTGACTCTGCTAGGGGGAGAGACGATACCAGGTTATTAGCTGCTAGATCTTTGCAGTTGGAGAAGGGGAGAGAAGTATCTCAGGCCTCCTGATTTTACACAGAGGTCACGGTTAGAAAACCTCCGTGGCATCTATCTTGGCATCAGAATTGACTGTAGTTGTTTAATAATTATTTTAGTTGCTACAAACTATTGGAAGTCATCTCCAGGTTGCCCCATGGGGAGCTCGTGTGGAGAGAGCCACTGGCTGCATCTGATGTCTGGAAACCCCTGGCCCAGGAAGAGGTGGGATCAACTTCTTCCCAGCATGACAGGGTTTAGACTTGGAGATCAGCTCTATAGCAGTTCTGGATTCAGAGCGTGTCACCCTGGGCGTGAACCTTGGAGATGATCGGGATTGCCCTGGAAGTGGGGACTACTGTGGCCCAGTAAATCTTGCTAGACCTTCCCGAGGTCAACAAGCTTGGGCATCACAGGATGGCCTTTAGACCTTGTCGTTCTTGTCATCAGGCAGCACATCCTTCCATTTCAAGAGTGCTAACAGATATCCAGGTTGGCAACGTATCCACCCTTACTTTTAAATGAGAAATTAAAAACAAAATGAAATGGTGTCATAGGTAAGTGTTTCCAGACAGGTAGGCCTTATTTTTTCCTCTCCTTTTGGAATTATAAATCTGAGGGTACATCCCCAAGAACAAGAGCTAAGGAGCGGCTTGCTTAACCCCTCGTGACTCTGCCCCGGTGGAGGATCCTTAATGGTGTAGAAAATGAGGGCAGTGCTGGGTGGGCAGACCAGGGTGGGGTGTGTGCCTCTTTAAGAGATTTATGTGAAGGCCTGAGCTGGGGAGACAGCACGTGGTCCATCATCATGCAGGCGACATCAGAGACTTTCTTCTTCGCTTGGGTGCATTATCATAAAAAGTGATTTAGACTGGAGCTGATTGATGCAAATGGCCCTGTGTTCTTTCCTATCATTAGCGGCCTCTTTCAGTGGCCAGAGGCAGTGATTAAAGCTGTCATTTGGAGCTGCTCATTAAAGACAAGCCCCAGAATAGCAAGAGGGAAAAAGGTTGGAGAGGCATGTATATACGTGTGTGTGTTTTTTTGCCTTAAAAGTACATCATCCCTTTCCAGATTGCACCACTGAAATCAAGGCTGTAGAGATAGTTCCACCAAGAATATAGAATGCTCTTCTGCAAGGAATATGAGGGTTTTTTTTTGGAATATTGCAGTAGGTTCTGATGACAGCTTGCCATGCATTGTGAAGGGAGAGGAGGGGGTGTGTGTTAGGTTTGTGTGGCTAGGGACTGACCTGGTGAGAACTCATTACGTCTCTCTCTTCCCAGCCTGGGGACTTCAGAGGCAGCCTCAGAAGAGCACAGGGGAGGGTTACTGAGGGTGATTGGCTTCAGCAGGATCCACTGGGACAGTGTTGACCCAAGACCCCAGGAATGGACAGAAGGGCACCAGGAAGGGGGCTCTGTGCTGAACCCAGAGGCTATAAATGCTTGGATGTCAGTCAGAGAGAGGTGACCAAGCACAGGCGTCCAAACAGTAGGGGGATGAATGAGGCAAGATCCGTGTGTGAGGAAGAGCGATTAATCGGAACATGATCTCTTAGGCTCCTTAGAGTGTTCCAGTCCTGGCAGCGTGACCAGTTAACCACCCTACAGCAAAACCAGGCTTTGTGGAGCACGTGCCTGCTGCTCCATCAACATTCACGCACACTGATTTTTAGATTCTTCTCCAAATGGTGCCTAAAAGTGACAGAAATCCCAGGCTCCAGAAGAACTGTACTATACCCAAAATGAAGCCCAGGGCAGTAGGCAGTGGGCTGAAGAGGGGACCCTGGAGTGAAGCGAGGGAAGGCGCCATCTCCCTCTTGGCACGAATCCATTCCAAGTCTCAGGTGTAGCTGGCTGGATGAAGACTACGCATCCTCCCTGGCCAATTTTATTGCCAGAATCCCACCAAACTTCTATACAAGCTCATCTACAGCTCTCTCAGAAATTCCTCTGGGAGAAAAAAATAAGAAATTATCAATTTAATTTCTCAGTCTAATGAACTGGTCTTACACATAAAATTTAAATTACATTTTTTTATGAAAGTGGGGACCAGCATTAGTTATGCAACCACCACTGTCTCCATGACAACGCCTCGAATGTGGCAGCTCATGTGACTTCATAGTCACAGGCCCTTGAAACGAAGCAAAGTTTTAATTTCTCCATGAACCCCACAATGGGGGTGCTGATGGAGGTCGGGGATTTCTTTTGCTGTGGACAGTAGGTGGTGGGAGAGGGAGGAAGTGGTTCCTTCTGCCCCAGGCAGGGCCTGCAGGAGCTGCAGGGAGCTTCCTCTTGGGCTGGCTCAGAGCCAGCTGCTGGCAGTGGAGGCGTGGCCTCTGTCCGCCCTCCTGCCCCTCCACCCGGCACTGCCCTGCTTAGCCTGGGTCTGGCGCATCAGAGCCTATTAGTGCTGATGCTGGGCTGTGCTGTCCTCTCCTCAGGGAGCTCAGCAGCAGAACTGAACAGAGTCACTAGTAATCTGTGCTTACAGCCGCCCCCCTGGGGAGCAAGCCCCGCCAGCTGGCACTCGTGCTGAGCACATTCACTTCCCCTGGCAGGCCGGCTGCCTGGCAGGGGTTCGGAGGCCTGCCGACAGCAGGGCCAACCTGCACCAGCGCCCTGGGCAGCCCACCTCTGGATGATCCCCATTGTCCTCTGCCTTCTAGACTGGACACTGCGGACTCCCAGGTCCCACACGGCAAGCTCCTCCACTTGGGTCTGTGCGGGTGGCCAGAGTGGCCCCCCAGAAGTAAAAACCAGGCGTGCCAGACAGAGATCCACTGGCTGGCCCCACTTGGAGCTAATGCAGGACTGTCCCCTTTGACTTTATCTCCCCAGGTCCCAATCCCTTCCTGCAGTTGGGAAGGGTTGATGCATCTGCCTTGGGGGGGGGGGGCAACAGAGGGTGGAGACAGGAGATACCGGGCCTCCAGGATGCGCCTGTGCACCTTAGAAAATGCCTGGAGGGGAAGATAAGCAGGTGGATCCTCAGACTCCAGATATGCACAGCTTCCTAGCATGCCCATAGCCAAGCATCTTCTGCTGAGGTAAGGAAGTCCCTCCTTTGAGCCAGAATCCTGCATCCAGGACGCAGAATCCTGAGGCCCTCCAAGGAGCTGCATCTTCAGTCACTGCCCTGTTCACAGGTTCAGGAACAACCTGGGGTTTTCCACACAGAGGATTTTCCTGCCCACCCTAAAAAAATAGTGCCCTGTAATGCGCTGCAGCTTGTGTAGTCTTTGTGTTTCTTTTTTTTTTTCCGAGGAAAAGCACTCATTCTGCTCCCGAGCCTCCCCACCAGCATGCATGGGTGCCTGATGGTGTAAATGGACATCAGCTGGGCTGCTAGAAGCAAGAACATGGCTGTCCTGAGAGGCTGAGGAACGAGAAGGGCAGTGACCCTGTTGGGAAAGCTGGGCTGCGCTGGAAGGGATTGCTGTGGTTGGATGGAAGCGTTTCTCCAGAAGGCGGGAAAGGCCCAAGCGGAGAGGCCTCTGAGCTCTCCACTTTTGCCTGCTCTGGAGTCGGGGTTCCCTGGGAAGTGGAGAGGAAAGGTGTGACTGTGGTGCGCTGCGGACCTGTCCTGTATCCCTGCACAGGCACGGTGCTAGGCTAAGTGGGGATGTCGTTTCCCATGAGCACAGAGGGGTGGGGTACTCACACCAGGGTGGCAGGAGAGGCCACAGGGCTAGAGACACTCCCACCCCTGCCACATCTGCCTGCCTGCCTCATCATGAGGCTCCACTTGGCTCTAACCACGGACAGGGCTCACATGGCTGCCCCATGGACACCACATGCCCTGCAGTTGTGATCTTGCATCTGTCGTGAGATTATCTGATGACTCCAAGCCTCCCAGGGGCAAGTCCTGAGCCCTGGTGCCTGATACTGTGCCCTGCCTGCTGTCCATACCTGCTGTCCATGCTCGGCACATGTCCAGCAGGTGAAAAGTGAACAAGTATGGTCAGGGTTGAAGTCACATCTCTAGAGTAAGTGAATACGCCCCCCACCCCAAGCCCAGAGGAAGCCTCCTCAAAGTGGGCTGCAAAGTTTGGATTTTTTGTTATTTGTTACAAATTTTAAGATTAGAGAAACCTGAGTGTGTTTTTAGGCTGAGCAATAGGAATTATTGGACGGAATAATGGGATTATTGATGGAACAAGTTTCCACAGGAGATTTTTAAGAGCAGAGACAAATTCTCATTAACAGAAACATAGTACATCATATTAGAGCCCAGAGGTGAAGAGAGAGGAAAAGATCCAGTGGTCACGGGCCTGCACTGATAGGAGTGCTTTCAGCTGCAAGTAATTGAAATTCTGGCCCCAGTGTCTGAGAAAGGATTTCTCTCTCTCTCTCTCTCTCTCTCTCTCTCTCTCTCTCTCTCTCTCTCTCTCTCTCTCTCTCATATTCTCTCTCTCTCTCTCTCATAATCACTGGGCAGCTGCTCAGGAGGGTCAAGACCAGCGTCCTCATGACTGTCTTGGCCTCTCACGAAGGGCCACATGACGGTTGCTGCAAGTCAGCATCAAGACTGTGCTGAAGGAACAGCCCTCGCTGTCCATGCAGACTCGGGCTTTGTGTGCGGCCTGCTCTGCTAGCCGGAAAGTGGTGGGTGAGGTGACCACTAGTCATTCCCAGAGGTCTGGCAGTGGGCAAGGTTAGTGGGACCAGAGCCTCAGTGAACCTGTTTCTTTTACTAAAAATAAAAGGAGTCTGGGGGGATTCCTGAGAAACTCCTTGAAGTGGGGAGTAGGAAAGGCAAATGCGTCACTGTGAGTCACGAGAACCTTTTTAGTTGGACATCACAGTTCACAGTTGTGTGGAGTCTGCTTTGGCTGAGATTCTGCCCGTTGCTTTGCTTTCTTTTCTCTGCACTGTCCCCATGAAATGGAACCATTTACACATAACAAGAGGATTTTCCTCAGAATCAGCAGCTACTTTTATACAACATCTTTCTTTAAAATAATGGTCTTTCTCCTTAAGACCCCAGAAAATGCATCCCTGTAACAACCAACCTAGAAAAAATAGGAAGTGAAGACCCTGCCCCAGGGGTAATGGAGGGCCTTGGGGGAAGCTGGTGGGAACAGGGTGGCCCTCTCCTCCCTTTCCCTTTCGCAGCAGGCTTTCACCACTGGGGCTGGCCCAGGGTCCGTAGAGGCTCAGTGGTCACCTGGCTTTTGCTACATCTTGGGGCAGGTCACCTCACCTCTATGGGGGGCTGAAAAACAAGAGCCCGGCTGGTCTGGAGGACCGACCCTCTCAGCTCCCTCTGCCTGGCTGTGATGCAGCCAACCCCTCCAGCAGCAGTGCCTGGAGGTTTCCCTCAGCACCTCAGTTGGTGCCTCCACTCCCTATGACCCTCGTTAACCAAGAGGAAAAGCCAGTTCCGAGAGGGGCTCTGTCCTGGGTGTGTACTTCATACCTGCAGAGCCTGCTGGGTCTGGTCAGAGCTCATGGCATCAGTGCAGGGCCTGGTCACACCCCTGCTGCCCCTGCCAAGAAGGTCCGTGGACGAGGCCCCTCCTGTCCACTCAGTGGAGTGGTGCTCATCTCTCCAATGCCTTTGGCAAAAGACAGACAAGGAAGGAAAGACAGAGTCCGGAGAAAAAGAAGACACAAAGGAAGACAGGAAAGAAAGGCTCTCTCTCTCCGCAGCTCACGTCTGGTTGGAACAGCGGCCCTGCATTTATCAGGATTACTGGAGGGAGAGCCGGGTTTGATCCTGTCCTCCGCTGGGAGAGGGAAAGGCTTTATTGTACCTTTTTAACATCTCACAGTTAGATCAGAACAATGCACTGTGTACTACGACCATGTGTATGTGCCTAAGGACAGGGTTCTGCTTGGGACACACCCTGTTTTCAAAGCCAGGCACAGAAGCCACCAGGCTCTCTGGGTCTCCCTTGCCAGCAGACCTCTTTCTTTCCCCTCGCCCTGACTTGAATCAGCAGGACTCACTCCTGTCAAACAAATTACAGCATCTATGAAATGGGGATATCGACATGTGTGACTTGATCTGTTTTAATAGGGCCCCGGTGGGAGTTCCCTCCCTGCCCCACTGAGCTTTGTATTCTTGGAAAGGCAGCGGGCGCTGGGGGCTGCGGTGGCTTTAACCCTTTGCTGACAGCAGGTTGCCAGCTTCCCGTGCGCTGGCTGCATCCTCTTTGTGCTCGGCCATTGTCTGGGGCGTCATGGGGCCTGCCGCGCTTCCTGCTTATTATCTCACAGGAGACAAGCTCGCCCCAGGAGGAGAGGCTGTGTTCTGAGCCACATCTTTTGATGTCCTTTCTTCCCTCTTTCCTCTAAAATAATTAGAAGTGCTGGTCAAGGTAAAATTAAAAAAAAAAAAAAAGCCAGGAGGGGATAATATTTTGTGTAGTTCTGGCATTTTGCTTTTCAGCACTGGCTGTCCCTTCTGCCACCAGACCCTTGACCACCCATCAGCATGTCAGGGGGGTGGGTGGGGGTGCAGCCTGTGCAGAGGATCCGGCCCCTGGCAAGTGGAGGAGCAGCGGAGGGCATGGCCGAGTCTGTGGCTCGGATGCCCCCACCCCTCACTCTCTCCCGCACCCTCTTTCCTGACTAGGCTGCTGGAACTTCCCGGTGCCTCCCTCAGACCCTGGGCCCACCTGGGAGCTGACAGGGCCTGCTGTCAGCTCCCCGAGAGTGGTGTTCCAGTCACCGAGATGGAAAGAAGGACAGTTGCTGAGGACAGGCCTGTGCCCAGTACTGCCAACACCTCCACTGTGGGAAGCCATTCTCGCACGTGATTTGAGTTACCTCCCTGGCTGGGTGAGAGGTGCTTAGACACAGCTGTGTTAGAGCCTTCCCCATCCTGTCCCAGGTGCGAGGGCTTGTCCTTGTCAGGGTGTGCCTGATCACTGATCCAAAGATCAATCACTGACCCTGACCTTGGAATGCTGCCCCCCTCAACCTTCTTTGGATGGAATTTTCCCTTGAATTTTTTGTTCCCCAATAAAAGCTCACTCCCTGGCGTGTTCCCTCTCTCTCACTGGCCTCTCACTGAGGGTGTGGACCCTCGGGTTAACCTCGATACCGAATTAGGTGGCTGGAGGCAGGAGCTAGGAGGAGCCATCTCTGAGCTGGGCAAATAAGGTAATGAGAGTTATGTCTCTTTAATTTTAAAACTCACTAGTTAATTTGTATGCTTTCGAACCTCTATTATGAAGCTAGCGTGCTGATCACGTGGCTGCACTCCACAGTACTCCTGAGGTCCTGTCAGCCTGGCACACTGGGCCCTAAACACTGGGTCCTGACAGCCTGGCACACTGGGAGGGCCCACAGGGTCCAGGACAGGAGCCCTCGCTCCCTGAGTCTCAGTCTGCTCAGTCCTCATCCCTTCTCGTCCTCAGCATTTAGTACTGGTGCACCCCAACTCAGGGAGGTGGAACCCCCCTGAAGCATGGAATGTGGACAGGTGGGACCTTGAGTTCCACAGGTTGATGCCATTTAGAGTCAGTAGACGAAGTTGCCTGCAGTGCGTCCTGTGTGCTCTCTGGCTATGGCCTGGGATCTGAGTGCTGAGGTCCCAGATGAGGTGTGGGATGCTTTCACACAGGTGTCCACGCCCTGCTTCACCTGCCCAGAGCACACCTGTGGACCTCAGCATGCAGGCAGGTTGTTGGGCCTGGTGCACCTTGAGCTGTGGAGGGAAAGGAGTGGGCCACGCCCAGGATTTCCTGTGCCCCAAGGCCGGGCCCAGAGCAGGGGCTGCTGCCACTCACTGAGGGTGTGGACCCCGACCCTGGGAGCCCTTGGTGGCTGCTGTGTGGGTGGGTGGTTTCTTGGGGTTTCTGGGCCTTTCCATTTCCTTTGCTTAGGCCCAGGGACTTCTGGGAGCGGAGAGCGCGTCTGCCTGACTTTCCTTCGGGAGCAGAACCGGGGCTCCCTTTCCCACTCCTGCTCTCTGGCTCTGGCTGCACTGGGTTGTGTCTGTGTTTTACTGGTCCCTCTGGCACCCAGCAAAGGGTGGAGGGACGCCAGAGGGTGCTGCAGGAAAGAGGCAGAGGGGTCTCCCTCGGCTTTCTTGCTGCTGTGATATAAAGGCAAGGTCAAGTTCAGAGGAGGGAACCTTTGTCCGGGGCTCGGGGTTCCAGAGGTCTCGGACCATAAAGGGCCGACTCCTGTTCTCTGGGCCTGAGATAAGGAAGAGCATCACGGCTGAAGTGTGTGAGGAGAGCAGCTTGGAACTTGGCCTCAGGAAGCAGAGGAGCTCTCTGCTCAGCAGGCACAAAGCATAGACTTCTAAGGCAGCTCCCAGGGACCCCTGGGACCCCTCCCCCAGCTACACCTCGCCTGCCTGCGGTCACTCCCCAGTCAACCAGTAGCTTGGTGTGCGGGTTAGGTTAAGGCCCTCGCGACCTGATCACTTTGCCTCTGAAATGTCTTGTATTATCTCCCACAGGAGCTTTGGGGGGAGACCCCTCATATCTACCCCATAATGTGGGGAGACCCGTCCAGCAGCTGGGCAGTGAGAATCTTAGCCATTTCCAGCTTCCCATCTGCCAGGGGACTGGCATGAGGATCAGAGAAGGTGTGGTCGTGGTCGTAAAGAAGGATTTGAATTGCCAAGAGGCAGCCTGGCAGTCTGACCAACCTAGAGGCCATTCCGGGTTACCTGTACACCAGGCTCCCATCAGCAGTCCACAGAACCTCCTCTCCGCCTTCAACTTTGCCCAGTACCTCTTGCCTCAAGGCTCTGCCACCACCGGCTCTCCTAGAGTTTCCACTTGGTCCCGCATCCGGTGACATTTGCTCTGGTGGTGCTCCGGTTGCTCTTGGGCAGCACATTCTTGCCAAGCGGGACAGGGTGTTCCACCAGCTTGCAGGACGCCTGGCTGCTCAGGCCTCAGTCCTGCACACCTGCTGTTTCCAGACCCAAGCCCAAGCCCCACGTGCCATCCCCAGGCTGCTGTTCATGATCCCGCGTCCACTCTTGCCAAGAATGTTCTCTAGTGACCAGAGTTCTATTTGTTGTTATGTGTAAGACCAGAAAAATGTTTCATGATTTTCTTCTGAAATCTGCTTTACTGCAGCCTGACAAAGCTTAACTCGTGTTTCTAAACTCCTATTTTGTGGTGGTTGTGCTCTGTCGACTTCAGGGGAATCAAACTTACTAATTATTGGCAACTTTCATGCATAGTTCATTGGCCTTTTTCTTTGTTGACTGGAGTTGACCAAGGGCCAAGCATGACCAAGATCACTGGCCGTGGACACTTGCAAGGCTGTTTTATCTCCACTGCAAGAGTCAGAGGGAGGACCACGTGGCAGCCACAGGTCTCAGGTCTCTTTTTCCTCCCCCAGTACTTGGAATCACATCCAGGGGCATTTTACCACTGAGTGCATCCCCAGCCCCTTTTATTGTTTATTTAGAGATAGGGTCTCACTAAATGGCCCAGGCTGACCCCTAACTTGGGTCCTCCTGCCTTGGCCTCCAAGCAGCTGGGTTCACAAGTGTGTGCCACCACCTGTCTCCTCTCTTACTCGGAAGTGTTGAGCACAGGGATGCTTTACTCTCTAGCACTAAAGGTGGGAGTTAATTACCACATTGCAGTGAACCCCATGCACCCTCCTGCCGTAGCAGTTACCAAGAATGGTTGCTTGTGTGTTGGATGGTGGCTGTGACCGTGGGTCACAGTGGCTTTGGGAATGGCATTCTGAAGCACTTGGTCCTCACAGCTGCCCAGCACCAGCATGGCAAAACAATAGCTGCTGAGCTGAGCAGACTCTCTCCAGAATTTGGTTGTACTACATAGTTCCACGCAGGCCACTACATCAGGGGCCGGGGAGAAGCCTTTGGATTCTGGCTGACCCAGGGAGGTGGCATAAGCCTCTCCTAAGGCTTCTCACCAGCCTGGCAGGTAATGCTTTTGGAAATTGCCACCCGAGGGCCCTACTCAGCTCTGGGGTGCAGGTGTTAGGGCTTCGCCAGTCACAGGTGACTGCCTGGGTTTATATCTAAATCAGCCAACACTAAATATAGGGAAGGTGCCAGTTCCTCAGTGACCTTCTGCCCACTGGAGAGTATGCCAGCCACTTGGGCAGACAACCGATGACTTCCTCACCATAGAGCGTTCTGCTGGACAGCAGTGCTCCAGGCCTCCAGATCACTTATCAGGGGTCAGTGGATCCAGAGCCCCTCCCTGGGGAAACCTGGGCCTCCCTGAAGGTACACGAGTCAGGTATCCCTGTGTGGAGACGGGCAGCCTTCTGTCTGACACCAACACTAGCCAGGCTTCTCAGTGTCTCCTCAGAACATTGACCACCCTGGAGATCCATACCGGTCAGCCTGTGCCACCCTAGGGATCCATAGGGGTCAGCCTGTGCCACCCTGGGGAATCTATACGGGGTCAGCCTGTGCCACCTTGGGGATCTATACAGGTCAGCCTTGCCACCCTGGGGATCTATATGGGGTCAGCCTGTGCCACCCTGGGGATCCATACGGGGTCAGCTTGTGCCATCCTGGGGATCTATAAGGGGTCAACCTGTGCCACCCTGGGAGTCTATGTGGGTCAGCCTGTGCCACCCTGCGGATCCATACAGGGTCAGCCTGTGCCACCCTGGGGGTCTATATGGGGTCAGCCTGTGCCACCCTGGGAGTCTGTATGGGGTCAGCCTATGCCACCATCAGACAGCAGCACCTCAGCTGCCTTCAGCTGTTTCTGCTCAGCTGCTCTCCCCAGCTTTTCCCTGCAAGAGCGAAGGGAAGGGATGTTCCCTGAGGAGCAAGACAAGGGTCAGTCAAGGGGTGTCCTCCCATTCTTCTCTTGGCAAGTCCAACCTCCAGGGACATGCAGACTTGACCCGCATTCCCTTGACTCCCCATAGAATCATCTCCAGTGGTCACACTACCTGGGGTTCACTACCTACTACCTGGGTTCGCTACCTGGGGTTCACTGGTAGTTCACACAGTCAGTACGCAGAGGGCTGGTGAGTGCTGTGGCAGCCGTCCATTACTGAGGATGTGGGCCACTCCTGGGAGGTCCTACGTCATGCTGAGGACAGTGAACTTCCTCCAGGAGAATATAGAACACGTGGCCTTGCCTTTCCCTCCATCTGCCCACGATTCCAGACTTCAATTCGATGCCCATTCTTATTGACTTTCTATTTCCCCACGGTTGTATTTTTCTCTCTTAAGCAGGTACTTGATTTTTATTTAGTTTTCATAACTTTATTGTTCTGTATCTCTCATCTTTTAGTTCTCCCTAAATCGTTCTCTTCCAGAGGTGAAGTATAAACAAATGAATTCAAACTTCACTGCCTGGTATTTTCTTTCCTGAGGTGGTCTCTGTGCAAGCCCAGCCCTGGGCCCTGGCATAAGTGTCGAAGGGCCCCAAGACCTCCTGACAGTCCCACTTGGTCCTTCTGAGTCTCCCGTGCTGCTCCCTGTGATGCTGTGAGTGGCGTGAAGGTGGAGGAGGCTCTGCCGCCCGTGAGAAGATGCAGCAGAATAAACTTAAGAAGGAGGCTCACCTCTCAGACTGAGCCAAATGACAAAGGCAGCACTGGCCTCCCTGGGGGGCACAGATAGGATAGAATATGAATAACTATCATCATTATCGTCACCACATTCATTAAAACCCATCTGCCCATGGCACTGTGGAAGTCCCCACAGGTTATTTCCCTGCCAGTGAGAGAGAGTCTTGTCCAGCAGGGAGGCAAAGCCAGAGCCCGCCTCGGCTCACCTGCCTCCTGTCACAGCAGTTCTTGACACTCCACTTTGCAGCCAGCTTGGCTCAGCAGTGAGGCTGGGCAGTGGCCGCTATGTTCCTGTGCTGCTGGGCTTGTAAGCATCTTCCACACTCAGGATCCCCAACCTTCCCTTTATAGCACCAACCACTGTGGCAACCAAGGACATCAGTGCCTCATGGGTTAGACGTACCATGTTCCTTCAAAATAAGGGTCACTTCTCTCTTGTGCACCCCCAAATATATAGAACCTCCCATCACGTGTTGCCTGTAATGGATGCTCATACATGTGTGTAACCGTTACAGGAGGCATGCACCAGTGCCGCTGACCATGCAGGGCCCTCCTGCCTAGCTGTCCTCCTGCCTACCCGACTAGCATCCCTGCAGCCACAGAACCCTGGCAACTCTCGACTCTGCTTCTAGGGACCTCCCCCACTCTGGTGGCATTTGGTCGGCTGAGTTTGTGGGTGTCCTTTTTCTGTGACTTTGGCTCTGAGTTGACCTAGAGCACTGTAGGCTCCTTGAGGACAGGGCTGTCTTGTGTGTTTCCAGAGAGCGCCGTGTACTGACTCTGAGCGCTGTCGATTCTCCCAGAGGGAAGGTGGCAAAGTGCCTAGCTCTTACAGTGGGTACGCATCCACCAGGAGCAGGTGACAAGGCTACATGACAGACCCTGGACGGTTTGGCTCAGATAGGTTGGTGCCTGACTGTATCCAGCTGTGAGCAGAAATTCTGAAATGGGAGTTGTAGAGTAATATGGGAATAGCCAAGTGCTTTCTTCTTCTTTTTGCAGTAACAGGGGTTGAACCCAGGGGTACACCACCACGCTGACCACATCCCTAGTCCTTTTAATTTGTTTTTTTGAAACAAGGTCTTGCTAAGTTGCTCAGGCTGGCCTCAAACTTGGCTATCCCCCTGCCTCGGTTTCCTGAGTCAATGGGATTACAGGATTGTGCCTCTGCACCCAAGTGATTGCTTTAAACTCTCAAATCACCTGAGGAACTTTTTTAAAGTATTAATAGGACTGGACTCTACTACCAAAAAAGCGATGTCTGGGGCTAGGTACCTGGTAATGATGTCTAGTGTGTGTGTTTTCTTTTTTGTTTTGTTTTTGTTTTTTTAATTCTTCAGCTGTTTTTAAGGTGCAAACACAGTCGTGACCTACTGACCCAGTCCCTTGCCAACATTCAGTCACAAATTGTCTTGTTTGATGGCTGCCTTGTGTCAGAGACAGCAGAGTTGGGTTTCTGTGGTGGAAAACTGGCTTCAGTTCCTGTTCCTCCTCTTCCCATGCTTTTCCGCGCCAGCGTCCAGCCTTAGCAGGGGTCCTCCTTGACAGTGGACTTGCTTATTCACTGATTATATGTTTGTTTAGCATCTTCTGTGTACTCAGTGGATAAAAAACAGCTCATATATGTTATGCAGTCATGGCTCTGATAAAGGGGCCAGAATGTCGCGGGAGCTTCAAGGGGGGCACATACATCCTCATCCCTGCCTGGAGCTGTGGAAAGAGGTTCCTGGGGTGACAAGGAAGGCTACCTGTGGGCCACTCTGTCCTGCCTCCGCCTGGCAGGTGCACCTGTCTGAGCACAGGTCCACAGGTGCAGTGGTTGGCTCCAGGGCAGGCCGGGTGGAGGGAGGCGTGGGCCGAGAGCAGGTCAGCAGTACAGGGGGAGCCTGGAGAGTGAGGTGAGGTCAGATCACATGCCTGGCTGGGTGCCATGTGGAGTTGGTCTACCATGAAGCTCTTGCAGCTACAGTCACAGGAACCTCCCAGTGGAAGACCATTCCTAGTCCCCCATCTTTACATGGCCACATGCAGAGTTTTTGTGCTTCTCGTTGCTTTTTTAATTTACACAGATATATTTAATATAAATTTCTATAACAGTTTCTCTTTTATATTGCTTCTTTTAAAAAGGGGCCACTAGTTATGTGAGATTTGGGCTCTGCAGACCCTGGATCTGAGGCTTAAGGGCTTCAGTTTTCCTGAAGATGGCGGGAGTTTTTAAAGAAGTGAGGTGGCATGAATTTCACCTGAGATTCTAATAACACAGAACCTGAGATTTGTGGAGAGATCATGCTATGAAGAGCAACCCCTCCCAGATGGAGGGGTGACTCACAGGTGCAGGAGGGCAGCTGGACGGGAGGAATCCCTGCTGCGTTCAGTTGCACAGTAGGGTAACAGAGGTGGGCAACAATGAATTGAATATTTCAAAATAACTAGTAGGAGAGAATTTTGAATGTTTCCGACATCAAGAAATTATAAACATCTGAGGTGGTAGATTTGCCAATTACTCATTATATGCATGTATCAAAATCTCACCCTGTGCCCCAAACATGCACAATTACCATGTGTCCAGTAAAAAAGAAAAGTATGTATTTTTAAAAGGTAATGAATACCCTTCTTACAAAAAAAAAAAAAAAAAATACCATACCTCTGCTGGGCAGGAGATTGGAGACTCTCCCGTAGCCCTGTGGGTCAGTGAGGTTTAGAGGCCACTAGGGGTCTGGGCTGCAGCCCGGACACCAGTAAGGATGCTGTTGCATCCAGGTGAGGGGCCATGGTCAGGAGTAAGACAGCAGTCAAGGAAAGGGAAACAAGGTGGTGGGGTGTTGGGCTGAGGCCCAGGTGCCCGGGAAGGAGGCCTTGGGCACCATTCCCATGCTTCTGAGTGCAGCCTGGGTGGGGTGTGCATGTGGGAGCGGCCTGTAGGGGGCAGTGGTGATTGGGGGGGAGTACTGCGGACAGCCACTGGGAATGAGTTCAGGGGACTGCTGAGGTCCTGGCGGGTTCAAGTCCAGCCTGAGGCCGTCAGGTCTAATGTGTTCCCACTGATGTCCCTGCTCTGTGATGGCAATTAAAGAGGGAAACTCCCTGATGCTTGAGGCAATAGGTGGCAGAATGCAGGGCTTGGTGCAGACCAATCCCTCTATTGACCAGGGTAAAAAGCCTGCCCTCGTTGGTGGGAACAGGGGCCTGCCCAATGCCCTGGCCTCCTCCCTCGGCAGTCTGAGCTGAGGCCAGCGCCTCTCAGATCATGGCAGCTGTGGCCCTGGTGCCCCTGGCCATGTGAACTGACCCTGGATGGACTCAAGTGGGTTTTCATCACCATTGGCTTTGCATCTTCTCACCCACCCCACCTAACTCACTCCAGAGCTGCTGAACGTTTTTGTTTCTGTTTTTTCAAGCTGTAAATCTGTTATTTTGGATGGAAAATAGTCTGTTGGCTCCTGATCTCATACTTAAATAAAAATGTCCTCCTGTTCTCCTTGATATATTTGCTTATTGGATTTATTTAATGAAATATGGATTTATACCATAAATATTGGAGTTGGTATAGTCCATATTTCAATTAATGGATCATTTATATGTCACGCTAACTTTGTAATTACTGAGATGTAGAAATATGGTGGAATGAAATGAATTTCTGGTCTCCTTTGCATTCCGCCCTTCCCCAGCAGTGTCTGGGCAGTTAGAATCATGACGGGGACATGATCATGCGAGGCTGTTAGAGGCGAGAGGCAGGGCGCATGCGGAGGTGGCGCCCTCCATGCCTGCTCTTAGAAGTTCCTGTTGCTGTGTTCTGGGGGCATTTCCTGTCCTCAGAGGAGCAGACAGCGGGTCCTGGCTGGAGGGCCTGCTCATCAATCTGTTGACAGACCTTTGTCATCATTTTCGTCTCGGTTATAAAGCACAGCCTATTTTCCCCTTTGCCAAATCTTGGGCCTAAATGGCTCTAATTATACATAAATATAGATTTCTGCCCAAGCCTTACTGCCAGGAATCAACTAGAAACCCTCGCCAGACCTGCCAGACAGAAGTAAATCGTGTTCTCTAACCCTGTGGACGGACCCGGGGTACCGCACTGGACAGCACCAGCCCAGGGAACCTCTCCTCTCTCCCTCCTCTTCCTGATGGTTGCTGACCAGAAACCTCTGGCCAGAGCAGTGCATGCAGTGAATGCCCATCATACAGGGTCCTAGCAGAACAGATCCAGGGTGGGGAATCATTGTTCTCGGAACTGGCTGAGCTGAAGCCCGAGCAGAAATACTAAAGTCAGCCGTGCCTTTGAGCCGCCTCTAACAGCGCCCTTTGGAGACCCATTTCATACAAAATTTGAAGCCTGTGTTTATTGCCCATTAAAGCAACCTTTATTTTATGGCAAATGTTGCAGTAATTGCCTTTTACGAAGAGCACTTTGTAACACACATGCACAGTTGAAAGAAAACCACTCTGGTATTGTCTATCGGGACTTAATGGCGCAATTAATTTTACTCCATCTGTTCCTGAGACTTTAAAGGAAAATGGATTTTTTTTTTGAGCGCACTTTAATGAAGAAGATAAAGCGGCCCGGCTGGTGTCCCACAGGCTCGGCGCAGTAAGTTCAGATTATTGCTCAGTCTGTCAGAAGGGCTGCTTCCCTCAGCAGCAGCCACAGCCAGCAGCCCGCTCTGGCCCCTCGCCGCGCCATTCCTGATGACAAACTGCCAGCCAGCTCCCACAAAAGCACGATTAAAATGTCAGCACAGGATGACGAAGGGGCCAGGAGGGTCCTCGGAGACAAACTGTGTTCAGTGTGAGTTAATACTTTACAGCAGGGCTGGGCCGAGTGCGGCTGGCGGCTGGCTGCTGGCTGCCTCAAAAGGCTGCAAGGGCAGGGCTGGCGACTGGGCGCAGGCAGAGGTGCCCATGCGCGCTGGCTGCCTGCCTGCGAGGCCTCCTGGGGGTTCAGGTTAGGGCGTTAGGCACCGCAGCGGGTCTGTTGGCCTCAGGGGAAGGGGCTTGTCACACACCCGGAATGTGGGACAGAACACACTGGGCATGTGGGGCCCCAGTGCCACAGGTTCTGTCCCCATTTCAGCCACAACAAGGGCGGTTCTGAAAATACTCAAGCTGCAGAAACACTCCTGTGAAGAAATAGTTGTACAGAGGACAGTCAGCACCACCTGGGGTCTCTGTCCTGGAGCAGAGCCTCTGAGCCTCTGCGTGGATGGCCGCCGGGCTAAGCCAGGGCTCAGCAGCACCGTGTGGTAAATTAGCCCTGCTGCTGGACGACATCCTGCCAACCCCAGGACCAGGGTTGCCAACCTGCAGGGGGCAGGGCACGCTCTGCCTCTGTTCCATTCCCTGAGCTCAGTCCTGTGGCGTGTGGCCGAGGGGGGAGGCGCCCTGAGTGAGGCTGTGATGAAAAGGACAAGGGGATTTGCATCTCTGGCCTCCTGTGGAGACCCGATCTGCTGTCCTAGTGGGCAGCAGGTGTGAGCGCCTGCCATTGTCCCTAATGGTTATTACCAGTGATAAGCAGGACAAATGTGAGGTCATCTCTCCTGCTGGCAGGTCAGAGGGGGCTGGATTTAGAGCCCCTGGGAGACTAGGAAATTAGATGGTCAGTGTCCACAATGGAGGCTGTAACCAGAGCTGGGCTCCAGTGATACTAGATGGGGCAGGGAGCAGGAGATATTGCCCTGGAAGTGCGACTAGAGAGCCATCTAGAGCAGCATGGTTGGGCCAGTGGGGACAGAAGCCAGACGGAGGCCCCAGTGAAGGGCAGCCAGGGGTTTGGTTTCCTCCTGGTCCATAACCATCGGGCAAGGTTTCACAAAGGATCTCCAGGGAAGCCCTGCTGGTCTCTAATTAAACCCCTTGGCCTTTGCCCATTCATCATGGGATCCGGTGGAGGGCAGTCTTTCTGGTTTCCTAACTTTGCTCCCTGACCTCCTTGGCCCCTTCCTATAGCCGCCTTCCCCGGGGACTGTCTGTTGGCAGGGAAGCCCTCCATGCATGGAGCCACGTAGCCCTGCTCACCCCAGGCCCTGCCTCCCTGCTGCTGCCCAGGCCTGTCTTCCCACTCCCGCCTCTCCTACTCCCCCAGCCTCGCCCTCATCCTCACTCACCCGCATTGTGAGAGCTCTGCAAGTCTTTCTGCCTTTCCATGTCTCTCCTGGGCTCTTCCTCCTGCCCTCTCCCTGTTCTGTATTTCTGGGCATCCATGGCTCATGCCATTAATGGAATTATAATAGCTACAGTTGGCTTTTACAGAGCCACCAAGGACACAGGGACATGCAGCCCCATAGGTGAGCTGAAATACCCCTTTTAAGCAACTGAGGTCCCCCTGGCCCTGCAACCAGGCACAAGCCGGACCTTGAAGGTTCCACCGCCAGGCCACATGTGGCCCCTGCATTTGTGCAAACACCATGAGCCAAGAGCAAGGGAGAAAGCCTTGTCCCAGAGGATGAGGGGGCTCAGACGGGGCCGGGGCTCCAGAGCAGCATCCCTCCCACAAGGGCAAACGGCAAGAAAACAGTGGTCCAGGGCCTTGGGGGCGAGGCAGTGGAACCAACCTGTGTGGACATCTGAGGAGCCTGTTGCAGAGCAGAACTACGGCAAGGACCAAGCCTCGTCCACAGGGGCGTGAGCAGGGCCCTCCCTTTCGCCTGTTCTAGTGTTCATCTAGCTGCTCTAAAGGCGCCAAACAGACGTGGTTAGTAAGTAAGTGAATGACTAATCCTTGATTGGGCCCCAGATCTTAAATTTTAAAAAGCTTTTATAAAAGATATGTTGGGGACAACTGGGGAAATTTGATTAGATGATGTAGTAGTTGAAATTTGGGATATGGTAATGTTCTCATTCTAGAAAATGTATGCTTTCCTTAATTCTAGAATGTTTTAACAGAAGAGATACACAATGCGAATATGGCAGAAGGTTAATAATAACTGAATACCGGTGAAAGGTGATAGGTGTTAGCTACGTTCTTTCTTTTTCTGCTTGTTTGAAATATTTTCAAAATAAAACATTCTGGAAAAAAGCATCTGTGAAGTGCCTGCCCTCTGCCAGGATGGTTCTGGTGACTAGACGCCATCTGGGGACCCAAGGGGCCAAAGGTGTCTCCCCAGGGAGCCCACCTTGCAGGGACTGGGAGAGTAAAAGGAGTTGGCACTGGAGAGGGGGCACCATTGGAAGAGGTGGTCAAGGAGAGCCGAGTCCAACCAGTCAAGGCCTGATGGAGGTCAGGAGCAAGTCCCACAGCAGCACCAGGCAGAGAGCGGCTCGTTTGGCCCCCAGGGGATGCATGGGGCTAGAGTTGTGGAGTGTTCCACAATTCCCACTTTCCACAGACCCACCTCCCATCTTCCCCAGACTATTTGGCAAGCCTGGCCTCCATGATGCCCTCGGGTGCGTGAGGACAGCACTGGAGTCTGGGCTTCACAGGCAGGACCGTGTAGTCCTGTGATCATCATACGTGCATTCGAAGCAATCTGCCCAGCCTGTTAACTGTATGTGCCACTCTGGCACACAAGATCTCTCCACCCCAGCATCACGGGGCTGACCGTAGTGAGCAGAGGGCACCAGGCGAGCAATGTAACCGGGTGGCTTTGGGCCCGTGCCCTCCATCCCGTCTCGTTATCTTGGCAATCTTAGCCCACATGGCTCCTCTGAGCCTCGGGATTCCCTGTCTCTAAACCGAGTAAGTGAGCCTCCTTCCAGAGAGGCTGGGAGGGTGAGCTGCATGGGGAGCTGCGGTCCATGGAGACGCTGGTGGCGCACTCTGGAAGATTCCAGCCTGGGGCTGCTGGGGGCCACCACTTAGATGTGCAGGCTCGGCCTCTGGTGGCTGACCTGCTGCTGAGTGGCTACGGTGGCGTGTGTGACCCTCCCTCTACCAGGTGTAAAGAGGGCGATGGGACCAAAGCGTCTGTGGTCTGGTACTGAGTACTGAGCACCTCGCAGACTTCAGTTTCCAAAAATGTAAACAGGGCTCTCCTGGTCGGTGAGAGGCCAGCCTCTGCTGCAGGCAGGCCAAGCATGCCTGAAAGGGAGGCTTGTTTCAGCTCCTCTTGACGTCTGGTGACATCGGGTGGCGACTGGCAGTGGGATATGTCTTCTCCGCATGACCTCCCAATGTGGGTTCATGCAACGGGGCTTCTCCTAGGAAGTGGTGCTGCCTTCAGAGGAGCTGGCCCACTCCTGCCTATCCCCAGGCCATGGTGACCGACCCCCCATACCCTGTCTCAGGCCTTCAGGGCATTTTATCTGGCCACCCAAGGGCCTGGCTTCCTCATCTTGTCCCTGAGCTTTACCAGGACAGACACCTGGGCTGGGGAGGGGACAGGTTCTAGAAGCTCTGAGCTGAGCCGATCTCCACCGTGGTGCCCTTGGGCTTTCATGCAAGATAAGGAGGGCACTGAGGGCTGTGTGTCCACACCTCTGCAAGAGAACGGGATAAGGTGGCTGTGGCGGGAAGGAGGGCGAAGGAAACGCCATCATCTCTAAGGTTCTCAGAGGAAAATGGCTCCAAGCCCCTGGGAGCTGCCTGCAACTCAGTACGGGCAGGTTGTAGTCTCCCTCCCAACAGTGACTGAGGACAGAAGGACTGTCCACACTCTTAGGTGATTCTGACCCCAGGGACCCTGGGGGAGACTTGTGGTGAGTAGTTGCTGGTTTGCCAAGTGGGTAGATGATGCCGTACAGAGCACCCAGGCTGAGGTACCAGCTGTGCTGCCTCCATCAGTGCTTTGGGCTCTCCCTGGAGGGGTGGTCCAGGCAGTGGGCCCAGAGGAGGCAGTGATGTTGGCCACATCACTGGTGTGATCTCTTCCATCCCCAGCAGGTCCTGAGGAGTCTGATGACTTCTGGCGTAGGCTGTCACAGCCCCGCATCAGAGCTGTTCAAGAGCTCGGTCACAGGGGGCGAGAGGCTGGCTTCCTGTCCTTCACTAGCTCGGAGAGGTCAGAGGTGTTCTCAAAGTGTAGCCCACACAGGGGACATCAGCCCCACCTGGGACTTGTCGGAAACGCAGGCGCGGTCCCCAGTAAATCACGAACTCTGGGAATGGTGCCTACCTCTGGGGCTTCACCTGCCCTCCAGGTGATGTTGATGTGCTTTGGAGCCGCAGATCACAGTGGCTGTTTGGGAGGACCACCTTTGTGGCTGCCACCCCTTGTGACATGGAAACTGGAGTTTCGGGAAACCTAGATTCAAGGCCTCTTCCTCTGTTTACCTCTTGGAACCTTGCAAAAAGCACTGAGTTTTTTTGAATGGTATAAGTAGTATCCTTTATAAAATGGTAATAATCACACATCATCCATGTCCTTTGTGAATATAGATTTAATTGAGGCCTACAAAAATACTTGGTTAGTTCCCAGTGTTCTGTGTATACGGTGGTAAGTGTAAGATGGTGGTGGTGTTTTTGATGAGCTCAGACTGTCAGGCGGATTGCCATTATCCCCGTTTCACAGAAGGTGCAACTGAGGCTCAGAGTTGGAGTAACCTGGTGCAGTAGGACTTCTGTCTGAGGTTCATCTGGTTCCATCTGGCCTCCTAGGGAGCCCTTGTTCTTAATCATGATGGTCCTGGAGGTTTTCAGCCTGGCTTTACCATCACCTGTGGGGCTTTCAAAGATGCTGAGATTCTGAGTCTGTTGGTTTGATTTGGAGCTTGCCCATGATTTTTCTTTCAGAAACAGCCTGGTTCTGTAAGGTGTAGACAGGGTTGAAGACCACTGTTTCTTGCCTTTGTGCCACCACCCTCATGTCTGAGAGTAGAGGCTGGCAGCTCAGAGTTACACAAGATCTAAGAAAGTGGTTCTGGGCATTGGCACTCCATGGCACTCAATACATGCTTATTAGATTTGTGAATTGCATTAAGTATTTTTAAAATAGCATTTACTGCAATTTTAATAATTTGGATAATAGCTGTTCATTTTAGAAAAGCTGAAGAATACGGGAACTGGAGGAATATTAATTCCAGAACCCCTTGTCCTGAGGCCCTGGGAGGTAGGAAGAGGTGGGCACTGTTCTTGCCATGTTAGAGCAAGAAAAGCAGCCCCCAGGGAGCCAGAGTGATTTCCCTAAGTAGAGTATTTTGGGGTTGGTTTGTATAGATGGTGGGCAAGAGGATAATAATGTGAATTTTGTACTTTGAGCTTTTGGGGAGATAGGCAGACTCCGACACCATTGTGTTGCGCCTGCTGATTATACTAAGGTGCAATCCAGGCTCTGTGTGAACTCCCAGCAGACCTGAGTGAGTGCTTCCCCGTGTAATTTCCCTTCCCTCCTCTGTCTGGAAATTACCTTGAGCTGGGAAGTGAGAGGGTCCCAGGGTGACATGCAGGCATTCTCCATTCTTAAGTAGCTCTTCTGTGTTGGAGGTCTGTAGAGCTGCCTGGTGGAGCTTTTCCAAGTGAAGGTTTGGGGAGACTCGCCCAGGGCCACACCTGTCATCGCCCAGATTCTCCACCTTGCTCCCCAAACCCTTCCTAGCAGCAAGCCTTGCGACCACCTTCAGGTTAGAAAACACAGCATTCCTCTGCCCCACCCAGACCACAGAACGCTGTGGCTTTTGTCTGTGCCCCGTCATAAAACCACTTTCCCATGACTTCCCGAACCGTAAACCCCAGCTCGGGTGCCCGGGAATGGGGCTTTTGGTTTTTAATGGCCTACAGCTGAGGCGAGTTCAAAAGTGCGAGGATTGTGAACTTCAGAACAACTCTGCAAACGCCGCGCCGTGGCAGAATGATTCAGGAGGCCAAACTTTGCCTCATCGAGTCAGAGAATTTTCTGCAAATGAACTTTTCAAGAATTATGCCGTCGTTGGCATTACAGTATTACCCACATGCCTGTTCCCGATCACTCACTGGAACTTATTTTGTAGTTAACCTCCATAAAGGACTGTGTGAGCGAGCACAGGCCTGTCACACACACATTATTTAGAAGCCCTTATTATTATTTTATTGCCAGTCCTTGACAGCTGAGGAAAAGCCAAGCGCTTTAATCTTTTTTCCCTTTAGTTTACAGTGTAAGAGCTGCATGTAAGATGGATTTGATTAATATGTAACAGAGATGCAATTCTCTGTAAAATGTGCTGTACTTTAGCACCCTGGAAAACAAACTGCATCACAATGGCTTAAATCTCAGTCCATTGTATTATATAGACATCATAAATAATAGAGAGCAGGCAGATATTGCTGCAGGCTTCATCTGCATAACACATCTGAGCTCTCTATAATGTGTTCAACTTGTCACTTTTAGTACAGAAGAGAGGCAATAAAGCTAACAGCTGACTAACACACAGCAGCCCTACCTCACTTCCAGGGGGGGGTGCTCATTAAGCCATCTTAGCCCTGACTTTTAAAATCCATAACTCTTACAAATGTAAAAAAGTTGCCACAAAAGATTAAGCGCATAATATATGTCAAAGTATAATTTTTCCTGCTTCTCCTCCAACCACTACTCCCCACTGCCGCCGCCACCGCCGCCACCACACCAAGATCCTTGTTTCCTTTATAGCCCTTTCACTCGAGGAAGGGAAATAAGAAATCTGGTTTTCAGATAAAACCAAATGAAATATCATTTTCTCCGCGTCAATAAGGGGCTAGGTAATTGCTTTTGAGTTTGGAGCCCATGGGCTGACCCCAGGAGGACTGAAACCTTTTCCTCTCTCCAAGACCAATTCAGCTGAGAAGTCGGCCCTCCCTGGTGGGACTGCAGACAGGCGCCCATCTTAGTGGCCTCACAGTTCTTGGCCTCAGTTTCCCTCTTGGAGACCAGAAGGGAATAAGCCCCTCCCTGGCATTTCTGATAGGATTACCCGGCGCTGTCTGTGGGATCCCAGTTGGCAGAGCCTCAGACTTTCCGTTGTGCTCCCCTGATTAGCTTTCTGGGGCTAGAGGAAAATTTGAAAACATTACAGTATGTCCTTTTCTGTGATGACGGCTGAGCCTCTTTAAGGGATTAAGGCTGTCAGGCAAAAAAAGAAAAAAGCTTGTTTATACTCTAACTCGGAGCAGATTTAATCCCATGGGGTGCATTCTGGTGGCATTGTGGTCTCTTTCTGGGGAGGCTGTGATGTATGTACTACATGGATGCCTGTGTCTCACGACGTTCGTCTCTTTGGAAAATAGACTCTAACATTTTTCTTGCGCTTGTAAGAAAAGTGAATGGCTGATGGTGGTGGGGAGACAGGTTAGGATGAAACAGGAGATTTTTCCTAGCAGTTTCAATTCTCTTGGGGTAAGAAGCCAGAGCCCCAGCATTTGACTCATTTAGGGTAAGTTGAACCAATCCCTGAAAAATAAACTCTCAGGAAGGGAGAAACGGGGAAAGAGCCCAAGAACCCTGCATGAGGTTGGGCCTGGCCTGTGAAGGTGGTAAGAACTGGAGTCAACACAGAAGTCCCGATGCACACTGGGGTGGGATGCTGTTCACATCTCTGATTAGTGTGGAACTGCAGAGCAAGAGCAAGCCACCAACAAACACAGGGGCTTTCATGGACATCGGTGGAGCCTGTGGGTGGGACTGGAAGAGGCTCTGCTCCCTGGCCAGGAGCGTGGGCCCAAAACAGGGAAGGCTTTTCCACCACTCACAATGACGGTCTGTTTTGGAGAAAGTCATCATTAAACTTCCATGTGGGCTGCAGCACTGCTACCTCAGAGCTCTGTTGGTGTCCACCAGGCCGCCCCAAGGGCTCTGCTGTCCACTGCCAGAGCCCACGTGGCTGGCACCTTGTCCTGGATTCCTGGCCTCCTCGGCTTCTGCTCTTCCCTGTTGTACGCTGTGGCCACTGTGGCCCTGTGGCCCTACGGTCACCTGCAGCCAGCTCTGTGTCTCCACTCTTCACCTGACGGCTGGCCACCTTCCCCTTCTGCTGGCTTTTCCAGTCACACCTAGAACCCTCCACCCACATCCAGCTGCTTCCTGGGCTGCAGAAATCCTTCAGCTCTGCAGGCTGAGGTTTTGCCTCTGTCCTTGAGGGTGCAACACGGACCTCCTCAGTTTAGGAGCTCTTATAGGACCCCACTGGAAACACATTTCCCCGGAAGTCTTTTGTATCATTATCGTACAGATGAATATCCACAAGAGCTTTCACAGCAGTCAGCGCTGCTAGTCAGGCTCCCCAGTTCAGAGTGCACTGCCTTTCTGGATCCTCTCTTGATTCTTCCCTGCCGTCCTGGCCTGTCCCCCTCTCCTAGACAGCCAGCTCAGTGCGTTGCCAGATAGTCAGGCTGTGGACGGGTGTGGCCTGCAGGAGCAGCAGCATCTCAGGCCTAGCTCTGTTGGTGGACACTCCCCGCTGTATCGTGATGCCTGTCCCCGCCACGGGTCTCATGTGTAATTCGCTGCTCCTCGGGGCTGCAAGGGCTCCCTGGCCTGCATTCCCCCAGGAAGAGGCACCTAAGGTTGCCCTCAGCTACCTGGGCCACCACAGCCACTCCTATGATATGTCCCCTGTGGGACTCTGCACTGATTTCTGTGACTCCTCCAAGGAGGGATGGCTGGGTCTTCAGACACACTCAGGTTCACTTCAGAAGCCAGTGCTGGGTGCTTCTGTGACTTCTGTGGATCCCACCATTCACACTGGTGGTCACACACTCTTCTGGGTTTGTGATTTTGAAAGGTTTAAAGTACTGTAATGAGTTGATCTATTTACTGAGGTTCTGGCTTGTGAGCTCACAGAGGTGTTTTGTGTGGCCTAACTAGATTAGGTCCTTGGCTGTTCTTAGACTTCAAGTATCTCCGTCTACTCTGTTCCCCTAGCGATCCTAGTGGACTTTGTTGAGAGATCCCGTCTCACTTAGGTGGTGGGGCCTTGTCCCTGCTCCACAGAGGTCAGTCCACACTTGCTACTCAGCCTCATGTCCCACTTCTCACCTGGGGCCTGAAATCACCTGACTTTGTATGATCTGCTCCATCTTGTTGTGACTTTATCACCAATTGTGTCCTCACCTAGATGTGTGTTCCTAGAAGCAGAACTGGGTTGTCCACTGAAGCCCTGCCCAGCCCTGACGTGGCTGATCCACTCCCCTGTGTTTATCTTGGTGACAGTTGTCCCTCCAAGCCAAAGAGGTCTTGACCTTGATGCCCCACCTCTCCCCTGGGCCTATCTCCTCCCTGTGGACTCCTCCCACCCAGGCCCACTGCCCAGCATGTGAGCTCCACTTCTCTTCACAGCTCTTCCTCCTCTGTCCCCTGTCACAGCCCTGCTCATTGTCATCTCTTATACTGGAGCTGGCTTTGTTTCTGACTTGTCCTCACTGACCACTCCAGAAGGCCCCTGCCTGCGTCACACCTGCCCTGAGGACGTCTGAGACGTTCCACTGCTCTCTTGGGCTGTGGCTTGGGCTGTTCTTGCCACCAGTCTTGTCTTAGCCAACAACTCCTAGACCTCCCTCAGAGTTCCTTCCCTCCATAGGACCAACGATCTTATTCTCCCCTCTGCAAGATGGTGCCTGCACCCATGGTACTGACCACCATTTAGGGGCCATTGGCACCTGATTCTCCACCCTAGCCCCCTCCCTTGAGCATCAGACCCACATACCCTACAGCCAACACGATGCCCCTTCCCCATATGCCCTGTGGGCACCTCAGATTGAGTGTGCCAGACTTACTGCTCCCATCTATGGTCCTCCACAGGTTTCCTGGAGTGTATTGGAACACCAGCATCCTAAGACAGGACCCTAGGAATTTTTCTAGACTTCCTTAAAAACCCAAGGAAGTAACTTCATTGTCAAGAAGTTGTTGGGTTTAGGAGCTCAGCTCTGTTTTCCCCGCCCTGCCTGGCCTCTTCCTGTATTCTCACACTCAGAAGCAGCCAATCACCAAGGCCAGAAATCAGGCCTCTTCCCGGCTCTTCCTTTGCTAAATGCTGTATTTTACCTCTCAAAGTCCTGGGCCAGCCTGCCCTTTCTCTCTGTGGAGATGGCCTCTGCCTGGCCTCTGTCTCTCTTGTCCTCTAACCGCTCTCAAGCTAGGTTCAGAGGTGTTTTGTGTAGTCTGACCAGACCTAGCAGCAACCAGCATCACCTAAGGTTCACTTACAATCGCACAGATTGCTGGCCCCACCCAAAGGCTTCTGCCTCAGGGGACCTGGAGCCTGGCCAAGAATTTGCCTTCCTCCTGCTTCCCTGGTGTGGCGGGGGCTTCTGGTTGGGACAGCACTTGCAGAACCTCTGCTGGTGTTGGTCTCCCACCCATCCATCCGCTCACTCAGCAACTTGCTGACCGGTGCCAGCACAAGGTTGTGGAACTGAGCAGGGAGCCGATGAAGCCAATGGTGGAAAAGGAGGCTGGAGCACAGTGGGCACGTGGGTGTCCTGTGATGTCTGCAGCAGTGAACAATATAAACGGGGGATGAGGCTGAAGGGACAGAGAGGGTGACGGAGAGGTGGCAGTCAGGGAAACTTCTGAGCAGACGGCTGGGGAAGGAGGGTTCCCCACACGGGAACCAGGTTCCCCCAGCTTATCATCCCGAGCCCAGCCCTCACCATGTGGCTCCCTTATAGAACAAAGGGCAGAGGTCTGACTGTCCCAGGCCTCTCACCTGTCCATCATCCATCCACCTGCACCTGGCTGGCTGGCTGCCCCAGGCCACATGCTGCCAGGCCACTTGCCCAGCTGGGGCAGTGTATGTGCCGTTCTGCCCCTGGAATGTCCGTCCCCGCTTTGCCCCTCGTCCAGATCCTGTCATTCAGTCATCGCCTCCTCCAGGAAACTACCCTAGGTCTTTCAGGTAGAAGTGTCCTCTTCCCACTTCTAGAAGCTTCTCTTCCAGAAGCATTTCAAGACCCTGTGGCACAGCTCCCTTGCATCTCCCTGTGGCGTGCTTCTCCAGCTCTCGGACACCTCCAGGGGCGGGCCTCCTGGCCCCTGCCCACAGGGCTGGCAAGGCCTGGCCAGATGGAGCGTGGCCCTGCCAGGCTCCTCTGCGCTGGAGCTGCGTTCTGCGCCCTGACGAGGATAATTGGCTTGGAAGAAGGGGTGGCATCTTCTTTACCTTCCTCTAGGCTCCCAGGGTGTTCTTACCCGAAGGGAGAGAGGTCGATTGACTTCCTTTACAGGGAGGGTTCTGCAGACCCTGGAGCCCGAGCCAGGATGGCTGCTCCAGGGTCCTCTCCCCCTCTTCCCGCCATCCTGACCTCGCAGCACAGCAGTTCAGCGGATCAAGTAAGAAATGTCACCAGGGGGCAAACAGATCCAACCGGAAGCAGCGCCAACCACTGCATCCCCCACGCCGCCAGATGGTCTGTGCAGCAACTGCCTTTCAGAATTAATAACTCGCCCCCCAGAGGGGAGGCTTCGCTCAGGAGCCCTCTCACATTTTCCGGCGAAGTGTGCTTTTCCCCGCAGTGTGTCCTGGCCGCCCTCCCTGGGCAGACTCAGAGCCTGCTCGTGGAGGCAACAGAGACGTCTCTCGCTCCCTGCACCTTTCTCTGCCTTTGGCTTCTGACAGTGCAGCTTTTAATCTAGAAATTATGGTAACTTGTATGTGCATTTTGAGAGTATATCATTGCTGCATTTAATTAACGGTTATTAGTGTTAGCGTACTGTGCTGTATTCTATGTCACAAATCACCAAGTCTCCCAGAGCAGTTATGGCAATTAAGAACTCCATCACACCTTCTGTACAGTCATTTGGTACTTTTCCAGGTCTTTTCAAAACTGGAAATTACTAATCAAATCATTTCTGCTCTGCGCCTCAGTATCGTTTATTCCATTCCTAATGATGTGCGACTTTTTTTTCTTTGGCCGTTAACAGAGGCATCCGTGCGTCTAACCCATTTCACACCACCGTCATGCTTTAGCGAGGCGATAATGAACTTGCAGAAGGAAATGCAGGCTTTGGTTCTCTTTTCAGAGCAGTGTCTTTCCTCTCCTGCTGCTGGGTGATTGAATTTTGAAACTGTAAAATGCATCGACAGACCTACAAACCTGACTTGCCAGAGCCACAGCCATCCCAGTTTAGCTTCAATTCAGAGCGCAGTGCGACTCCTGCCTGATCAATTTGTCATCCCTCTAAATGGAAACTAATTACTTCCCAGGGAAAGATTGCAGGCAAATACCAGCCTCTGCATCAGCAGCCCTCTGCAGTGAGGTTAAGGCAGAGTCCGTGGGGTTTCACCAAAGGGGCCATTTCCCTCTCTGCCTAAATGATGTCAGGAAGAAGTTTTATTATTGAGAGCAGCAGTGGGCTGCCGTCAAGAGTGCATCTCACTTAATAGGTCACCTGGATGGTCCCGAGTCAGATGTCAGGGGCCATCCAACTGCCAGGTTTCAACAAAAACACGCTGGCAGGCTTTTGATGGCGTTTAGGTGAGGTGAGCCAGCCTGCTGGCAGTGGAGCCCACCACCTCTGGCTCCCCGAGGGATCCTCTTTCCCCCCTGCCCAGGAACACTGCCCTGGAAGCGTCCCCAGAATGACTGAATCATGGCCATTTGTGCAGCATCAGACAGTCTGTGCGGCTGACAGCTGTAGGCAGGATTGACTTGGACATGGTGCCAGGAGACCCGGCTATGCAGGGCTACTGCTTGAGGCCTGCATTAATGTGAAGGTCCTGGCGGGGCTGGGCTGGGGCCAGGGCCAGGCCGGCCAGCTCACAGGCTGGTGAGCAATCTGATCAGAGCAGGCCTTGCCAGTTCCCTACCTTTGCCCATCCTGAACACTGTCTGCTCCGCCTGTGTTGGGCTATCAGGCTGCCTGAGCCCTTTGCAGTCAGGGCGATCCCAGCGCCTCTGTGTCTGGGCTGAGCTACAGGGTCTTTAGTCTGGCCGGGGCTTTGCCTGTTCTTGGACATGCTCCCAGCTTCGGAAGTCAGACAAGACCCAGCAGAGAGGTTTGTTTGGTCCTGTGGCAGATTGGATGCCCCCACTATTTGATTTGTGTTGTTTTGGGGAACTGCAGCCCCTTGAGCGTATGTACAGAGGAGCCCTGGCCCATTCCAGAATGCCCCTGTGCTCCAGGACAGCGCCCCTGTGCTCCTGGACAGTGCTCCCTGCCATTGCAGCCCACACAGCAGTGGCACCGTGAGAAGTGCTGGCTGGCTCCTGCGCCATAGGAGTTGGGCTGAGCCACGAACCTCTCCAGCCTCCTCTTCCTCACCCTGTGACCTCTGGTGTTCCTGGTGGTGGCCTCTGAAGCCTTCCATTCTCTGTACTTCTGTCCTTAGTCTCTATGAAAAGCAGTTGCTTTGAATATAATTAAAAAACAGAAAAATAGCTACTACTTGGTCACCTCTGCTTCCAAGTGGAGAACAAATGAGGTGTGTTGAAGATGCTGCTGGCCTGAGAAACCTCCCCAGGAACTTGGCGAGGCGTGTGGGTCACGTGTGGCTCAGGTCCTCTGTGGCGTGCATGCTAGGACTCTCAGTGGAAGAGAAGCTGGTCTTCTGCACCCATCGTCTCTTGAGCCTTCCTTCACCTGCTATTGGCATGAGAGGTGGCATGGGTGGCACAGGGACCATGCTTGCACTCATCGTGGAGTGAAGCGGTGACGCCTCTCTGACACTCATGCCCCATCCACCCTGGCTCTAGGCAGTGCTGTGGAGAAAGCAGGATCTGAGAAGGCCATCGCACTCATTCCTATTCGAGCTACTGACCCTCTGGAATAGCCCCCAGGAAGTGTCACCGTCGCCTGGTGTCGTGCTGGTGATGGAGATGGCTGGATGATGACTGTATGTCCAGCACCAGTTAACTCTGGGCCCAGACTTGACCTTCCCCTGCCTTTCACCTCTCCTATTAGGGGCTCCTTAGCTGCGCCCTGAGGGAGGTGGCCGGGCAGAGGCAATCTGGCTCCCTTGGCTGCCTGCCCAGCACACAAAGCCTGAGCATGCAGACCTGAGCACAACCCTGTTCTCTGGACAACCTGCAGGGTCTGTGTGTGACCCCAGGGTCATTGATTCCCACCTACCACCTGTAGGTTAGCAACTGTGGTGCACACTGGCAACCCCAGCTTCTCAGGAGGCTGAGGAAGGAGGAGCCCAAGTTCGAGGCCAGCCTCAGCAACTTAGCAAGATCCTGTCTCAATAAAATGAAAAGAACTGGGGGTGGAGCTCAGTGGCAGAGAGCCCGCCTAGCCTGGTGAGCCCTGGATTCCATCTCCAGCACCCCCTTCCCCCCAAAATAAATTTGGCAAGGAACGTGAAGCGGTTACTAGCAGGCCTAGAAGTAGGATCTCTTCTCTTCTTGTCCCTCTCATGTCCACTTAGCTTTCCCCTGGCACCACTTTCAGCTTCTGAAGCTGGAAGCCAAATATACAGCAGTTGCACATGTCACTTGATATCATTACCTAGTTGCATGTTGTTTAAAAACAAGCGCCTGGTGGAGGGGTTATGGCTCGGTGGCAGAGCGCTTGCTTGGCATGTGTGAGGCACTGGGTTCCATCCCTGGCACCACATAAAAAAATAAAATGAACAAATACAATAAAAGTATTGTGTCCATCTTCAACTAAAAAAAAAAAAAATTAAAAAAAAAAGTGAGCACCTGGGGCTGGGGCTCAGTGGTGGGATGTCCTCCCCGTGCGGCCATAAATAGCAGCCTCCACGTCCACAGCTAGGCGCCACCTTCCTTCTACAGCCACTGACCAATGACCTTGGGGGTTCGTTCCACATGCAAAACAAACCACAGCCCAGGCCCTTGTCCCCAAGACGTTTCCAGGCTGCTGGGACACTGTTCCCACACCTGTGACCTGCACACGAGAGTCAGTAGGGCCTCTGGCTCAGGGCAGAGAAGGGAGGAATCCTGAGCAACATCGCTCTGGGCTGCAGGGAGGGTCAGCTAAAGGGAGGAGGGAGGAGTCGCCAACATGCCACGGTGGGTGACATGGTGACAGTAGTGCTCCCTGTGTTTAGGAGGACGCACTGCTTCTGGGATAGAGTTCTAAGCACTTCACACATATCCACTGGCTTCCTCACCAGATCCATCAGAGGTGGGACCATCGCTCCTTATGGTTTCCACTTTTTGCACAGGATGAGTAGAGGCAGAACATCCCCGAGGCCACTGTGCCCAGTGGGCAAGCAGCGAAGCCGGCCCAGGTGTCAGGCTCCCGCATCGGCCCTCGTGACGCCCTCTTGCCCACCTCAATGCAGGACAGCCCAGGCTTTTTGCAGGGACCGCCGGTGTCCTGGGAGCTGGGGGGTTACAGCCAGACCAGCAGGATGTGAGGCTCTCGCCCTGGGGATCCTGGCGGACCCTGGCAGACGCTCTAAGAGCAGCCACTTGGCCCTCACGTGGCCTGTTTTGTTGTTGTTTAGGATCCAACAGTTTATACACTGCAAGTGATAAGATGGGGCTGACTTGCAGTTGGAGCCGGGAGACTTCCCACCTTCACACTGGGAACTCCACTGCATCGTCTGTAAGCAGTGAGGACATGGCCAGACCCAGATCGCGAGCCTTGTAGCGCTGGCTGTGCCTAGGCCAGTGAGTGGGAGCACCAAGGACCCCTGGGTACAACGCTCAGCCAGTGGGCTTGGCTGCCTTCCGCATGTCTCCCCACATTCCACCCTATGGGCTTCGACAGAGGACAGAGGGACCCGCGTGCTGGCCACTCCCTTTGTGAGATGAGTGTGGAGGGCTCTTGTAGCCCTGCAGTGGGGAGTGCGCCCTGGACAGAGCAGCCCAGGCTAGCCGTCCCCTGGCTCCCCGCCGGCCGTGCTGTGCTAAACGCAAGCACAAGTGCTTATGTCAATTTTTTTATGTAAACAGTTTACACCATTTAAAGTGTTGAGATGGAATTTATTTGGCAGTTAAAGTGGAAAGAATCGGCATCATCTAGACACATGGAATTTGTGGAAATAAGGTCTTAGACCATTATTTCTGCCAAAAATCGAGTACCCAAATGACTAAAAAACCACATCCAGAGTCTCCCCAATGAGAAGATGAACCAGCCATAGGAAATGGGAGCATCCCCGAATGTCAGGAGTGTTTTTCTGATCAGAGCTTCACTGCTGTAGCGGGTGGTGGCTGGGTTTCCTGTGGGGTGACCCCTCCCCTGGGCAGAGGTGGGGCTCTCATCATGGTGGTGATGGTGGGTGGTTGGTTCTGTCTGCCTGACGCCCAGATCCCTTTCCTAATTCAGATTCTCTTTCTTGCTGTGGTTGATATGATAACAGTTTCAGTCAGCTTTTTTGCCAGTGGGACCAAAACACCTGACAGGAACAATCTTAGAGGAGAAAAAGTTCGTTTCAGACCTCATGGTTTCCGAGGTTGGGTCCATAGATGGCCGACTCCACTGCTCTGCCCAGAAGTGAGGCAGAGCACCTGGTGGTGGGCAGCAGCTCAGGACTTGGCACCAGGAGGTAAAGAGGGAGCTCTGCTCACCAGAAGCAAATGTACACCCCAAAGATGTGCCCCAGTGCCCCCTTCCTCCCACCCACCCTGCCGGCCGGTCGGTCACTGTGGGTAGGTTAGAACACTGAGGGGGTCATGATTCTCCTCTTCTGACCCTTTCCCTTCTGAACCCTCTTGCGTTGTCTCACACGTGAGCTTTTGGGGGACACCTCATAGCTAAACCATATCCCTCCGTTCTCTAAGAATGTTTTAAAATTTCAAGTCATATTTCCTCTGCTACTTCTGTATTTCCTCTTTGGACATATGTCTTAAAGCTTTTAAAGATCGCTTCACCCTGCACATCTGGGCTCTAATTCTAATTCTAGTACCTGACCGAGAACTCTACAGCCCTCGGGTCCCTCCAGCTGTCCCTCTAAGAAGTGGTCTCCCACCCTCCTGGTTCAGATTTGTCCTTCCCTAAGGCCCAGCCTAAATGCTGCTTCTTGAAGCTGTCTTTGATGCTTCCTCCTCTCATGTCCCTCAACCTGGCAGTGATCCAGGAGGTTATTTCCTGCCCTTGAAGTGCACACTTAAGGACAGCCAGAATTATGCTTTCATATCATCAGTCATTTTCTTATCCCAAGTGCTGAGCACAGAGCTTGCCCACAGTAGGAGCTCAGGTGTTGGGAGGATGGGTGAATAAGTACATCTTGTGATTTGAATCAGCAGTTCAGCCGTGGGGCTGGGCGCAGGGCTGCCTCAGCCACAGGTTTGCTGTGGTGATTGTTACTGACAACGGTTACAGCCTGAAAGTATGCCAGCTGTTTATAAATAGCTGTTTTATAAATTAACTTTGTAAATGTATAAATAGCAGCTTTGTACATCAGAAAACTCCTGGTTAGTAGTAGCCCACAGTGGGGGCAGTATCGTGTCCTCCGTGCTGATACTCAAGTGTGACCTCCCATGTGTTGCAATGTGTCCTGAATGCGAGAGGAAAGAGTGAAAGTAGAATCGGGACACAGGAAATTGTATTAATCCATAGTCTGTCTTTTCTGTGCCCCAGCCCATAATAAGCCAGAAATCACTGTTAATAGTCTGCAAACTGTGAAGGCGTTGCCAAAATGAACATTTTCTGTCAATTTAGGGAAAGGAATAACCATTACTATAAACCAGAGATCAGCAAACTTTTTCTGTGCAGGTAGCTAGTGAATATTTTAGGCTTTGAGGGCCATGAAGTCCCAGTAGCAACTCTATACAATGTCGCTGTTATAACACAAAAGCAGCCATAGGCAATACGTAAGAGTATTGATGAATGTTGCTGTGTTTCAAAAAAACTTTATTTACAAAACAGACATTGGGCCACATTGAGCCAGGGGTCTGCTCTAAATCATGCAGTGCATATGGAAGTATAGGTGACACTGGTCAATTTCAAACATCATACTAATGGTATTCATGTACTTCCTTTGTAATAACAAAGGAGTTCCTACATAACAGTAAAAACCAAGATGTGGTGAACTTGTTAATTATTTATAAGAATACATGTTTTTGTGTATGCCAAGGTTGACAGTCCCTATAAGTTCTCAGCCTAAGAAATGAGGTTAAATTCCGCTGCGGCTTAAATATAGCAGCTGAGGCCATTTCGTCAAAGACAGCTGTGGTATGAGGCCTGGCCCTCCTCGGTCAGCTTTCATGGTGCCAACCTGGGCACCTTGTTATTGTCTTGGAGTTTCTCTCAGTGAAATCACCAGGCTCTGCTTCCATGTTTGGCCCATTTGCTAATAATGACTTGAAAACTCTGCACTTGTTTTAAATTGCTACATGGAGTAATGACCTTTCTTCTTGACAGTCAAAAGGCCAATAAACGCATCCATGTGAAATAAATCTTTAAAACAGGGCCCCAAGTGCACTGCAAGTTGACTCGAAATAATTAGTCCCTGGAATTTGGACATCAGTGATGGCTGTCTGGGGTGGCTACCAGACTCAAACCGGCTCAGTCACAGCTTGTGGTAGAACAGCAGCACAGCCGCAGGACCCCCCATCTGGGGACTTCCTACCCAGTGTTTGTGAGCAGCGGGCCCTGCCCTCACACTCTTCCACCCTCTCTTGGCCGAGGGCCATGGGAGCCTCTCCTTCCCTTTTCCTTGAGCCCTGTTCGCCGAGAGAGGAAAAGTGCTGCTCCTGAGCTCTGCTGGGCATAGAGTAGCCCTCTCAGTCAGGGCCAGGGCCTTGTCAAGCTGAGGAGGCTCTCCTGAGTCACAGACCAAGCCCCTCTACCGTCAGTCATCCCAAGAAGGGAGATGGTGCCCACTGTTGTGTCATGTGGCCGCCATCTCCCCTCCTCCAGGCCAACACAAGCCCAGCAGCTGGCATCTGAGCTGGCCCCTTGGTGCAGCTAGGCTAGGAGCCCTGATGTACCACCTAGTGACCAGAAACCCAACTAACGGGCTGCTATTAAGCAAAATGTCTGTCTCCCACTGCCAGAAGTCTGGATAGGCGAGGGCCGGCCTGTCAGCGGGACCAGGCTCTCCTCCCCTCCCACCTGCCTCCCAGGGTTCTGCCAATGGTCTCTTCATGGATGCCAAGCATATGTCACATTCGTGGTGGCTCTGCAGGGGACAAAAGAGGGCTCTCCTCCTCGGGCTGCTCTCTTAGCAGCACACATCTCTTCCCCAGGTTCCCCACTGACCCCCCTGGACCGGCTAGCTGAGCGGCAGCCCCGGCCAGCCCCGGCCTTTTCACGTAGGAGTGAGATCACATGACCGGCTCAGACCTGCCCTGGTCTCCCCTGGTCTCCCCTGGTGCTGGGCACACACCACAATTAGAGTTCTGTTGGCAGAAAAGAAAGGCGGTGGCTCCTGGGTAAGCAGCCAGATGTGGTGGTCACTGGTGGTCACCTTTGGCTTTGACACGGGGACCAGAGGCTCACCAGGAATCCACCGTCTATGGATGGTTGTCTGCAGTTGGGGCCAGCAGTCTTCCTGGTAGCTGACCATTTGCAGACACTCGGGTTCCCTTCAGTGCTTTCTACCTGGAAGGACTCCTTGATGCCCGAGAGGAGCTGATCTTGCCGGGTGTTTTGGAGGCTCTGTTCCCC
Organism: Ictidomys tridecemlineatus; assembly: GCF_052094955.1. Lineage (NCBI taxonomy): Eukaryota > Metazoa > Chordata > Mammalia > Rodentia > Sciuridae > Ictidomys > Ictidomys tridecemlineatus. The sequence goes on from NC_135486.1 coordinate 121,208,477, forward strand.
ACCTGGCTGACCCCGTGGTCCTTTGCATCTTGAGCTCTCCCTTCTGTGGTGTAGAAAAGCCACTTTGGAGCCCTTGATACCTTAAAAAAAAAAAAAAGAATTTTATTTTTCACAGTGAAATCAAGGTCTGCATTTCTTTTTTTGCAGAATACAAATACATGGTTTGATATCATTTTAATAGACCACTTTTTAAAAATAGATATAAATTTGAAATTTCAAAGTTAATTTGAAGGGTTCTCTTCCTCTATCTTAATTCCATGTGATTTCTTCCCATGATCTAAACTGTTGGCTGCAGGCTTTTCAATATACAGACATAAAATTGTAGAAAGGTGTTTAAGAACTGTAAGGTTGACATGCACAAGGCCCCAGGTTCAGTTCCCCAGCACCACCAAAAACAAAAATAGCAACGGTAAGATTTGATTTAATCTTCAAGATGCCAAAGAGAACTGACTTGGATCTCCTGCCCGTTTGGAGAGGCCCATGGCTTACAAAGGGCTTTGTTTTAGTACTGCTATAGCTCTTCACCCCATTTTACAGATGAGAACTCAGCTGTGAGCGTCCAGGTGGCTGGGTCAGGGTGCTAGCACTCTATTGGGACTTGGCCTTCTGAGTCCACCCCTGAGGCCCTTTCCTTCCCCTGCCATGGAAACCCCAGTCTCCACAGATATCCACAAGTAACCGTGCCCCACTCTCTGCCCATTGCTAGGTTCTTCTGTGCATAAACTTCTTTGAGATTTCCTTTCTTTCTTTCTATCAGATGGAATTGTCAATAAGAAACAATAAATGAGCCAGGCACAGTGGCACACACCTGTAATCCCAGCAGCTCAGGAAGCTCAGGCAGGAAGATAACAAGTTCAAGGCCAGCCTCAGCAATTTATCGAGGCCCTAAGCAACTCAGCAAGACCTGTTTTAAAATAAAAAGGGCTCAGTGGTTAAGCACCCCTGGGTTGAATCCCTGGTACAAAGAGAGAGAGAGAGAGAGAGAGAGAGAGAGAGAGAGAGAGAGAGAGAGAAAGAGATGAAAACAAAGTGAGTAGGTGTAGGTTCAGACCTTAGAATAACAATGCCTTTAAAAAAATAAAGGTTTTTTTGTTTTGTTTTGTTTTTGTTTTGTTTTGTTTTTCCTGAATGTAGTGGCACATGCTGGTAATCCCAGATACAAGGGAAGCTGAGGTGGGAGGATGATAGTTTCAGGCCTGGGCAACTTAGCAAGACTCCCTCTCAAAATAAAAGAGTTTTGGGCTGGGGATGTGGCTCAAGCGGTAGCGCGCTCGCCTGGCATGCGTGCGGCCCGGGTTCGATCCTCAGCACCACATACCAACAAAGATGTTGTGTCTGCCAAATACTAAAAAATAAATATTAAAAAAATAAAATAAAATAAAAGAGTTTTAGAAAGGGGCTGGGAGTGTAACTCAGTGGTAGAGCACTCACCAAGCATGTGCAAGACTTGGGGGTTCAATCTCCAGTACTAAAAAAAGGGTGGAGCTGGGTATTTTTTCTTCTTAAAAGCCTGGAAGTCAGGAGTACAGGGCCAGGCTCCTCAGATCTCTCCATGTGGCCCATGATGTTAGTCAGCTTTCATTGCTATGACAAAATACCCAAGAAAAACAACATACAGGACAGGACTGGGGTGTGTCCCTGCAGCATGCAGGAGGCCTTGGTTCCATCCCCAGCACCAGAGATCAAAACAAAATCACAACAAAAGACATCTTAAAGGAAAAATTTATTTGGGCTTCTAGATTAAAGGGCGTTAGTCCATAGCCAGTTGGCTCTGTTAGGTGAGGGCCTGTAGTGAGGCCTAACAAGATGGTAGAAGGGTGTGGAGGAGCAGAGTGGCTTACCCCATGGAGGCTAGGAGCAAAAAGAGAGGCCAGGGGAAGGGTTCAGGAGCAAGACGTACTCTCCAGGATCTGCTCCCAGGGGCCTGCTTTCTCCACCTGGGCCCTGCCTCCTCAAGCTTCCATACTTCCCCATTGGGCCACCAGCTGGGGACCAAGCCTGCAATGCCAGCTGCCAGGTATGGGAGATTCAAACTACAGCCATGACATTGACCTTCCTGAGTAGTGGGACGGATATAGGGGAAGGGACACAGGAAGAAGGCCAAAGGACAGGATCAAGAGTGGGTTTCTGGAAGCTGCCAAAATTCTGCCACATGGCCACTGCCAGCTGTGGGAAGGACGGGGAGTGGGTCCCTCCTGTGGACTGTCAGCACCAGATGAAGTTCTGCTGTTGTGGAAGAAGGAGGGAAGGACGGGCAGTGGAGATCACCAGAGCTTGCAGAGCACCTGGGGCAGAAGCCAAGTGTGACCTGCGCTGACAAGGGGAAGCCGTGATGTCTGCACTGCGTCCTTGTGAAGGGCATCCAGGATTGCCACTCCTCCGTTCACCCACTGGGCTCGTCAGCCACAGCCATGCACAATAGGGCTCGACCGCGGAGCATACAGAGCGAAGGCTCTGGCTCCAGTGTGGAGGGAAGATTGCCACAGAGGTGATACTAAAGCAGCTGAAGCATGGGAGGGGGCCGCAGGCAGCTGTGAACCACAGCCTCCCAGGCAGGGGAGCAAGCGACAGGCCCCAAGGTGCAGGTGCCCTGGGTAGGTCCAAGGCCCAGGGAGCTGGGGTTGGAGCAGCGCACGCCAAGGGACTCTGTGAGAAGCCATGGTAGCAAAGGTGGCCAGGAGCAGACTGCTGTGGGCCTGGCAGGCCATGGCAAGGAGGTGAGAATCCTTCTCAGTGTCACAGAAGTTGTCAGATGACAGAGCAGGCCATGACAGGTTTGGATGTGCCGATGAGTAGGCAGCCCAGAGCTGCAGATCTGCTGAGCTGTGCAACAGAGGTCCTGGGCAGAGCTCAGGTGCTCTGGGGAGCTCCACCAGGCTCCCTGCCTTTCTTGGGTCGAACTCGGCATCATCTGCCCAGACATTGCTCTACAGGGGGAGCGCTGAGTGGCAGCAGCAGAGGAGAAGCGCCTGGCCATGGGCTGCATGCTGAGGCTCAGATCTCACTCGCACTCTCTAAGCTAAGGTGTTTGTATGGTTTGTGTCTCCTGAAGCTCCTCCCAGGAAGACCCCAGCAACAGGCCCTGGAGCATAGGCAGCCAAGTGCCAATCCTGCTGGGGGCTCCCTGCTGGTGGCTCTCTGCCGCTTTCTGATGGCAGTTTGTGGCTTGCCCAAGTGTCCCTTCTGGTTTCCTGATGTTGGGACAAAGCCCAAAGATGAGCAGGATGTGGTTGCCAGCCAGCCTTCATTGCAGAAGTCCTCAGCGGGTGGCCTGGAGCTAGCCCGCGGACTTGGTGCCTGCCTACCCAGCTTTGCATGCCAGGATACACATACAGGAAGAATTCCATCGAGATCGTGTACAACTAAAATCAGCTTATTTTTTTTCCAAAGAGGCAGGGGAGCTACTTCTTAGCCCAAGTGAGTTGGAGTCTCTCTGGAATGCAAAACACAGACCTTTGTGTTAGAAGTGAAATATTTAGATAGGGATCATTATGGAGCTCTTTTTAGAGCCAGGCAGGCCTGATAAACAGAGCTGGGAAAGGAAGCACAAAGGAGGTAATAATATCTGATTAGCGAAGCAGCTGGATAACTGAAGGAGAATTTGTTAAAAACCTATCAAGACATCAGAGCTAGATGTGAGGTGCTCTGTCAGCCCAGGCCACTTGTAGAGCCTTCTGGAATATTACTGAGTGTCTAATCTGCTACTGTTTCCCCCTCACATCACTTACTCCTAAGGGTTCCGTGCTGTGACTCCAGCAGGCCTCTCTCCACCCATCATGGCAGGCATCCCAATGTGGGGCAGCTAAGCTGGCATCCAGTCACCAGGTCTTCCTTGACCACTATGAACAAGCTACCTTGCATTTCTGGGGTGGCAGGCCAGGAACCTGGGAGGTTGACTCCCCGCCCGAGGCCTATGGCTTCCACAGAGCTCTGGATCATGTGACTAGTTTCCCAACGTGTAGCACATCTTTCTTGTCGTGGTAACAGACTCGAGTCACCATGCCGTGCTGCCCAGGAGAGGAGGCGGGTCCAGGTGGGAAGGAGTCGGCCCGAGGCTCTCCCATGGCCTGCTCTGCTGTCCTTGCCTTGGTCCAGGGCCGTGGAGTGCTATATCTGGTCACTAGGTAACCCCTGTGCAGCTTTTAAAACCAACCAGAAAGTTTGAGCTTGCACCCTGAGGATGATGGTCCTGCCGCTGGGGACCCTGGAGGCCTGCCTAGGGGCGCTTGGGGGTGGCCCCAACACAATGGCACACACACACTTGCACAGAGGTCTTAGGTGCCTTGTCTCTTCAGAGAAGGGCTTCAAAGCTCTGCTCCACTGTGGTGCTGCGGGCCACCAAACGCCAGAGCCTTTGATCTATCTCTCTGAGTCCAGCCCCTCTCGGGTCTGACTCGCTTTGAACCCAGAGCCTCAGCCCCTCTGTCCCTCACACGAGCAAGAGTACGGGCTTCTTTTTATCTCACCTAAATTGTGAGGGTGCTCATTTCCACACCGTCCTGGGGGAATCGTCAGGACTCCCGGGAAATGTCTCTGAGCCCACCAGGCACAGACTGCAGTAGGAGCCCCTTGTCTTGGCAGCCTCCTCTGTAGTTCAGTACAGATAAGCCACATGCAGACAGAAGATGGGAAGAAAAGGAAATTCGTCGTAAGGCTGCGTGTTTTGTTATTTGGGGTGCAAGGGGAGTGGAGAAATCTGTCATGGATAAAATCCAACTTTAATGACACTCTGAAGCCCTGAAGCACAGACATATTGCAGAGCTAATGTATTATTTTGTTTTTGTTTATTCTGCAGAAATGGTGAAATTTCATTTTTTAGTGGAATTACAAGCTCCCCTTTTATTATTCACAAGTCCTAACATGCATGGCAGCCTGAGCCAGAGCCTTTGGTGATTTTAATACCAGCTTCCTTGCGAATCTAAACTGGTTTTCCAGTCCTCCCTGGTGGGCCACCAGGGTCACTGGAGTGACGTTATGTGTACTTAAAGGTTTTTTAGGGCATCTGGCTGCTATGGGTTCTCAAGGGCAAGGAGCCCTGCCATGAGACTCGGCTCTGAGGGGAAGCCTTGGGGAGGGAGGGCCACTGTCGCCTCATGTCCCTGGCTGGCTGCCCTGCTGCAGCCGGTGTCCCCCTCTGATACCCTGCAGCACTTGCTGGGTCTCACCCTGTGACTGCTGGTTCTCAGGCCCCGCCTCACTGGAACCACCTGGGATGTTCTGAAAATGCGGACTCCCAGGTCTATTTGTTCTGACTTAATTGGCCTGGGCTACGCCCCTGGGCGAGGCAGCTTGCAGAGTCTGGGCTTCCAGCACCACCTGGGTGCTTCTCTGCACTGCTTGCACCCTCGTCACCTCATCACCTCCAGCTGCAGGTGGTGTTGTTGACTGAGGGCTCACACAGGTTCCAGGGTGTGCCCCTCCCTGACTATGTGGCCTGGGGCCTTTTTACTAGGCTCCTTGCTGCTAGGACAGTAGAAGAACTGCGGAGCAGGTGGCACCCACCTCCTCGAGGCGGCTTCGAGGACATGGCTTGGAGGACATGGCTTGGAGGACATGGTGGCCTGGCACTGTTGGAGGAACTGGGCTTCAGTCCGGGCAAAATGGCCAGAGTCCCTGCTCTGCAGACCTTTACTTCAAGTTGTGGAGATGGCGAATCAACTGCATTTACGATGATGTCAGTGATGGGGAAGACGGCAGGTGGCAGGAGATCTGCACATGACATGGGGGGCGGCACCTGGCTGCTGCTAAGGCTCCAGCTGTGCATGGGGGCTGCGTGGTGGCAGGGGTGAGGGGGGGATTGCAGTTACCGCTGTCCCACTCCAGGCACTTGAGAGCACCATGGCATCTCTGCAGAGAGGCCAGAAGCTCCCTGAGGCAGAGGCAGGCTCAGAGCTGTCAAGCCGCCCTTAGTCGCCATCTGTAGGGAAAATCCAGTACCCAACTCTGGGCAAGCATCTCAGGGTAAGCGAAGGTCCCAGAGGAGGCGCAGGATCCAGTGCTTCCCTCACCCTGGGTATGGCCCACGGCGGGACCGGGGAAAGCTCACTGCCCAGTGAGGAAGCCCCGTCTCTCGCCACTGCTGCTGCGGCTTCCTCTGGTGCTGGCCCCCAAGGTCCCACCCATGCTCTCCTCCATCCTCACAGGAGGGACAAGGGCGCTGGGCCCTACCATGCTGTCCCCATTCATAATCACTCCAGGCTCACAGGGGCTCACGTCTGAAATGTCTGTTCTTTTCCCTCTGAGGGCCTGAAGGCCTACTGTGTGCCAGAGACCGGCGTCTAATCATAAATCGCGGGTTCCATGGCGCTCTCTGCTCAGATGGGGCCTTCTTCGCTTTCCTGGCCACCACCCTCTCAAGTTAGCTCTGGTGACATGTGTCAGTCTGCCCTGACCTTCTTTCTTTACTTGTCACCACACACACTAGAAGTTATGCTCAGAGAGGGGTCTCTGTTGGCACTGAGGTCAGCAGGCACTCGGGCAGGCCACCTGATAACCCAGCAGGGGGGCTGGGTGGTGCCGTGTCACTGCCCATAGTCCGGGCAGAGCACAGGTTCAGGCAGAAGGCTGTCTGGTGGCGCACAGGGCCAGCTCCTTCAGGAGGATGTCTCTTGGGTGGGCTGTGAAGTGTGAGGGCTTCACCAGGGAGGAGCGGTGGCAGGGCCTGGGTGGTAGGGGGCCTTCTGCTGGAGGATCATGTGACATGGAGAGGTGCAGGAGGCCCTGTGGAGTGGGCGGGGATCGATCACCTTTGCTGGCCCTCGGGAGAAGGAAGGGCGTGCTGTGAGGAGGCCGGGAGCCGTACATGCTTTGGACTTGGAGCATGAGCTGTGACTGCCACTGATAAATGTGTGACCTTGGGCAGCTCTTGAGCCTCGTCTGTCAAACAGGCAGAAGAACGCCTTCCCTTTGGAGAGCCGGGAGCGAGGCCCTGGTGTGGGACGTGGGCAGCAGCAGACGCCTTCTGCTGGGAACCCCTAGGCAAGGTGCAGGAGCAGGGCCATCTGCCTGGGCCAGACACTGGCTCGAGGCCCTTTACTTGAGGGACAGGAACAGCTTTACAGATGCTGTGCTTTGAAATTTTTCTTTCATAAATACAACCAGCAGCGGCCTCCATTCCTGGAAGAAATGGGACCTTCAATCACAGATTCCTGCCATGGCCTGGCCAACAGCATGGGAGGCAGAGCCCCCAGCAGGAAGGTGACACCTAAAGAGCAGAGGGGGGCCTGGTGGGGCTGCCAGCCCTTCCCACTGACACAGCTGTCCCTGTGAGAGCTGAGAGCTGTCCCTGTGAGGCGGGAAGGCCTGCATCGTCCCCACCCACTGCAGAATGCGCTACAGGATGCCTTCTATCTGTGGCACTGAGGTGACATAGTTTGGGCAGCTGCCTGCAAGGCTCAGTTGGAAAAGTGGGCAGACACTAAGATTACAGGGTCTTATTCTGAATTGGGCTTCACTGCCCATCCTTCCCTGAGCCAAGCTGTGGACCCGGATCCTAAAGAAGCAGAAAAGTCTTTCTGGCAGGAAAGGGAACTCCTAATTATTACCTGGGAAACAATCCTCATTTCCAAACCCAGTCAGTTACCTGGAAGATAATGTGTGGGCAGTGATTCATTAGCAGGCTGTAATCCCCAGTGCTAAAGGGAGAGTTATAGCTGTATCATGGGGCTTGGAGAGAGGACCAGGGCTTCATAAATCACTCCTCTGGCACGGTTGCCTGCATACCTGGGCCTGTAGCAATTCATCCCGAATGAGGAAATAATAATGTCATTTCCCCAGCCCTTTCCTGGGAGAAAGTTCTGTAATGGAGGGTAGGTAGGCAGGTGCAAAAAAGAAATCTGTCTGGGCTGTACCTCATTACGAGGTTGGTCTAGGAAAGCCCTCTCGACTCCTCCCCTCCCCTTGCCTGGTCAGCAGCAGCGTGGGAATCTGCACAGCAAGTGGGAAGGACCACACTCTGTTGTTGGTTTGTTCTTTGCATAATGTAAACTGGTGTGGGAGGGTTTCCCCTCCTGCTGAGCCAGTCTTGGAAGAGGAGGCGGCTCTCCTCTGCTGATGATCAACACATCTCAGCAGAGGCCCACCATGTTGCCCTAGAGGTGGTCTTGGCTAAGGTCACCGAGCCTAGATGCCTGGCCATGCTTGTCTTCCACTGCACAAGGTGGAAGCCAAACTGTCGGGCTTGAGGGTGGGTAGGCGGGGCCAGCTTAGGCAGGATGGACAGACGGGACACCCTTATTCACTGACACTTTTCTAGCATCTGCAAGAAGACAGGCCCCTGCTGCTGCCGTCTTTCCGAAATTCCAGGTCGGCCTCGCCTTGACCTCTGAGTTAATGCTCAGTTTTGCATCAGATTATGATGCTGCCAACCACGTAATAAGTGGAGTCCTGGAAACCCGAATGGGGTGGCCACTTGCCCCGGAGGAAGCGGCCACTGCAGACTCCACATGGTGTCCTGGGTTGTTGCTGAACTTGCACAGTAATGAACCCCGTCACTCTTCCTGTGGTGGCCCCCTCTCTGCGCAGCTGTACTGAAGTGTGCCCAGCAGGCCCACTAGCTTTCCCATGTGGAGATGGCCTTTTTTACATTTATATCTGGCAATGTATTATTTGATCATCAGGCAGTTTCCCAAGTGTGGATCTGTGACATTGTCCTGCTGGATGCCTGATCACTGGAGCCCGCGCTTCCCTCCAGAAACTCTGGTTCCCAGCAGAGGTGCAGGGAGCACTTGGTACTGGGAAGGCCCATGGGTGGTGGCTGTGGCTGGCATCTGGGTGATCCCACATGGCCAGTGGGCACTCTGACTCTGCAGGGCACTGATGCTCAGCGTCTCTGTGTTCATAACAGCAATCTTACCTCAGCCCAGTGAATACGGAGCTGGGTCATGCTCTGGTCACCAGGAGAGAGGACACCATTCCCTCCTTGGGCTGTGCAGCCCCCTCTGGCCCAGCCCCTGGGGGTTCCGTGGAATTAGCAGAATCACAGCTCTTGAATGTGGGGGCACCTGTTAGCTGCCAAAGCGCCCAGTACAGCATGACTGCACACCCACGGAGAGCACAGCACACAGACACCCAGTGTGGCGGGGACCACGCCCCCTGATCCCCAGCAGCTTGGGAGGCTGAGGCAGGAGGGTCTCAAGTTCAAGGCCAGCCTGGACAGCTTAGAAGGCCCTCAGCAACTTGGTGAGACCCTATCTCAAAATAAAAAAGGTTGGGGATTGTGGCTCAGTGGCAAAGTGCCCCTGGGTGCCGTCCCCAGTACAAAAAACAAAAGGAGTTTGGCTTGACCAACCCCCTTGAGATGGGCGGGGCTGACAGAAGTGGGTGCTTGTCAAGTGGCTGGCTTCCTGGGGGCCTGGGGCATAGAAGGGAGAGTACCCTGTTGATGATTGGTGCCAAGGATAGATCAGGATTGCTTGAGACTGGGACTCTGGACCTGCGTTGCACTGGCCATGTGAGCTCAGGCCCGTCCCTCGGCCCTCTGGAAGCTTCTTCCTCTGTAAAATGGGGATAGTAGAAATAACATACATAGCTTACTGAGAAGACTGAACGAGGGCAGCACTGGGGGTCAGACCCAGGCCTCTGCCTGCTAGATGGTTGCTGTGTCACTGAGCTGTGTCCCCAGCCCATGTTAAAGGTCTTAGGGTGTCCCCAGCACAGCAGTAAGGATCCGCAAGCATTGGCTGTTCTCCTGGAGCTCAGCAGCGTGAATATGCTTGATGAGCGCAAGGGCCTCAATGGCACATTGCAAGGCAGGAGAAATGGGTGTGGAGGAAGAGAGCTCCCAGGACAGACCCAGGTGGGGCGCGTTCCCACTGCTGCAAGGAGCTGGCAGGCTGGCAACTCCCCGCCTGAGCAGTGGTGTCCCGGAGCAGAAACCATCCTGTGTCCCCACCAGACTCCCTGTTACCCCACGTGTGTGCCTGCCCCACTTCCTGTGAGAAACCTCCTGTTCTTTTGTTTATAGGGAATGCATGAGTTTCCCGTCACTCTCCATCAATGTGCATGGCTATGAGAACGGTCCTTGCCCCCAGGATGCCCAGAGCTCTTTCCCCTGGAGTTTGGCTATGCCAGGGGGATGGTCAGAAGACAGAGGCCGCCCCTCCTGAGTCTGCTCTGCTGTAGTTCTTTTGATAGGGCAGGGTACACCCTGGGGCTGATTGTGTTCCCCAGAGCTGGAAGCTGTCACTGCAGGGTTAAATCAGCAACAGGAGGAAAGCAACACTCCCCACAACCTTGGGAAATAGAGAAGGATGTGGAAGGGAGCTGGAGCTGGGTGGTTTTGCTGCTTCGGTACCATCTTCTTAGGGGGAAAAGTTCCCTTCCCACCCCTGCTCTGCCTTCCCACAACACACCTTGTACTAAATACATTTTTCAGACCTGACTTTGTGCAAACACAATGTTGTTCTGCAAGCATTAAAAGGCAATTTAGTACTCAAAGGATTAAAAGCTCATGTTAAATTGAAGACTACACTTGGCATAAACATTAAAAATTGACAGAACACCCTGCACATTAACTGCACCAGGGCTTCGTAATTAGCATTTAAAAGTAAAACATCATTTCCTTACTGTTTCCTACTTACTCATTTATAATGCATTTATTATAATACAGATGTGAGCAGGAGGCTTTCTACCATCATCAGCAAATGAAAAATATACCTGTGCTGAGAAAGAAATCGGGATTTATTAATCCAGCCTAAAAAGCAAACCAATAAAGGAGGCTCCCCCCGGGCTGATTTGAGAGCTTCCACTACCCTTTGGAAGATTGACACAAGGCCCCCAAAGAAATCACCTCCACGTTTCCTTTCCTTTTTTAGCCTTTCACTAACAAACACTGGGAAGAAAATCCCGCTAAGCTTAGGCCAGGCACAAACTTGCGTTTAGAATTGATCAGCTGGCAGTTACCAGGGGATGTGGAACAGGGCACGTTGGCCAGTTGCTGAGTCTTCTCAGAACTTAGGAAAGACTGGAATCCCATTTTCCAATTTAAAGTGAAATTCTGCTGACTGCACACAGATAGCTGAATTTGTAAATGAGGACACCTGTTCGTGACACCTCTGGGCTCCCACTTACACGAGGGGGTTTGCTGGTTCCCAAACCTTTATATGCATCACTGTCCCCAGGGGGTCCCACCAACTTCAAGTCCTGACTGCAGGTCCAGGTTGCATCCTGCACTTCTAACACGCCCCCTGGTGATGTAGATGCTGCTGTCCCTGGACCACACCTTCAACCGTTCTCTGAGAACACCTTTCCCGAGTGCCGCCTAGAGATCCTGACAGACATGTTCTGCCACAGCAGACTCCCTGGCTGTCCCCGGGTGGCCTCCAGCTGGAGCACTCTAAGTTTATCAGGTTAGCCAGTTGACAGGACAAATATAATTTCTGGGCCACAAGGCCAGCCTGGTGGATGCCTTACATAGGTGTTGAAGTAGAGGAGAGCACTGAAAATAGACTTCACTCCTGCCAGTCAGGGCCAGGGTCTGGCCCAGCCTGTGGAATGGCTCAGCCCTGGAGGCTCTGGGCAGTGAGGTACTTGTCCCTGGGAAGGATGGTGGTGGCTGGGGAGAGGGAACATCTCCAGAGCCAAGTTCCCAGGGAACCAATTTGGCACCTTCTGTGGCATCCGCTTGTAGTCTGGGGAGTGAAGAGGAACCTTCAGTGTAGACATGGGAATATTTGGGCACCAGCCACCCCCTTGTCTTTTCTTTTCATGGGTGTAATGATTTTTTTTATATTTATTTTTCAGTTTTAGGTGGACACATATCTTTATTTTATTTTTATGTGGTGCTGAAGATTGAACCCAGGGCCTCATGTGTGCTGGGCAAGTGCTCTGCCACTGAGCCACAGCCATAGCCTGGTATAATGACTTTTAAAATTCCAGAAACATATTCATGCCCCTGAGTGACTTAAAAATGCTCCCGTCTCAGAAAGGAGTGAGGCTTGCATCAGGGTGAAGACTGCAGCAGGAGCTCCGTCGACGCCTGGCAGGGCCGGGAGGGTGGCGGCGTGTGGTTTGCAGGTTCATTAATTACCACGGTGTTTTTGTGGGAAGACTCTTGGGTGTGTTTGTGGGAACAGAACCCTGATTTTAATTGCATCCCTTCTGGTTACTCAGATGATGAACTTCCACGGGTCTCGTTTCTCAGGCTCCCGTGTACCCTGCAGAGATACAGAGCTGTGGAGAGGGTACCTGTGAGCTGCGCTTGCTTCTAGGAGCAGGCAGCTGCAGGGCTGCCAGGCCCAGCCACGACTGGTCCAGCCTTTGGGCTCATGGATGCAGGAACTGGGGCTACAGGACAGTAAAAGGAGTTGGCCAAAGTCACACGGTAGGGTCAAAACCCAGGCCTCCTGGGTCTGTTTTATACATCACAGTCAGTTTTTCTTTTCAGATTTTTAATCCAAGTCACAACCAGAATTAAACGTCTGTCCTTTGAGTCTTGGCTGTTGCATAAAGAGCCAGTGTTTCTGTTTCTTGATTCTTTGGTTCATGGCATTGAGAAGCGTCAGCACGGAGTTGGGCAGGAGAGTGGGCTCAGTTAGAGACTCAGATGGGCGCAGGACACCTCTCACTACGGCTAATGCGAGGGACACTTGAAGGCAGGGAATGCAGAGGCACCCAAGTTGCAGCTCATGCAGGGGCCACAGGGCAAGCTTCCCTCTTCAGCAGTGCAGAGCCCGGGGCTGAAACGCACACTAGTGCAGGCCGCACCCCTGGGGGCTTCCTCCATGCAGGCTGTTGGCCCCAGGCCCTGACTGCCACTGTCCAAGGACCTCCTCACACACACGTCTTCAGTGATGGCGCTTCGGCTTTTTAACATTCTCTTTGGTTTCTGTTGCCTGGTATGTGTAACTGAGCCCTGTGTGATGACCTTTTCTGGTCACCAAGAGCCTGTGTGGGGAGGAAGGAGTATTTTGTAGATGAAATGACCATTGTTACTTCCTTTGTTTCTCTGTCTTAATCAAATTATACCTGATTCCATGCACAGACGGCTCTGATCCTCATCTGCACGCGTCAGAACAGGGCATGTGCTAATGGGGAGACCGTAGGATGTGACCTAGCTGGAGTGAGATCTGCTCTCACTAAGGAGGAGAGGCAAGGGGCCTGGTGCTCTGTCAGGTCCAGCCACCAGAACAGAAGGCAGCTTTGGACCCGTCTGCCCCATGGATGGACAAAGTGTCACAGAATGGAGAGCTGGAGGTGACCTAGAGAGGACATTTGGGCCCTCCTTTGGGTCCCGCTGCAGCTCTAGGCAGTGCACGCTGTCCTCTGGTCTGATGCCCCCTTAACAAGGCAACTTCCTGCAGGGCTGCTTGGAGCCACAGGGGCAGCCCTGGTTTCCCCTCAGGTAAGGAGCAGGTGATGCTGACCCCGAGCATCTGCTTTTGTGTACCTTCCATCCTATTAAAAACTTTGACTTCTGCGTCTTATGTCCTGCCACTGATCGCAGGCAAAAGCAGCCACCCCAAGACAAGATAAATGTGGCTCAGGTGGTCAGGGCTCTGGCCTTGCTGTCTTCTTCCTCTCCAGGTGGGTGTCGAGGGCAGCCATTCATCAGACATGAAAAGATGGCTTAGAAGTGGGTGTCAAAGGGAAAGTTTGGAGAAAGGGAAATTACCCCTGAAAGGATAGCCCTGCCCTCCCCTGGGGCTTGCTAAGAAGGACTCCTTATCTCCTAGGCGGTGGCCATGTCCAAGTTCCTCCTGTGTGTGAGGTCGTGCAGGCCAGGCCAGGCCAGGGAAGGAGCCTTCTTCTCTTCCTCTTCCCTCTCATTCTAGCACAGGTACCAACATGTTGGGGTCTGCTTGGCTCTGACCATGCACCACCGTTGGCTGTCAACCTGGGACTTGGCAAGTATAAGCCCCTGTGACTGAGGAGGGATCTGTGTTGGAAGAAGCTAAGTGATTTGTCCCAGACCCTCCAGTCACGGAGAGGCAGAGGAGAGATGTGCAGCTCATCTCTCTCCAGCTCACTCTCTGGACTGTCAGCCTGGGAGAAGGACCAGACGGTGTGGCACAGAGCTCTGTCCTCCGGTCAGGTCCGTTTGCAGTGTTTACGTGGTGGAAAGAAAGTCGGGGGCACTGGCCTGGAAGAAGACAGTCACGATAGCTCAGTGCCCGGCAGACTGAGGGGCTGAAGGGGAGCCAGGCAGCATGCGTGGGAGGGAGGTGGCAAGCAGGAGGCAGGTCCTGAGACTTCTGAACTGGTTCAGAGCTGGGGGCGTGGGGGACTGGCTGAGGCTGTGAGAGCCAGGAGGACATGCCTCTGAGTTGGTTTTCAGAAATTTAGATTTTGAAGAGCCAATGGGACATCAGGGCCACCACTTACCAGTCCTATTGAAAATGTGGGTCCAGGATGCAGGAGAACCTGGGGATGCAGGAGCTGAGACTGGGGAGTCACCTCGGAAAGCAAAGCAGAGGCTGTGATTGGGGAAGAGCACCCTGACCCCTCTTTCTGCACAATGGGGTGTACCTGAGTCCCATACCAAAGGATGAGCCAGTCAAGACAGCACCACATCACTAAAGAAAGAAGATGACAGGAGTCCACTGTCACGAAGCCCACCAGCAAGGGAGAGGACTGCTGTGGAGAGGGCCCAGAGGCCCAGCTGTGAGGCAGAGACCTGTGACCCTCACAGGCAGTGAAGGTCAGAGCTGCCCTTTTCCCATGATGGAGTGGCCCTCGGGAAGGTGAATAGATGACAGTCCGGACCCGCCGAAAACAATAGCACATGATTTTTTTTTTTTTTTTTTGAAACAGTGTCTATGTTGTTGTTTTTGTTGTTGTTGTTGTTATTATTATTATTGGTACTGGGGATTGAACCCAGGGGAGTGCTACCACTGAACTACATTCCCAGCCCTGTTTGTTTATTTTTTGAGACAAGATCTCACTAACTTGCCCAGGCTGGCCTCAAGCAGGGTTCCTCCTGCCTCAGCCTCCTGGGTCACTGGGATTGCAGGGCCTCCACACCCAGCATGGGACACAGTTTTTAAAAGCAGAAGCACAGGGGCAGCACCCAGCCAGTGAGAACGACCCTACCGCAGCATTTATGGAAGAGTATGATGGAAAATGAGGGGCGCAGCTGTTGGTCCAAGCCCAGCTTCACAGAAGGGAACCTGCTTGATTGGGTCAGCCCAGCCCAGAAGCCCAGAGGTGACCTGCTAATCAGACTCAAGGGAAACTGACTAAATTGTAACACAAATCACTCTGTTTACAACAAGGATGTAACCACCAACCCAGCAGAGTGACTTATGTGTGCTAGTTGGCAGTTTTGCCCCAAAGGACAATTCCCAAGGAAGTGAAATTAACATCAGGAGGTCACATCATAACCAGAGCCCTGGGCAGGCTGACTGCCCTGTCCTGTGTGAGCCTCTGCTGGGTGGGGGCTTCTGTTTCTCTCCCAGCGCTGGACTGCACTGTATTGAGCATGCCCATTTCCCAGTGCTGGGTTCCAAGCCACCTGAGAGCCATCTGTGTCTTAAAATGGTGCGACTCATTCTTATTTGTCACATATTAGACCCTGAGTTGGAATCATCTGCTCCCAATCCTGGAGGACTTAGCAGAAATAGCATCAAGGTCAGGGCTCCGCTGTTGGGGTGCCACCGCGTGTCTGCATGCACACTGGACAGGATTACCTCATGGGTGCCCAAGTCCTGTGCTGGCCAGGTCCTGAGGTCTAGAGGCTCCAGAAGTCAAGTGACCAGGCCAGCTTTACACAGGAGGATGTGGATGTTGACCTGGCATGCCCAACTTCAGGGCACAGGCTCCTTTCCCTGCACTGCACCACCTGAAGTGCCTGTTCCCTAGCCCTGTGATGGCAGTTTCCAGCTCCCCTCCATGGTGTGGCGTGTGCCTGAGGAGGTGGAGGGAAGCGGAGAAAGGCTTGTTCAGGCGTCAGCTCACAGAGGTGTCCTGCCTCTTGTCTGGCCTTCATATTCACAAATGTTCATCTCTTTCTTTCTGCCCTTTTTTTAAATTCTTCCTGGGGATGATGACTGACAGATTAATATATGTCTAACTACATGTCTCAGAAATCAAAAGGAAGGTGCTGTCAGAATCACTTGTCAGAAAATGAGATTAGGCGCACTTGTCATTTGCTGAGGATTGCAGTCTTTCAGAGATAAGGTTTCATTTAATGAGGGTAAAAAGCCTCCTTTTAAAAAAAGAGAGGGTGCCTGTAAGGGCGGGTAGCGGAGCAGTGATGATTCTTTTTTCTGGTGTCAGCCAAGTGTTTATACCTGACACGATCCCATGGCACTGGTAGCCACTGATAATGGCCGCCTGGCCTTCTCCACCTCCTGCCACTGAGCCCCATCACAAACAGCTACTCTGTACCTACATCGCCCCTCTTGGAAGGTGAAGCTCCTTTTCTGAGGGAGGGGCAAAGTGTGCACTCCGGATTTAGCAGCAGGCTCAGGAAAGCACGCGGCACAGTCAAGGAAGGGTCGCATTCCCAGCCAGAGGAATGCTGTCTGCCTGGTTGGGAGGAGAGCAAGGTCCCCTTGCAGCCCCTATGTGTTGTTACGGGAAATACTTATCAAGGTCTTTTGCATTTGTTGGTTCTCTTAAAAGTGACCCAGGAGGTGTTCCTGGCACGTGCCTGGATAGCCTGTGTGCCCCGTGACTCAGATTGGCAGTGTGTGCCTGTCATTAATCTTCCACTGCTCCTTGGTGGCTGGATACTAGATAAATATTCAGAATCAACCTTCCTGCCCCCGACCATGGAAACCACAGCTTTCTTATGGAGAATGCCCCGCATGAAGCAGGGTCCATGTTGTAGTGGGGTGCGTAAAGACTTCTGCTCCAGCGCCCCTGGGGTGAGGCAGCAGCCCTTCTCTTCTGCTCCCACATTGGGAGTGAGTAGGCGGAACAGGCAGGCAGAGGGGCCCCTCTGCTCCCCCTCTGCACCTTGACCGGCTAGGCTGGGATCCCCAAGGGTCTTGACCCAGCATGGGGCACCACGTGACCTTCCCCTGAGGCTTGGCTCTTCACAGAAGGGCAGTTGGCTCCCAGGAGGAATTTCCTGGGAGCTCCCAGAAAGCCAGGGTCCCCTGAGGGGAGGCAGCAGGGCCAGGCTCCTTTTGACCTAGCCTTAGAGAGTCACAGAAGTCGCCTCTGCCGCTTCGGCCCACAGGGTCAAGGGAAGCGCAGCCCTCTAGCTGGAACCATAGCAGCCTTCTTCCTCCTTGGAGGTCGATCCGCTTCCCTGGTGGTCTGTGAACACATGGCACCAGTGTCCGTCACTCCTGCCTGGGAACAGAAGGTCCCCCTCTGCAAGATGGGGGTGGAGCACTACTGCATGGGGTTGGCATCTGGGGTATTCCTGTCCCTGCATCTTCTGTACATATTTTAGTGACTGCCTTTTTGTTTCCTTCAGGTCCTTCCAGGGCTTCTCCATCCTGCCTCCCAGAGCTGTATGGAGGCCCTGATTTCTCGCCCCTTCATTGTGCTTATTTTACTATGAAGCCATGACCCACTGCAGCCTCATGCTCCGACAGTGCTCTTGCTGGTCACCTAAGACCTCCTAGGTCGCCAGTCCCTCGGCCTCCTCTTGGTCTCCATCCTCCGGCACCTCTAGCACGTATCACCTTTAGATCCTGCCCTCCTGGAGATTCCCTGTCACCCACCCTTCCATGACTCTTCCCCATGGATGTGGACAGGGACTCAGGGTGGTGCTGGGCTCTCTCACCCCCACCATTGGCTTCTGCTCAGGGCAGTTGTGTCCCTCACCTCTCTGCGGAGTTGTCCTGCACCCACCCTTGACAGAGCCTCTCTCCTGTGTCCCACCCAGGCTCACATCCTGACCAGGCTGGCCTTCCCGCTGCCCTAGATTCCTCTTATCTAATGCGGCTCCATAATACCCCCAGGTCCTCAAGCTTCTGTGTCCCCCCTTTGGGCAGCTCCCATGCTCTCTGGTTTAGTCAGCCATTCACTGCTGTGACCAAAGGACCCAACCAGAACAACTGGAAGGGGGAAGAGTTTATCCCGGGGCTCAGGGTTTCAGAGGTCTGTGTCTACAGAAGGATGGCTCCATCCCTCAGGGTTCGAGGTGAGGCAGGACATCGTGGCGGGAGAGGGTGGCCGAAGGAAGCAGCCCACATGGTGATCAGGATGCATAGGGTCGCCACTGGCCAGATATAAAATACATACCCCCAAGCCATGCCCCAGCCCACCTCCCCTGCCAACTCACCCCTCAGGGACCACCCAGCCTAGCCCTGTCAGGGTTAGATCACTAATGGGGTAAGATCTCAGCCCAGTCCTATCTCCCTGAACCTTCCTGCACCGTCCCACCGTGAGCTTTGCAGAACCCGCACGTCCACCATGACTCTCTCCTCTTGCCTGTCCTGCCAGCTCTCTGTCCTCTCTGTCCTGCCCCTGCCTTCTCCCGTCAGTGTGGTCTCTCCCCCAGGCCACTCTTCTTGCTGGTTGCCCCTCCTGTGCTGCCCCCAATCACACATGTGCTTTTGCCATCTCTCCTAAGTTCTGAGGTCCCTAGGGCTCTCTTCCTTCTCCTCCCCTCTGCCTCCCACCGCCTTGTCCTCTTCCCACGTGGTTTGTGCCCATAATGAACAACTGCACTTTAGGATGTCACACAAAACCAGTCACTCGGCAAGCCCCAGCCTATGGAGGTAAGAGAAGGTGTGGGTGACAGAGGCTTGTGGCCAAAGCACACCAGGTCCCTCCTGGCCCTGAGCTGAACCTCAGCGCTGGCTGAGGGAGCAGGACACATGCTAATGATAGTCGGTGGTGGTGGTGACACAGCCGTGGACAGCCGTGCTGGGTGCTTACTGCATGCTGGGTGCTGTTCTGGCTGGCTGAATCCTCTCGCCTCTGAGATGGGTACCTCATGTTTTCCATTCCATGATGAAAAAGCAGTGACAGGAAAAAAAGTCAAATACTACTCTTTTTGTCCACTGGGCGAATGCCTAGTACCCCAAAGTAAGCCTCTTGGCACTATGTGCCAGGGCCAGGGAGTGCTTGGGTTCCCCTGGGGCAGGCCCTCCCTTCCCCTAATTAATCCACATTTTATTACTGGTCGACCAGCAGACCCAGAGCAGCATCCCAGTGGCCCCCAGCTGGGTTTAGTCACTGCCACCCTGGAGGCAGCAGAAGGCAGAAGAAAGGCGCCAGGCACCTGCAGCCTACTGGGCAGGCCTGTGTGGCTCTCCACCCACTGGTGGACAGGCCCTCCATGTCCTAGACGCCAGCCACTCATGTTAGCAGCATGAGGAAAGCGCTAGAAGGAATGCTGGGAGAGCGGGCCTTCCCCTTCAGCGCTGAGTAGCCAGCAGCCAAGCAGGTGGCGCTCCTTGGCGTGCGTGTCTGATACCTCCTGAGGTCACCTGCCGATTGAGAAATAAGTGAAGAGTTGGGGACGTCGGACATACGTCTTCCATCTTTTCTTTTAAACTTGAAAATTTTCAAAATACAAGCTTGGGAAAAACCTTCAAAGACAGCTGAAGAAGCAGAGAAAACCCGCATCGCTCTGAGAATGGGCGGCAACAGCACATACCAGGAATCGGATCTGAGGCCAGGAACTTTCTGGTCTGTCAAGGGGGAAGTGCCAGGAGAGAAGGAAAGAGGGGGAATGTGGGACACCTGGTGCTTCTCAGGGGATTCTCAGCCTGCCCAAGAGGCTAATTTAAAACCCAATCTTAGCCCTGGGTCCCACAACCCTTAACGTGACCCAAATTTTCCATTAGCAGGTTCTGGGGATTTGATCCTGATACGGTGGCTGAGTCTGGACTGTGTCTTCTCGGTTATGATCTGACCCACTGGGGCCACGTGTGTCTGTGTGATAAGGTCTTTTCAAGCCAAACTTTCATGTTAAAAAAAGTCCCGAGAGGAAATAAATGTGGTCCTCTTCCCTTCGAGGCCCATCCAGGCTATATGTTGTTTTATTTGATTGTTGAGAGTCAGAAATGCCTAAGTTGGTTCCCAATGTGGTCTGGACATTTCCTTGGCCATGAATGGGCAGTAGGAGCTCAGCTCAGCTTAGACACCAACAGGGCTCTGATTGGTGTGGGTTTGGAGGAGGGTGTGTGTATTTTTTTCTTCTTTCTGAAGTCCTTCCCTCGTGATTTTCAGATTAAAGTGTGCGTGATGACACCTTTGCCCTTTGGGTTTTGTTTTCAAAGCACGAAGCTGACAAATGTGTTTAATGGGCCCATAGTTCCAAGTGACAGCAGCACATAGCCCTAGAGCGCCTTTACGCTGTGACTGTTGTGAGGGGAGGTTGCACCCCACCCCCCACCAGAAGGAGGAGATGTTCCACCGCACACTGACCAGGACAGCACAGGGTGGGCACATCAAACTGTGTGCCCTGCTTAGGAATTGACCATGTGATGGCCAAGAAAATGGAGGGAAGAAGATGTGGTGTGTTTTCAGCAACAGACTGTTGTGTTTAGAAAGCAGGTTTTAGATCCTGAAGAGTTGTAAGGTCTTAAGGGGGGAGAGAGAGTACTCATGCCAACCCTTGTGCATTTTAATGGCAAATTAAAAGGTTAAATGATCTAATGAAAGTCTCAGCTAGTCGGCACTGGACCTGTTCCTAAACCAGATCTCCTGACTGTGCCAGTCCAGCCCAGGCCTCATTCAGTGCTGGATCCTCCCTGCAGTGGCCCTGCAAACCATTTCTAAAACTCCCCAGAGTTGGCAGCTAATGCGATCGGGGCAATCCTCCACACACCCTTAGGTATGTCATTTGCAGTGGTGTTCATATTGTACCCTTAAACTCGGCCAGTCAATTCACAAGTGCATGTGTGTCAGCTGTAAGTGAGCGCTGGTGACCGAGAAGAAATCCATCACCCCAGCAGTAGTGGAAAGGAACCCAGAGCACAGGGCCTGCAGTACATTGCTCGTAGCTTGATCTTTGTGTAAGATGGACATCATCATAAATTAAAATAAGAGCTACCAGCCAGCAGCTATATTTTTACCAACCTCCTCTTCTTCAAGAAAACTCATTGCCAGAAAAATAAATAGCATTCTTTACCAGCAGTCCAAGGAGTAGTCTTGTTCGTTATAGGCGAGTGGCTATTTGAAAGCCTGGCTACAATTTTCCTGTTTTACTAACACTTGTAATTAAATCCATCAACTCCCTCTAAGATTCTGTGTAAATACCAGATGCTCGCTGTGCTCTTTCCTCCTGGAGAACACAAGAAGTGGTACGTTGGCTGTGGAGGCGCCTCAGAGGAGGCACGCAGACCTGGTGCAGGTGGTGGGAGCCCTGCTCACATCGCTTCCTGATGGGTTGCTTGGATTTTAAGGTGGGGGCAGCCTGCCACCTGGGACGGGGAGGCCCCTTCCCATCACTTGCCTGAGCCAGGGACGTTGACATCAGCGCTGTGCTGGGAGCAGATGGCTCCACGTGGGGCGTGGTGGTGGGGAGAATCACAGGCCTGGCAGGAGGGTGTGAGCAGGGAGGAGAAGGCCAGGCCTCTTGCTCCTGTGGGGCTGCAGCCTGCTTTTCATGTGCTGTGGAGGCTGCCCCACCAGCTGTCACCTGATTCACTCAGTGGCTCACTGGGAGGATCAGAGGAGGAGGGGGGATGGCTCTCAGTCCACCCTCGCTGCTGGGGTGAGAGAATCCTCTCCCACCAAGGACTCCTCAGGGGGGATCAGATACATATTATCAGCTTTTTCCTTCCCTATAAAGAAGTGTAACTTTTTGTCCCAGAGGTGATGATATTTCAGCACTAGGCGAAGCAACCCCCTTTGCTTTGGCAGAATTAAATGTAGCTGCTCAGAGCTGTCATGACCTAAGGAGAAAGCTCGGGAAGTGTTAAGTGAATCGTAAAAGTGAATCAACATACCTGCTGCTATTTAAATTTTAGTGTATTCCAGTGTGAGTTTCTTGGCATTTGTAAAGCAGAATCTGGAAAAGGGTGCTCTGTCCTGGCTCTGTGTGTGTGTGTGTGTGTGTGTGTGTGTGTGTGTGTGTGAATTTACTTAAAAATATTGAGCACTCCTCAAAGTAGTGGCACGGTGTCTGTATCTGATGGACACCCCTGTCCTTCATGCTAAGGAGCACCCCCTGGCTTTGGCGCTCCCCCTCTCATGCCTTTCCAGGTCGCCATAGAGGGATTGGTTGCATAATGAAGGTTCTCTTGCATGTGTGCTTGTTTGGGAGGAGTGAGGAGAGGGGTGATGGAGCCAGTGGCCCACGCCACCCCAGCTACTTTCAGTTTCTATTTGAAACTGAAATCACAGATGAGCTGTCAGATGGCAGCTGTGCATTTGGTGGAAATGAGAATTCCAGATTTTATGCTAATTTGGTTTCAGGTTCCTTTGAACCTGCAGTTTATGGGGCTGTGCTTAAAACTGCAATCTGTTTTGGATAAAAGAAGGGATTACTAAAGACTTTTAGTTTTGCAAATATTCCCAGTCTCCAAAAGAGAAGGGGGAGACCAGATTTGTTCTTTTGTTAATATTGTCATGTTAAGTTTCCTATTCTTCATCAAATAGAAGAAAATTCCCTGATTTTAGTGAAGATCTTTCTTGTGTCAGAAACACTATTATTATCATCATTATTATTATTGTCGCTGCTGTTATTCGTCTGAACTTCAGAAGCACTCTTTGTCCACCCTCAAGGTTCTGACAGTCCCTTGCACAGTCAGGAATGCTCATGGAGGAGTCTCATCTTGGCAGGTGCTCACCTTCCTTCTTTCTTTTCAAGGCTGGGGCTGACCCAGGTGGTCACTCCAGTTGCCCATAACTTTGTAACAAACCACAAACATAGTATCTGAAATCACAACAATTATTTATTTGCTTACAATGTTGCTGTGTGGACAGGAGTGTACACACAGCTCCTCCCTGTTACCCAAACTCACCTGCAGCTGGAGGAACCCCAGGGAAGATGGCTTGCATTCACAGGGGAAGGTGGTTTGTCATCCCATGGTGGACAAACTGTTGCTGGTTGTGGGCAGGGAACTCAGGTCTTTGGTCCTGAGGCCTCAGTTTTCCTGCTTGGGCTTCCTTACAACATGGTGTCTAGGTTCCCATCATGAGGAAGCGGAAACCGCTGGGCTTTGTTACCTACACTCTAGGGTAACAGAGCATAATCCTACTGTGTTCTGTTGGTCAAAACAGCTGCAGATCCAGCCAGATTTTTAGGTGTAAGTTCTACCCTCTCATGACAGGAATGACCTGCACACAAGCATTATTTGGGACTATATGAGCCAAGGCCTCCCTAAGTTGTGCAGGCTGGCCATGTACTTGGGATCCTCTCTCCTCAGCCTCCTAAGTTTCTGGGATGACAGGCATGTGCTACAGCGTCCAGCAATTAGTAATCATTTTCAGGAGAGAATTTACCTGTGCTCTTTTGGTTAGCCTTGCAAGATTCTGCATTGTGAAATCCAAAAAGTGTAGTAATTTGTGGAAAGGCGCTCAGGGTTTAGTTCATGTCTGAAACATTGTCTTGCTCTCTTCTGTTCTGGTTGGCAGAGATCTGGTCAAGCATTCACTAATGTGTTGATCTGACCCACTTATGGACTCTTCTCTTGTGTGTAAAGGGAAGAGAGTGTGTGTGTGTGTGAGAGAGAGAGCACACACCACCTACCTGAATGCACACTCAGGCGATTGGGGCTACAGATTGCTCTCCAAAGCAGTGACCTGTTCCCAATCAAGAAATGTGTGCCCTCAAAAGAGAATGGCAGTGTTCGGGGGAGCCATGACATAGATGTGTCCTGCATGGGCCGAGATGTTTCCCTTAGGAAACCTTCAAGAAAAGCTGTGGGTGGGAGCAGAAGAGGACATTTCTGGTCTAATTAATTTGTACCCAACATCAGGAGATGGAAATTATACAAAACCAAAGAGGTGCTGCTGTCTCTGCAGGCACAGTCATGCTCAGACTTACGTAGCATTGGTATATGATCCTAACAACTGGCAAGTTGGCAGCTTGCAAAGGAAGCTCATCCTGTCCACAATGCCATCGAGTTGGAGGCTCTTGGAATGCCCACTGTCGAGCTTCCCCAACATTCAATAGTGTGAAAGAGACAGGGAGGGGAACTAGGGCTGGAACAAGAGTGAAAACTGAGAAATGATGTCAGTGAGCTTTCAGGAGATTTAAACTAAGGAGCTTCTGTGGCATTTCGCTTCCCACCTACTGCCCCAGCAGTGATATGAGCCACCAGAACAGGAACGCAAGTGTTTGGTGACTTCCCAGTAAGAACTTCTTCAATTAAATATTGGGACCATCAGGATATTCACTAAGGAAGCTTCCAGTGAAAGCGTCGTTGGGTTACAGTGCGTTGGTTTAGATACAGGAATAGAATTCCCACCACCCAGAAATTATCAAGACTTCCAGGTGCCATATTTCTGGAAAAGATGGCAGAACCTTTGACAGACGGTTGTAGGGTGGCCGCTGGCCACCATCTCTCAGGAGGTCAGTGATCCTTCACAATGCATGACCTATGAAGGTCATTACTCTGACCCCCTCACAGTCCTCACATGGCATGGAGACAGCTGTACCCTAGCCTCTCAGATCTTAGACCTCAGAATTTATTTTGACCTATAGCTTTGGCCAAGGGGTGAGAAATTGAGAGCCAGCCAGCTGTGGAGGTGGAGCAGGGTATTAGTGCAGGGGGTGCTGGCCCTTTCGGAGCCATGCTGTGGGAGGGAGTGCGCCAGGCCCAGGGCATGCTCACACTGGCTGCATCAAGGTCCTCATCTGCAGTAAGGGGAATGGGGCGTGTCTCAACTTGCCATAAGACTGACAGGCAACATGTCAGTGCGAATGCCTCAGGAAGGGCAGCACCAGGTAGCCTGCCTAGCATCACCCCAGAGCAGTCGAGTCTTAGAACCATAGGTGTCACCTTGGGGGATGATTTGTGGCCTGTGCTCTCCCCTTGGTTTCAGTGTCACCATTTCATGGGTTGGTTTCTGTGTCCCTTCCATTTCAAGGCACTAGAACAAAGATCTGGATCATGTTCTGAGGCTGCCTGGGTCCTAGATAGCAAGTCTCCCTGAGAGGACAGGAAGCAAGAGGTGGCCCTCACAACAGGCCCAGGGTGGTTTCCCTTCAGCTCAAAGCCAACTGAAACTGCAGTGTACATGCTGTGACTGTCAAGGGGTGAACACGGACGAGTGCTCAATAGGTGGCTTCTCTTTCAATATTCGTGTTAGTCACTTGAGCACCTAACTGCAGAGCATCTAGGGTGGCTTCAAAGGACTCTTTTTCCTCCAGGTTGAAAAAACTTCAGAGTTCAATCTGAAATGGCTCAAATGCTTAATTATGATCAGGCCTAATCTCCAAGGAATCAGGAAACCCCAACTGCTCCTGGGAACCCCCCTAAACACACTGTGCTTGTTTCTTGCACTGTCCCGAAGGGCAAATGATGGAGAGGGTTGTCCTCCCTGTGGCTGCAGGGGTGGCTTCCCTGTTGGGCCAGCTCTCTCTCCCAGGAGCTGTGTCCATGCCTGGGAGTTGTGGTGACAGCCCCTCCTTCCCAGTGGGACTCAGGCTGCCCTCCTTCAAGGTGAGCTCTTCAGGCCTCCCCTGCCCCCAGGCCTTCCCTTTGCTTTCCCTTTTTGAGGGTGGGTAACTGACAACCTGAGCTAAGTGGGGCCACTCTGAGTGTTCCCAAGGACGTATGCTCCTAGAGGATGGCAGGTGCTGAGGAGAGAAGGTACTGCTCCAGGTGCCGCGCTGATCCTCTCACTGCCCGCAGGTGAGCAGCGGAGGCAGGAGGTGGGAGTCCTCTGGGCACCGCGTAGTGCAGTGTGGGTGCGGGAGTGGAGGGCCAGCTGGATTTGGACCAGTGCTACCTTTGTCAGTGCTGAGCTCTGAGCCACTATTGGACCAGCCATCCCTCAGCTGTCCCCACACAGAAGTGGCTGGCACCCGTTGAAAGGCCCTTCTTGCCAGGCACCCTGGTGTGGAGAGCAGCAGTGAATGGTTGAGGGAGCGGCCGCTGTGGGCTAGAGTCAGGCAGACATCCTGTGGGGTCAGCCAGCTCCCCACAGGGCCACTGAGTCACCTTCGAGCCCAGCTCTGAGACTCACATGGGGAAACGAGGCATGGCAGAGTCCTGTCACTCCCAGCATCACCCTGCTACCCCGTGGAGAAGATTCAGGCACATTTCCTGCTACTTGAAGGGCATGTTCCTCACCCCTAGGCCAGGGGCCAGAAGCCTAAAGCCCCAGGAACCTGTGTAGGAAGCAGGTGCTGAGACACCGCAGGCCCCGGCAGCCTAGGAAGCATCTTTTTTCAGTTTAACACTGTACTTTCCTCCGTGTACTCTTTGGTGACTTACATCCACCCTTCGGCTCAGGCAGACATTTGTATGTGATTTCTCATTTGCATTGCCTTCTTTTCCCCAGCTCTGCCACATTTTCTTGTGGAGACAGTGCCAGGAGCCAGGGGACTCAAGCAGGTGACCCAGGCAGGTGAATACCTGGACTCTATCCAGTGCTGCCCCTAACCCCAAGTTACACACGTCCTCCAACAGTATGTGGGGGGCGGGGAGCTCAGCAACTGGAGTCCAGGTCACAAGCAGGACGGCAGGACCGGGCGGGCGGGCAGGAGGCGTCGCAAAGTCGGGCGAGCTCCCGGTGCAGGTTGAATTTATCCTTTCTTTTCACTGCCTCTCTTCCCGGGGTTGTCAAATTCTGAATGTTAATATTTTAATGTAGATTTGGTGGTTAAGTAAGATATATTTCATGTCTTTTTTTATGCTTTTTCCCTGTTATAGTTTATAGTATACTGTGAAGTTTGAAAGTAAAATTCTTTTTCTTGACTTCTACACTTGGAAAATATTTATTCCCCTCTGCGTCTCAGTAGTAGGCATCATAAACTAACCCTGTTCCGTTTATTTACTTCCCTCTCGTTGCTGCCCCGTGATCAATTGTGGCAACACAGCGTGTGCTAGTGGAGGGCTTGGCTGCGCCACGGCAAGGCGTGAGCTATGGTCGCCTCCATCCTGCTATCCAGGAGCGGGCCTCTTTTGTAAACAGTCCCCTTTCCGAAGGGATGGGGATTTGGGCAAAGGGACTGGGGGCCACCTCAGGTCAACTCGGCGTGTGTTTCCCTGAAGACACCAATCCTGGGCCATGGTTTAAAAGAGGGTTGACATACCCAGGAGAAATCCCTGGGACCCAGAGAGAGATTGAACCTGTCTGTGGCTGAAGAGCACGGAGGCAGGAGAGCAAGGAAGGACAGCCTCTGCAAGAGGCCCAGGCCCAACTGATGCCTGGTGGCGGGCACCCCGCTGACTCCAGTTCCCCACACCTGGACCCTTGGCTGACAGCCATGAGCAAGAGCAGTAGGCACCATAGTCAAAGCGCAGGTCCCCCTGGGCTCTGTGGCCAGTCCCCTCCACTTTACCAAGTACCCAGACACTGGGTGACCCAGGCTTACTGGGAGAACCTCATTCTCCCTCCTCGTGCCTCCGATGAGCTGGGCATACAACTGTGACCAACCTCCAGGACGGAGATTCTCGGCCAGAAACCAGGCAGGTTCAGAAAGAAGGCGCAGCACAGTCACACACGAGGACTGTGTCCCCGCAGGCAGGTGATGCGGTGCTGGGCTGTCTCATGCCAGGCTGCCATGGCTGGCAGGAAGGAGGAGGCCTAAAGAGGTGTCCTGTGCAGGCACATCCAACATTGAGTCAAGGAAAAGCAGAACGTGCTTCACCCCAGTAAGAAATCATTTTTCTAGTCATAAGCAAAATGGCAGGCCTTTTTAAACTGGAAATGACTTTTTAAAAATATATTCCTTGTTTAGTTGTAGGTGGACACAATATATTTTATTTTTTGTGGTAATGAGGATTGAACCCAGTGCCTCATGCATGGTAGGAGAGCGTTCCACCCTGAGCCACACCCCCAGGCCTGGAAATGACTTTTTAACATGTCAAATGACACAATCCGAATGCCTGCTGTTTTGTTTTGAGCAGTTGAAGCCCTAACTCTTAGGAGGTTGAACTCATCCCTCACCCCTTACCCCCACATACACACCTGGTGAGCTCTTGCAACACTGTGCTGGATTATCATCTACTAAAGAGGTGCCTTGGCGTTACCCTATTACTTGGGCTGTGTCGTGTCCAGTCTGACCCTGTGCAGAAGGACTGTGGTGGCAGTGGCTGTGTACAGGTGTGGCTCTCCAGCAGAGATGGAGCAAGCCATTGAGCCTGCGGTTGGCGCCACTGTCCCACTCTGTTCTTGTGGCTGTTTGTATCACTGCTGTGGTGACCCCCATCCAGAGACACCAGCTGAAGGTGTGGCATGGATACTGTAGCACCCCAAAAGACACTTTTATTTTGTTGGTTTCCATAATGATGAAAAGAAACCTGTCCCCTTGAATCAAAGTGACCACCTCCTGTGTCCCACTTAGCAAGCCCGGCACTGCTCCTGACAACAGTCAGTAGATGTAGCCTCGGCTCACCTCATTTTATAGACAGGGACCCAGGCACAGGGAATGGAAGGATCACATGAGGTCTTCTGGTTGAGAAGTGACAGGGCCATGGTGTCACCAGGGGCTCACCCCAGAGCTCCAGCTCCTACACCCTCCCAGGGAACAGATGGAAACTTAGATTTTTCAGAGGTGAAAGAACTTCAGAAGTGAAAAGGAATCAAGTCTCCTGGAGTCACAGAAATCAGCCAGGCGAGGGGACATTGTTCCCAAAGCTAGCTGGGAAGCAAAGTCAGTGTCACGACTCACTTGGGTGCTCTTGGCAAACTAAGACATAATTCAGTATGAAAGACCCGAAGAGAGTTTCCCAGAGACGTCCCCTTCCTGAGAGCTGAGAACCCAGCACAGCTCTGTTGGTGTCTGACTGTCATTGTGTTTATGAGAGGAAACACAAAGAAGTGAAGGAGATCTCTCACTGTGAATGCCCAGCAGAAGGCCGGTGGCTTTGTTTGTTAGTTGGTTTGTTTTTAGTAGTAGAAGGACACAATACCTTTATGTTATTTATTTTTATGAGGTGCTGAGGACCAAACCCTGTGCTTCACAAATGCTGGGCAAGCGTTCTACCACTGAGCCACAACCCCAGTCCCCCAAAGGCCAGAGATTTTAAGGAGTATTTTCCCCAAACTTGTTTAATGTAATCTGATCATTTATAATACAAACTGAATAACATTTCAGGTTTAAAGTGTTGCTGTTTTAGGTTGACTTGGATCTTGCATGAGCTTCTGAACCTGGTCTGTTTTGAGATGTATCTGGTGATTGGAGAAGGATGCCCATATTGGAACATGGCTTTTGACAGTTCCGTCAGTTGGGCATAAACTTGGCTTAGATCTTTGGCCACATATTAAAAGTGCTTCTGGAAAGACCATGGAGTCCACCCTCTTGCTCTCTGCTTCTTGTTGGGGTTCCTGCTTTGAAGCCTTGCTCTCCTTAGAGCTCCCTGGTAGGTGGAGGGTGGTGACAGCACGATGGCCTCCAGTCCTGACTCGTGATCTTCTAATGGTAATTCCTAAACAGGGGCCCATGGTGTGGCTCGGCAGTAGAGCCCTTCCTAGCCCGGGAAGGAGGAACCTTCCCGATTCTCAAAAGTTGGGTTTCTGACCAGGAATCACACACTAAGGACATTTCAGGGGTGCTTTTGTTTGTCTGGGTTTTGTCTCAGTACTGTGAATTGAAGTCAGGGATATGTTACCATTGAACCACACACACACACACACACACACACACACATATAGTCAATGGACCTTTATTTTATTTATATGCGGTGCTGAGAATTGAACCCAGTGTCTCACACACATTGCTAGGCAAGTGTTCCACCACTGAGCTGCAACCCCAGCCCTGTTATTTCTTTCTTTCTTTTGGTACTTGGAATTCAAGCTACGGTTGCTTAACCACCGGGCCACATCCTCAGTCCTTTTTCTTTCTTATTTTGAGACAGGGGTGGGGTGGGGGCAGGATCTCATTAAGTTGCTTATTAGGGCCTTGCTTAGTTGCCCAGGCTGCCCTTGAGTTTGGGATGCTCCTGCCTCAGCCTCCCCAGTCACTGGGATTACTTGCATATATTGCCAAGTCTGACTCCCCTTTTCTCACTTTCAATGCTGTGCTGTGCCTGTTGCCCTTGCCTAGGGAACAGAGCTACTAGAAGACCAGTCAGAACCGCCCCAGGACTCTGCAGAGGTGGAGAACTTGAGCATGTGGGTAGTGGTAAATGCACCCCCAGGGAGAGCCAAGGCAGTGGAGGCAAGTGGGGCTGAATGTGGTCATTGCAGTTCTGTGGACTCCCCAGAGGTTTGGTTATTGGCATTCACAGGCTCCTCCTGATTACAGATAATCAAGATACAGGAACACACGCAGATCTCACCCAGGCTATGATCTGACGCCTAATCTCTGATTATCATTGATGACATGATATGTGTAAGAAGCGCGGGCTGATAAAAGCACCCAGGAGGGCTGCGTGCGCGGCTGTTGCAGCTGGTCTGCTAAGCTGTCCACACCTCCTCAAGCCTCAGTTTACCCTGTAAGGAAACTGGCAGGAGCTCAGGGAGTTTCTTTCCTGTAATACTGACTTTATTAGAGCAAGAAGATATGAAAACCGTCCCATTTTGATTGCTCCAAAAGAAACATTTTAATGTCTTTTCTTGAAAAATGCGTGTTTGCCTTTCAGCTATCCTGGCATTGTAGAAACAGCTCCAGAACAAATGTCCCGGAGGTCAGGGCCTCAGCTGGGTTTGTAACATCTTGTAAGCAATTGGAAAATCCATCTCCAAACTTACACCTTCTGAGGTGCCTTTTTCCCCTGACTTCTTGGGAGGTAGGAGGTAGTGATAGGAAAAAAGTCATTATTATCTACCTTAAGAAATACTTTCCTGACACTTTATAGTGCTACCAGCTTGGGAAGGGATAAAGCTAAAGAGAGAGTGCTTCTTATTTCCAAAATTAATTTTATTAAAGGGGTGGTCAAAGGATGCCATACAGCAAGCACCCCCTTTTTTCTCTTGGAGAGATTTTTCAGAAGCACCATGAAATCAAATAGTGATGGTTAGGCACCTTCAAAGAGGTGAGGAAGGGCAGCATTCCTCCAAAGCAATTTCCAAGTCATCTGTATGTGCAGCACATCTCTCCCAAGCCTGGTTCCTCCCCCTTTTCCCCAGCCACACTCCAGGTAGCAATGGCACTGGGAGGAACTGGAAGCTTCCCTACTGCTCCCCTCTTGGTGTGCGGCACCATCTAAGCCCCTCCCAGTTGCAGTCTGGGTCTTGCTTGCACTGGGAAAATCCAGGTAGCATTTCCTCTACCCCCCCCCCCAAGGAACCCCACCAGGATGCCTGGGTATGGAATTGGAACTCCAGATGTTGTCAGGGGGTCTGCAGCCTCCTGGTATGGCCTGGCTCTTTTCAGGGCCCTGTGGTTAGCTATTGAGTAAGGAGGCTGGGGCCCTTCAGAAGGGCCCGCCAGGCTGAGCAGAAGGGACCAGGATGTGTTCTGGTGGTGGAAGACCGTAGCTTGGAGAGAAGGGCAGGGTTCTTTTTATGATAACCGGGACCCCTTTTCCCTGGGGAGGCCTGCTCTGGGCTCTCAGGGATACAGTGAAAGTAAATGACAAGACTGGTGGCCACAGAATTCTCTCCGTATTTATTTGATGCATGTGAGAATCAACAGGCTCCACTTTTGTGGGTGTGAGGAGCACAAATGTCAGACGATTTGAGATATTGAGAGGAGGGGAGGATTTGTGAAGGGCCAATTTATGCACTGTTATCCGTGAAACCTAACAAGCTGTTCTGTCTCAGCTGCACTGGGATGGAGGGTTGAACAAGCCCTTTCTGTTGTTCTGACACGCGGACTCTAGTTTCGTCCCCTCCGTTTTCAACGACGAAATTATTTTGTATTGAGCACCTACTATGTGACAGGCCTTTTACATAGAATTGCTCCATGGCCCTCACAACTACCCATCTAATCTGCTCTTTGCAAATGTGACTAGTCTCCTCGCAATTCAACCCCAGGCTGCAGGCCTAATGGCCTTTCTCTGCCACGGCGCAATCTTGGAAGCGACAACTGCGGAGGGCGAGGAGCGTTGCAGTTCCCGCCGCGCCCGCCCGCGGGGAAAGCAGCCATGGGGACCAAGGGCTTGCGCCGCGGGGGGAGCAACAGCTGTCGGTGTCGCGCCCGGGGACTGCGCCCCCGCGGGGCCGACCCGGCGCCGGGGCGAGAGGAGGGGCGGCGAGGGGCGGGGCGCGCGGGGCGGGACGGAGGAGGGGCGGTGGCACCGGCGGCTCGGGCTCGGCGTGCCGAGAAGTCCCGCTCCGAGAGCTGCGAGCGTCTGGGAGAGGCGCGCTCCACGCAGCCGGGAGTAAAGTCCGGAGCGAGGGCCCTGCGCCGCGCCCCCTCCCGTCAGCGTCCATCCAGGGAGTCCACGGCGCCGGCGGCGGCCGCCGATGGAGTTCACTTGAGCCGCGCGCGGCGGGAAAGGCAGGCGCCCGCGAGCGGAGCGCGGGCCGGAGCAGAGCCAGCCCCGGGCGCCCGCCCGCCCGCGAGCTCCGGCCAGGAGGCGCCGCTAGCGCCGCGCAGCCCGCCCGGCGCCCCCGCCGCTGCAGCGCCGCCCGCGCCGCGCGCCAGCGAGATCGGCTCCAAATAAAGACTCCCGGAGCGGTTCCCTCCAGCGCCGCGGTGGCGGCGGCGGGCCCAGGAGCAGTCGGCCCGCGGCGCTGCTGGAGAGGCGGGACCGGCTGTCGGGGAGCCCGAGGCGGCCGCCGGGGAGCCGCCGCCGCCGCCGCCGCGCGCCCTCCTCCTCCTCCTCCCTCTCCCTCCTCCCTCCCTCCGCACATGGTCTCCTTTGTCCTGTCGCCGCCGCCGCCGCCTCGCTCCTAGCTCCGCGCGCCGCGGCGGCGGCTCGGGCCGCTCCTCTCCGCCTCGCCCGCCGGCCCGGGACGCACCTCGCGAGCCCCCGCCCGCCGGCCCGGCCCGCCGCGCCGCAGGAGCCGCAGGGAGCAGCGGGCGAGCGCGGGCCGGGCGCCCTCGGCGGGCGCGCTCCCTCCCGCCGCCCGCCAGGACTCGGCCGCGCTGGATGTGCGCGCGCGGCGCTGGCTCTCGGCCGCCCGAGGCTGCTGCTCCGGTTCGGATTTGGTTCGCGAGCATCCGCTTTCAGACTTTGGCGAGGAAGGAGCTGAGACTTGCGGACGGAGCCGGGCTGGAGTTGGGCGTTTTCTCTGCGTGCGTTTTGCTGGCTTCACCCCGGGCTCTGGTGATCACCCATCAGGAACCCTGCTAAGGACCCAAACCATGAACTTGGGGCTGACAGGACCGCTTAACCCCTTGCGACCAGGTAATGCAGCCCGGGGGGCGCGACGCGCTCGCCTGCTAGCCGCCCGGGGTCGGGAGGGAGGCGGCCGGGTCGGGGGTCTTTTGTTGCGCGGCCGGGCCCGCGGGCAGGAGTGGCAGGGCGGGCTGCTCGCGGCCGGCGCGCCCGAGCCCCCTGCGCCACCCCTCCTCTGCCTCCGCGCCCTCCCCCCGCGGCCCGGCGCCCGCCTTTGTACTTTCGGGCTCGGCCGGGGCGGCGGCGCGGGGCCGGGGAGCGGGGTGCCGGAGGGCGCGGGGCCGGGCCGAGCCCCGGGCGCCCCGAGGGGCCCCACCCGACTCCGGGCCGAGGCCTGCGCCCGCGCGGGCTGGAGGCCTCGGCGCTGCGCCGCGCGCACGCTAGCCAGTGGCGGCCCGGCGCCGAGGTCGGGGTCCTGGCCCGCACAAGGGGCCCAGGGAAGCGAAAGGAGAGCGGGCGCGGGCTCGGCGGCTGGTGGAGGAAGTCGCGCCTAAGTTTCGGGGAGGCTCCGCTCCTGGCTGCAGAGTCTGCCCTCCGCGGGCGCCGCCCCAGGTCTGCGGCCCCAGGGGTAGAGCGCACCCGCCGCGGGAGTCGCCGGGGGCGCGGAGGTCTCTCGCCCGAAGTCTCCATTCGATCGGTCGGACTTATTTAACTTTTCTTTAAACGTCAACTACGGTTTCTAGTAATTGTTTAGTTTCACGGGGAAAAACAGCCCCCATCCACGTACACAAAAAGCCCGGAGACGATCGGGTTTCCGAGCCCTGGCCTCGCCTCCGGACGCTTCCGAGCCGGCGAGGGAGGAAACCCAGCGGCGAGCGCGGGCCGTCACGGGCAGGGGCGTCCCGCGAAGGCAGCCGCCAGGCCCCGCTCGCCCCCGCGCCCCCGAGCTTCGTCTTGGTTTAAACTACCGAGGAGAACGATCCCAACAGTGGAAGGCATTGCAGACGTTTTTCCTGCAAATAACGAAAACGTGCCCACGATGCGGACCCAAGGAGCCAAACGATCGGTGCAAATGCTTGGAAAGTGCAAGTGGAGGAAAGTTCACCGCGGAGGGGTGGAGGTGTCGGCGGCTTCCGCTTCACGCATAGGCCGAGAAGCTCGGCTCTGCCTCTGGGACCGAGCCGGCATGACTTGAGCCACCTGCTTGGGAGAAGGGGATTCGGAAGCCTTTTACGGGGGCCAGAGGCCCACTGCGGTCACCATCTTCTGGGTGTTTTCCACGGAGGCCTTTTTGAAACGTCCCTTGCCCGGTTACAGGAGGCGGCATTTCAAGCTTTGTGACAAGTCAGTAAATTAAAGGGCTCAAAAATCTTTTATTAGGAGACACCCTCCTAAGCCTTCGCATACCTTGTGAGACTCACCTCCTTCATAACTTGCTGGTTGGCATCTTAATAATCAAGTCCTCAAGTTGGGTTCAGACAGAAGAACCCTTACCTGCCTATCAGGACTGCAGAGCCCCTTGCAGCTCACAATGGTGGCAGTCCAAGAAGGCTCTGAGTGGCCAAACAGAGGTCCTGCTCCCCCACACCCAGTGCAAGGAAAACTCTTCGGGTCCATTTCCTTTCCCTGCCTGTGTTTCTGCATATGCGGGGCCGTCATTTGTTTATTATTTCTTTGGGCCAGTTGGAATCCTCTTAACAGGCAATCCCTTAATTTTTAAGGATTATTTCAGCTTGGCAAAATGATTTAACATTTAAATAAAAATAAAAATAAAAAATCAGCTCCAGTTTGTTTTTTAAGCTATGAATGGACCAGCCATTTCAAGAGAATTCCGGGCCATCCTAACAGATACTTTTTCATTGAAGAATAGCAAAATATTCACATTGGGAAGTTTTTAGCTGGGAAACTCGTATGCTTAGAAATCTCCCTTAATGCTTCAGGATAACAACACCATTAGTGTCATTTTTGGTTAACTTGGTAGTCTTGATCTGTTTGATGCATAACTTGTCCCTCCCCCCATGCAACACTTTTTCTAGTAGTTGATTTTTGTGAAAAGCTACTGTGATATTTACTTTTATTTAGTTTTGTTTAAGATGTCATCAAGGCTGTCAGTGTACTTTTGTTTTTCTTGCAGAGGAGGAAAAGTCCAGGGTTTATTTTGAACAGTATAATTGTGTGCAGTTGAGTACTTACTCTGCACATTAATTTTCCCCCTCAATTCCATTAATCTTCTGAACTATCCCTATAGATAGAATATTAGAATTAAAAGAAAGGGAAAATAGCCATAGTAAAAATATTTTGTCATTTTTTAAATCACCTGCACTGAAAACAGAACGTCTCCCCGATATGCACTGGAATGTCTCACTCAGAGTAAAGAGGAAAAACTAAGCAGAGTATCTTCTTTGTCCCTAAAAGCTGGCCCCAGAGTGAGAAAGCACTGTACCTCAGATCCCGCTCCCAGTGTCCTCACATTGCATGCCTTCCTTTGCGTGGCTTGTGAAGTGTGAAGGAGGGTGTTATGCCTTTGAGTGGAAATATACCTTAAAATTCTTGTAGCACGTTGCTTCATTTTTATTTTTTCAAGTCCTACAAATATTCAGTGCTTCTGAAACATTCCAGCATTTTCCACTAAACCGACTTAAATGTTTATTTTCCAGAACATCAGTGTATAATTTAAATTGGCTTTCGTCTTGCTATTTAGACAGGCTTATTTCGCTTTCCTCAAGCCACTGTAATAATTAGCAGACATGAGCTGTAGAAAATGGGAAGGGACTCATGCTGGTGTCATGTAAAGTGATGGGGTCTGGGCAGGTCGCTTGTGTCTGATCATAAACTCGTCCTGGTGACTCTGAGAAACAGGGATCTTTAGGTTCATCAGATGAAAATTAATTTCTGGGAGTATTGGCTGACACTTTAGTGAAAAAAGCTTAGCATTAAATAGTAGGCATTTCTGATTTGTGGAGAAAATTGAAAAATAGGCATGTCTGCAAGTAGCATGCAAAAATACCATTTCCAAAATAATGATCTGTCAGCGAAATTGGAAAATCATTATGCGAATGAGCTGAATTGCTTTGTGTATCATCTCATAGAAACATGTTTTGCACAGATAATATGTCTAATAAGGACACATTTTTAAAAGCAGATTTTTTTCTCCAGCAAATAGCTGCACTGCAGCCCTCTCCAGCAGTTGGCTAGCACCACCTTGTGGATGATTCGGGAAACGCTGCTCTCCCTGTTAGGCTGTCCTCAAAGGAGTGAAGTAGTTTAAGGTGGTGGTATTGATGATGGGCCCACAGTGTCAACAGCAGGCCTAACCCTTTCCTCCCCTTCTTGTTTTTCAGGCTTCAGATGCCAGCTCTGAAAAGCTCTTCAACACTGTAATTGTGAACAAAGGTAAGGCTCCTTCATTCTTCTGAGTGGTGGCTTTTTTAACGTGAATCTCCTTGTTGTCCTCGTCTGGGAGGAAAGGGAAGGACACCAGTGTGGTCTTCTGCTTTTCCTTCTGAGCTGCTGTTCACGTTCTGTGCTTATGCTTGAGACAGATCTGAACGTTTATGATGCATTAAGAGTATCTTAAAAGAACATGCTGAGTCCTTGGGTGGGAGCCCACTGCTGCCCGTGTGACTGTGGCCTCTTGTGGAAACTGCAAGCGGGAAGGTCTCTCAGACGTCCTAGCTTGGCTGTGGCTTGCCAGCTCCCTAGCAAAGGGATTCAGTGGTCCTCTACAGTGCCCACTGCGGTGACTGACCCTTGGTGCTTAGTATTCACAGTTCTGCGGCCATAAACCAAGCCTTACACTGCTGTGGGCTTTCTGTAAAGTTAATAAACGAGCAAGAGGGCAGAATTTAAATATGCACTATCCCCATTAATTTCTTCCAGTCCTCTATCTAGAGTAAGAGAGGCTAATGATATAGCAGTACATTAAGGGAGGACTTATCTTAAATCATTGCCAGTAGGCTTCTTGGCAGTTTTCATTTGTAGCAGTATTGTTGGAAATAATGAAATTTAGGGAAGTCTCTAATCATGGGCTTTGAAGGTGTGTAATTTGAAAGGTATAAATTATACAAACTATTTAGTCTTTGCTTTTCCACTATAGAACCTGATTTAGGGCCTTGCAGGATAATTGCTAAATAAAGAAGATGGTCTGCCTGTGATAATTTCTCTCTGTCACACCAGGGATCTTGGTAGCCCTGGATAAGAGTGGCTTCTCTTCAAGGGGACTGTGAGGCCATTTCAGCCTTCCGGGTGCCTTGGCTAGCATTTTTGTTAGCTGGTTAGTAAGATGTTTCCAAGTGCAGTTATTTTGACTCCCAGATTATTTTGGAATTTGAACCAACTGCAATTTTAAATAGTACATTATGTTTAGCATTCCCTTGAGGTGTGTGTGCTCATGTGATTGCTGTTACTCCCAGAATTACTGTCATATTGAATTTTATCTTTTTTATTGCATAATAGAGTTCCAGTTTTATATTTCATCATATTTTTTGATGGACTGAAAGTTTGTATAAATTTGTTATCCATAATGCTAAAAGCCCTATAAAAGAAGATATGTGCAGTTCCTAGCAGACAGTGCTCATGCGTAAAAATACATAATTGTTTACTGTCATTTTGATGAGGGAAGAGCCTGGGAAGACATTGGGGTGTCCTGTGAGAACTCAGGGTACCAGAGGGAGACTGAGGCAGGGGAGGGCACCAAAGAGGCTTCTGGGACTCCTAACCTGCCCAGACAGCCAGACAGGACTGAGTCTTTTTTTTTGCTAATTTGCTATTAAAAGCTTTGGAATGTGTTTCCCCTTCCTGGGGCTGCCCTGAAGGCGCTGGCTCTGGGCCGGCCTTGGGCCTCCCTGGCCCTGAAAGACCCCTCAGGGCTATGGAGAGGGACTGAAGAGCTGCACCCCTGCCCCCCCCCCCTTCCAGTCAACCTTTCCCACATTCTTATTTTTGTTTACTTACAGAGTGTGATTTGTGGCATCTATTTGGTTGTGAATAGTCATCCCCTGACAGGGCCCTTTCTTCTGAGCTGCTTTTCTGGGGGTGATTTAGTCGCCTTGAAAGGATTAAGGTTTCTTTGTGTACTAAAATCAACATAGGCTTTTTCTAAGCTTTGCTTGGGAAACCATACACAAATAAGCATTTTAGTTGATGGCAGATTATTCCTTTGCCCCTTATTTCCATCAAAATGGCCTTTCTTTTCTCCTCCAGAGTTTCCCCTTAATGCCTTATGCTAATTCTTGTTGGTAACATGAATGACAAGAGCGGAATCAGTGCAAATCCAGGTGCTGCAAAGTAGACTGCCCCGGTACCGCACCCCTCCCTGGAGAGAAGGCAGTGCAGGGGGAGCTGAGGGGGAGGCCTGGGCAGTTTTGTTAAGGGGATTAGTATTCAAACTGCTAAATATCAGGAAAACAACTTCAAAAAGAGATTCATTGTGCAGCGATAATGTCAATAATTGCTTCAAGACAGGTGCAGAGTCTTGTTCTGTGCTTGGGTTTGGGTCTGTTTCTGCTCCGGGTAGTGCCGGTGTTTACTGGATGGATGGTTGACAGGGCCTCCAAGGAACTGTCAGCTCCCAGCACATCAAGTTCAAGTTCTCCTGCAGAACAGCCTGCCTGCCTGAGAGTCAGGTCTGCTGTCTCTGTCCGGTGTCTTTAGCCAAGAGCAATAAAAAGCCTTGCAAGAAAGGGCAAATCTACACCAGGTAACAAACACTGCTGGAAAAACCTTCAAGGCCTCAGCGTGCTGAGCAGTCTAAGGACAGTGTGGGGGAGCTGACACCGTGTCCCTCCATCTGGAGCATCTCCCTCTCAGAAGCCTGGCAGTATTCTGGCCTGAGAGGAGCGTGGCTTTAAGCTCTTGGTGAGATTATGCTGGCAGAGTCGGTTCATAAAATTTCCCTGCAGGAGGGCAGTGCTAATCTCACCAGCTGATTGTGGGGAGGAGGCTTTGACATTGGGCTTTACAGTCCTGGAGAGGATGCTCTGGGCTGAACAGGACGGGGCTCAGGTCCTGTCTGTCTGCTCCTGAGCCTGAACCGGTCATTCAGCCCCTGTTGGCCAGGATTGCCAGTCATGGTGAAATCAGCCCTGGCCAGCATCTCTGGTGGGGACAAAACACTAACTGGAAAGGGCTGAAACGAGGGCTCAGGGAATGTGTTTTCTACAACTTGTCCGAGGACCTTGTTTTGACTCCCATGTTGTAGAGTCCATTCGAGGCAATGGAGAACCAGTCAGAGCTTTCCTTCCAGGTGTTCCAAACATGGCTTCCATGAATGCCTTGTATTTCCTGTTTGGAAAGAAGCTAACCAAGCAGCACGTGGTTACATGTGCACACAACACGCAATGCAGTGCGAGGCAGGGAGAAGTTGGGCCTGTGCATTGTAGGGATTCATGCTGTAGACATAAAAAATAGTTTAATCAAGGTCATGGCTGCCTTATTTAATCTTTATGTGTTTAAATGTTTACAGGATGTTCATGTGAATTTTATGAATCCTTCTGTCTTTGTGACTCAACCATCTGCCAAAGAAAAAATTAATTTTCCCACTGAGACAGAAACAGAGAAACTGACTTACAGTCCCTATTTAGCAGGACAAACTGCCCTAAGAGCAACAGGATGCGCACCCCAGTTTCTGGAGCTTTCATTCCTAGAGGGACTGGCCAGTGCTTCTGCCCCTTCTCAGGTGCTCCTCCCTGTGGCCTTGCCACTTTGATGTGTAGTTAAGAGCAGGAAGGAGACTCTAGCTGCTTGCAGTCACACTCATCCTGCTGGGTGATGAGTCTCTTCTCCAGTTCCTGGTGACTGAGAGCAGAGCCCAGAGGAGGAGGGAACCGAAGGAAGCCCTCGTGGGAGGAGGAGCAGCGAGTGGTCAGGTGTTGTGGAGCCTTCTGTTCTCTGGACTCCAGCCCTGAGGGGGGCCCAGGATCCACACTGGGAGGAGGAAGGCCCTGAGCCACCTCCCTTCCTGACTCCTCCCAGGACTGATCAGCAAGCTAGGCAAGCCAGACATGGACCCTGCGACTTTCTCACCCCTTCTTTCCTCTACCTTTGTCTCAGGTTGTAGACTTGGACCCTCCTGGTCAAAGGCCCTGAGCCAGCAGGGAGGGAGCTGTGCCCAGCTAATGGGCATCTCTGGGGGGCTAGAGTGGGGAATAGTCCAGCTGGGAAGGGGTCCTGAGTTCTGCTCCCTCCTGCTGTGAGCACCCTCCTGGGCAGGACCCACCACACCCGGTCAGATCAGCCCTGGGGAGACTGAGGGGGTGCTTCGAGTGGGTGCTGTGTCTCCATGATGAGCACCACCTGGAGCTGGAGCTGACTCTGCCAAGGCCTGACCACACCTCGTAGTGGACTGTGCCCGGCCTCCTGGGCTGACTCTCTGCTGAGGGTTTCTCAGGGGACTCAGAGGAGATGGAGCCCCAGGTTAGGCGTGTCCATTGCATGTATGGCTTATCAGCATCATGGAAAGAAGGTCTGACTGAAAAATAGCCCGAGTTCTGAGGAAAGAGGCGAGAAACAGGTTACCCAGAAATAGTGCCGGCTTAGAAACTAGGCGCCTGTGCATCCTTAATGGCTGTGACACCATTTTGTAAGGTTTAGACATGAGGGAATTCCTTGGTTTCTCAACAAAAAATGATTAAGAGTTCCATTACCACCAGAGCCGCCATTGGCTTTGAGGAAAGTCCCTCCCCCTGGAACGATTCCAAGTGCACGGAGATACTGCTGTGGACTGTGGGCTGGCTTTCTAAGAAAACAGATGGTTTAGACTCCAGAGTCCACATATAAAGAACACAAGGGGAGTGTTTCCAGTCCTCGTGGTGGCCAGGTACAGATAGGCATGCAGGACGAGGTACAAGGATCTTCCCGTGTGCGCAGGAGTGGACAGGCCAACCTCAGCTCTATGCACTAGCTGAGCTTTTATCACCTCTTAGATCCCAGCTAAGGGGACGCTGGAGCATCACTTGTCTTGATTTTTCTCCCCCTGGACCTTTTCTGTGCTGCTGGAGCGTGTTCCCTGGGGTTTTTAGGAGAGGGAGATGTCTGGTGTGTGGAGAATTAAATGGTGCTGAAGGGTAGTTGGTGCCTGGTGGGAGAGAAAGTCCTGAGCGCCTCCTCCCCCTGAAACTGCAAGTAGCGCCATCAGCCCCTTTTGTCACAGAAACTGATCTTCCCTTGGAAGCAGCCTCTAGACAGAAGTTGCTGTGTGGAGTTCTTCCTTGAGAATTCTTGGAAACAGATACTTTGTTCTGTTGGTGCGAAGCTTCCAGTAAGAGCCTAGAACTACTCCATGTTGTGACGAGTGTCTCTCTCGACCTGTGTCCCATGGTTGCCGCCGGTCCTCCTGCAGAAGGCCTGCTGCGTGTGCAGGGCCTGGGTAGAGCAGGCTCCCAGCGCTGCTCTTCTGGCGGAGATGGACAGTGCTCCATGCAGAGGATTTCCAGGTGTCTTTGGGGACGCACTCTATGTTTTCCAGGGGGAAGGCAGAAAGCTAGATCCCAAGCCCAGATGCCCTGTACCTGCTTGGGAGCCCATCAGAGTGTAAGGGACACTGGAGGCCCTGTTCAAACTCCCAAGCCCTGCGCTTGTTTTATTAGTGATCACTGGGTCCTCGGAAGGAGCCGCCCCAGCTTGGCAGGCTGGCTGAAGGCTCAGGTGTCAGCCCCTCACCCTGTCCTGCTGGCCTCCAGAGTCATACACCCTTCCTGGGCGCCACTGTGATCAAGAAAACAAAAGCCTCAAATCCATCCTTAGACCTTGAAGGAAGAGAGTTAAATGACCACAAGGGCCCTTCCTGGACACTGTCAAGTACTGGTCAGCTCCGAGTGAAGGAGGCCTGCACAGACCCACGGCCTCTGATCATTTCTGGTTTCTGACAACTGCAGAAAAATGTTGTTTTCTCTGAAAATGTATGTTTATTTAACTAGGTTTCTTTTTGCTTCACAATCTGGATTCCATTCAGTCAGTTACCACTCCAATTAACTAACAATTATTTAACATTAACAGTAATTACAGACGCCAGTTAAGCGCCTACAGATGTCAACTGTTAGCTTTGTACCTAATCACTCAATGAAATGGAGAAAGTTCAACAAACATCAATTAGCCAAGCAATTAGTATGAGTTAGGAAAGAGCATGTTATCATGTGTGAGCTGATTCAATTTATTTTATTTTGGCAGTAAAACACACACAGGCAAGCGCAGTAAGTTCCTCAGATAAGATACAACTCCATTGTTTCACAGCTTACTAAGAATTCTTTCCTTTCCCGTGCACAAGTCAGACACTCTTGCCTGGAATTTATTTAACAAACAAAATTTGTCTCAATTACTGGGAAAGCCCAGCAATGCTCAGTCTCAGGAAGCAACTTTGGTGAATTATGGACCCAGTGCACACACTGGACGAGAAAGTGCCAGGAGCCCTCAGAGGAGAAGATGATTGATTCCCACTCGAGTAATCTGCTCCGTGCATTTCGGATTTTTACCAGTTTATTCCTGAACCTTTGGAGCTAGTGCAACAGTGATTTTATTAATTTCATGGTGCCTGAACTTTTGCTCAGCTGTCTTTTATTTAGCCTGGAGCCAACATGAACGTATTTTTACATCCTTGCTCAGTCTGTGCTTTAAAAAGCAGAAACATCTCTCTGTTGAATTCTGCTCCTGAACCTTCCAGGGAGACTCAGAGGTCCTCTGTCCCTCCCCCTGTCCCCCGTGACTCCCCCGCAGCTCCATAGGCTTGATCTCTGTGGACTGGCTGAGCCTGTCTGGATGTACTGGGAGGGTACGTTCTAAGGCCCAATTACACGAAGTGGCCCATGAATTGGTATTTGGAGACTCATTTTGCCTCCAGGAGGAAAGAAAGCTGGTCACAAGAGGCGGTGTCTCTGGCTGTCTTCCTAACCACCCCCTGAGGCCTGTGGGTAGGAGTGGAAGAAGCCAGTCCCTTGGGGAGTGCTCTCTCGAGTCCCTGTGGGTCTGATGTGCAGGATTTTCCATTTGAGTAAGCCTCTCTGCAGGAACCGAATCCAGGAGTTGGAAAATAAATACAGTGCCGCTGGCATGGCTTAGGGTAAAACGTCACCTTGCCCCTTGGGCTCTCTGTGGAAATCATTCACTGGTGCATAGTGGCCCAAGTACCCGCGAGGTCTTGGCCCTTCTGATTAATAGGCCTGTTAGTCGGCCTTTGTACATTTTGCTACAGTAACAAAATAACCTCCAGTGTCTCCTGGTGGTGTCAGCCAAACATTGGCATGTGCTAGACATGGGCTGGTGCTGCTGGTGCGGCTGCCTCCTCCTCCTGGGGCTACCTGTGTGGTAATTTTCCTGGGAGACTGGACAGAGACAGCCTCTGTACCAGGCCTTTTCAGGTCACAGCCATCGCATTGGCCAGAGCAGGTCACATGGC
This sequence comes from Ictidomys tridecemlineatus, assembly GCF_052094955.1. Lineage (NCBI taxonomy): Eukaryota > Metazoa > Chordata > Mammalia > Rodentia > Sciuridae > Ictidomys > Ictidomys tridecemlineatus. Next base: position 121,252,007 of record NC_135486.1, read on the forward strand.
CAAGCCTGTCATCAGTGGAAGGGAAAATGCACAAGAGAGGAGGGTCCTCAGGGACACCTGGAAGGAAGGAAAACAGTGCAGGTGATGCTGTCACCTGGGGCCCATTTCCCAAGGCCAGGACCTGCTGCTGGTGCAGACAGAGGGTGCTGCACCGTGGGGTGGCTGCAGACCACTGGCTAAAGACCTGTTCACCCAGGCTCCTTGCTCCGCCCAGGCCCTTGCTCAGTCCCTGTCGTCTGGATCACTTAAGTCCTCAGAGAATTAACTGCTTCCTTGTAATTCACCTGGCTTAGCTTATTGCTGGCTTTGAAGGACTGTGGGCAGAGCTGCTCTAGAAGGCAGAAGTGACTTCCAGGATCTGTGAGGGACATCTGTGGACTGGCCAGACGTTTAGCTCTTCATGACTAATCTGAAGAAACTTGGTCTGCAGCACTGGCACCAGCACTGTAGTGCAGAGTAGAGGTGTTGTAGGGTTGAGTTAGCATGTAGGCCATGGGTTCCAGGTGGACACAGGCACAGGGTGGAATCTTGGCTTCCCTGCTTAATAGCTGCAGGACTGGGGCTACTTACAACTTCTTAGCATCAGTTTTTTCTTCTGTAAAATGGGAGTAGCCAAGCCTATCCTAGTTTCTATGAGGATTAAATGAGATTATTATATAGAAAGTGCTTGGCTGCTTTGTGCTGTATTTTGATGGGGTCATATACTTGGCTGAGCACTTAACAGGCATGACCTCATCTACCTTCACAGCGGCTTGTCCATTAGAAAGTAACTTAGAGATGGCATCTCTACCCTGTGTGAGGGTGCTGGAGCTCTGTGGGGACAGCCGGCATTCATGGAGCACTTGCTTTTTGCCAGGTAGTGTTCTAAGCACTCTTCACATAATTCACTCAGTTTTCAAATAAGGAGGCAGGATCAGAGTGAGTAAGTAACTTGTGCCAGCTTACACAGCCAGTTAGTGGTGGAACCAGGTCCAGCTGACTCAAGGCAGGTGCTCCTGACAGCCATGCTGTGCTAGGACCTGGGGACACAGCAGAGGGTCAAATAAAGGTCTCTGCTCTCACTGACAGGCGAGCAAAACAGGTTGGTAAATAGTGGGACATAGAGGAAGTTGGTGCTGTGGGAGGGCACAGGCAGGGACCCCCAGCCAGGCGAGGATCTCCTCAGGGTTTCCCCACACCTTCCCCAGATAGCTCATGTTCTCTGCAGGGTGGCAGTTCCCACCAGGACTGTCCAGCACCCAGGAGAGCTCCCTCTGTCCTGTCCACAGAGCTCAGCTTTAGGCCCCCCCAGTTCCTGGCCTTCAGAGGAGGGTCCTTCTTCCAGCCTCTGCTCCACGCCCACTCCCAGGCCTGCCAGTGAGCCCTCTTTGCCTTGCCCCAAGTTTCAGTGGTGACAATCGGGAGCTCACACAGGGGCATTTCCCTTGCCACCACCACGCAGGCTCAGGCCCTGATCTGTGCTGGGGCACGTGGGGCCCAGCTGCTAATGGGGAGCCGCATTCTAGGGCGCTCAAGTCTGCTTCTCTGACCCTCGTAAACCTTCTCTTGTAAAGACGGAGGCTGAGAGCACATCATTGCTTTTCTAAGAGTCCTTCTGAAGAGGGAAGTGTCTCAAGTGTGCCCGTTAATAGACTGATGTGGGAGGCGGTTATATTTGGATGCCTTTAAAAGCCACTTGGAAAACATTTTCCCCTCTTATCTATCACCTTTCACATCTCTCAGCAGAGTAACACTAAAACCTAATTTTAGCCACGATGACATCATTTTCTCATTATCTGTTTATAGCCAGGATGGGTTTTCCATAGTAAATCTCCTCTCCCTGACTGCCAACTCTCCCAGCCTCCTGGGCCCATCTCTTCAGGCTTCTTACCAGAAAACTTCATCCAAAACCTGGATTTGACAAGCAGTCTTCTAAAACCAGGTTTGTCACCTGCTAAATAAATGATATCAATGATTATTCCATTTATTCCTTCAGTTGGCTTACAGGAGAAGCCATGTTGAAATTGATCCTTTCACTCAACAAATACTGAGCACTGACCACCTCGCAGGGCTCTGGCACATGGCCAGAGCAGGAAGAGTTTCAACTGCTTTCAGATGCTGAAAGAAACTTGCTATCCCCTCCCCCTCTTTGTATTGTTGGTTTGTTGGTTTGTTTTGGGCAGTATTAGGGATTGAACCCAGGGCCTCCACTTGCTGGGCAAGTTTCTTTCAAACTTCTTAAGTGGTGTCATGGCAAAGAAGTCACTTACTAGTTTAAAAAAAAAAAAATAGTCTTAAGGCTATTGGGAGGCAAAGCTGATCTAAGATGAACCCTGAAAGGTCAGACACCCAGAGACAGACCAGCCCTCAGGGGCCTGAGGAGCGCGTTACCTGCGAGCCACAGTGTGCCAACCTGAGCTCTCTGTCAGCTGAAACCTACCCCTCGAGTCTTCTGCTCAAGATCAGCGCTGCTGTTATGTCGGCTAACTAAACGATGGCCAGGACTGGGGGAGCTTTAAGGGTCTGTGGGTGGGTCCATCCATTGCCTTCTTGCATGTCTCCTCTGAGTTTGATGCCTACACACTGGACAGGTTGGCACACTTCAAGGATACAAGACCCAGGCACCTGCACACAAGTTCTTGTCCCAGTGAATCTCAGCATTTGACTTGCTTTTCTAACTGTAACTTTAAACAATGGGGTGGACTCTGAAGTTCCTGTGGTTGGAAGGCCGATGTCTGGGCTGCAGTGTTCTGTCCCCCAAGAGCTGCCAGAGAGTGACCTGCACTGAAGGATGTAGCCCCAGGTACTAGTCAGGTGGACTGACTTCAGCCCGGGCAACTGAGGGGTCATGAGATTAGGCCTTTGGCCCCTCAGGAGGGACTGCTGCTCTGTAAGGAAGATCTTAGGGGCAAGAGATGGAGCCTGGGCACGAGGGCATAGGAGAGCAGCATGAGCCTCCATAGCTCAGGAGCCAGCTGTTAGAAAAGCATGGTGCCCTTTTCCTGCCCGGATGGTGCAGACAGACGGCCTCGACTGCCTAGCGAATGTATGGCCCTGTCTGTAGGAGACCAGAGTGTGGGCGCCTCAGTCCTCAACTTCTCAGGTGAGGTGACTGGCATCACTCCCTGTCTCCTAGGCAGGCATTGCCACGGGGAGATGGGGGAGTGGGGCCGATGCCAGAGAAGGACCCTGCCAGGCAGTTTCTGTTCTGAGGTGACTACTCGGGGGAACTCGGCTGGGCATCTAGGTCATGGGGCTGTCCCCACCTCCTGTCGCCTTGAGCTGGCGGGCCCGCCCAGTGTCAGGACCCTGATTCTCCCTTGTGGTCCAGCTCTTCTTACTGAGCAGTCTTTTTCTTGCCTACCTTTGGCTAAAAGGCGAGACAAGGTGGACTTCATTCTCTCAGCAGGACCTTGCCGCTGCTGGACTTTAGCTGTCTTCTCCTGTGTCTGTTAGGAAGGGTCTCAGGTTCCCTGAGAGGTGGCCCAACCGGAGTCCCAAGTGAGCCTGAGAAGGGGCAGGGCAATGCTGTCATCACAATCCACGGGCACCTGCAGGAGCACCCCCTCACCTGAGGTCAGAAACCTTGGAGAGGAGGAAGGCCACAAATGGCACACAGTGAGGACCTTGGGAAGCAAGACCCTGGCTCAGGGCCGGGCATGGCGCCGGGGCTCTGGTGGAGCATTAGACCACAGAGGAAACTCATGGTCTTGCTCTTTTGCGTTTGGCCTCGGGCCAAGTTGCCCTGGGTAATGGACTCTCCCCAAGATGTTAGGCATCAGTCAGTTTGGTTTCTACTCCAGGGAAGGAGGACTCCTGGCTTCCACAGGCATCAGGGGCGACTCTCACCTCCACCCTGGCTCACATGCCCCAAGGAGTAGGCAGTTGACAGAATGACCCCTTGTGCTGTTTGGTCAAGACTCTCCCCCAGAGTGTGCCCTCAGGTCCTGCGGATGCCTGGGTGGAGCCTTCTGCCTTCTCAGGCCCTTCAGGTGGAGGGAAGAGCTCCTATATCTCCTCCTGTGTTAGCTCCAGACCAACTTGAAATCTGCCTACTCCGAGGGTTTTGGTGTGTTGAAAGTTAGGCGACTTTCCGAGCTTCCCGGCGCCTGCCAGGTATCTTATCCTATTCAAATACCCTAATTGCTGCTCGATTCTCGCGGCACATCATCCTAGCACCCAGCTGACAAACCAGACCTTCACCTGAGGGCCTCATTATGCTTTCTGCCTGTGCGTCAGGCCAAAAATACCTCCCCAGTACCTGCTCGACATCCTGGGCTTCCAAGTGACAAACAAATAATTGGGTGAAACAAACCCTGGGCGCCGAGCGGCTGCCAGCGGAGTGGAGCACGGAGAGTCCTCGGCAATCACAGTCACGGCGCTGCCTGGTTCGTGTCAGAGCAAATCTTTGAACAGTGGGTTCTCCTGACACCAGAGAATGACAGCTTTGGAGGTGGCATGCTAGTTACTGCTGCAAGTGAGGCCTCTCATGTGCAGCGTGACAAGCGGCTGTCATTCCCCTACAGGAGAACAACTGACACCCTGGCGTGGGGCGGGCAGGAGGCAGACCTGCAGGGCGGGGCGGGGAGAGTGGCCCAGGTTCTGGTGGCCATTTGCATTATGGCAAAAGCTGGCTCCCTTAGCCCCCCACGCTGTCCCCTTGGGCTTCTGTTAAGCCTGTGAGAAAGGCTGCAGAGAGCCTGGCCGGGAACTTGGGGCACTGCAGGCCTCCTCCTCCCTGCCTCCGAGGGCCATGACGGTCCTGGCCCAGGACTTAATTTATAGAGCGTGGACAGGCAGGTCTCTCCTGGTGAGGAGCCCACTATTGAAGGGGAAGGACCGATGAGATTCAGGTGCAGGGATGGGTGTGGGCCCCTGGTTCTGCAGTCTGGCCCCTGCAAGATGGCTCCGCAATACCAGCCCCCACGTCGTTAGGTGTGCAAGGCCTCAGGGTGCTCCCCAGGCTCTCAGAATTGGAGATGGCAGGGGCAGGGCCACCCTTTGCTCAGGGAGCCTTCTGGGTCCTCTGAAGCACACAGCCATGGTGCAGGTATGAGGAGGAACACCAGGCAGCCGTCCACAAAATCCCTCCCCGAATGCGTGTGCTGTTGAACCGTGGATAGGCGTGGCCCTTGTTGGGCATGTATCTTTGTCTTTTTCTTTTATATGTCAAATGCAGCTGATCTGTTGGATTCCAGCCTTTGCACACAGTAGCCTGGTGAGCAGGCCTACTGTGTGCGTGGCAGAAGCTAGGCCTCTAGCTGGGCCTGTGTTGATCTGAACAAGGCTGGGAACCATGACCTTGGGCCAGTGTCTTGCTGAGCTAACTTGCCCAACGACTTCCCAGAGAAACACCGTTCTACTCAGTTCCTGCTTGGCAGATGCTGCAGCCGATGCCACGGGCCACCTGCAGGAAGGAAGGGTCAGCACAGCACAAGACACACAGTCCTGGGCACCAGGGCTCCACCCCCAGGACCTGGGCCACAAAATTTTTGTAAACAAGGTACCAAGCAAATTCTTTATCAAACCATGGCCGTGCAGGACTGGAGAGTAAAGGACAGCAGTGTTGAGACTCCAAAATTGTAATCATTAAGTTGAGTTTTCCAAAAAATGTCATAGCAGTTTTGCACATGACCTAATAGGAGCGCTTCTCTAGATGACTCCAGGGGTAGGTGTTGGCAGCGGTGGTCCTCAGCTGGAGCCACATCAGAGCTGCGGTGCAGAGGATTGTCAGGACAGATGGCTGTAACCCCAGACGGTTCTGTCTGGTGGGTCAGGGTGAGGTGCACGAGCTACCAGGGGAGGCTGAGATTCACAGGTGCTGATGCTTTCCAAGTAAATGCCGTTTCCAGTATATCTGAATTCAACATTGGCCCAAGGTGTATAGAATGTGAACATTACACAAGAAAGTGAGTAAGATTGTGAATATTACACAAGAAAGTGAGTTTAATGTTATCAGGAATCACAAGCTTCAAAAAATGGAAGCTCTCAGACCTCACTGGGCATGGAGAGCATTGTCCGAGTCGCCTTGGCCTGGTCCCGTGATGCTTAGGAGATGGGCACACTCTTTCTCTCCCTACAGTGGTGTCTCCATGTGACTCGGGTTCCGTGCTGCTTGGCCCTGTGCGTGGCTGTGCCCTTCAGTAGAGAAAGGAGCTGTGTGTTGTTACAGGGCAGGTGTGCAGGACCCCCAGTGGCACCTGTGCCCCGCCGTCCCCAGTGCCACTTCCCACACTGCTCACATCCACACGCGCCCGCCCTCTCCCTAGCCCCTGTTCCCCAAGTCTCTGGCTGGTTACATGAGCTAGGTCAGCTGTCCTGGAGGCTTTCATATGCTGCAAGCCCTCGTGGGGTCACTAGCTTGTTCCTCTGTCCCTTGTATGTGTTTTCCAGTTTTTCTTCCTCCCCCTGTAGCTTTTACGAGTGCATAGTGGTTGTGCAGAGTGGTGTGACTTCTTGTTAGGTGTTTTCAATGCACACGGTGTAGCTCGGTCATTGTCCCCCAGTATTCCCCTTCCTCCAGCCATCCTCCAGGTACTACTCTGCATTTTTGTGGGACCCCCGCACAGCCTCTCCAGCTTCCACATATGAGAAAACAGGTGACCCTTGATTTCTTGAGTTTGGCTTACTTTCTTAATGTTTTCAAGTTCCTTTCATTTTCCTGTGAATGACATAACTTCATCCTTTACGGGGGACTGAAACCCCACGGGTACCCCTACCGTGTTTTCCTGATCCCTTGGCTGGTGGTGGACATGCAGGCTGGCTCTGTGCTCTGGACATTGTGGGGATGCAGTGCTCTGGCCATTGTGGGGGTGAGGACTTGAGTTCTGCAGGATGGGCCCCCGGGAGTGCTGCAGCTAGGCGCAGAGTTAGGCTCCCCCTCTGTGAGGAGACTGCAGCTGGCCCGCTGACCTGCTGACCGTGGGTGGGGCCACAGCTACGTGGTGAGCTCAGGCTGAGGCACTTGACGCCTGCATCGTGTGGCCAAGCCTTCCTCCAGAGGGTCCTCTACAGACAGCCTGCTGGATCCAGGCTTGGATGGCTGGGAGCAACAGGGGCCTTGACCCTTTCTGTATTTTTTGGCTGAAGTTCATCAGCAAAGCACATACCCTCCTCCGCTGGTGCTCTTCTCGCAGGATAGTCCATACATCTTAATATTTCCTTTCAGTTGCAATGACACCCTGCCACAGGCCCCGCCCTGGGACTGAGGGGCACACAGGAAGCGCCAGGCTGGAGGGCTGTGCAGGGTGTCATTTCTGAGCCACTGTTACTTACTTATTTGCTGACTTGTTTATTTTCACTGTCTTGAGATGTGGTCTCACTACATCGCCCAGGCTGGACTCCAACTCCTGTGCTCATTCTTTACACTGAGCTGCACACATGTTTCCCAGCCCAGAGGCAATTGTTCCAAAAAGATCCTCACTACCACACATGCTGAGTGGACCCCATCATACCCACCTGCCTGCTGCCCACCATGGTGAGGTTCTGGTCATCCTTCCTCTGTTCCACCCTGGACTGCAGAATGTTCTGGTAGAGGAGCAGGTTGCCCAGCTGAGGTTCAGCTCTGCCTCAGCTGAACCCTCAGGGCAGCCAGAGCAGGGTCCCCACCCGCCCTCTCATTGGGGCCGCTCCCTGCATCTGGGGAAGACCTGGAGCAGCTCCGTCCCTCTCCCAGAACCAGGAGACTTCCTGTGGTCTGGGCCTCCTTCCATTTCACCCACACTTGGCCTGCCCTCTGCCTCGCTCCTTCTCAGATGTGCTGTATCTACAGTGTCTTCAGAGTGTCCTTGGCTTTAAAAACAACCACAAAAGTACCAACGAGGTCCAGTCCTGCTTCTTGAAATTCTTGATCCAAATAAACTTTGGACACTTTCTCACACCACTTCTGCAGAACATCCTGCACTGCCTCTCTCTTTGGTGATGATTGAGTGGCTGTAGGATCTACCATCCAGACCTGGACACTTCTCAGAGTGAGAAGGACTGTTGGTAACCACTACTTGGGGATGACAGGCATGACAAACAGACTAAGACATATGTCTCCTGGTGATGACCAGGATTTTCACAGGCTCTTGAGGCGTGTGGGTCCACTGGCGGTGATGGCCAGCATGTGCGGAGGACTTGCTCTGCACCAGCATTGTTCTGACACTGGGCATAGACTGGCTCTGGAGTCCGAGGCAGCTGGCCCAGGTGATGTGCCTCACCAAGGACTCTGCTCCCCAGGCGCACCACCCCCAGGGGCCAGCAGGACTGCGTCTTGTGAGTCAGCAAGTGCCAATCGAGTCGAAGAAATTGAGATCGAAACCAGAGCATCTCCTTGCAAAGTGTGTGGGGTACGAGACTGCAAAGGGCCCCCAAAGGGGAAATGCAAGGGATCCTGGATTGGAGCGACTAAAACACTCAGGGTCACTCCAGGGGACTGGGCTGCATGGAGTAATCCCACAGAGACAGAGATACCTTTTTCTTTGGGTCCTCTGACAGCTTCTCTGACCTTAGGGGGTCCCTGACAAGACAGAGAGAGCGCCCCGCTGAGCCCTTGTATTGGGGAAAAGCCATTCAAATGAGGCAAGGGGTCAGGTGGGAGGGTGTTGAGTCTAGCTTCTTGATGTCTGCCATCACCAAATTGACTGACAGCTAGGAAGGCCACACCCAAAGGCAGAGCCAGAGAAGGGCGTTTCCACGGTACATTCTATCCCAAACTGGGCAAAGAGATAGGATTACAAAATGATAGGTGAGCATAGCTCAGCCCCAGGGGGAGGCCTACTCAGAAGACTGGCCTTGCTGCACACTGCCCCATGCCCACTTCCCCTCCCCCCCCCCCACACACCCTTGCTCTCTTCCTTCTATTTAAAAAAGAAACCCTGAGGCCTAGGATGGGCTCCTTAGGCAGATCCAAAGCTCCATAGCAGCTCCTGGTTTTCCTTTGAATGCCACCAGACAAATGGATGAGGATTTCTTTATTGGAAGCTGGACTTCCTGTTTGGCCTCGTGCTCATAGGCCCAAGGATTTGCTTGGGTACCTGCCTTCCTCCTCCCCTGTGAGGGACAGGTGGTGCAGGATCTTGACATCCGAGTTCTGCAAACACACAGCCCTGCTCTCAGCCTGCATCTTCTGAACAGGTATTGTCCTTGTCCTCACCACCAGATGTCTTCCTCCAGGAGTCCCTGCTCCCTGTCTCAGTTTGTCAGCCATCTTGAGAAGTGTGAGGTTTTAGTAGCTGAGGAATCCCTTTTGAAATGGCTTCAAATCCAGAATCTTCAGCGTACACAGTTTGTTGTTCAGCTTTGTCAAAAGAGGCATGTTTGTAAGCCCAGCTGCTCAGGATGCTGAGGCAGGAGGATTGTAGATGTAAGATCGGGCGAGGTGGGAGCGACCAAAGGAGGCAGATTTAAAAAGGCCGCTGAATGAGGCTTTATTGAGACTCACTCCTGGGCAGAACTTGATCAGACCCACAGAATGGACAGGAGAAGGGCTTGAGGAGAAACCACATGGGAGCTTGACTGGGCTGGACGTTTATGGGGCTTACAGCAGGAAGGGAAGGGCTTGGGACAGGAAAAGGTGTTTTTAGGATCCCTTGTCCCACTGGAGTTGGTCAGGGGAGTTGGCTGAACTCCAGGATTGGCAGGGGGTCCTGCTGATTGACAGGCGTTTCCCTTGGCGCCTGATTGATGTTTCTTTCCCGCGTGGGCTGCTTTGTTGACCTAACATCAAGTTGGAGGCCAGACTCAAAAATTTAGTGATGATGCACGCCTGTAATCCCAGCAGCTCAGGAGGCTGAGGCAGCAGGATCTCAAGTTCAAAGCCAGCCTCAGCAACAAAGCAAGTCCCTAAGCAGCTCAGTGAGACCCTGTCTCTAAATAGAATATGAAATGGGGCTGGAGATGTGGCTCAGTGGTTGAGTGCCCCTGAGTTCGATCCCTTGTACCCAAAAAGTAAAAAACAAAAAAGTAACAATTAAAAAGAGGGCTGGGACATGGCTCAGTGGGAGAGCACTTGCCTGGTGGGTGCGAGGCCCTGGCTCCAGTCCTCAGCCCTGCAAAAGAAAAAAATAGAGGCTTGTTTGGGAAGCTTGGGAAATGAGTTGAAGCTCAGATTTCTGAGGGGTATCCTATATCAGATATTGTGAGGAATTAGTGTGGCCCTAAGAAAGATCAGCAGCAGTAATTTTTAAAAAATATTTTTTAGTTGTTGATGGACCTATTTTATTTATTTATTTGCATGTGTTCTGAGACTCACACCCAGTGCCTCACACATGCTAGGCCAGCGCTCACCCCTGAGCCACAGCCCCAGGCCAGCAACAGGACTCTTGGTGATGCGCAGGTAGGAGGGGAGCCTGGGCTCTCCTGGCCTCCTACGTCTTCACCATCTCATTGGGCACAGAAACCCAGGGCTCTTTTCCACCTCGGGGGTTGGTTGATTGTGAAACCACAGATGTCCGGCTGCCAGTGCTGGGCCCTCAGCACCTTCTCTCTGGGTGCAAAGGCCTGCGAAGGCTGGCAGTGGGACCACGTCAGCCAGTCCGAGTGCAGAAGCTGCAGACATAGAAGGGGCTGTCCTGGGGTCTGGAGACAGCAGCTCAGGAGCAGAGTTCAGATTAGCTCTGAATCAGTATCCTCAGAAGGTGGGGCTGGGGGGGACTCCTAGGGGACACGGAGGGTGTGGGAGGAACTGGGGCTTCCTGGCTGAAAGGTAAAGCAAAGACTGGTAGTGAAAGTGACCTCCTGCTGCCCATCTCGAGCCTCTGCACACCTCTGCCGCCTGCATCCCACAGTTCCAGACAAGTGGCCATGGGATGGAGGGGGCCAGAGAGTGTAGGTCCTGCTCCACTGTGGCCTCCTGTCCATCCTGGACTCTGTTTTCACTGTCTTCACGCTGCTCTAGAGGTGGCCTGCAAAGACCACCTGATTGACCGTGTTGGTGCCAGAGTGGCCCTCCTGAGTCTGTCCCTCTGTCCATGGCCAATGCTGCCTTTTGCAGGGACAGTGGGTGCAGAGGTGGATGTGGCTTTCCTCTGGGCAGCTTGTGGCTGTGGTGTGGTCAGACACTGACCCAGGTCTGCTGGACGCTAGCCCACTTCCTCTCCCTTAACCCCCACCCTCCCCCATCCGTACATCGAGGACATGCAGGCCTGGAGAAAGGGTGAAGACCAGCCTCCTGCACCCCCTCTGCCCTGCCCTGAGAGCCAACAGTTCGTGACATCGGGCCTCACTTGCTGTGTCTTTGTTTGAGCTAAGTCATTGAAGCCTAAAAGTCCCATGATTGCACCCCCTCCTTCGTGCCTCTGGATGTTGTTAAATGACATCACATTTCGCAGGGGCCAGCCTGGTTGTCTCATCGTAGGACAGTCCTGCCTGGTTCATTTCCTCATGACCGTAGTCTTGATTGGTTACTTTTTAATTTTTTTTAAATTCACTTTCTTTTTTCACACAACTTTGGTTTATAACTTAAACATCCAGTTAACTTAGATGTTTCTTTTGGGTACTAGAAAGTGTCTCCTTTAGGAAGAGGGGAGACAAAGGGACAGGAATGTTGTGTGCAGATCTGCTTAGTATTTGATGTTCTATGAATAAAATGTATATAGTCAAATGAGCCCTTGGCATTCTGGATACCATTAGGGTTTAAGGATTCTTCTCCCATCTTTTTGTCTGAATTAGCTTGTAGTTGCCAGCAACCTTGGAATTGGCAGATCGTTTAAGGCATAATCTTTTCATTAAAAAAGGATTTGTCTAATTAGAGTTGATTGGCAAGTCGACAGGCTCATTGATAAAGGGGGTAGGCGTGTGGCCCTTGGGCCGGTAGCACCCACTAAACTTAAGTCATGGTGGTAGCTGTTAGAGCATCACTCCTCGTGACTGTCTTAGTGCTGTGCCTAACACCCCAATAAGGACCAGAAACTCCTCCTCCTTTCCAGTTCTGGAAGCATCTGGATTGTGTTTATGAATTTTAGATTCAAGCTTGTGGATTTTAGGAAGCCGCACAGTATCAGGTACTCAGATATCATCTTATTGTTGAAGACCTGGTGGATGTGGGCATGTTTTGTAGTTTAACTTAGTGTTTGCCAAGCAACTTCATTTCAGTTTATTATTTAAAATAATTCTAAAATAATAATAGTTCTAAAATAAATCAGTGTTGATTAAAACCAGCAATCAAGTAAAGTAACAGAATTAGATGTAGGACATCAAAAGTGAGGAATGGCCAAGCCTGCGTGTGATGCTCTGTGAGGTGGGGATGAGCCCGCCCAGGCACACCCACATGGGAGTCTGACTTTGGAAGGCTTCCTGAAGTTTCCTTGGTGTGCACACGTGGCCTTCTAGGTCAAATGTTGGAAAGAACATGGATTTCCAACATGGATTTTCTCTGTGTCCTTCTATGGTTGCTTTTTTGATCTGACACCTTTGGGTTCTAAGTTTTGTGGTTGACCTGGGGGACATTACATGACTCCGCCCCGCCCCCTTGAGGGTGGCAAGCTTTGACCCGACCATAGATAACTCCAGCACACTGGGAAGCCTGGAGAGGCTGGCACTGCCCCCTGGGTCTGGCAGAAGGACCAGCCCTTTCCGTTGAAGGACAGACAAGACAACAGGCCTCTCCCTGTCTGCTGTGTGGACTGTCAGGCACTGAGTGCTTTAGGCACATTCAAAGAAATTAAAAGACTCAGCTCCACCCCCCCCCCCCGCCCCCCAGATAAAAATCTTCCATGTATCTGAGTTGTAGAGGAAAATGCTCATGTGGTCTATCTAACTGTTGCATTTTTCAATAAAAGAAACCTGCACTTTGGAGTTTAGCATACAGGTCATTGGCTGGCTGTAAACCAGCCTTTCCTGGAAAACAAAATGCAGAAGTAAAGATCTGGCACCTGGCATTTTACTTACAGACTTTGCACATATGTATGCATAGGTCATTTTTTTCATAAAGGGACAAATGCCTGGGACTAGGGAAGGCAGATAAACCCGCAGAGGTTTCAGACCTTCCTAGGTGCTCATTGGCATCTTGATTCCACGCTTCCTTGTGAGGCTGTGAGTGTAGAAATCTGATGTCACACTGGATTCTCTGAGTAGTAAGCTTATAAAAAAGCTGCACATAGTGAGCACTAAAGCATCCATTTATTTTTGGAAAGAAGGAGGGTTTCAAGGCTGAAATTCTGCCTTTGTTACGTGCTAACGTGGTAGCGTCCTGCTAAAACCAGGTAGGACTAGTCTAGATGGGTTGGTTGCAGTAATCCCATTAAACCTCTTAGCTGTCTGCACTATAAGATGGCACCCGTTGACTTAATGCAGGCTTTGGGGGGGTGGCGTGTTAGAACAGGCCTTGTGACACTGTTATGCTGATCCAGGCCCCACTGGGTGTGAGAAACACTGTGGGGTGCAGGGGTGACTGCCTGTCTTAGTGAGAAGCAAGGTTCATGGTGTCAAGCTTTATGGTTTGCTTAAGCAGTGGTTTCTAGGTCTTCTGAGGAAGAGAGCAAGGAGGGTGGACCTTGTAGTAAGACTCAGGAAACAGCCTTGCCTCAGGACATGGACAAAGCACACTGGACGTGGAGAGCGCGGCCCCTTTCCTCTGGGTTTGTCTTGGAACTTAGGCAGGTCCTTTATCAGCACCCTGAAGGCCTTTGAGATGTCACCACCTTGGAGCATTCCGTTGGCAAGGCTCCCCACTCCCCATTCTAGAAGGATGCTTTGAGAGGAACGGAAAGAGTGGCAGGCTCTTAATCCTTTTTAATAAGGGCAAGTGCTGAAGAGAACTGTGTCCTGGGAATGAAGGAGGCTGTGGAGTGGCGGGGCAGCCCCACGTTTTTTCTCTCATCTGTAACACCAAATGCATCTCTATTCTGAAGCCGTCTCAGGATTTTCTGCTTAGCAAGCCTACATGACAGATGACAAGCCAGCGACATTCCTGGGCCCTGAGTCTGGCTTGGCCTACCTCAGCCTCTTTGCCCTCCAGATGTCTGTCTCTCAGGCAGGGATGGTGTGTCTCGTGTTAGCCTCCTGAGGTCCTCCTGTTCCTTGGCGTTGCCTGGTCCAGGTGGCACGTTGAGGGCATTGTGCCCATTGGAGATGGAAGCCAGATCTAGTGAGCACACACAGGCGGCCCTCGACTGTCCTCAGCCTTAAATGAAGCTTCCGAAGGAGGAGGGAGGAAGGAGGACAGCACAAGAGTTGTGATCTGTGATGTTTAGTCTCAGGGTTGAATTTGCAGGGTGGATTTTGGGGTTTCTTTTTCACATCGTAATAAAGAAGTAGAAAAGTAGTGGGATATCTTTCACACCTGAAATGTCACTTTGAAACACTTTAGAAGGTTTGACTACACACCATTGATGGTTTTTATAGACCTTTATTTATTAATCCTAAAGGAATCTCCCAAGGAATATTTTTGTTATCATAGTACAGATTTTATTTTATTGAAAAAATGGTGTTTCTTTAAAAATAATTACACCATTGACTCATTTGTTTTATTCAAAACAGTGAATTGTTAAGTAGAAACACACTAAACAACTACCACATTCTAACATGGTCTATATCATCTTTTTTAAAGTATGTTGACATTTCATATCAAAATGGCATCTGACATTGGTCCTCTTACATGTCTGTGACTTAGAATGCCAACAGCAGGAGGAGATAAACAGACTGAAACACTTCAGCAGTGCGGGAACGTTTGTGAACGTTCCACGGAACAAATGGAGCCCTTTGTAATGCTCTCCCCCGGAATTTTTGAGCAGAGAAGATAAAATCTTAAGCGTCAGAAATCCAGAGGCCCTTGTCCAGCGTACTGCTGTTGGAGCCCGAGACCCCTAATCCCCAGTTTAGAGGATCAGGTTGTCAAGTCAGGGAGGCTTACACACAGGGCCACCCTCCCGGAGACCTGGTGCTTTTGTTCTTTTTGAGAGGCAGGTGTCAGGGATCACGGCTGGATTATCTGAGCTCACTCCCCTCTTTCCTCCTTTCCCTCAGCTCTCAGTGTCTGATCCTGTGTGTGGTGAGAACAGGTGGGCTCCTGTGTGTGCTAGGCCAGCGTCCTGTCTCCAGCCCAAGCTAACAGGCCAAGTACTGGCCTTGTGGCCTGTTGCCGCCAGGGTGACTGTCATACCCTGCCTGGGGTCCCCTGGGGGGAGCATGAGGGTGGCTGTCCATCCTGAACAGATGACACAGTGCCCTCCAGGCCAACACACAAGACCTGTACCTTTATACCAAAGCACAGTAATTGTGCCCAGCTGTGGGCTTCAATCCCACCCAGCCACAGAAGGGACCACAGCTATGCATGTCACAGCCTCAAAGCCTGCTCGTCACAGCGCTCTTGGTAAAACTTAAGTTTAAGATTGACAACTTGCATCTCGGGACAAAAGGACTTTTGTGATCCTCTAACTTACCCAGGATGTGCATCTGGGTTTCATGACAGGTTGGCATTAAATATCAGACCTGACCCAACAGGTTAAGAGCCACACCTGGGCATGTGCTTGCTTTCTGGCTTCCTGGTAGTGACAGCAGAATGACATGAGGCTTCGTTAGGGCTTTGTCATTCTGAACAGCAAAGGAGAAGCTGGAAAGAGTTTGTCACTAGTTGACACAGTGTGAGTGTGCAAGACAAACCTGTCATTTATAATCTGTAACTTGAGAAAGGCAAACTCCTAAAAGCAGACATTAATTTCTTCCAGAGAGAGTAGCTAGTCATTAAAACAAAACAAAATAACAATTTAAGGAAAATCAAGTTATCAAGACTGGGCCCTGGAACCAGTGGAGGAAAATGTGAAGCTGTGTTTGCTCATGGCCTTTCCTCTGGGAGGCTCGCCCTGAAGACAGCTGGGGACGGCTGAGGACAGCTGGGAGGTACATTCCGACCGGGCTATATTGTTCCCAATTTAAACCGTAAGATCAGTTCACCCTTGGAGTGAAAAGATGAGTTGATGGTCTCAATGGCCACGACCCGCTGTAGATAGACGGCAACATTTTATACAATTGTTTCCAGGCACCTTTTAAAAAGACTATCAGGATCGAGTCCTTAAGAAAATTAAAATATGTTGCATGCAATACTTTTCCTTCAGGTTTTGAAGATATCCCCTTCTTTCCATTTGCTTTCTTAAGTCATCTTATAAATATTTCTTGACCAAAATGACCCACTCGATTTGAGGGGTGGCTTACTTAAGTAGGAAGGAAGCACATCTCTCCCTGATCCATCCGGGGTCCCAGGCTGATGCCCAAAAAGGCAGATACAGATGAAAAGGAGAAGAGAGGACCCATGGTCTGACGTAAGTCTCAGGCAACTCCAAGACCCACAGAAATGGTGAGGCCTGTGTGGTGTTCTGCTAGAGATGAAGAGTGAAGGAACAGGCACAGAGGAACTCACAGGCTGCCCCTGCCCCTCTGTGGGCCTTCTCAAATACCAGCCTGCTGCATTGGGGGTGGCCTGTCCTGAACCCCATCACTTATACCTGGAAACAAATAGGACACTTTGCTTTCCTGTGATGCCATCTGGCATGTGAGTCCTCACCACCATGGTTCTGGGATTTTCAAAAGCTTGTGACTCAGGCCTTACCCAGCCAGGCTGGCAGGGCCCTGGCATGTCCTTGTGGTGCTGGACGGCTGCCACCTCTGTGGGGCAGTGTCCTCTGGCTAGCAACCAGACTGGGAAGACCCTGGTGAGCTGTTAGCAGGCTGAGCCTTCCGGCCACTCCAGGGCCATCTGGGGCAGCGTGGCAGGTCGTGTCTTGGGCCACTTCCTCCCTTCCAGGGAAGAGTGCCAGGGCATTCTGCATGCCTGCTGGCCCCTGGACCTTCTTCCTTTACAGTGCCCCTGACTGAAAGGAGTCCTGGTCGGCTTCCAGGGATCCGAGTTCTCTCAGGGGCTGCCGTAAAAGGGAAACCCAAGCAGGACCTCAGGGTGGAACAGGCCCGGGATCCCCTTTCTTTTCATGGTGGAGTCAGCCTGGAGCAGGAGCTTACTAACGGGAGTGGCGGGCAGCAGCCACCCCTGCAGCTCCCGTGCTTCCTGAGGTGGCATGGTGCTCATGCAGGTGCACGGGATCTGGGCCAGCAGTGACCCCTGGGTCTTCTCTCCTCTCCACCCGTGCTCCCAGGTTGCTTCCCAGGAGCTGACTCCTCACCTCCCCCAGGGTCCTCTTCCTTCCTGTACTTAATGTCCCTCCTGCGACCGCGTGCCTTCTAGGAAACACGTGGTACACGCAGTGAGGTCCTTGGTCACTGACCTCCCCCTAGTCCATTTCAATTGCGCGCAGCCCTTCGTCTGTCGACTGTCAGCTGGTGAGCGTTTCCTAGGGTCTGGGGGGGGGGGATGTTGGGGGTGTCACATTCAGTTAGAAAAGTCAGCCTCACACCCTAGGACTTGTTTCTCCAGACTTCCCAGTAGGGGTGACTTCTGCAGGACAGGACCCGGGTCTCATCCAGTGGGCCCTGGCCTCGGGCCTGGTGATGGGCAGAGCCATCATGGGATTGTCCGTTGCCGTCTCCGGGCTGTGATGGAAAGCTGGGGGACTATTGTGTTCTGAGGCTCTGAGGACTGGAAGTGAGGGAAGCCAGCCTCAGGGACCCCTGTCGGGGAGGGCGGTGGGAGGGAGGGCGTGGCCCAAGGGAGCAGGTGTTCACGCTCAAGGTGTGCGATGCTGTGGTTTGGGGTGGGTCCCCAGAACTAGCAACTGTCAGCTGGGTTTGAATCTTCATTGCCCCCAGAGTCTCCCTGCACCCCACAGCCACTACCCGGGTGCCCTGCCCCCGTGGCCTCCAATGCCCTCCCACATCGGGTCTGCCTGATCTGGCATGTTATGGAAGTGGCACATGCAGTGAAATCCTTGGTCACTGTCTTCCCCCTAGTCCATTTCAATTGCGCATGTCCCTCCGTCTGTCGACTGTCAGCTGGTGAGCATTTCCTTGCCCCTTGTCCCCATCTTTGGCTTCGTGGGCCTCTGTGGGTTTCCTTCCTCCCAGGCTGTGCCCAGGAGTGGCGAGCTGGGGTCCTGGCATGGCACTCTGAGCAGGCAAGGGCTCCGGCCCCTCATTCCTTCCAGAGCCATGGCAGTGGCTGCTTGACGGTCATCAGGGGTTTGTCTCTGGAGAAATGTCTGTTGATCCTCCATCGTCCTCTGTTGTGTGTGGGTCGAGGTGGTCATTGAGACATGCTGCCCTGACCTTGAGCCGTGATTTGTGACTGTTCTCTCCCACTCTGGGCTGTCTTTACTTCTTGACGGTGTCCTTTGAAGATCTTTTAAAACTCAGCTAGATGAAGACAGGTTACTTGTTTTATCCCACCTCTGGTGGCAGTCACTCTAAATGATGGTCACAAAGACACCCACCCTGCTACATTTAAAATTTTTTTAAATTTTCAAATAGTTTAAACTTACAGAAAGGTGATAGGAGTAAGAATACGGTAACCGTGCTCCCAGGGCACACGCCTGCAGTCCCAGCTACTCAGGGGGCCGAAGCTGGGGGGTCCCTCAGACCAGGAGCTCAGAGCCAGCCTGGCAACTTAGGGAGTCCCCTCCACAGAGGAGAGGAGAGGAGAGGAGCTGTCCCCACAGAGAGTGGCGCAAAGCTCATATGGTCTTGACCCAAATCCATTTTGACCCCACTTGCTCTGTCCTTTCTGGTCATCTGTTGTAGCCTCTCTCTCTGGTTTTCCACACACATGCACGTGCACATACACACACCCCACGGGGGTAAGTTGCACGTATTGCGACCTTTTATTCTAGGTCGCCATTATTTCCCAAGAATGAGGGTCTTCTCTTCTCCACGTCAGTGGCATGTCCTCGCGTGACCCTTTATCTGATAGAGCCTGCGCAGAGCAGAACTGGTGTGGGCACGCGGTGTCCCTGGTGTCCTCCCCCAGTAGCAGACCTGGCCCAGGAGTGGGTGCTGTGCCACCAGCTCCTGGGCAGGTCCATCTGGGACCTTCATGCCCAGAAGGCTTCCACGCCTGGGCACTTCGAGAGAAAAGGTGTGGCTGCGTCAGTAGGTCCCTGGGTGGACGTCTGCCCTCTCCTGACAGTGGGGTCGGTGTGGGTCCTCTGTACCAGTGACTCTGACTCTCCCGTTCCCCTGTCTGACCTTGAACCCACCTCCTCTCACTGCTGATGGGGAGCCCAGCAGACCCGCCTGTGGTCCCCACTCTGTCCCTTGACCTTGATCTAGAAGAGGCCTGGCTGACAAATGCAAACTCCTAAGGGACGTCTCTCCTGCCTCAGGGTTTCAGAGCCTTTCCTTGTTTGTCATCACGGATCCCTGTAACTTTCTGTCCTCCTAACAGGCATCCCAGGTGGACATGACCCTATGGTCTCCGTCTTGTCCATAGTGGTGCTGAGGCTGGGAGGGATGCTGCCACCGCCACAGCTCACACCTGGCTTCTCTGGCTTCTCATCTTGGGCTTCCTCCACAGGCTGCGCGTCCTAATCAGTTTGCTAATTAGAACTCAGATTTGCGGGTTTAGTAGGAATCAGTTTATGCACCATTCGCGAATAATAAACATTTGCACCCTAGATTTTTAATGATCTGAGACAGCAGAGGAATATATAAAAACGCTAGCCTCCTGAGCATTCAGTGCCACAGGGAGGGCGCCATGGGGTCTCCATCTGCAGAATTCCAGCAGCCCCAGGGAATCTGGTCTTGGGTGGGAGACAGCTGGAGAGCTTAGCAGTCGCATCAGGGTGCATTTCCACTGCATGAGTAAAAGTCCTGTAGAAACTTGAGCCCACAGTGTGCAGAGCAAGCACCACACCACACTGCGGGTGACAGCTGCCTGGGTTACTATTCCCCGACACTGCTGTATGATCCACACCAGATCCACGCAGAAAGACCGTGAGCGCTGTCCCAAACACCTGCGTACCTCCTGTGCTCCACCCTTTCCACCTGCCCTGGTCCACCTGCCTTGATCCACCTGCCCTGGTCTGGATGCTACAGTTGCCAACGTCTTCCTGCTTCCTGCTTCTTTGATAAGATAACATAGATCCAGGGTGCTTTTTGCCTATTTGATTTTTGTTTGTTTGTTTTTTTTCCCCCAGTCCTGGGGAATGAACCCAGGAGTGCTCTACCTCTGAACTATATCCCCAGATCTTTTTATTTTGAGACAGGTTCTCACTAAGTTGCGTAAGGCCTCTCTAAGTTGCTGAAGTTGGCCTCCAACTTGCAATCCTCCTGACTCAGCCTTCTGAGCCACTGGGATTACAGGTGTGCACCACCAACCACACCAGCTCAGGCTGTTTTTGATTCACTTTGCTAACAGTCATTTAGTATGTTTTGTGTGTCGGATGGAGGAACTCTACAGTCTTTTTGTGGCCAAGTTCCCTTTTACTTATCTCTTTCTCAGTTGTTCTGATTAGTCACATGTGACAGTAGAATGCACTTTGACACATCATACATAAATGGAGGGTAACTTCCCATTCTTCTTTTTTTTTTTTTCTGGTTGTGCTGGGGCTTGAATTGAGGGCCTTGCGCATTCGAGGCAGCACTCTATCAACTGAGCTATATCCCCAGCCCTCTCATTCTTCTAGTTGTGTTTGATGTAGAATCACCCTGGTCGTGTAGTCAATATGCACATAGTGTAGTCACTCCCCTCTGCCTAATCCAGAGTAACTCTGTTCTTCCCTAGTGAATAAATGGGCTAAGGAACTTAACAGAGAAAAAGAATAGAACTTCTTCTTCACAGAAGAAGAAATACAACTGATCAACAAGTACATGAAAAAGTCCCCCATTGTGAATTAGCATCCACATATCAGAGAAAACATTTGGCCCTTGGTTTTTTGGAAATGGCCTATTTCACTTAGCATGATATTCTCTAGCTCCATCCATTTCCTGGCAAATGCCATCATTTCATTCTTCTTTAATGTAATAGTCCATTGTGTATATATACCAAATTTTATTTATCCATTCATCTTCTGAAGGACACCAAATTGGTTCCATATTTTAGCTATTGTGATTGAGCTGCTGTAAACAATGATGTAGCTGTGTCACTGTAGTATGCTGATTTTAAGTCCTTTGGGTATAGACTGAGGAACAGGATAGCTGGGTCAAATGGTGGTTCCATCCAAGTTTTCTAAGGAATCTCCATACTGCTTTCCAGATTAGTTGCACCAGTTTGCAGTCCCAACAGCAATGTAGGAGTATGCCTTTTCCCCCACATACTCCCCAACACTTATTGTTGCTTATATTTTTGATAACTTCCATTCTAACTGGAGTGAGATGATATTGTTGAATAGTTTTGAGATGTTGAACATTTTTTCATGTACTTGTTGATTAGTTATATTTCTTCTTCTGTGAAGTGTCTGTTAAGTTCTTTGGCCCATTTATTGATTGGGTTATTTGCTTTTTTGGTGTTAAGTTTTTTGAGTTCTTTAGTGCTCTATCTGAGGTGCACGTGGTAAAGATATTCTCCCACTCTATAGGATTTCTCTTCACGTTATTGTTTCCTTTGCTGAGAAGAAGCTTTTTACCTTGAATCCATCCTATTTCTTGATTCTTGATTTTACTTCTTGTGTTTTAGGAGTCTTAAGATCTTAGGATCTTGTCAGATCCTAAGCTGACATGGTGAAGATTTGGGCAAACTTTATCTTCTATTAGGTGCAGGGTCTCTGTTCTAGTGCCCAAGTCCTTTGTCTACTTTGGGTTGAGTTTTGTGCAGTGTGAGAGATAGGGGTTTTATTTCTTTTGATATATATGGACTTCCAAATTTATCAGCTCTATTTGTTGGATAGGCTATCTTTTCTCCAATGAATGTTTTTGTTGTTGTTGTTGTTTTGTTTTGTTGGTGATGCCGGGGATTAAACCCAGGGCCTTGTGCATGTGAGGCAAGTATTCTACCAACTGAACTATATCCCCAGCCCATGTTTTTGGCACCTTTGGTATGAAATAACTGTATTTATGCAGGTTTTTTCTCTATGTCTTCTATTCTGTACCATTGGTCTGTATATCTAATTTTAGTGCCAATACCATGCTGTTTTTGATATTTTAGGTCTGTAGTATAATTTAAATTCTGATATTGTGATGCCTCCTGCTTCACTGTTCTTTCTAAGGATTGTTTTAGCTATTCTGGGTCTCTTATTTTTCCAAATGAATTTCATGATTGCTTTTTCTAGTTCTATGAAGAATGTAATTGAGATTTTAATAAGAATTGCAAAATCTGTGTAATGCTTTTGGTAATATGGCCATTTCAACAAATAAATGTCCTAAGATTACATCTCAAAACCCTAGCAAAAGAGGAACAAATCAACACCAAAAGCAGAAAATGGGAAATAATTAAAATTAGAGCTGAAATCAATGAAATTGAAACAAAAGAAACAATTCAAAAAATTGACAAAAAAAAGTTCTTTGAAAAAATAAATAAAATTGATAAGCCCCTAGCCATGCTAACAAAGAGAAAGAGAAAACATACTAAAATACTTCATGAGAAAGGAAATACCACAACAGATACTACTGAAATACAGAAGGTAATTAGAAACTATTTTGAAAATTTATACCCCAATAAAATAAAAAATCTTAAAGACATTGACAGATTTCCAGAGGCATATGACCTACCCAAACTGAATCAGGGGGACATACATGATTTAAACAGATCAGTTTCAAGGAATGAAATAGAAGATGCTATCCAAAGCCTACCAATCAAGTGAAGCCCAGGATAAGACAGATTCTCCACCAACTTCTACAAGACCTTCAAAAAAGAATTAACTCCAACACTCCTTAAATTATTCTGTGAAATAAAAAAAGAGAGAACCCTTCCAAACTCATTCTATGAGTCTGGTATCTCCTTGATAACAAAACCAGACAAAGACACATTAAAGGAAGAAAATTTTAGACCAATATTCCTGATGAACACAGATACAAAAATCCTCAATAAAATTTTGGCAAATTGCACCAAAAAACATTAAAAAGATAGTGCACCCCAGTCAAATGGATTTTTTTCCAGGAATGCAAGGTTGGTTCAACATACAGAAATTAATAAATATAAATCACTACATCAATAGCTTAAAGACAAGAACCATGATTATCCTAATAGACGCAGAAAAGGCTTTGACAATACAGCACCCCTTCATGTTCAAAACACTAGAAAATCTAGGGATAGTAGGAACATACCTTAATATTATAAAAGCTGTCTAAAAAGCTAAACCCAAGGCCAACATCATTCTTAATGAAAAGAAAGCCTTTCCTCTAAAAACTGGAACAAGACGGGGATGCCCTTTTTCACCACTTCTATTCAACATAGGCCTTGAAACTCTAGCCAGAGCAATTAGACAGGAAAAAAAAAAAAAGAAATAAAGGGATACAAATAGGAAAAGAAGAACTCAAACTACCACTATTTGCTAATGATATGATTGTATATTTAGAAACTCCCTTTTATTTCTCAGAATCCTCTTGGACCTTTGGAACCTGAGGCAGAGCTGAGAGCAGAGGCCTTGGTTCCGGACTTATATCACCTGAAAGCCAGGCACATACCAAGCTTGAGGTTGGGCTTATTCCTTCAGGTCTCTTGGCCCAGAGAAATGTCAGTTTGGAGTCAGGAAGATGATGCCCATCCTCTCTGACTGACCTATCTTTAAAGTGAACCCAGAATGAAGTCATGTGTATTTGGCACATTTGTGGGGGACTTGGTTGATATCGGTGGAGTGGTCGTACAGGTTTCTGTCATCTTTTTTGCTGGGTGGAAAATAATATGGCCTGCCCTTCACATTCACAGGGGCAAGTACAAAATCCCATAGATGCTTTTATCTTTGATAAAGGTCAACATATAAATGAGGCACAGCAGAGACTGACAACAACTGACTGTAATGCAGTCTCCCCCGCGCCCCACCCCAGCCAGGTCTTACTGAGCCCAGGGATCCTCCAGTACAGAGGGGCTTCTTCCATAGAGTAGGCTCTAGGAGTAGAAAACGCAGCCGTGTACTAACTGTCAAGTCTCCAGTAACTGAGGAGCCACTGTGTAGTGTCCACCCGAGGCATTTTACTGCCTGCTCAGAATTCTTAACTGTCTTTCCTCCTCTTTTTAAAAAATGGAGGCAATGACTTATTAAAGAGGTTTTGAGACACAAGAAGAGCTGCCTCTGTGCGTAATAATTAGATTTGCATTCAGCATAGTACTGTTGAAGGTTAAAGAAGAAGTTTTGGGTATTCTTTGGTAGTAGGGGAGATAATTATAAGCTTTCAAGCCAAGGTCAAGACAAATATAAATCTGGAGGAGGGGGAAAAAGCCCAGCTTCTCATTAGTAGGACAGTGTCCTCATTTTAGAAAACCTTAATACCTGCTAGTGGACATCATTTCTGTTCACCCCATGCTCCTGGCCTGTGTCTTGGGGAGAGCAGCTTGGTCACAGGGTAGGTGACCCCTCTCTAGTTAGGAGACCCCACCGAGGGAAGCTGACAGGCTGCTCCCAGAATCCGGGTGCTGGGAGATGCGTCTCTGCTTTGCCTGGTCTTTCTGGAATTGAGGTGCAAACAGTGAAGCTGACTGGGAACAGGAGTCCCAGCAGGACACGATGCATCGCTGGTTGGTATGGACTTCTGTCCTGTCGGTTGAGAAGGGACAGTGGTTGTCGCAGGGCCTGCCCACAGGCGGAGCTTGGGCCAAGCCTGAGCGCAGGAGGCCCTGACCCCTGGCAGGGGTGCCTAGGGTTTTGATGGGTGCTCTGAAAGAGCCAGAGCCTTGGACTTCAGGGCCCGAGTGTCGACCTGTGGGCCACACTGGTGCCCGGTGTTCTCGTCCCCCATCACGGGGGCACCTGCAGCCTAGGTTGTTTTCCTTGGTACTGACTCACATGTTGGCTTGCTGTGTTGCTCTCCTGAATCCTGCATCTGAACAACAGAGCGCCTGGGTGGCCTGGGGAGAATGTACTGTCAGAATGCCCATCGAAGGGCAGAGAAGCCTGTCCTCCACTGTGCAGGGACTCATGGCCTGGGGCGGGGAGAACCTCAAACCCGAGATACGAGACTTGAGAAATAGAAGGTTCTAGAATTGGAGGCTTTAGGGGCTGGGGCTATCACTTAGTGGCAGAGCACTTGCCTTGCACGTGTGAAGCACTGGGCTCGATTCTCAGCACCACATAAAAATAAGCCAATAAAGGCCCGCTGTCCATTTAAACTACCAAAAAACAAAAAAGAATTGGAGGCTTTGACTTCATCTTCCTGCAGAGCAACTGACCTAAAGAGTCAAGTGTGTAGGCCAGAGTAGGCCAGCAGCAAGCACCTGTGGACCACGGAAACACCACTAAAGGACACTTGTTGGGGCGGGGGGACACTCCTGGCACCAAGCAGAATCAGAACAGGTTCATAGACAGGTGTAGTGACTGGCACATGCTGCCCAGTGTCCTGGGGTCTGGTGGTGATGCCCTGGCTTCATTTCTCCAAGACTTGGGACATGGTTGGGTCTTGTTTGAAGAAAGCTATAGGTAAAATACTCAGGTTTTAAATTATATTCCTTCCTGCTTTTAAGGACGTCAGGCCAGTGCCTTTTATGTTTAAATTAGTTGACTGTTGACTGTTAATCCTTCCATTTGTCCTGATCCATGGGGTTGTTAGTTGAAAGGCTCCTCGTGCTGGGGGGCGCCCGCTGGGAGCACCCGCTGCAGGGGAAAGAAGGAATAGCGTGCTCGCTGCTCCCACACCTACTTGTTGGAGGAGTTTCCTCTTCACAAACTTGGAGGGAGGTGGTGTCCACAGAGGGCATCTCCACCACAGAGGGAGCCATGGGAGACCTGGGTGCCTGTGCCTTCCCTCCCCAGGGTCTGGCTCCCACCTTGCCTGCAGGTGGCAGCCCAGCCCTCCTGTTCCTGGTGACTTCCAGAAGGCCAGGCCTCTCTAGGGTGCCTTGCATAGTAAAGACGGCCCACCAAGATGGAACCACCAAGACCCTCTGAGCTGATTGTACACAAGTGTGTGTTTCCCCTTTTCCAAAGCCGACCTGTGGTGACCATTTTTCTTGATGGCTGTGCCAGGTACCTGCTTTGTTGTCAGAGCCCACAGGATGTTAAAGTGACTGGAGTCAGCGCAGGGAGGAGCCAGGAGGGGCAGAGAAGCTGTCAGCAGGCCCCCTGGGGCTTCCTGATAACCTTGAGGACAGGAAGGTCATCACCCATTTGCTGAGGTTGTGAATAGCAGTAAAATATTATGGCCCAGACAGATTATGATGCTCAGCCAACTAGCAATAAAGAGAAACACTTTAATACACAAATTAATTAGGTTTTTAATTTTTGGCACTGGTAATTGACAGAGCCTTCTATCAGGCCGACACTGAGGAAGTTGGCAAGGCGGAAGCTGAGGCCAGGGGACCTGTGCGCTGTCCACAGACGGGCCTTGGCACCGGGATAGCTGTCCTGCGTCCCGCAGGAGTCCCCACAAGAGTCCCAGGCATATGGTACACACACAGGCCAGGAGTGGCGTGAGTACCATGCACCGCTGTCACTGCTTTGCAGCGACTCTCAGGGTCCCTCCCCTCTCCAGCCAGGGGGAGCAGGTGCTGCTGAGCAGATGGCAAGGCCACCAGCTGCCCATCGCTGTGTAGGCAGGCATGGTTTGTCCTCAGGGCAGGCTGGGCATCAGCCTGGAAGTGGACACAGGACCTACGCTGGCAAGTTGTGTGTTTGGCCTTCAGAGCTGGTAGCCAACAAACACTTGCTTCCTGAACTTGCTCTGAGTCCTCAGTGGCTTGAGGAGAACTGGCCAAAGTCCCTCTGCAGCACCTGGGGTGAGCTGCAGGGAGTGGCACGCTGCAGGCGGGGTTGGCACCTCAGCCTTGGAGCAAAGGAGCAGGTGTACTGTCAGCAGGGAGAGGTGGCCAGCAGGAGAGGTGGCCAGGTACTTTATACATTGTCGGATTACACTTCTCAGTATTGGAAAAAGATGTTGAAATCTAATTGTGAGGTTTTCTAGTCTTGAACACAATAGAAAGACTTGGTTCGGGTAAAAAAAAGAAGCTAATGCCGTTTAAAATGTCTTTTCCACATTTTTAAGGCTCGTGGAATATACAGCATATTCAGCTCCCCCTCCCCCCATGCTCACCTCTTGTGCAGGTCACTCTCCTGAGAAGATGGTAACCTAAGGAGAAGGAAGGTTTATTTGGCTCACAGTCGGAGTTTCCAGCCCATGGCCAGTTGGCTCTGTTGCTTTTAGTCCGGTGGCAGGCAGACCCCCTCCAGGCTATGTTCTGATGACCTAAACCCCCCATAAGCCCCTCTTAAAGATTCCCACCTTCCAGTAGTGCCAAGCTGAGGACCAAGCCTTTGGCACATGGGCTTGGGGGACCCCTCTCTAAGCCCTAGCAAACACTGGTGCTGCTAGAACACAGTGTCGTTCTCTCCACACGCCAGCCTTGGGGACCTCTGACCACACATCTCAGCCCAGGAGCAGCCCAGGTCTGTCTTTACCTGTTGGCTACCAAGTGGTTCTTCCTCCCAGAGCAGCTCCGGTCTTGAGAGCACCAGACTCCTTTCAGAATGGCAGCCAGACTGCCTGGAATGGGAGGCCCATGCCTCCGAGGGGTCCTGTGGGGTCCTGGGAGAGGGTATGGGCAGTCTTGGGCTGGTGGGCATTGTGCAGGAACACCATGGCTGACAGATGACCTGTGAGTCCTTTTGTGCTCCCTCCAGGTTTCCCCTCGGCAAAGATTCTGTCTCACAAAAGGGGGAGGGGTCCGGTACCCAATGAGCAGTGGTCTGGTCACATACGGTCGATCATGAGTTTGGTTTTGGTCTCTGTGTTGTTTGAGTGCTGGTCCCAGGTCCCACAGCCCCTTGCACACCTACCCCTGAGCTGCACCCCTGGCCCACGAAGCCAGTCCTTACCCGGGAAGAACCAGGGCCCCCAGGTGGAGCGATCTGAAGGCGAGCGGCACTCAGCCACTGTCGGAGGTGGACATAGGCCTGCGCCTGAGTGCCCGGGACACCCTCCAGAGAGCTCTCGCCTCTGGGCAGCTCTCACTGTTAGAAAAGTCTTCATGTTGGGCTAACATTGCTTCCCAGCTTGTGTTCCCTTTGGACTTTGTAATACAAGTCCTCTTGTTTCCAGGGACAGGCCTTGCAGTGCTGGGGACGGTAGAGTTCCCTGCCCTTCCTGTGCCTTCCTTCAGCCACTGCCATGGGGCAGGCTTTGTCTCCTGGTGGTGCTGCGAGATCCCAGGGTTTGTGTACAGGCTTTTTAGAAGCAGGCGTGCAGAACCCCGTTGGCCCAGTGGAGGGCAATGCGGACCTGTCACCCCATTTCCTTGGTCGTGTGTTTTCATGAGGACACCCTGCTGGCATTTGTGCAGCTCTTGACTGGTTGGTGCTCACTGCAAAGTGGATCCAAATGCTGCTCAGAGGGGGCCAGGAGGCCCAGGCCACAAGCTTCCAGAGGCCTTGGGTTCTGGGGACGCTGCGCAGGTGACCCGCACCCCCTGCCCCTAACCCATGAGCTTGCTGAGCTTGGGATTCACAGCTGCCACTGAGGTTGGTCCTTCCTCCTCCCAGGCTGCAGAAGGGACTCTTGGAGGTCTAGCTTCCTACAGTGTGGCTGTTTGTCTCTCCACCACGGGCAGGAGACCCGCCAGGACTGTGGTCAGGCC
The DNA here is from genome assembly GCF_052094955.1 of Ictidomys tridecemlineatus. Classification (NCBI taxonomy): domain Eukaryota; kingdom Metazoa; phylum Chordata; class Mammalia; order Rodentia; family Sciuridae; genus Ictidomys; species Ictidomys tridecemlineatus. The sequence continues at coordinate 121,280,502 of NC_135486.1, forward strand.
CCTCGCTGTCGTCTCTGCTGTCCTCTTTACAGCATTAGCTGTCCTAAGTCCTCAGTTCACTCTGGAATGAAAGAGTCAAAAACACTTGTGCTCAGTGTGGCTTAGCAGTTGAGGAAGGTGCCCGGATGCCCCTTGCATCCCACTGCAGATCAGGTAGTACTGACTTCTTAGACACTGTTGCAAGATGCGGTTACTGCATCACGGGCTCACCTGGCTTCAGGGGCAGTTTGTTAAGGTGACTTTTGGTGGCACATCACGTGCACACAGGGCACGGTGCACACAGGGTCACTGGGTCACTTGTGGGGGTCACTGTCATGAAGTGCAGGGTAGCACCTCGCAGAGAGAGCAGCTGGGCTCTGCCCTCACCACCCAGCTGGGAACTAGCGAAAGGCTGTGGCACACATGGATTTGCCTGAGGGAGCCCGAGGCCCGTTCACACAGCACACAGGGGTAAGTGTCACCTGGGAACCGTCATGGAGGTGGCATGGGCTCCCGAGGACCAGAGCTGAGTTGCCTGGGTTCAGGCACCTATATCAAGGGCACATTCGAGGCAGGTGCGCGCCCTGCTGCTTGTTCCTGTTGTCACTTGGCCAGTGGAGCGCTCTGTGTCACAGGGGCTCCCCAGGCCCTGGGGTCACGAGAATGCATACATCACGCTGCCCCATGCTCAGGGGGATGGGAAGGCGTGTTCAGGGGTCAGAAGTGGCGCATGTGGTCATTTCTCAGGTCCTGACCGGCCAGGAGGATGGATGCTGAGGGTCTCTCATTACATTGAGCAGATTCTCACACTCTGCCGGGTGGAGCTGGAGCCGTGGCGTCTGAGGTGTCTGCTTGGGCTCGGGGTGCAGAGGAGGCTTGAGTCCACCAGCGTCTGCTCTGGCATGAGGTCCATCTCCTGGTCTACCTGTGTGCGACTTGACAGTCTTAGAAGGTGGACACAGGCCTGCGCCTGAGCGCCCGGGACACCCTCCAGAGAGCTCTCGCCTCTGGGCAGCTCTCACAAACTGAGGTGCCAGTGGACTCACAGACCCTGGGACCTAGAGGGGCCCCAGGAATCAGGAGGCCAGCTTTCTTTCTGGTCTCCATGAAGACACCCCTGGGAGGTGGCAGGGTGGCTTTGTCAAGTGGACAGGTGGCAGAGCCAGAACCAGAATCTAAATGCACGTATCAGGTCACCTTGGGACCGTCAGAGGCTGTGGGTGCCCGCCGTGTGCTCAGGGAGGGACCCACCTTCCCCCTCAGCTTTGCTGCCCAGCCGCTGCCCATGGTGGGTTTCTCGGTGCCGTGTTCTACACAGACCCAGATGCTGCTGAGGGCTTTTTCTCAGACAGTGCTGCGAAGCCCTGGGTCCTTATCAGGGCCAGCAGCATGGTGTGTCCTGGTGCTCCGAGATGCCCTGGGCTCCGGGAGCGGCACCCTGTCCCCGCTGTGGGTGGCACTGTCTTCAGGAGGAGACCCCTTGCTCTGGGCAGGGTGAGCTCTTTCCCAGGTGGTGGGTCACGTTTCCTTGCCTCTGTGGCCCCAGCCCCAGAGCAGAGTGGTAGGAAAGCATGAACCTGACCTGCCCCTCCGCGGGTTTTGCCTGGGAGGAACAGTCATGTCCAGTGGACAGAACTTGAAGCAAAGAGTTTGGATGGCACTTCAGAAGGCTGGGAAGGGTGGCGGAAAGCTGGGTGAACAGGCATCCCACACTTTTTTGTGAGGAAATAAACTAGTGCATTTTGAGCACCTGGTTTTCGATTAGCAGGAAAGACGGCCGTGCTCACCACAGGCAGTGCACTCTGTGGACACTGTGCAATGGCACTCTGCCTCACAGCCCCACGTCACGAGGTGAGAACACCTAGTGTCCATGCAGCGCTCCTCAAGAGTACGCACATGGGAGAGTGCCCGTGCCCGACCCTCCGTCCAGCTGCCATCTAACTTAACCCCAACCGTTGCAAACTAGATTCACTTTGGGGGACTACTTGAGTCCACAACCTGTCCCTGGGAGGCAGGTTTTATTTTTCCTCAGGGACATTTGAACGGAGCCTGTGGTCTAAGTGAGGTTGTTGGGAAGATAATCCAGATCTGAGTAATTGGGAGTCTGAAGACGTCAGCAGTGTCCCCATTTAGAAGTGGTCCTTTTGAAATGTTGGGCACGTGGCGTCCTTTCCTGCTTAGTGGACCTCTGCTTAGTGAACCTCTAATACCACAAGGTTGTGGCCAGCATGTCCCTAGTTGGGGACATTGCCTCAGTACCCTGTTTTATCCTCTCTTTTCTGGGCCATCTCCTCCTGTCTTTAGGGTCAGGATTTCAGAATGTCCTTCAGTTCTGCTTCCAGATCAAAGCCCTCCTTGGTGTCTTCCCTGGGAGGCAGTTCCAAGAGCAGGCGTGTGGACTAGATAGCGGCCAGTGCAGATTTGCATGCCTGGGAGCAGTAGGCCGGCCTTTAGCTCCTGGGGGCTGGGAGGAGCTGCCATCCTTGGGACCCATGTGCCTGGCCCAGGAGCCTCACTGGGAGGAGTCCCCAGAGGTCTCCTGTGTGAGGGCCTATGGCGGCAGGACTGCCTCTACACTGCCTCTACACGTCACGGTGCTGGCTTTCAGCGCCCTTCAGGTTAGTGTGACCCGACGGTTAGATTTCTAATTGGCAGTTCTTTCTACCCGCGTTCTTAGAGAAGGCCTCCTGCCATAGATCCAGTCTCTGGTCCTACAGTGGGCCCTGAGTGTTCCCGTTGAACTTGGAGATTGTCCCTGTGTTGGGACAAGGCCCACCTTTCCCTCCTCCATGCCTGGTGCTTGACCTTGGCCTTCCCGGCATCCCCTCCAGCGGTCTCTCTGGAAATGCTGCTCCTTGGCATCTCACTGTGGTGGAATTTTGCTGTGTAGATGCAGCGGTTCTCTGAGGCTAATTTAAAACACACTTTTATTTTGGTTTCCCATAAGTGAGTTATCCGTGGATGGCACTTGCCTCTGTATCACGTTTCTGGATTTAAACCTAGTAGAATGCTCCAGAAGGTTAGAAATAAAGCTCTTTGGACACCTGCATGTGACTGTTGCCTTTTTCCCCAACGCATTAAAGTGTGTTTGTCCTCATGAGTCTCAGACGTGGCCCAGCTTGCAGACCCCGGCCTTCACCTAAAGAGATGCTGCCTACCTCTCATCATTAATAGAGCTCTCTTAACATCCTGTGCTTTTGATTGCCCTACTTTTTTTTTTTTGTAATACAAAAATAACCGTGCTATTAAATCCTTTATGATTCAAAGTAGAACATTAGTTTTATTATATATGGAAAATGGATCCTTAAACTTCATAATGGCATCCAATTATTTTGCATTTGCTTGTATTATATACTATTATTTTATTGCAGTATAATGTCCAATTATGGAAATGACTCCAAAGAGACATGATTTTTCTGGCTTAATGTGTAATTGTTTATTGAGTATTTTTCTCATTATGGTGATTTTTTTTCTTTCTTTTGAATTGCAGTTATAAAGAAACTTGCTTAAATTTTTGTAAATTGATTATTATATAGTTAAATCAACTATCAAGCGCTCACTCTACAGAAGGCACTGATTTCAAAATTGAAATAGATGCAAAGATTTAAAGAGATCCTTCCTCAAAAAAGTTATGTATTAAAATACAAATAGGAGTGAGATTTTTTTTGTTATTTTTTTATTATTTGCTTACTGTTTTACAGTAAGATGATTTCACGTGATAATTGACCACTTGGAAACATTGAGGTAAGGGCCTGTGGGGGCCACCAGTGTCTAGGGTGGAACAATTGTAGTGGGGGCACTGGGTAGCAGGGGCTGTGGTGGCCGGGCAGGACCTGGAAGGTTGGGGTTGGTCCGGGTGTCCCTGGGTCTGGGTAGGTGAGATGCCTCTGGGGAGTTTTAAACTGGGGCTGACAGCTCATCTGACATTTAAAAGCTCACTGGAGCTGCTGGGGGACAGTAGATTCTGGAACCACTATTTATTTGTTTTTAAAAGCTTCGAATAAGCAGTGATTTACACAGGAACCAGTGCAGGGTGATGAGGTGGATCCTATGGGGACAGACGTCACAGCTGGACTGGGGAAGGTGGGCTTGATGTCAGTCCTGTTGAGCCTGAGGAGACAAGGAGAGCCAGGCCAGGGAACGGTCCTCAGGTAGTGAAGACCAGACCCACCATGTGGCCTTCTGGCCTTTGTTTTTGGAAGCCTCTCTGAAAATCCAGTTTAGATATTTGCAGCTGAGCTAGGATGGTTGTGAGGTGCATCCACGGCATTTCCCTGCCAGATGGCCACTGGGCAGAAGCAGCTTCTCTGGGTTTTCTGGCTTATAGCAGTCTCATCCATGGGTGGGCAGAATGCCCCTGCATATCTCTAGACACTGACTTGTGGCCTTAAGGTGTTGCAGCTACTTGTCAGGTAGCAGCTTTAGTCGGTTGCTCCTTGCACCCTAGAGACGTGGAGCGTTTGGAGTTTGTATTTGAATATTTTCCCTTTTTTTCAATAAATAGGGATAATGAGATCAAACAATGGCAAATGGAATGATGGCAGGAGATTTCACTTTTCTACAAAGGTAACAGGAGTTCCTTATCAAGAATCTATGTTAGGGTTGGCACTCTCCTTTCAGGGGACAGCACAGGGGCACCCACCATCACCCCAAAGAGACCTCTCCCAGCTTCACCAGCGCCATGGCTGGGCAGGAGGTGGGTCTGTTTCTACTGTTCCACTGCAGTTCATTGTATTTCAGGTCATTTGGCACAGGGATTCCTAATTCATAACTAAGATGTAGCACTCATCACATTTTTGCCAATCGAGATGTGGTGTCTGCAGGCCGCAGGTGAGGTCCTGTACAAGACTGAGTCCCAGAAGGGAAAATGCGGCAGGCCTCCCATGGACACTGCCAACATCTCAGAGGCATCTGGCCCAGCCCCCTCCCACTCCCTGAATCCAAAACCCCAGGATCCATCAGTGACTCAGGATCCACTGATCAGAATCAGAATCAGTTGTCTAGCTTTCTCCTCACTTCACTGAAGGGCAGCCTGAGGCCCTGTTGGGCAGCCCCATCATTTCAGGCCAGAATAGAAAGTTCTTCTACAGTGTATGACCTTTGGTCCTGGTTCTGTCCCTGCTGTGGGTCACAGGAAATCTACTTCCTCCTCTTTGTGGGACCACCAGGTCCCTAACAGTGACTCAGGCTGCACCTGAGTCAAGACTTCTAGCTCCCTGTCCTCCATTGTGAGTGCTCCATCAGTGGAGCCCTGGTGGGGACAGCACCAGGAGCAAGAGCCCACTGTGCTGCCTTCCTCCAACATGTGCGGTGCCAGGGCAGCCCCTGTTCCTGAAGGACACCGGCCCCTGCCCTCGTGTACCTAAGGCACCCCTGGAGAACCTACCTGGATCTGTGGTGGGCTGAGAGGCTCAGAGGTGGGGGCCTTGTGGATGGCGCCGTGCAGAGGGGCTCGCCAGGCTCCTGCTCACCCAGGAGTGCTGTAGAGAGGCACTTTGCGAGCAAGAAGCTGCTGGAGAGTAGTGCATATTGCCTTGGTCCCAAGCTGCAGAGTGACCTCCAGCTGCTCTGCAGGCCACACAGGGTAGTGAGGCTGCCCAGCACCATGGAGCCATACAGGGCAGACAGTTGGGGGCCATGAAGGTCAGAATTTGGTGAAACTGCCAAAGTCCTCTTTTTTCTTCTCCTTCTTTTCCTAAGACTCAAAGACTCCATGAAAGGAAAATCAACTCTTAGGGGTCCGATCTCGGCTTCTGTGGTAATCCCACGAGCTGGCCAGGCAGATTGCAGGAGTTGGCAGCAGCCAGGTCCCATGGCCGAGCAGGTTGTGTGAACAGGCTGGGGAGGGTTGTGTCATCTGTCCTCAGGAGCACAGACAGGCTTATGTGCATGCTGTCAGGGCACACACAGCCAGGTAGGCTGAGAACAGTACAGGGGCCACCCTGGGAAACACGATTGCTTTTAGGGGCCTTGGTAAAGTTCTGACAGAGCCACCGCCTCCTGTGCACAATCCAGGTGGCCGCTGTGTGAACTTGTGGAACACAAACAACAAAGGAACTCGCGCTTCTTGTGGGGATGGGCCCTCTGTAGCTCAGATGAGCCCTGAGCACAGAGGGCGCTGGGCTTGAGTGGCCCCCTGTCCTGAATGCCTGGAGTACCTCCCTCCTCCCTCCAGAGCAGGAGGACCTTCACTCCTTCCTCGTGGAACAACTGGTACCTTCCTTTTAATACCAGGACCCTGCTGGGTGGGTGCTCTTGAGGGGAAAGAAGTAGGTGCACGGTACTGCTGACTGCAGAGCGGCTTTATTTTAGAGGAATAAAATGTGTGTGTGGTTGCAGGCTTGGGTAGTGAGGTAGTGAGCCTCAGTGACCACTTAACCCCTGGCCCATCATAGTGCCGCCTGCAGAGGGGGCAGAAGGACAGCAGGGCCCAGCACCTGGGACCCACTCAAAGTTCAGAAATCCTTGCATTTCTGGGCCCTCCAGAAATTGATTGTCTCAAAGGTGCCCAAAGCCAGCTGAGAGGGAGCCAGGCCTGGCAGTGCAGGAAGGCGGTTGAGACAGCATGGGGAGAGGCCTTTGCTGTTGTTGGCTTCATGTTTGTCCTTGAGAAAATCAGCTTGGTGAGGCTCAGATTTGGAAACAGGGGTGACGTGGAGCCAGTCCTTTGCCAGGCTGCTCTGTCACTACGCCATACTCTCAGCCCTGTGGATCGCAGACACAGCCATACAGAGGGTCGTGTGACGTTCATTGCATCAGCAGATGAGGTGATGTGGGCACATTACACCAAGGGGCCTCGCTGCCCCTCTGGCCAGATGTAGAAGTTGAGGGCACAGCTGGACAGTGGGGAAGGCATCAGATCTAAACCCCTCTCCATGAGCCTGACAGCTGCTGGAGGGAGGCTAGGAAAGGGGACGGTCAGGTGCCAGGATGGCTGTCTGTCTTAAGCAGACATCTCACTGTCAGTGCCTTAGTCCCACCTCTTGGAAAGTTCCCGGCCTAAGCACGGGGCTCCTCTCACTGCTGTCTCTAGTAAGGAAGGCATGGCCAGGAGGGTGCATCTGCAGCCTAGACACACACCTGAGGTAGCAGTCCTTCTGGTGCCTGTGCCTGCTGGGGGCCTGCAGCTGGGCAGAGCAGCACCCCATAGCTGTGGAGCCCACATTGGTGTTTAGGCTGGCTGTGCCACTGACACATGGAGGGACTGGGGAGTGACCTGCCCGGAAGACCCAGCTGGGTGTCCCCTGAGCGGTGTTTCTGGTGCCCTCAGTGGCTGCAGGTTCATCCTCCAAACCTGACCTCTCACCTGAGGTCTTTCCATACCCGTCACAAGATCAGCTGATGCTGACTGGGGCTGGTCCTGGGATGTGCAGATGGGAGTGCCCGGGTACCAACCAGATAGTAAAATAAGGATGGCAGCATCAGCTTTGCTCATCTGACTACTCCCCGAGCCACACAAGTACACACGACTCTCCATCCCTGCTGCTCCAGGGCTCTCTGCTGGGTCTTTGTGCCCTCTGTCCTCAGAGCTCTAGGACAGGGCCCTCTCCTGGGTCTCCATGCCCTCTGTCCCCAGAGATCAAAGTCAAGGCCCTCTCCTGGGTCTCTGTGCCCTCTGGGAGGAAGTGACTTAATACTGGTTAGTCTCTTCCTGTGGAATGACAAGCAGGAGGATTGGGTGTGACCTTGACACAGCAGACTCTGACTTACTCATGAAGGCTCCCTTCCTACCCCACAGCAGACCTCTGCCTGCTGGGGTCCTTTCCTTGCCCCACCCACCCCCACACTGAAGACCGACTTCAGGAGAAACAAAATGCTTACCAGCTGGGTTCCCCCCAGGGACTCTGCCCTCTGTGCGCTGAGGCTGTTGGTGGCCTCCAGCCTCCCGTCAGGACTGTGATGGATGGGCCTGGGCATGCGCGGGGCTGGCGCTGTTGGCTGTGGGTTTAGGAGGAACACACTTGAAACAAGTTGGAGCACGTTGGCTGCAGCGGATGGCTTTTCCTGTAATCCCGCCAGATACCCCCACCCTGGATCAGTCTGATGAGGGCGATGAGGACGCCTGGAGCCTCCCAGGTGACACAGAGGCCTCTGACCTTCGGGTTTCCCAGTCCTCCCAATGGGCTGCTGGTGTTTTGCCAGATACACTGGCTATTTTCCCCCTTTTAGGATTTTGCTTTTAATAGGAACCCTAGAGGCCTTCAGAGGTTTGTGATGCCGACTTGAGGCCTGGCTCAGCCTCCCGGATGGTAATTAATGTTTACACAACACGACAAGCACGAAATGCAATCTCTTTGAGCCCTGCCAAGCACCCATCATTCCCCTGATCTCCCACTCCTGCAGTGTTTGGAAATTAATTTGCCTTGAACAAACAGTAGGTTTTCCTCAATTTATTTGTACAGTTTCAGTGGCCAAGAAGCAGAGCTGCAAGACCAAGTGTCATCCTGTCATTCGTTCGAGTAATTGAATCTGCTAATGGAACAAACTGGTCTCTGTTTAATGATTTGAAGAAAAGAGGGAGAGGAGGAGGAAAATAAAGAGACACGTATGTTCCAGAAGGTGGACACTCTCCCTGAAACATTGTGCATTGTGGAGTTCTGGAGATGGCAGAACTCTGAACGGAGGGATTCTAGCATTGCGAACATCAACGCAGCTTGGGTTAATAGGTGTACAAAACAGGCAGCATTTGCTTAAGAAGAGGTTACCTCTGAGGTGACAGAATAGACTAGCAACAGGATTTAAACTGTGAGCCTTACTGGTAACTTGAAAGAACTGAATGTTGATTCACAGAAATTTGATGCTTCTGCAAGGGCCTGGGGTTCTCAGTGCGGAACATTTGTTCTTTAACAATGTTCCCACTTAAGTTGAAGTCCGGAGGGGCTGGGGCTGGGGCTCAGTGGTAGAGCGCTTGCCTAGTACATATGAGGCCCTGGGTTTGATCCTCGATACCTCGTAAAAATAAAATAAGGGTTATTGTGTCCCCCTACGATTAAAACTTTTTTTTTTTTTTAAAGATTTAAGTTGAAGTCTGGATTACTTATTTGGCCACAATCTTCAGTCCTGTGTGGCGAGGTCTCAGAAGCTCTGTCATTTATTCAAGTAGAGAAGTTAATTAGAAGATGGAGTAATGACAAATAGCATGTGTCCATTTCTTGGATATATGGAGCAGACATTCAGATAGGTAGAGATTGGGTGAGTGGATGGATGGTTGGATAGATGGGGGAGTGGATGAGTGTGTTTGGGTGGGTAGTTGGGTGAGTGGACGATGGATGACTGGATGGATGGACAGGGGGATGGATGGGTGGATGGATTGATGGATGGATAGGTGGATGGATTGATGGGTGGATGGGTGAGTAGATGAATGGGTGGGTGGATACTTTGCCTGATAGCTACTGGTTTTCTTAATATCTTTGAGGCTTATTCAGGTTTACTACAGTAATGACCTGGCAGGGACATAGCCCTCTTAGGACTTCACAGCCAAGTGTAAAGACAGGTAGGGGACACAGGTGTAGAGGCTATGCCTTGAGAGGCCTCTCTTGCTGCTGCTTCCTTCTGTTTCCTTCCTGTTCCAGTATACCTGCTGATTAGCACCAGTGAGAAATGGTGAGGACAAGCGGGGAGCACCGTGTCATGTTCTGTCTTCATTTCTGAGAGGAAAATATTTATTTGGTCTCTTGACGTGGTTTTATTGCTTTGCTTTTTTGTTTTAATCCATGCAATAGTGGAGACAATTCTCTTGATAATGGTGGTGTATTATCCATGAACTCCATCATGAGTATCTTTTTTTCTTTCATAGTAATAATATATGTTCATTACAGAAAATTTAGGGAGTTAAGAAAAGTACAGGTCCATGAGGTACAGTTGGTGGTCTCTTCCTGGATATGGGATTTGGTTAACATTTCGAGTATGTTTTTCCACTTCGCATGTTCACGTGTGCATTTATAGAGATGGTTTTCATTCTGAGACCATATCCAGAACAAGAACAGTGTGCTGTATTTTTCTTGGCGGTCACTTTTGTCCAAGGTACCCCATGTCGTTCGTACCTCCTGGCAGTGGTTGGGGACGCTGCGCCTCTACTATGTGCTGGACTGCAGTAGCGCTTCACCTGCCAGAATCCACGTCCATTGCCTCGTGAGGCAGTGACTGTGCTTGTGCGTGGAGAAGTGTGTGGCTCATCATGGACGGACACACCACCAGGCCTCCCAGACCTAGAGCCTGTGGTGCACAGTGCCTGTGGTTAGCATTTGGTCACACATGCTCGTATCTCACTGGCTGGGATGACACACAGTTGATACACCCATCTGTACACATAATTCAAAATGTAAGTAAGTCCCTAATGAAATATAAAGGAGAAGTAAATGGAAGTCATTCATAACAACATAAATGCTTGCTCATGGTGGAGAAGGACATGTAAACGTGGCCGCTACAACCACGGCCACCTGGTGGTGGCAGTTAGTCCCCAGAAGCAGCCTTGTGTTGATATCATGGTTTTTCCTAAGAGTGAACAACTTCTGGTGAAGTCCCAGATGTGGCAAAGTATAGTAGTTGCATTCATGGAAAATTCAGTAAGTGTTGAAACCCTGCAAAAAAATTACTTTGTGTTGATTTTTCATTCAACTCTTAGGAATGATTTGTTCATAGGTCAGTGTTGATTATTTAGTACTTAGTTTATTTTTATGGTTGGGTTTATTTTATTCAGTTTTTAGTGATTTATTTTTTCACAAAATTCATTTTATTTTCAAATTCATTAAAAATTTTCTCTGGGCACAGTGGCACATGCCTTTAGTAATCCCAGTAGCTTGGGAGGTTTAGGCAGGAGGATCCTAAGTTTAAAGTCAGCCTCAGAAAATCGAGGCACTAAGCAACTCAGTGAGACCCCGTCTCTAAATAAAATATGAAAGAAGGCTGGGGATGTGGCTCAGCAGTTGAGTGCCCCTAAATTCAGTCCTTGATACCCTACCCACCCCCCAATTTTTTTTGCTTCTTTATTTTTTTATACAATAAAGCAAAATGTCCCCCCCACTATCCAGTTCCTAGCTATAATAATACAATTATACATAAATACACACACATTAATTTTTCCAGTTTCTACAAAGACAGCATGTGCTATACATGGTACACGAAGCATTTTTTTTTTTTTTTAAGCTGCAAATTTTTCCATGGTATGAATCTACCAGTGATCTCATTTGGGGCATTTCCAAACTTACACCTTAAACTACGATGTTGTTTCATTGTATCTGAATTTCATTGTATCTAAATCCTTGTATACCCACCAAGACAAGGGAACCCTATTTGTTCTTGTACTAAATGTTTCCAAATTGCCCTCCAGAGATTATGGGGTTTGCATTGTACTGAGGAGGTACAAAATAAGGTCCATTTCCTGGCATGGTGATACATCTCTATCTTCCCAGTACTTAGAAGCCTGAGGCAGGAGGATTGCAAAATCAAGGCCAGCCTGGGCAATTTAACAAGACCTATCTCAAAATTTTGACATGGGGTGGGGGCTGCAGCTCAGTGGGAGAGTGCTTGCCTAGCATGCCCAAGGCCCTGGGTTCAATCCTCAGTACTGTGCGGGGGGGCGGGAGGGGTCAGGGTCCAATTACTCAGGGCACTTGTATCAAATCTGTATCAAAATCAAACACTTTTTTTTCTAATCCTCCATTAGATTTTTAAAAAATTTATTGAGTCAAGTTCATCAATCTATACTTTACATGCAGTAAATGCCCTTTTTACCATACACAATGGAGTATAACTTTTATTTGCATCTTTTATTATAAGCCACGATGTTTTATTCTTATAATTGCAAGAAGGGAGGTTGCTTAACCCCAATCCCAAAATGTAATGAATACAACATTTAAATAACACTCGTCAATTTGAATATTTCTCCAACCCCAGCAAATCTCATCCTTTGGCAAATTCAAAGCACATAGTGCAATATAAAATGATTTTAAAATGTGTTCCTGCCAATTTTAGAGAAGCATAGTAAGACAAATTGTCAAGATGGAAAACCTTAACGGGTAAGATCCATTTATTGAATAATTGAAAGGAAGAGAAAATGCATTACTGATTAGCCACAAAGATGCATGGTGCCTAATCTGTGCCTAAAGAGGCCTGTGTAAATGAGGATGCATAGAACTGTTTCAGCCACCAGCGTTCTTTCCAGCTCTCCACCTGTGGGTGCCCTGCCTACAGGTCACAGTACCAGAGGTGGGTTGATGGTGGCTTTCAGGTGTAGCTAAAGTATGGTGTTGCCATAATTCCCTGTAGCTTTCTTTGCCCTTTGCAGTGGCTGGTTTATTTAAATATTTTAACTAAGTCAGGGATTTGCCATTATCTGCTTTGTTTGGGGGCTTTTGCTTTCCAAGGACCACACAGTGTAGACTGGAGAACAGGCATTTGGTGGACAGAGTTAAGATCAGAACCCAAAACTTCTGATCTATCAAACAGCAAGGTGACCTCCAGCCAGCAACTTCTCACTTCTCTGGGCTCATTCCATTTGACAACAGAGGGTTGGATTCCCAGTGTGGTCCAAGGGTCAGCAGCATCACCTGTGAGATGGCAGGCAGTTCAGGAATTGGAGCCCCACCCAGAGCTGCTGGGCTGGAGTCTGCACCTTCACGAGACCCTCCCTGGGTGATTGGCACACCTGCTCAAGTGGGGGCTGAGCCAGGACAGCCTCCTGGCTGGTCTCCTTTTAAAGTTTTGTGCTCCTGGGTTCCTTTAGTACTTCCCCAGAGCTGGCTGGGACAGACTGGTGTGGTTCTTTGGAGAGGCTCAGGCTTCCTATTTCCCTCCTTGCTCGTCCAGGGCGGCAGCGACTGCCATGCTCTTGGTACCACACCTTACTTTCCAGGGGTGTTCAGGCTGGGATTAGACATGGGGCAACAGGAGAGGAGGCCACGCCTGCAGGACATGTGCCTTCTGCAGACTTGGCGACATTGAGCTTGGTGGCTGTCCCTAGTATGTTCCTTACCAGCATAAGTGTATTTAAAGGGTGTCTTTTGGAAAGGAAGTCTTGTTGTTGTGAGCAGATTTATTTCAACATTAATTTTTAGAGGAATTTGGATATAAACGTACCAAAATAGAGAATATTGATTGATTCTTCACCATCCTAGTCCAAGGAGAAGGGAATAGTGCAGAAGCATGCAGATGGGTTCCTGCCAGTGCTGGGGACTGTGCCCATCAATTGGCATAGGTGAGGGAAGAGCCCCGGCACATGCCCAGCCTCTCTCAGTTGGCATGTACTCTCTGGATTTCCATGCTCCTGGAGCTTTCTCTCCTCAACCAGACTAATAACCCTGTTTTTGTGAAAGAAAAATTCAGGAAATTTGTGAGAGATGAAAGAAAAGGCACAGAGAGGGCAGGCCAGACCCTGGCTCCCACTTCTAAGATAAAGGCCCTGCAGGATCCCCTGCAGCCACTTCTCCCCGGCCTCACCAGGGAGCTTGGTCCAGTTCTGGGGACCCACAAAGTTTTGGCTTCATTGTAAGCAGAAATCATCTATAAAGGTTCTCAAAACAGCACTGGGCAGAAATAAGATACCCAGAGGTCACCAGTGTAGTCATTTGTCCTCAGGCCTCACGAGATGCCCTGTCCCCTTGTACCTAGGCAGCACGTTGGCCTGAAGCTGGCCACGTCCACCACAGCCCCGGAGGTGCCTCGCTTATGAACCAGGGCTTATTTCTGCTTTGGTGCATGATTCAGGTTTGAACTGCTTACCAAACGAACACCAAAGATGATGGCTTGCTCTAATGCAAACTGTGTGTGTACACACGAGTGTGTAAGCAGGAACTGAGAGATTGCGTGAGTGGCACATGCTTTTCATGGTGGCGAGAGATGTGGAAGAGGAGGTTTGCAAAGTTGCCCTCATTTCAGAAAGTATTGCAAGCTGTGCTTTTCCTGTTTCTGAACTGTAGTAAAGAAAGAATGCATCTTTTTTAGCACAAAAATGGAGTCGAGGTGATCTCCCCCTGCCAGATGCCTACAAATTTACTCCAAATTGGGCTATGCCTTGATATGTAATTATTGGTCTTTCATTATTCTGTTTTGAGAATTTTATGGAATTCGGCTTCTGGGATAATCAACAATGACATCATAGTAGTTATGGCACTTAGGCCCTTTGACCTTAGGAGGGAAGCTTATTTTTTAAGTTTATACGGGAGCGTCTATTTTCTATTCTTTCCCCACAATTGAAGAATTCTACTTAAATTTTACATCCAGTTAAGTCTCAGCATCCCATGGTGCAGGGGCATTTCTGAAGGCCTGGTGAGTGTAACTGTGGCACGCTTGATTTAAATTTGCGTTTGCATGTTTGATCTCAGATGTCCCTGGGCTGGCTGGGGCACATCAGGAGGCCTGACTTTTTCCTGGAAGTTTGGCACTTGCTGAACAAGAACTTGTTGCTCTAAGAATGTCAAGTGCGCCTCCTCGGTCACAATGCAAAGGGGGAGGGGGAAAGGCCAATAAGAAACATCTGTTTGTTGTTAAGTAACATTTGCTTCATTCACTATTGAAAACACTTCTCATTCAGGAACTGTATTTGTTTTTAAAGGGAAAAATCAACTTGTGGGCTATAATTTCCTAAGTGTGCTTCAGAAAGGCTTTGCAAAGACTGGGGACAGGGAGCCCTGGTTTGCAGACCACCAGCTGTGGGATCCCCAGCCAGCGCACCCTTCTTCCCAGGAAGGGTGGTAGGTGGCTGCTGGCTGTGCCTGCAGGCTGGAGCTCGCTCCCCTGGTGCCATGCTCCTGTGTCATTCTGTGTCTTCTCTTTGCTCTCCCCCATACAGATTCGGAGTTAGGTGTTGGCGCGCTGCCTGAACATGACAGCCAGGATGCAGGGCCGATTGTCCCCAAAATATCAGGTCTAGAGAGAAGCCAGGAGAAGAGCCAAGACTGTTGCAAAGAGCCTGCCTTTGAGCCTGTGGTGCTTAAGGACCCCTGCCCTCAGGTCCCGCAGCCGCTGCCCCAGCCCCAGGCGGAGCCCCAGCTCCGAGCCCCTTCTCCGGACCCTGACTTGGTGCCACGCACAGAGGCCCCACCAACAGCCCTTCCTCCAAGTACGCAGCCGCCGCAGGGCCCCCCGGAGGCCCCACTGCAGCCCGCCCCACAGCCTCAGGTGCAGCGGCCACCCAGGCCACCATCCCCCACTCAGCTGCTCCACCAGCACCTTCCTGCTGTGCAGGCCCACCCCTCATCCCAGGGCCTGCCCCAGCCCCTGTCAGCCTACAGCAGCAGCCTGAGCCTCAACAGTTTAAGGTGAGCCAACCTGCTCTCTGCCCACTGGCCACCTTTGCTGGATGGTCAGAGAGTCTGGGTGAGGGCTTCCTAGGAGATGGGTGGCCTGATTGAGAACTGTCCTTGTTTTCTCTGGGAGGCGAGGAGATAGGGACAGGGGCTGTTGGATGAAAGCCGGTTGGGTTGGCCGTTGACACTACACAGGAATGAACTATCCAGGTTCTCCTGGAGGTCAGAGGCAGGAAGAAGAGGTGCTTACCCAACAGGTGGCCAGGCCTATGCCATGCGCCTATAGTCCCAGCTCCTGAGGCCGGAGGGCGGCTTGAACCCAGGAGCTGGAGACCAGCCTAGGGCACATAGAAAGACCCCATCTCAAAAGATGAAAGAAGAAGAAGAAGCGGTTGAAGGTGTGCGCCAGGGAGTGGAGGCCAAGGTGCCTCTGAGGGCCCTGAAGGTGGAAACTCAGAGGAGAGAAGGGTTGTCGCGGGTGGGTTGTCTCCTCAGGCCCAGGAGACTGAGACCGGTGCTGGGTTGAGCATTTTTTTTAGTGGGATTTGCTTCCTCATTTGTGAGTCCGAGAAGAAACCAGTGGGGAGAGCCAGGTCCTCCTGGTTGGTCTATGAGGGGCCGTCCAGGGTGACCCTGAGCCCTGTGGGCTCTTGAGACTTGTGCTTGTTATTGTTTTCCTTTTAGAAGCCTGGTGGGGTCAGGGACAGGTAAAGAACAGACCTAAGCAGGCAGGTTCCTCCCAGGGCTGGGCCAGCTCCTAACCCGGGCCACTCTTGTGGCACAAGACCTGGCCCACCACTTCCTGTGGTCCTGGGGTTACGGTAGCAGACAGGGGCGACCCACGTGGTGGTTCTGTTCCGTTTTGTTCCTTGGCTGCTTTGCAGGAAGTGTGGCGAGGAGGGTGGGGGCGGCAGGAGACAGAGCAGGGCAGGCCGGGCCACAGGAGCAATGGGGGCTATCTCAGCAGAGAACTGCCTGGACAGCCCTGTGCATGGCGCTGGGCAGTGGTCTCTGCCGGGCTGTGTGGTGGGGAGAGAGAGGCCCAGCAGAGGGAGGGCAGTGGGGACGCAGATGCTCACCTGTGCCTGTTTCTCCCTTTGCTCCACAGCAGCAGCAGGAGCAGCACTCCGGCCAAGACTCAGCCCGCCGCCTCGCACCTCTCCCACCACCCCTCGGCCTCCCCGTTTCCCCTCTCCCTGCCCAGCCACAGCCCCCTGCACAGCTTCACCCCCGCCCTCCAGGCCCCTGCTCACGCGCATCACCCCAATATGTTTGCCCCGCCCACTGCTTTGCCTCCGCCACCACCGCTGACATCAGGGAGTCTGCAGGTCCCCGGACACCCTGCCGGGAGCACTTACTCAGGTAGGATGGCCGGGTGGGCGCCGGGACCTCACTGCTGTCCCTGCCATCCCTCATCGCCAGGCCGAGTGCACTTAAACAACCATGCCCTGGGAGGGGGGTGTGGGAAAGGAGGCCTGAGGGGTGAGGCCCGGCAGGCACCCTGGCTCAGCAGAGTGGCCACAGCCTGCCAGGCCCATGCCTGCTTCTCTCTAGCATCTCAGGCCGCGTCCTGGGGCGTGGGCCTGGCCTGAGGGCATCCACCTTCCTGGGAAGAAGAGATGCACTTTTATGATGATGCATCCCAGAATTTAGGGATGACCTGGTGGGAGATGGGGTCCTTCTCCCCTCACCTGTGTCGCGGGCCAGGGTCCCAGTACTGCTCTTTGTCGCTATGTGTCTGCCCTGAGGCCAGCCGGGGAGACTGCTGCGTTCATGGCTGGCAGGCGTCCCCCCTGTTACCCCCACCTCCAAATGACCCAAGGAGGCCAGAGGGCCATCCCAGTCGTGTGGATGGGGAACTGACCTGCTGGGCTGTGCAGCTGGTCCCCAGGCCCAGGTGTTAGTTGAGAGCAGCCCCAGGCTATGGCAGGCCTGAGGTTGTCCCCTCTGTCCAAGGCCCCAGGGGCTGGGTCCTCAGCCCTGCACCCTCCATGTTAAAGCACTCAGATGTCCTGTTCCGAAGGAAAAGGTGCCAACATCTCCCTCTTCTTTTCCAGAGCAAGACATCTTGCGGCAGGAACTGAACACGCGTTTTCTGGCCTCTCAGAGCGCGGACCGAGGGGCCTCCCTGGGCCCCCCGCCCTACCTGCGGACCGAGTTCCACCAGCACCAGCACCAGCACCAGCACACGCACCAGCACACGCACCAGCACACCTTCACACCCTTCCCCCACGCCATCCCGCCCACCGCCATCATGCCGACGCCAGCACCTCCCATGGTGCGTACCCCAGGCAGAAATGTGAGGATAAGTAGAGCCCACTCTCTTCTGTGTGCAGGAGGGTGGGGCTGGCGCGGGCGTGGGCCCTGAGGCCAGGCGGCCTTTGAGGGGCAGTGTCCTGCGCCTTTACCCAGGTGCCCGCTGCACGCATTTGCCAGTGCTGGGTCCACCTGCTAGTGGCCTTCCTTCTCTGGGCACCTGGCATCACGGCCCAACAGCAGTGTGAACCAGGTGCTGACGCACAGGTGCTCACAGCACCAGGAGGGAGGGGACAAGTGGAGGAACAGCCACTGGGGCCAGCTGCCTGCCCTGTGTGGGGTGACATTCAGAGGCTGAGCCCTGAGCCTGGAGGTGTGTGGGCATTGCCATGTACCCAGGGAACTGGGAACTGAAACGGGTGGTCTCAGACAGGCTTCTTGAAATCTTTAAATGCCCTAGCAGAGTTCTACCTCAGTTGTCACTTATGTCCAGTGTTTAGAGAAGGGCCTGGTTGAAACCCTGAAGAGGAGAATCCATCAGGCCCCAGGAGAGCAGATGGGAATTCACGGAGGGTCCTCTCATCCACCTCTACGCCTTCTCACCCACTGGCTCAACTTACTTTTCTTAACATATATTTTTAAAGTTTGTTCTACAAGTTTTATTTAGGGGAATATTAAAGATGAGGCCTTTTCACCATCCCACCACCCCCGCCCCCCCCCAAAAAAAAAGTCCTATAGCAAGTTCTGTGTCTTTTTTTCCTGAAAGAACTGCATTTCCCAGCAGTTATTTATTTGTTTAAATTCCTTTTTAGTTGTAGCTGGACACAATACCTTTAATTTATTTATTTGTTTTCTATGTGGTGCTGAGGATCAAACCCAGTGCCTCATTTGTGCTAGGCGAGCCCACCACTGAGCCCTGGCCAACAGCCATGTGTTTAAGGGCCTAATGGTTTAAGAAAATATCATGCTGGCCTGTGTGAGCTGGTCCACCAGTGAGTCAATCTGAGGTCTTAACATCCTGGAGGAAGACAGGCATGAGGGCAGGGGTGATGAGTCCTCCTGATGGGTTCAGAAGACCCAGCCCAAGTGCTCTGTGTGGGTGGCATGGACTTCAGAGAATGGCAGATCTGCAGTTCTTCTGGCAAGGAGAAGACCAAGTGGAGGGACCCTGGGAGGCCAAGCCCCATGCTCGGCTCTCTGGATGGATCTGGAGGTGCCTGTCCTCTCCAGTTTGGGTGTTCACTGTGTCAGCCTCTGAGCGCAGAGTAGAAAGAGAGGAACCACCAGGCGTCCAGGGCCCGAGACACCGCGCCGCATGGGCAGACTGGACTCGGGGTTGCCAGAGGCTCAGGAGCTCAGGTGGCTCCTATCCAGTGAGGTTGCAGGGTCTGGTGATGTCTCAGTGACACAGAAGCTGTAGGCTGCCTCCACTGAACAGTGAACCAAAGGCAGATGAAGTAACTAGTTTTTGCTTTGATCCCTTTACAGTTTGACAAATACCCTACAAAAGTTGACCCCTTCTACCGGCACAGTGTGAGTTGCATTCCCTGCTACACGTTGAATGTGCCTGCTTTCCGTGCGTGCGCTCTCCCCTAGTCATTACACGGCCAGCGGCCTTCCCGTCACCGCGACAGTGTGCCCGCTGCTACTCGTCCCTGTGGATGCTTGCTTTTGTGGCGTCTTGCTTTTGGTAAAGATGCAGTATCATCTTCAGAGTCAAAAGATCATAAGCACAGCCAGGACAGCCCCCTGGGAGCCAGAACCTGCCCTGCCTGGGGGTGTAAGCTTTGCAGCCCTTGCTGCAGCAGAGCCCGAGGCCACAGGACCTCAGCCACAGGCGAAAAGCCAGCCACAGAGGGACCTCAGCCTGACTGTTCCCTCTGAACAAAGTCCCTCATTCTTTTGACTCATAACTCTTCAAAAAGTACATTTTTATTTACTTGAGACTAAATACAGAACCCTCTTCCACATGGTTGATACTGTTCTCCTGAGTGTATTTTCATTTCACAATTAAAATATTGTTTAATTAAAGAAAGCCTTAACATTAAAACGAATGCACCTTTTCTCCTTAAGCTCAATTCTTCATTGCTTAAAAGATGCAGTTTTATGCAATCTTAAGTATACATTCCAGAACTTAAATTGGTACCAACCCGTTATATGACCATTGATGTAGAAGACAAGAGCTTCTCTATACAAAGACCTTGAATACTTGATTGTGATATTTTGATTATGGGGTGAATACTGCATCATTTTTATCTGAAAATTTGCAAGTTTATTTGCTCAATGGTTTTTTTTCTTTTCTTTTCTTTTTAATTTGTAAGTGAATCCAGAAAAAAGGAAAAGTCATAATTACTTGTAGCCATGTTGATTCATCATTTACAGCTATTCCCATTTTGATTCTTAGATTGTGTTCTCATTTTGGTGGAAATGTTGCTCAGCAGATCAGCAAAGACTGAATTCATTCATACTTTAAATAGATAATTAGGCACTTTATTAGTCAAGAGCATAGCTGAGAAATCAAGACTAGGAAATATTAGAAATCAATTAAGAATCACTTACTCTGGAGCCACTCAGAAGTGACGTGAGGCCTCTTCAGTAAGGAAAGGTGCATATGAGGGCCTTGCATCCACCACGTGGGCCACCTGTGTTGCTCAGCACTGATGCAGAAAGGTTTTCAGATGGACATTCAGGACCCAGGAGGCCTGGGTCCCTCTTGGGACCTGCCCATGAGTGGTGCCACTTTGCCTTGCTCTGTGTCTTGCTGATTTAATGAGGGACCAGCTCACAGAATGGTTTCTGTGGAGCTCAGTGTGCCCAGGAGGCGGCTCAGGTTGGCAGCCTGAAGCCACGCTCCGTGCTCCGTGGGCACACTCCATGGAGATGCCTAGGCTGGTGCTGGCGAGGCTGCCTAGGGGTCTGGACTTTGGAAAGTGTCCACGACCTCTGGTTCTCCAGCCGGGACAGTCTTCAGCTATATTTATTTTCTAGTGGTCAGCAGTGGGACAGAGCAAAGGAAGTGGGAAGAGCATTGGGTTTCACTGTGAACGTGAAGGGAACTGCCCACCTGGACAAGTTTCTGGTGGACGGTGTTGGTCACTCCACTTCCTTCCTACAGGGCCCTGGGGGGTCCTTACACGGCCAGTTACAGGGTGATATAGGAAGTGCTTAGTCCCTCTTGCCTTGGGATCAGGACACTACAGGCGGATGGCAGAGGCCGTGCTCAAGAATCTAAAACCCAGTCTTGGACTTGAAAGGAGTTCTGAAGGGGGCACCCTTGCACAATCCCTGTGTAAGTGGGTTCAGTTCAGGACCAGTGAGTCTGAAACCTCTATGCACCACTGGAGAGAGCAACTGGAGTCGGCCTGAAAGAGACGTGTGGGTCTCAGTCCCTGCCAGAGAAGCTGGTGTGAGGGCCTTATTGGGAAGGTGCATTGTCATACTGTGACATGTGACACAACTGTGAGTTGGTGTGTCACTTAAATATCCACATGATGGTTTGGTCAAAGTGAACGGACCCAGAGGTGTAGAACCTCAGAGGTAATACAATTTCCAAAGGCAGGAAAGATGTGCTCACATCATCTCCCAGTATTGCTGTACATTTTTCCTCCAGTTATGTCCTTTGCATGCTAATGAGTCAAGAAAATTTATATTTTTCACTCAAAATCATGCTTTTCCTGTCATCAGGTGGTCAGACTCACACATCAACAGCTTGGCTTTCATGACCTCCAGTGAGCTTGTCTATTGAGCAGCAGACATGATTCAAAGCAGGCCCTAAGAATCAGGGCCTTGTGTTAATCCCAAAGAGCTCCAAGTTCCAGGAGAGCTGACATCGAGAATGGCTCTGAGCTCTGCGTGCGGGCCCAGCAGTCCTGGGGGAGCCCCACATGTTATTTGTTACATGGGATAATATTCCCAGGCTTCTGTAATCTACCTTTTAGGAGAACTGGCAGCTCTATTTAAAGTTTAAACTGAGTCATTTTATTTTACCCTTCCACAAATATTTGTCATCATTTTAGATGAGAGAATTAAATTGTCCTCTGGAACTGCCACTTCTAGAACAACCTAATGAAGCAAGGATTGTGAATATGTTCTCATTTCCTCAAACTATTAAAAATCTAAAAGCACTAATTGAGTTTTAATGGTATAAAATCCTGGCACTCATGAGGAACTGCTTCTTTTTCTTTCCTTTTTCTTTTTTCTAATTAACTTGTGATTTTTCTGGGCATTTTATCGGCCCAGCATCCCTCCTGGTTTGGATATGCATTGAAACCTCTACCCATTTAGGGCTCGATTGTGATTCACCAATTAATAATTAGAAAGCTCCCTTTCTAATGGCGTTCTCATCTGGGACACCATTTGTTGGCTGATTGATTCTGAACTACTTTTAAATCAGACATTCGTGCGCATCTGTGTGATCACCCTCCCCATCCTGGTTCTTCACTAGTGGCACCTGGCTGAATTGCCTGGCTCGCTCCTGTTGGTGTCTTTCTGTGGGAGGGGAATGTGAACATGTCACCTGTCTTCGACTAAAGCCGTTTTCTCCTCTCGTCTCTGGCCGCAGCTCTTCCACTCCTACCCTCCTGCAGTGTCGGGCATCCCCCCCATGATCCCACCCACGGGCCCTTTTGGTTCACTACAAGGAGCATTTCAGCCCAAGGTAAGGAGGGCACAGGGAAGACCCCAGGGGTGTGTCTTGCTGGGCACGAGGGGGTCTGCCCCTTCTTCCTGCACAGTGACTGACTTCTCAGATCCTAAGTGACCCGGGGATTAGAGTGAGAGGATTTTCTTCTAGTCCATTTAGTTTTAAGCCTCAGCAAAAATTGAGGCTTCAGTTGGTACTCCCACGTGATCTCAGCTGAGCTTCTCTGTCCCCTGTGGAAGATGCCACCATGAGCATGGGCTTCTGTCCAGGGACCCATGACCTCTGAGCCCAGCTGACTTTTGAGGCAGAGATGGGAAGCTGGGCCTGTCAGTTTTCCAAGGAAGAGGCTGGACTGAAGTCCCAGGGGTGCAGCAGTCTGTGTTGTTGTATCCGGGAGATTCCCCTCCTGGCCCGCCCTGTCCTCCGCAGCCCCAGCTGGGCAGGCGGGTCTGCTGGAGCGGAGGCCGAATCTATGGCCTCCTGGTTCTGTGCTTCTCCTACCGCTGGCTCTCAGCATTCAAACTGCCAAGGTCACAAACATTTTTGAGAGGGACTTTCAGGATATGCATGTTTAAAATCAACTGCAGCCCATTTTACTCTCTTACCAAAGTGACGCATCTTCTAGTTGCAAAACATTCTCACATTTTTCAGGCGAGGTTTTCTGTGGTATGTGGTTTTCTTTTTCTCTCCATCCCATTTCTGAGGTGAGCACCAGGGTGGGGCCAGCCTCCCAGGATGGGCACCTGCTGTTTTGCCCAAGATTATTATACCTGGAGAGGAGGACAGAGGCCCTGGGGTGGGGTGGCTGCCCTCCAGGCCTCGTCGTCCCCTTGCAATGAGTGCCCCTGACATGCGAGGTCACACGTGCAGAGGGCTCTACAGTGGCTCAGCCAAGTGCCTCCTATCTGGAGATCGAAGAAGGCGGTCTTCAACTCCTTCCCCGAGCCTGCTCTTTACTGCTCCCTCGGACCCTGGTCCGTCCCTTCTAGGTTGGGACAAATCTCTAGTGCATCCCCAAACAGACTGGTAGGTCATTTAATAAATTAGACTATTTCCCTCACTCACAATTATCCAATCACACAGAAAACTGCATCTGGGCAGGAGAGAGCCTCTGCTGGTGTGGAAATAGGCCTTTCCAGGCCACCTTCCTGATTGAATATGTAGATTGCAGTTCATTAGTGGAGTTCTTCATATGTATGCAAATCAGGCTGTTAACAACTCCAGCTTAATTGTTGGTTGTGCCGCAGCTGATTGCTTTCCTTTCATTCCTTCCCCCTTCACCAGGGAGGCGAGCCTGGTGCCTGAACTTGAGCTCCTTTTCCACACGAGTTAACTTCTGGTGTGTGTGTTGGGGGGAGGGTGTCCTGGAGGTTGTGATTTCCTAAATAACTGGTGTTACATAGTTTTAAAATCCTTCTCCCACAAGACCATAATGACTGTGCCCGAAGTAGGCTTTTGGTTGTTGTTCATTCAAAGGACAAAAGCCTACAGATAGGTTAATATTATGAGTGGTGTGTAAGAAGGGAGGTAGGATAGGGGAGACACAGGCAGAATTTGATACTGCGTCTGTGTGGTCCCTATGTTGGGTTCTCTTGTCCCATTTCCACCACCGCTAATGAGTCATTACTGAGTGTAATTTTCTTGTTATTGTCTGCCAGTTAAAACGTGGAGCGTTGGCTTAATGTCTGCGCAGTGCTGTCAGCTCTTCTGATGAGAAGCACCTGACACTGCAAACGATGGCAGTGTTCACTTGAGCATCTCCTGGAACGTCTGGAGGGGGCAGAGAGGCGGCCAGCCAGAGCTGGGCCACCTGGGAAGGAGGCGTCCGGGCCAGCCTCTCCAAGTGTGGCTGCTCTGTTTGGTCCCTGTGGCTTCCACTGTGGTGACAGGTGCTGGAGGCCACCTCTCTGCTTTAGATGGCATGGGAGAGAGCTGCCTCTGGTCAGAGAGCTGGAGAAAACAGGGAGCAGCCCTGTACAAGCTCACGGGCTCACTGAGAAAAATGAGTCTGTGATTTAGAATGAAACAGATGAAGTCTCACTTCTTCATTTAGAAGGAGGAAAGGTTTTGCTTCATGTCCCGTGTTTTGTGCTTCCTAAGCTGTGGTCTAATTAATTTGTAGACATCCAACCCTATCGATGTTGCTGCTCGGCCCGGGACAGTCCCACACACTTTACTTCAGAAGGACCCGCGGGTACGTGCCAAGTCAGGCTTGGTCTCAGGTAACCCGGGTGTGTGCAGGGGACAGGTCCTGTGCATGACCCTCCTATCTCCTTTGAGAGAGCTGCTCTCAGGGAAGGGACTCTTCCCACCTGTGCAAGAGAGTGCCAGTTCCTCCTGGAAGACACTCTCTCCTGCCCTGTGAGTGACACCTGAAGGCTGACTTCCCAGCAAAAAGAGGGGGACGGGCTTGTGATCTGAGCTAGAAAGTGGACACTGTGGCTTCTCCAGTTCCTACTTGACTAGCCTTTCTGTCTGCAAGTCCTTATGTTGCTGTGGGTGCTCTGGATAGACAAGCACTGAGTGCTTCTCCTGCTGGACATCAGCCCTGCCACCCGCTACCCGAGGTCAGGACATCTCAGACCCCATGGCTCCCCTGGCCCTCTGCTTTTAATGTGGCCAGGATCCCCTGTGCTCTAGACCTGAGTAAAATATCCATGATGTTTTGGTTATGTCATTTATTAATGGTCTACACTGCATCTACTCCCAAAGAAGAACTTGAAGTTCCACAGGAGGTACAATCTTGTCTCGACAATGGTCATTTATCTTTATAGTAAATGTGAGAGAATGATTGCCATCCCAGTGCCGTCTCCTCCCTGGGTAAGGGCAGCTGGAGCTGATGGCGGGAGCTAAGTAGACAGGCTGAAGCTTTTCGGGCTGAAGGTCCCGAGAGCCGCTACCCCCGAGGTGACTCTTGGTGCAGAAAGGCTGGCCCACGCGTCCCCTCAGCATTGATCCTGAGTTTGCCTCTTCAGCCTGCTCTCCCCCGCACCCTCGGTGTGGTGTGGAAGGGCTGCCCCCCGGGAACCTCAGGCTAGGCAGCACCAGGGCCAGGCTGCCCAGGGCACGCTGCTATTGATTAAACTTGTATGGGGCTTGTCGACGGTGATGTCAGTGGGGGAGGGGACACTTGGCACTTTTGATAGTGTGAAAATGGGTTAATTATTCTCCAAAAGGGCTTCATTTAAAAGTAAAATTCTAACATTTTAATTTCCCCTCCTAATGAAGCACTACAAATTTGTTAATTAGAGCAATTGTTTGAGTGACAGGCATGTAACCAAGTTGTCATTTTCTCTTCACAGTTGACAGATCCTTTCAGACCTATGTTAAGGGTAAGAAAGCCTCTTCTAGCACTGTTTTGCAACCTCTGTTTGACTCCCTGTGGGTTGGAAACGCAAGTCTGTAGCCAGCCTACCCAGCAGACTGTGGCACGGTGGTTGGGTTTTCAGGTCCTGTGTGATGCAAGTGACTGAGTTGTTTTGCTTTGGGCAGTGGAGGAAGCCATGCCACGGGCTTCTTATTTATGTAACTGGTAGAGCTGAGTCCGATTCCGGTGTGAGCAGGTATGGTAGAAAGTCTGATTGGATCTCAGGGAGGAAGACTTGAGCAACAGGCTGAAGTCAGTGTCTTTCAGGAAATGCATACTTACCTGGATGGGTGTGCTCTGCTGTGGCTCCCTGGTTCAGCACGAGGTGCTATTGACTTTTGTAGCCACTTGACCTGTTTCTTTGATGTGGGAAAGGATACTGTGAGCATTGGTTGTTAACGTCTTGTTTAAAGCAGAATGGCCTGAGGTCTGGTGCCTGGCCAGCAGATGGCCCCTCTGTGAATGCCAACTTCCCTATGCCTGTCTGAGTGGTAGACAATGGGCAGTAGACTTCCTGCGGTCCCCACCCATTTCTGGTGCATACTCTCAGATAATCCACCTTCTCCAAAGGGAACAGGAGGTCTGTGTCCTCACTTAGGTGAGGCAGTGTGGTACTTGTGATGTCAAACAACCTTTTCTCCTTTCTCCATGACAGGAGAAAAGTCCTGAGTCTGTATTTCAAGAACAGCTCCCTACTACAGAAATCTGAAGCTTCTGTCCTTTGCCATTGCAGAATGGAGTTATTTCCTTCTGTCCAGTAGTTACCGCGCATGCACTCTAGGCTTAAGAGGAGATTGCTTGACAGGAGGCAGAAAGAGGTGGTCCCTGCCCCGAGTGGCAGAAGAGAGGCACTTGCCGTCACCCCACTGCTCAGAAACCAAGGAATGATTTGGGAGATGCAAATTGATCTGCACTCCTCCAGGGGTGGAGGAGGGACTTGGTATTACAGAAGCCTGGAGAGTAGGGAGGAAGGAATGCCTTCCCCTCCCCTCCCCTTCTCTTAGACATGAACAGTGTCCCAGCATGAATGAGTGGTCAGCTCTTAATGAAGCATATGGGGTCACTGGACTTCAACAGAAGTGGGATGGATTCCATTGCCCCGCTTTGGGGGTTAAAGAAGCAACAGCCATGGGGAGGTTATGACAGGTCCTTTGCCCTTTCTTGTTTTGATTTGATTCCGACGCTCCCTAATTAGCCCTTGTGAATAGCTGATTTGCATTATAGCATAGCCACATTTGTTAAGTAGGACTTCCTACTTCACCAGGTCTGCCAGCTGGCACCAGAAAAGAAAGAAGAGGCACAAAGTGGGATTCAGGCTTTTCCCATCTTGTCCTTGGTAACTGGGGGTCCTTGTCAAGTATGGCTTCCTGAGTGGTGGCCGATGTCTGGGTCCCAGGAAGAGGGGGAGAGCGATTATGGCTCCCTGATGGCTGGGCCTGGCAGGGTTGCTGACGGGAGGCTCTTGGAGGCACAAAGCTCTCTTGTTTCATGAAAAAAAGTCTCTGCAGCCAGAATCTGCTGAGAGCTCGGGGGATTTGCAGGTGGTTTCCCTGAAACGTCTCCTTCTGACCACTTTGCTCTTTCTTGTTCCAGAAACCAGGGAAGTGGTGTGCTATGCATGTTCACATCGCCTGGCAGATTTACCACCACCAACAGAAAGTCAAGGTCAGTCTGACCTTCCTGGTTGGGGGGAGGGGGGGAGCTGGGTGCGAGCACGTGATCTGCCCAGGAGCACCTGAGTAAGAGTATTCAAAACAGGGTCCTGAAGACCAGAGGCAGGGAGAGGTCCCTCGGGAAGCCCATCTGAGAACCTTAATGAGGGAAACCTCCAGCAGAATCACAGAACAAAAGCAAACTGGTAGCTCCCTGGTGCATCTTTCCTTTTGATAAATTTGTCATCTTACTTAAATAGTAAGATCCAAAGGGTTTAAATATGGTTTAAATCCTGAAATAAAGGTTTTAATTATAGTGAGCAAGAACTAGAATATGGAGAACACTTAAGAGGCTGAGAAAGCCAACAGAAGATGGTTTTGTTTTGTTTTTCAGTAGCAACCCATGTGTTCTCTTCCTTTTGGGTTTGGGGAAATGATATTTATGCCCCATGTGGAGATGGTGGTGCTGAACCTCCATCGGCAGCATGCATGATCACATTAGCCCTTCTGGAGGTCACGCTGGGCCTGCTCTTACCATCTGTCAGTCTTCCTGGTGACCTATCCAGGTGTTAAGAGACAGTCAGTACCTGCCAGGACCACCTGGGGCAGGTCCTTTTTATTTGCACCATACAGATGAAGATGGTCCGTGCTTGACCAGAGCCTTTGTGGCACAGGAGGGAGGAGAGAGAGCATGCGGGTGGTAACGTGACAAGGTTCTGGGGCTTGGCTCAGACACATGGAACCTGACGTCCACACTTTAGCCTGGGTCTTTGCAGCCTGGAAAAATGATGGGAAACATCCAAGCAGGTCATTCTAGCATAGGTTTCTCCGTCCACCTCTTCATGCGTGACTAGGTCCTGGCAGCATTTAGTGACCCGTCAGCCTGAGGCCCATAGGCAAGGAGGACACGCCAATCACATGGCAGGGTTCAGTGGTTCAGAAGCAAAGATGGAACCTAGTTAGAAGGGAGGAACAAACCTCCGCAAGACCTTTGGCTTTGGACACCTGCCCCTGGTGCTGACCGCATATCAGTGAGTGCTGCTCACTTTTCCCTCCTTTTGCGCTCAGTGTAATTGGGACCTCGTGGTGTTGCTGATTAGTTCATGCTTTCTAGTTCCGGGTGACATGGTCAGCAGAACTATAAGCACAAGATGTCTTCCTTTTGTCCTTTGGTTGAACGCGATGAAGGATGTTGTGTGTAGCAGCTTCTCCATAGAAACGCCCCTGGCAACTCCAGCTCTCATTATCCCCATTCAATCAGCAAGACCCTTGAACAGGAGATGGCTCTGTTCATCTTCCCCTCCCACAAACTGCTGGCAATCCCAGCCTCCGTTTGGCTTCATGGACCTGAGTTGGTTTAATGGATCTGTGCTGTACACCATGCGATGTTAGCACCAAATAATTTGGCAACCAAATTAAAGGAGATACTCAGGAGATTTTTATAGATTGATAGTGAATCAGGCTTGGTTTGGGCTCCGCTGCTCCTTTAGGGAGGGACTCCATTATGGCAGTCCCTGTGGGTCTGAGCAGAGTCCCCTCCCCTTGCTCAGCAGTGCTCATTTACTCAGCTCTTTAGTGAGCTGCCTAGTAGGCTCAGGGCTGCTCACCGCAGGGCTCAGAGGGCCCCTCTCTCCCTGTCTCACTCCTCATACGTTTGCAATAAGGATCTGTGGTGCCCAAGGCCGACAGTTCCATTTGTTTTCCCAGGTGTTTTCCCAGTTGTTGCTCCTAAGCAGGAGCCCCCAGCAGGTGTCAGTCACTCTCTAGGACCAGGGGGCTCTGACCTTTGGTGCTGAGGGACAGCCCACTTCCTGGGCCCCTGCTCTGTTGCAGAGACCCTCTCCCCCAGCTTCTCTGTTGTGCAGCAGGCAGGAGGAGGAGGAGGAGGGCTGGGATGGGGCAAGAGCAGCTGGGCCATGAAGGAGCCCTCAACAGGGGGAAGGCAGCTCAGCTCAGGTCTCAGGGTCCCAGGCCATGGGAGGTGAGGGACATGGAGGGCAGTGCTTGTCTGGGAGGTGTGGAGTTGACTCAGAAGGAAGGCTGTCAAGAAATAAGAAGGCCAGCAGACTTGAAGCCATGCAGGCGAGAGGGCTACCCGGCTCCAGAGAGAGGCCAGAGCCTAGAGGAAGCCTCTGGCCAGTGCCCACAGCCTCAGAGGAAGGTAAGCTGGAAGGCCAGCAACAGGGTGGGCAGGTGAAAAGAAATGAAGCCAGGACTTCATAGTAGGAGAGGGTCTCCATGGGCCACTGCCTGGACTAGCTGCCACCTCCCCCTCCCCCCTCCTCCCCCTCCCCCTCCACCTCCCCTTCTCCTCCTCCCCTCCCCCTCCTCCCCCTCCCCTTCCTCCTCCTCTCCCACCTCCCCTTCCTCCTCCTCCTTCCCTTCCTCCTCCTCCCCCTCCCCTTCCTCCTCCTCCTCCTCCTCCTCCTCCTCCTCCTCCTCCTCCTCCTCCTCCTCCTCCGGAGATTGGGGTAGTCCTAAGAAGAAACACCCCCATTAGTTAAACTGATACGCCTACTTTGCTTTCATCTTGTTTTTTGTTTTATTTTTTTATATGTAACAGTGATCATTAGAAAATTAGCTTGTAGGCATGCAAATATTTCTTCATAATGTTCAGTTACTAATGTGCTGTAATCTATTAGAGTATGGCTAAGAGGCATTAAACAATTAATTTACACAGCAGATTATTCACACAGAATTCCTAATAAAATGAGCTTTAAAATGCTATTATTTTAAAACTTTCTAAAATGGACCTTTACAGCAATATAGTAAACTACTCAGGGGCACCAGTTGAGTGAACAGGATGTGGCTGCCCTCCCTGATCGAATAGCCACAGGCCAGCCTCCAGCCAGGCTCCAGGCCTGCCCTTCGTACTTCTTCTTCTATGAGAACCAGGCACTCCCATGTAGCAGTCCCTGCTGACCCCTCCTAGGTAGACCCGCTTCTGGTCATGAGGGTCACCTGGTTCTCCCAGCATTCCTAAACTTGACCCTCACCAGGGCCAGTGCCCAGGTGTGGACCATTCCAAGAGCCCACTCCCATGGTCTCAGGCTCTGAGTGAATCTCTCCTACTTCTCACTTGGAATGTCATCTTCTGTTGTCCCCTTGCCACTGCAGAAGCAGATGCAGTCAGACCCACACAAGCTGGACTTCGGACTGAAGCCTGAGTTCCTGAGCCGCCCACCTGGCCCTAGTCTCTTTGGAGCCATCCACCACCCCCATGACCTGGCTCGACCTTCAACTTTGTTCTCTGCCTCTGGTGAGTTCAGGGGGCAATGGAGTGAAAAATGTGGTCCTCAGGTAGCCAAACAGATAGGTCTGAGCCCTGTGCTCTCACTCACTCACCACCTAAACCGCATCCAGGTACACCTGGAAGGGAAAGAGACCGTCCTCCCCTGCAGGGACTCTGGAGCTGTGTGTACCAAACCAGTGCAACCCACAGCATGTCCGATTGTCAGATGCCACTGAGAAAGACGGGAAGATCCAAGGGCCAGTCAGAAGTAAAGGGGGTGCCGGGAACGGTGGGGAACGCACGGGCAAGGGGTGGCTTTGCACTGTGACAGTTGGCTGTGTTTCAGGATCTAATGGTAAAGAAACCCAACTGAGCTGGTTGTCAGGGTTGGGCTGTGATAGAGAAGGTGGGCCACCTGGCTTCTGTAAATACTTAAAAATGGCAGTACTAGGCTGACTCTGGTGACAAGTGGCTTCATGCCCACTGTGGACTTGAGTGTTGATGGGCTCCCTGCTTCACTGGCCGGCCTGCTGCCGCCCATGGCTCATATTGGGGGCACATGGTCTCCCACGGAGGCAGAGAGAGTTGCAAGAATCCTCATCCTAGGCCTTGTTGCCAGAGCAAGGGGACCACTCTTGAGGGTCAGAGGAATCTGCTGAGGTCTCAGGCTTTCCTGTTGGTTCTGTCACATTTGAAGGCTCTGTTGCCATGGAATCTGGCTCCGAGACATGGCCACACTAAGAGCAGTTTTTGGAGAGAAATAGATTTCTCCCTGGCTTTCATTTGAGCCAAAGTAGATGAATTGCATCTTTTGCTTTGATAATTCTGGAACTGTAGGCATCCCTGGGGCCTGGGTGGAGTGAAGCATGGTCTCCACTGAAGCTCTCAGGAGCTTGCACTGCAGACAGCGTGTGGCCAAAAGTCCGTTGAGTTGGCAAGTGGTGGGCCCTCGGAACGTCCCAGAGCATGCACATGCTGTGGAGCTGGGGGATCCTCTCTGCACTCCCAGGTGGAAAACAAGCCACCAGGTGGACCACAGCCCAGGTCCCTTCAGATGCTGAGAGGCAGTGCCTGATCCACACTTCTCCCGTGCTGGTGGCCCTGACAGCCCAGGGACAGTCCTCCTGCACTGCCTTTTCTTGAGGGAATTTGTACTTATTTATAGGAACTTAGACAAAATGCCAGGCATTATGGAACCTTGTTGGTAGATGGGTAAATATAGGTCCTGATTACACTTGAATTTTGCCCCAAAATGGTTATATGATAAAACTTTAACCTGGTATTTATTACTAGTTAATGTTAGTTAAATTCACCATTTTTATCTCACTGTCAGAGACTAATGCCTGATATACACGGCAGGGTGGAGCTCCCTCATGGAGCTCCCTGGTGGAGCTCCCTCGGTGCCACGCCCCTCCAGGCCACGCCTCCTGGCAATGAGCTGTGAGTGGCCCCACCCCATGGCCTGAGCTATGGAAGCATTGTCCTTCCCTAACTCATGCACATCTGGTCCTCCCTTTCCTTCTTTCCTTCCTTTCCCAGCTGCCTCAGGAGAAGGATTTGAGGTGACTTACAAGCATACATATCAGGTGTGATAAAGAGTTGAGAAGCAAATGTAGATAGGGTGAACCTGTGAGGAAGGCAGCCTCAGCATGGACCAGGATGCCCTGCAGGCACTGAATCCACGAGGAAGCTGGCTCTTCCTGGCACCCAAGGCGAGGCTCTGCCCTGCTGGGAAAGAGGAGAGGGGCCAGACAGGCATGGGCCTCACCCCAGCAGACTTCCTGGGGTCCCCAGGCCTGCTGAAGCAGGCTGCTCCTCGAAGCTGCTTTCTGTAAGCCCTGACCTTGGTGGTGTTTGACTCACCAGGTGCTGCACACCCCACCGGGACCCCTTTTGGGCCACCTCCTCATCACAGCAACTTCCTCAACCCTGCTGCTCACCTGGGTGAGTTCACAGGGGCAAGGTGGCTCCTGCTGCGTCTACCAGCACATGGGGAACCGTCCTCCATAAGTCACTCACCACTGGGGTCCAGTCAGCATGTGGCACCACCTCAGGACTCACTGCTGCCTAAACCACCTCCCTCGCCAGTATGTCTGTGCTAGTCCTGCTCTGCCCTGAGTTAATGGTGGGGGACAGCTGGGGACAGCTTGTCCTAGGCACCTCAGGGACTTGGAGTCCAGGGCATTCTGTCCCTTCCTGGGAGGAAACATCGACACCTTCTACAGCCAAGGCACCTTTGGCAGGTGGAAGAAAGACAGGCTGATATTACAGAGGCCCCTGGTTTTGTGGCCTTTATTTACTGATATTTTCTGCATGTGGCCAAGCAGACAGGGTATGGTAGGACTTCACCGCTGGGAACTTAAGGAGTGGTCTTAATTCTGTCCAGTGAGAGGCTGCAGAGCACCCTCCTGGGAGAGGTTCGGGAAGACACCTTGAAGCACGGGGCTCCTGTGTCCCTAGGCAGGGCAGGGACACAGTCCTCACGGGTACTTACCAACCCCACTAGGAAGGCAAGCCAGGTGTGGGTGGGACGGGGATTGGCTTTGCTTCGCCCACCCACCCCCACCCCGCTGCTCCCGTCCCACTGGGGAATCTGAGCCCTTCCTTCCTCTTGCCTTTGTTTGCAGAGCCTTTCAATCGGCCGTCCACCTTCACAGGCCTAGCAGCAGTTGGTGGCAATGCCTTCGGGGGACTTGGAAACCCGTCAGTTAGTGAGTACCTCTAGCTTTCCATACCTGCCTGGACTCTCCTCTGACGCCAGACCTTCCAAGATGAAGGAAACTATATTCTTGGGAATGAACTCAAGTCATATAATTGCAATGGCAGGCTTACACAGTGGAGTTGGTGGATGTGTGCAAAGCCACTGGTGTAAGGAGGCCACTGTCCTGTCCATCCCTAGGGCCAGGGACAGTGATGAAGCTGATGGCTGCAAACAGTTGACTCCTATCTCTTCCACCCAAGGGCTGGCCATAGCCTCTACTAGAAGCAAAAGCACCTGTGGCTCTCGTGGGGTTGAAACAGTGCAGTGAAGAACTGCAGGACCAGGCCCAGAGCCATCAAGACCTGTGGCATGTCCTTGTGACCTGGAGAGCCCTACAGCTCTCTGCTACTAAATAGTCTCTAGTAGGAGGGGCTGCCAGCCCTGCGTGTCCTGGATGCCTCGCAGTCTCGGATGTGCAGCTGGTTGTCTTGCAGACATGTCTATTCCTATTTGGGGAGCAGAGGAGACCTAAAGTGTATCTCTAGGTCACCTTCACAATGAATGAGGGCTCTTTAAGGGAAAGCCTGGAGGGCTTCTACGTGTGTTCAGGTCGAGGTCCTGAGTGGTCTCGGGGGCTCACTGTAGTTTGCCCATGTTGAGAAGACAGGAAGCAGGGTCTGGCAGGGAGAGGAGACGAGATTCCCAGTTGATGACATGCACCGTCACAGCTGCCCTTCTGCATGCTCAGAGCCTCTGCATGAGCTAGATATGTGTGATCAGGTGATCCTGACACCTGTTTGGTCCCTTTCATTTTTAATCCCCCCCGCCCACCCCCACTTTTGCTTTTGGGTTGGACTTTTAGACAGCTGTGCACTGCCTCTCCAGGGGCAGGACAGAGCTCCTCTAATGACTGTCGATCTCCTTTCCTTCCAGCTCCCAATAACATGTATTCATTTTAACTCTGGGTGCTGTTGAAGGCTTTGGTAAGTACCCCGTCACAGCAGGTCGTATAATCTCTCTCCAAACTTTTTGTTCCCCACTTCGCCATTTCAGCACCCAACTCAGTGTTCGGCCACAAGGATGGCCCCAGTGTGCAGAGCTTTAGCCACCCTCACGAGCCCTGGAACCGGCTGCACCGGACGCCTCCGTCGTTCCCGACCCCTCCGCCCTGGCTGAAGCCAGGGGAGCTGGAGCGCAGCGCGTCCGCTGCAGCTCATGACAGAGATAGAGATGTAGATAAACGGGACTCATCTGTTAGTAAAGATGACAAAGAAAGGTATGCAAAGAAACCGCTCCGGAGTCCCAATGGGGGAGCCCGCTCTGTGCCAGTGGAACCGGCCACCCTCCCTCCTGTCCCAGCCTCGAGCTCCAGCCACCCCGTAGCCCCAGGTCCCTCCCAGCCAGCTAGTGCCAGCGGCCCTCAGTCCCAGTGCCCTGTGGCACAGTGACCATGACAGCACTACCACAGCCCAGGGAGGGCGCCCGCCCTGTGGCAGCGG
This sequence comes from Ictidomys tridecemlineatus, assembly GCF_052094955.1. NCBI lineage: Eukaryota > Metazoa > Chordata > Mammalia > Rodentia > Sciuridae > Ictidomys > Ictidomys tridecemlineatus. The sequence continues at coordinate 121,315,075 of NC_135486.1, forward strand.
TACCCAGAGAGCTCCCGAGCCCCTGAGAGTTAGCAGTCCCCACACAAGCCCGACTCTGTGACACAGCGAGCCAGCGCTCCTGGCCAGACACACACAGCATGAATCAACGCCATGTTTGCTTTCAAGTTCGCGCAGCCCATGACTCATCCATAGGCTTCTCTCTTCCTCTCTCTTTTTGTTTGCTTTTAGAAAATCATCTTTGCATTTCCTCATCATATTTTTCTCAAGTTTTGTTCAAACTCAAAGTCTGGGGCTCATAGATGACTAATAAAATTTTACTAACCCAAATGTAGAGATGCGTCCAAAAAAGAAGCTTTGGTGTTGGTTTGGTTTTCCTGGTGGACAAGAAGCTTTAAATAACCACTGGTGTCTCTGCACTTGGGAACTTGTGCCTAAAAAGGAAGCTGTCTTGAAGAGGAAAGTCTTGTGTTGTCTCTGAAGAATGTCAGTAGCCTTCTTAACATCGTCCCCACCTTTCTCTCCCTCTTCAGGCTGCCTTCATTTTAAATGCACTGATAAGGGATGCACAAGATATGCTTGACAGAAATGTCTAACAATGTCCTTTTAGCACTTAGGATTGAAATTTGATCCTCATCTTGACTTTCTCTTTACTGTGTGTCTTGTGTGCGATGTGTACTGGTGACTGAGTTTGCCTTTGCAGGCTGTATGGCAGATCACGGGATACTCGTCATAGGCTGTCACGGTAGAGTGGTTGATTTCTTTTTTAAAAAACTAAATTCTCCTCCTCCCGAGCAGTATGAGAACAATCTCCAAACCCATGGCCAACGTGGACAGCATTCAGCTCGAGCTATACATGGCTGAGGTGGGGTGTGGCCACAACAGACCAGCTCTAGACCCCAGGCTGTCCAGCTCACCTGTCACTGAGTAGGACACACCTTTCAGGGCGCTCTTGACGGATTCACACGGCCTCTTGATGGAAGTCAGGAAGCTTAATAAAATTTGCTCCTCTTCTGTCTTCCCCTTGAGGTCACTCTTCTTGGCCTTTCCACATAAGCTTAGGAACCCAGAGGTGCAGGGGCACGTCCATTTCTCACCCACGTGGCCGCCTGGTCTTCTGCCTCTCTTTCTAGCCCTGGAGACAGCTTGCGTCTCTCCTCTCCTCACCTTGGCCAGGTCTGTCTGGGCATCCTGAGCCTTGAGTGATTTCCCATCTCAGCTGGGCTTGACCTTCTTGCCACTCTGCTCTGCGTTTTCTGCCTACTCCTCAGAAGTTCCCATCCACACTAGGTCTCTGGTGTTCTCCTTTCACATTCTCATTACTGAAGGAGCTCTAAAGTTATCCTCAATATCCTCAAGATGTTCTGTGTCCCCAGCCTGCTGTTCTACTGCTGGCCTCCACGTGCCCTTGGGACTTTGGCTCTTACTGACCTAATGCCCAGTGTTGGGTATGGCCCCAGATTCCTGGGTCCCTGGATACCTTTCCCACTCCTTGTTTGGCCCCCTGGTGCTGGTTCTGTCCCCGGCCTTTTGGCTGACACTGGCCTTTGTTCTGAGGGTCAGGAGGCAGAGACTCCTTTAATGTTTACATCCACTCTCCACTGGCACTGCAGCCAGCTGGGAGTCACTTTGCTCTGGGCTTTTAGAATGTACCTTTAACATGAAAGGACCCTGAGAAGTTGGGCAGCAGGCTCTGTGGCCGCAGCTCTGGCTTAGAGACCTGTGGGCCCCCTCTGGCTCTGGGACAGTGCTTCCTCCCCGTCTTGGCCTTGATTGAGGCCCGTGGCTCTTACACAGCTAGGATGAGCCCCTCCACTCTCCACTCACCCTCATCCCCAGTACTTTGTCCCTGTTAAGCTTCTTCTGAAATCCAGGCAGGTAGGTAAGGTGGCCGGCTTTGCCCCACTCGGGGCAGTCCACTGCCCCGGCAACTGGGGGCCATACCCCAGCCTGTCCTCTTCACACCGCCATTTCATCGCAGCCCCTCGCCAGCCACAGGCCGTTTCACCTGCGTGCTTGTCTCCCCTTCCTTGCGCAGAGAAAGCGTGGAGAAGAGACACTCCAGCCACCCCTCACCAGCACCTATCCTCCCGGCCAATGCCCTGGGACACAGCCGCAGTGCCACCGAGCAGATCAGGGGTCATTTGAACACAGAGGCTCGCGAGAAGGACAAACCCAAAGAGAGGGAGAGAGACCACCCGGAGTCGCGGAAAGACCTGGCCGCAGAAGAGCACAAGGCCAAGGAGGGCCCAGCGCCCGAGAAAGACGGGCACGGCCACGAGGGCCGCGCCGCGGGCGAGGAGGCCAAGCAGTTGGCGCGCGCGCCGTCGCCCTATGTGCGGACCCCCGCACTGGACAGTGCCCGGCCGGGCAGCACCTCGGGCCGCGAGGCCGAGCCGCGCAAGGGCGAACCTGCCTACGAGAACCCGCGGAAGAGCGCCGAGGTCAAAGTCAAGGAGGAGCGCAGGGAGGAGCACGAGCTGCCTGCAGAGCCTGCACAGCCACCGCGCGCCACGGAGCCGCCGGGCGCTGCCTCGGGTACCCACGCAGGCTCGCTGGCCTCAGTGCCCATGGCGGTGGGCGTGGCGGGCCTGCACCCCATGGGTGGCATCGGCAGCCTGGACCGGACCCGCATGATGACCCCCTTCATGGGCCTCAGCCCGCTCCCGGGCGGGGAGCGATTCCCCTACCCGTCCTTCCACTGGGACCCCATGCGGGACCCGCTGAGGGACCCTTACCGCGAGCTCGACGTGCACCGCAGGGACCCGCTGGCCAGGGACTTCCTGCTGCGCGGCGACCCGCTGCACCGGCTGTCGGCTCCTCGGCTGTACGAGGCCGACAGATCCTTCCGGGACCGCGAGCCACACGACTACAGCCACCACCATCACCACCACCCGCCGCTGGCTGTGGACCCGCGGCGGGAGCATGAGCGGGCCGGCCACCTGGACGAGCGTGAGCGCCTGCATGTGCTGCGCGAGGACTACGAGCACCCGCGGCTGCACGCCGTGCACCCCGCCTCCCTGGACGGCCACCTGCCACACCCCAGCCTCCTCACGCCGGGCCTCCCCAGCATGCACTACCCGCGCATCAGCCCCACGGCGGGCCACCAGAATGGACTGCTCAACAAGACGCCCCCCACAGCGGCGCTCAGTGCGCCGCCCCCACTCATCTCCACGCTAGGGGGCCGCCCCGTGTCCCCGCGCAGGACTACGCCTCTGTCTGCAGAGATCAGGGAGCGGCCGCCCTCCCACACTCTGAAGGACATCGAGGCGCGGTAAGGGGATGAGCGGAGGGAGCCCCGTGAGCAGGGAGGACTCCTGCACCCCGCGCAGACGCGGTGGCCAGCCCCACCGCTCCCCTTGTAAAACATGTACAGACTCCGTGCAGATTTGGAAATGTTTTTGTATATTCTATGTTGGAATTTTTCAGATCCTTTAGCTAAGTCATATGTTCTCATGTCTCTTACTCTTTGTTCCTTGTATGAAACTTCTTGATTTCAGCCAAAACAGTAAAGATGACAACACACACCAATTTGAGGAGGACGGGGGAGCCCACACCATCCATCACGCAGAGCTCTTTCAGATGGGAAGGGAAGGCCGTGTACATAGTCCTGTAAAGAGATTGCTTCATGAGCTGGTGGTTCATATATGCAAAGGGTGAGACGAAAGCTTTACTTTGTACAAATGTAAATAGATAAAGATTAAGTAACATAATACATTACTACTTCTTGAAATGTGCTATTTGCAAACCTGATATCAGTGAGCACGGTCTGCTAAGGCTGTGTTCCCCGTATTGTTAGAGACAGCTAAACCCTTCAACTATGCAATGAACGTTAGGGCTTCTCACAAAAGCCCGCCTAACTCAAAGGAGCCTTTTCAAATCCATTTACAACATACTTAAGGTCATATTTTCCCTGAACAAGCGCTTAAGTGATATGACTCTGTTTTCCTTGCTTGTTTTTTTTCAAATGGAGAAACATCCTATTTTGCAGAGGGGACCCCAGGCTGGAACTTTGCATCTGAAGTTGCTGCTTGTGGGCTTCAGGGGCAGGTGCGCCCCAGGAAGGCAAACCAGTGCCAGGGAGGGTGGGATTGGTCAGATGCCAAAATCAGGGGCCGGCAGCAGTGTCTGGCAGACAGAGCAGGCTGTCAGAATCGGTCACGGCCAGTCACGCGACCTCACATGCCTCTGGTGGGAACCATGCCTTTTTTTAAGTGTGTCCTATTTCATATGTATACACACTTCCTCATTTTGCAGTGCGATTTAATTACACCCAAACAGATCCTGAAAGAAAGCTTTGAGTTTTCTGAGATGATGGATATGTTTTCACTGTATTCAGAAACCGCTGAGTGTGAGGCGGGTTCCCAACGCGATGCACTGTACTCTACTCAGTAACAAGGTCTGGGCGTAGCCGGGACAGGTCGACCTCGCAGAGCCATCGAGATTCACAGAGGTGACAGGTGGCAGAGGAGAAGTCGTGTGTGTTTTTGAGTTTGCATCAATTTTAATGTCTCTTCATGATACTTTTATAATACATTAAACTTCTTGTCTACATATTTGGAGAGAATATGACTTTACTAGCAGAGAAATACAATATATCTTGTCTACTGGACTGTAAAATACATGTATGAAATAAAATTAGTTCCATTTGGTCTTCTAGTATATTAAAGTGCTATCTGACGTTGTTATCCTGTTTTTGCAAAAAAAAAAAAAAGTTAACTACAGACCATTGTTTCTAATAAGCAGAGAGATCTATTTTAGTAGTAAACTGAAGGTTTAGTTGTGAGCTTCAGATTTTGTGAACACCAGATGTTGTGCAGTGTTTTGTTTTGTTTTTTTGGGTTTTTTTTTTTTTTTGGCTTTTTTTTTTCGGTTTTGTTTTGTTTCTTTTTTTTTTTTTTAAAGACAACAACTTAAAAAATCCAAGGAATATGTACACTGGAACTGTAGTGGTAGCTTTCAGTATTGTAAAGAGATTGTTCTATACAGACCTTTTGCTGTTTATCCTGTATGTAACAAAGTCCTTTCTAGACCCTGTGTGAAAAGCAAAGTGAAGCAACTGAATCTTCAGCATGTTCTCATCGGCGGAGCCTCTTGTGTAATGTAAACTGTGCCATGTTATTAAAAAATGTGAACCAAGCTTCCAGCTGCTTGTTTGTGTGCAGTGGCCATCGGTTCTTAGGGAAGAAGCCACACTTGTGCAAGACCAGGCTCTCGGACAGAAGCACCTCGAACCCGAGCCCGAACCCGGCCCGCGAGAGACCAGGAGGTTCTCCCGCGATGGCTGGCACCCTCCCCGACTCAGTTAGCCTCCCACCAGTTAGTGTCTGTAGCCATCTGCGCCCTCCCCCCCCCCCCACATGGGTTATGGATTTTTTTTTTTCATTTGTGTGTTTTAAACAAAAATGCTGTAAAACTCAAAGGAAGGGACTTCTGGATGTTGGCAAGGACGTGTGGTCCAGGTAGCCAGTGCTGTGTGTCCCCACCCTACTTCCACACTCAGAGCAGAAGCCTGTGCTTGTGGCCATCGGCGAGGAGCCTGGGGGGGGCAGTGAGGACAGTGCCCTCTGCTCGTTCCTCTGACCTCACCTGGACTCATCGTGTGCTGCTCCCTGGCATTTCCCCTGTGTCTCGTTGACGTCATGGTGTACCCCTCCTTGGTCTGCAGACTCCTCTGTCCTCTAAACCTGTTTTGTTTTTTCACGATGTAAAAAGTTGTTAAATTTTCTCGTATCAACCTGATGACATTGGTCTTTGGATTGGTGTTTGTGTCTTACTGGGAAAGAAGCCCAACGGCAGTCATGGTTAGCGGTGGGGCCAGGTGGCTGCTGGGCGGGCATTGAACATGGGGGTGGATGGACGTGGGGACTTTGAATCCGTGGTGACGGGGTGCTAGGGGACATCCTGGGACCCTTGACAAGACTCCTGGTGGGCCCCCAGGTGTCAGTAGCCAGAGGTGAGCAGAAGCCCACTTCCCATTGTCCCACGCCTTAACGGCCAGCCCCCAGGCTGGAGAAACGGGAGGAAAACCCAGCAGATTGGAAAACCCGGTAGAGCGTGTTCTCCAAATTGTGCCTTGCTCAGGGCCTCACAGGCAGCCAGTGGCGTCTGGATGCGCTGCTCCCAGCAGACCTGCCTGTCTTCTGTCACACACCTAGCTTGAGGCCTCCATCTGCAGTGCCAGGACGTGGAAGAGTCACTCTCAAATCAGTCACGGTATTTAATCCCCAGGGCTTCGCTCATCTCAACCTTTGCATATTTTCTCTCTAATTACGTTCAGCGCCTTGGCGTTGATGGGTACCAGCACAATCTGATTCCCCGCTAACCTATAGATGCTCTAATTATCTCCACAATCTTTGACTGACAATGATCTTGTTACCTTCTAATGGTACATGACAAGTAAAATAGCGAATATAATGATGCAATAATTACCACTTTGGATGGATATTTGCAACAGCACTTGCTGTTTATCCTTTTTCTGCCTCAATCAAGGTGGATGAGAGGAAATAAGATGCAATTGTTGGTGTTCTGTACGTACATAGCATGAAAAGAGGGAGCAGGCAGTTCCGCAGTACAATTAGCCATGAACATTGTGGAATGTTCAAGGCCTCCTGTGAGTCGGCACCCGGGATGAAAAGAGAATTAGGCTTCAGCTTAGGAAAGAGGTGGGCAAAAGTGACACAGGCTTTTGCAATACGCTGTCTTCTAAATTCTGCCGCCATTTCTGTTTCTGTGCATTTCTGAAAATTTCTTAAATGTGAAATTTTCTTAAATGAAAATTGCTTAAATTTCTTAAGATCTCTTAAATTTCTAAAGTTTCCTTTAGATAGAATAGGAAACTTACATATTCAAAGGTGGGGCCACAGTGCAAGACTGCTGTCTGCTTGGCTGCCATGTTTTCAGTATCTGGACTCCAAAATGCTGGAAGCTTCTGATAATGAGCTCATGGAAGGAGCCATTGATCCAGCAGTCTGGGGCCCTCAGTGTCCCCAAGTAGACAGAGCTATACCTGCTTCTTAATGTGTGAACTGAGACAATCAGAGCGTAACAAGGCCTCAACATGGACACGATATTGGGTTGCTCTGTGGGAAACAATGGCCCCCATGAGAGGGAAAATAATTCCCCACCGAAATTCCCAGTGACAGCATCTTGAAGACTGTAGTTAAAGAGGAGCTGGCGTTGTGGCCAGACTGACAGGCCAAGCTGGTGATTCCAGGGTCTCTAACTCTCAGGTGTCTCTTACCTGGTTAGAGATGGAGGCGCTGGGCGAGCCACCCAGTGTTGTCATACCCAAGGTCTCCAGCTGCTGTCCACTCAAACATTTATGGCACCCTGATGTACCCAAGATGAAGCCGACCCCTGAGTTGGTGTCCGAGCTCTCTGTGGCCTTCCGTGCTCCCTGACAGCTCCCATCACCCATGACTGCGGGAGCTCTCCCCGCTTCTCAAATGCCCTGGGGCAGAGCCCTCTGTGGAGCCCCTCTAGGGCTTGGCTGGCTCTCCTCCACCTCTTGCCCGGCCCTTGCTGCTCTGGGGATTTGGAGGCCTCATGCCCCCCATATTAGGGTCAGCATCTCACCAGGGTAGAGGCTGTGATAGCTGCTGCGGCAGGAAGAGGCCACCCCTCTGGGTCTGTGAGCCGAGCCTTCAGGCTGTGACCCACGTAGACCATGACCCAGCACAGGGACGCACAGAGGCCCAGAACCAGTCAAGGAGACCATGGCCGTGTTGGGTGTGATGAACTCTTCCATTCTGTTTCAATTCGGTTTTTAAAATTGCTGTTCGTCACACGGTACTTGTGAGTCTCAGTCCCTAGTTTGGGAAATGCTTCATGGAGGAAGTCCCCCCGGGTTTTAGAGGCAGGACAGGCTGAGGACCTGGCCTTCAGGCCTGCCTCTGGACTAACCCTCCTGTTCTCTCTAGTCGGCCCCACAGACTTGACCTGTCCCCCTACCCGACCCTTCACGCTGCTGCCTGCTCTGACCTCATCTCCCCCACGTCCCCACACCAACTGGACAAAAGTGCCCAAGGAGAACCCAGATTTGGTCTCCCAAGTGCCAGTCCCAGGGCATAGTCCCCCAGGCCCCTCTTCTCCACTGGGCAAAGACTGATGCTCTACCTTCACCTCCATGACCCCCCCCCCACCACTGACTGTTGTCATAATTTCTTAGACTGTTGGTTCTCCAGGTGTGATCCTTGGACAACCGGCAGCGGCTGCAGCTGTGACCTTATATGAAGTGCACATTCTCGGCTCCCTCTCCCGCCTCCTGAATTCAAATTCTGAGGGCAGGACCCAGCACCCTGTTTTAACAAACCCTTCAGGTCATTCAGTGGGTTTCAGAACCACTAGCTTAGGCCATGTAGAGAGGCCCAGGGAAAGTTCTGGCTAGATGCTGCAGGAAGAATCACCAGGTCACAGAGTGCTCCCGGGAGAGGACTGTGTTCTTGACCCTCCAGCCTGACCCTTGATCCTGCTGGTCCATTCCCTGGCACTGCCTCTTCCAGGCCTGCCTGGTCCTTTCCTGGCACGCAATGGCTAGTTCCTGTACCACCAGGAGCTGAGATGGGCAGCGAGGTTCGCCTCCCCAGACCAAGAGTGACAGGTGGCAGCCGGGCCTGAGGGTGCTTTGCTGCCAGGCACAGTTCTAAGTGCTTTGAGCTGGACTGTCTCCCTTGATGATCTCGATGCCATTACAAGGTAGGGACAGATGTCACCCCAACTGGACACGTGAGAAGAGGAGGCGCAGCGTGTGAAGTGATCTGCCCACGTTCGAGTCCATAACCCAAAGTCCAAATCCTCCGGGGCCTGCACCGTCACCAAGGCATTGTCCTACTGCAGGGAAGACGAAGACGCTTGCTGAGTTAATCAGCCACAGAAACTGCAGTTGCAGGGACACCATTTACCCACTTAGCGCAAACTTGTAATAACCCCGTGGACGCCCCGGGCTGCCAGGAATGAATGAGCGCCCCAGGCGGCCGTGCCGGCCCCATGGTGAGATCACATCCGAACCAGACACCACGTGTGTCCAAGTCTGAACTGCTCAGGTCCATTTTAAAAAATGAAAGCGGGGGCTTGTGTGGCCCACAGCAGCCCACCAACAGATTAACTTGGCCCAGGGTGCTTTTAAAATACAGGAAGTTTTTTGTAGGCAAACCAAAAGAGGGGACCCCGTAGTCTGCATTCCCAGGGAGCCACTTGTCCTGAGCTGCTGCAGTCCGTCACTCCCAGTGTCCCCTGGCACCTCCACACAGCTCCCTTTCACGGCAGGCAGGGCGGTCATCAGTGAGCAGGTGAGCTCCGTGGTGGATACCTGCTGAGGGTTGAGACTAAAGTTCTTGAAAACAAAGTTCCAGACTTGACGAAGTAGTAATCCTCCTGAAGCAGTAATCCTCCCCCACAGGGTGACAGAAGTTGCCCTCCCCCACAGGGTGACAGAAGTTGCCGCGTGCTGTGTGCCACACCCCCAGCAGCAGCAGCAGTGTGCTGACACTTTAGTGGTTGGGACATGAAGGGACATTTGTCCACTTGGCAGAGAGCGGAGGTGTCCCATGGGCCAGCCTCATGCTGGGTGCTGGATCTTGGCAGGAACTAGCTGGGCAAGGCCCCAAGCAGCTCTAGACTTGGGTACCCTGGGTGAGGGTTCCTGGAATTGACCTTTTGAGGAGGTGGAAAGAATAAGGAGCGTCCGGGTGGGGGTGAGGGGGAAGCACCAAGAAACAGACTTGGAAAAGCCCCCGGGACCCCCTGACAGGCGCCGTGCTGGCAGCACTCTGCAATCATCCTGCAAGCCAGTGAAGCTTCTGTCCATAAGATCCGTGGGCACCGCAGAGTCCACCAGGAAGCCACGCTGCCGCAGGTGTGGCCCCTCCGAGGTCCCCTGTGAAAGCCACTCACTTTTTACTTAGCGCTGTTTTCAGCCCCTGCCCACTTAGATGCCCTGGGACTCAACGCAGGGCAGCACCTGAACTGTGATCCCCGTCACTTCCCAGGGCGTTGGAGGAGGACCTGGGTTGTCTGTTGCTGTCTCTGTGTGGAGATAGGGGGACTGAACCCAGCAGGGCGCTCCAACCCCACTCCAGCCCCAGCCCCACTCCAGCCCCAGCCCCATCACCTCCTGCCTCCTGAGCCCTCCCCAGGCCTCTGCGCCCAGGGCGCTCCCACAATGTCCCCTCCCGAACCTCCTTCCTCCACCTGCTGGGGTCAAAAGGTGGCCCCAAACTCTGCAGCTCCAACCCCCTCCCCAACCAGCCACCATCTCCGGAAGTCCCCCCTCTGTCCTGCTCTGTGCCAGTGGCCTGGGCCGTCTGCAGCCTCCCAGCGCAGGGCCTTTCGCCCATATCCTGTCGGGTTCCTTGCCTGCTCTGGGTGCTGCTCTCGTAGTGTCCCTGTGTCCCACCCCAGGTCACTCGGTGGCCATGACCGCAGCCTTGCTCCACCACACCCCGCCGCCCTCTCCAGCCTCCATCACTCTGCCCCATCTCAGGGATCTCGGTCACTCCAGTGGTAGCACCTTGGCTCTGGTGCTGGCAGCCACTGCCGCTCCTCTTGACTCATTTCTAGCACTGCCCACCCCCTGGAGCCTCCCCAGGAGGACCGCCATGCCACTCCGGGCAGTACCCCCGACAGTCTCACTTGAAGCCCCACTAGCTGAGCCCACTCCGTGCTGAGGTGAGAGAAAAGCACAAACTGCTTGGCTGTTGTTGTCCAGTGAGACGCTGGTGCTGCCTAGAAATCATGTGACCGACTCTCCTGAGTGGCCCTGGGTGGCCCTGGGTGGCCGTGGAGCCCGTTACCTTGGTAGGTCTGAGGCCCTGCAGGTTGGCCTTCTAGAAGAACCTCCCCATGGAAATCACCATGGCCAGTGCTCAGAGCCACCAAGGCCAGAGAACTGGAGGGCTTGGACCCCGACACCTGTCCCACCTGGGGGAGGACCCAGACCCTCCCCATGCAGAACACTCAGCCAAGGTCCTGAGGCATCACACGGCTCTGAGGTCCAGGCTTCTGCTGGCCCCACGGAGCCACAGTAACCTGAGTATGTGCAGCCCAAAGCCCACTGCCCAGGGCCAGGGCATCTCTCCTGGAGTCCGGTCCATACCATCATGAGACTCAGGAACCTGGACACACACATATGTGTTTATTACAGATCACAGGGATGCCCCTGTCACTTGGGACTTAGTATGCAGAATGTCCCACTGGCAGCTGGCTCTCCCCTGCATACTGTCCAGGCCCCAGGGACCTGTACATCTCTTGCTCTGTGTCCCCAAGTCAAAAGGCAGATGCTGTCAGGGTTTAAAATCAACACATAAAAATCAGTAGCCTTTCCATACAGCAGAAGCATCTGTCCCCTGTCCCCAAACTGAGAAAACGATCCCATATACGAGTGTCATAAAATATATATAAGACTGGCTTCTTATGCGCCACTTATGATTAATACTACACAACTGCATATATGGGATGATGTGTGTGTACGTATTCACAAACTCACATCCGGTGAGAGGTTATCACCAAAATAAAAAAGACTCATGCAACTCAATAGCAAAAGGCAGTGCAGCTTGAAAATGGGCCAAGGACCTAAATAGACACTTCTCAAAAGAAGTCACACCAATGGCCAAGGAGAACGTGAAAAGTACACAGTGGTGCTCAGCATCGCTGGTCACTGGGAGGCGGGACTTAACCACAGGGAGATGGCACTCCTGGCTGTCAGGGTGGCTGTTACCGGAAGGCCAAGAAGACCAGAGACACTGCTCAGCATGTGGAGAAAGGGGACCCTGCCAGGCCACTGTGGGGACGCCAACTGGCACAGCCAGCAAGAGAAACAGTCTGTCCGTCCCCCAGATCTACAGACAGCGCACGTGACCCAGCGGTCTCACTCTTGGGTGCACGGCCAAAGGAAATGAAACCAGGATTTCCAAGGGACATGGGCACTCCTGTGCTCATCGCACTGTTCGGGACAGCCAGGTTACGTGGTCAGCCCAGGCAACTGTCCATGGATGACCACACAAGGCAACGGCTCATCTGCACAGTAGAATGTTATTCAGCCTTGAAAAAGATGGTGCCTGTCACTATGACACACAGAGGAACCTGGCGGCTGTGACACCAAGAGAGCAAGGCCAAGGCACCACGCGCTCACTCCCAGGCGCGTCTGAGAAAACAGTGCTCGAAGAAGCAGAGTAGAGTGGCGGGTGCATACAGGGTAAGGGAGGGGACATGGGACACGGGGTGGGGGGTGTGGGGAGCAGGTTTCTTCTGAAACAGAAGGGGAGAGAGGCCGCCACTGTAAAGGCCACGTAAAGGGTGGGGGCAGGGCTGCACCAACACCAAGAATCCCAGAGCCCTGGCAAGGTCTGAAAGTGGGAGCCTGTGGGCAGACACTGAGAAGTGACCACATGGCGTCCTCCCTACGGTGGCGGTGACACCCCAGGCACTTCCAGGTCCTCGCTCTTCCTGCTGTCCTCCCGGGTTCTGCCTGTGCTCACACGCCAGCCCCACAAGCAGACGCTGGGCGCGGCCCCGGGGGACAGTTCACAATGACCGATTGTCGCCACTTCTGAATCTCTGCACACATCAGACCAGACGTGACCAGAGGAGGCGAAATATGGACCCTGCTGACAACGGACCCGGAGGAGAACACTGAACACTCAACATCTCAGAACAGCGGCGCTGAGTAAAACAGTCACTTAAATACTCTTTCCATACAATGCTGGCATTGGCTAATTAAAACCTCCGTCTTGACCTCTGGTTCTAAGAGATAATCTTGAACATTCAAAAACAACTGAAAAGATGCAAGATGATTTTTAAGTGACAGTAGTTGAAAGTGTGCAAGACCCAGTGGAGGCACGTTCAGATCTTGGGTCCTCTGAGCAGCCCTGGAGCCGGGGCTCAGCCTGCTCTTCTGGAAAGGGTGGGACAGTTTATCTCAGCCGAGTGGGCCCGGCTCTGTCATGGCTACTGTGCAGGGACAGCTGCCGACGGCAGGCAGGCCAGTCCACCCTCTGAGCCACCATAAGACCACAAGGGCAGGCGGTGAGCCCGATTGGCCCACAGGCCACCGATTCCTGGTGGATTGGGTTACCTTCCCCTGATGACGGAGGATGGTGAGCATCTCGGCCCCCCCACGGCCGTATTCTAGCCGGGGAACCGTCTGAGGGGTCTTCCGCCCTCCCTCTGCGTGGCTTGCTCTCTTCCTCTGGAGGTTCTGATGGCTGCTGCTGCAGCCTGGACTCAGTTCCTGTCCCACGCGTGGTTTGCGAACACCTCCCCCAGGCTGCAGCCTCTCTCTCTGCCGTCTTCAGGAACCCTCCACCTAGCAAGTTCTCAGTGCTCATGAGGCCCGACTGGTCCCTCTCGCCTCATGCATCCTGCTGCTGGAGTCAGGCGCAGGAACTATTTCCCAGCCCGAAACGCAGAGACTGCTCTCCCTCTCTCTGATTTTCGTAGTCTCTCTTTCATGCTGAAGCCTATGATCCCCTTGGATGGCAGGGGTGAGGCTTAGGCAGCAAGCAGTCCATTTGTTGGCTCAGGGATGTCCATCCTTGTCCTCCTGGAACATTTGTTGAAAGACTGTCCTACGCCACTTAATGGCTTTTGCACATTTGTCAAAAATCAATGAAGCAGGGCTGGGAATACAGCTCAGTGGTAGGGAGCTTGCCTACTATGCCTGAGGTCCTGCGTTCAACATCCAGCACCACAAGAAAGAACAACTACAAAAAAATTTAAAATAAAACAGAAAGGTTGAGTGTCCCAGAGAACATTTGGTGCCGTCAGTAATGCTGAGTGCATTTTTAAAGAAATCAATTAAGTGTGTTAACATAGAACTCTTTCTGGGTCTTCTATTCTGTTCCATTGATCCCCGTTTATCCTTCTGCCAATACCACACTTTCTTGCATACTGTAATGATAGAAAAAGGCAATATGGGGTAGAGTAAATCCTCCCACTTTATTCTTCTTTGTTTATTGTAGCTATTTGAGGGCCAGAGCTTTTCCATATAAATTTTAGAATACATCTCTGTCTACAAAATATACTCAGGATTTTGATAGAAATTGCATTAAATCAAGGATAGGAGCATAGCCCAGGGGTGGAGCACTTGTTTAGCATGCACGAAGCTCTGGGTTCAATCTCTACACTGAAAAAGAAAAGGCATTACTATAGATTAAATCAGGGGAAAATTGACATCTTTATTATGCTAAATATTCTCATCCATGAATTTGGGATGCCTTTCCAGGTCTTTTAAAAAATGTCTTTCATTAATATTTTGTAGTCTTCTGTATATAGATTCTGCTCATTTTTATTAATTATGTACTTAAGTATGTCATTATCTTTGTAATGATTATAAATGATATTGTTTTTTAAAATGGGTTATGTGTATGCATCGTTAGTATATGGAAATGTGGTTTTTATGAATTGATGTTGTATCCTGTGATCTTACTGAGCTCACTTATTGATTTTAGAAGTTTTTGTGGATCCTTGAGACTTCCTACATAGACAATCATATTATCTGACAAGATGGGGTATTTTAATTTCTTTCTTTACTGTGTAAATGCCTTTTATTTCTTTTTCTTGCCTTATTGCAATGGCTAAAGTTTCTAATACTATGCTAAATAAGAGTGGTGAGAGCAGACACCCTTGTATTATTCCTAATCCTTGGCAAAAAAAAAAAAAAGAAAGAAAAGAAAAAAGGCCAGTTGGTCTAGTCTTAAAACCTTCAAAACTGTGAGCCAAAATAAATCTTTCCTCTTTTAAAGTTGATTATCTCAGTATTTTGTTACAGCAGTGGAAAATCATTTTTACCAAATGTTCAATGTGAAGAGGTCAGATCAATTGTATGCTATTTGTATGTGTGTATGTGTGTGCTTTTTTATTGGCCAAGTCAAGATTTAACTACTGATCAAAACAATGAGAGTGTATGGGGTCACCATTTTACTCTGGCTGCACAAATATTTGGGGTAGTATTGGGCTGCTCAATCGCTGTGCACCACCCTAGGTGGAATGGGTGTCAAGAACCCACACCAACTGCTTGTTTTTTCTCCTTGAGTAAGTTCCTGATTAAATACCTGTTCTAGCAGTTTGGATGTGTAAACCTTTAACAACGACTGGAAATATGTTATTTTCAAGTATATACAGAACATTTACAGCAAAGGCCATAGCTTTGGGTCATCAAGCAAATGTCCACACATTTCAAAGGATCAAAAACAGAATAAGTGTTCTGACCACAATGCATTTAATAATGTTTTAAAAGTAATTAGAAAAACTCCATGCGCCACCCATGGGTGCCAAGTGGCCTCCCAGAGGGGCAGGGCCCAGCAGGGGCTGGCTTTAAGCTCTGTTGAGGCCACTGGGTGTCCAGCCCTGAGGAATAGAGCTGCTCCCTAAGGCCCCTGCGTGCTCCCATTGAGGCCACTCTGGTCACACACCTGCTGTACCAGGCCAGGGTCATCAACCCTCAAGGCTGGCTGGTGTCACTCGGCCAAGGGATTTTGTCCCCTTGGTCATTTGGTGAGTTATAAGATCCTCATGCCTAATGCCCTCAAAGGAGATTGTCCCCAGGCCCCTCCCTAGGCCACCTGGTCCTCCACCTTCCGAGCCTCAGCCCTTTCAGGCCCCTGAACAGGGGGCCAGCCAGGTCACTTACCAGGCCCACGGGTCACATGTGTCCTAACTTGGGCCACTTTCCCCCACTGCAAACCATGAGGACCATTGTCCAAAGCTCCGTCCACCAGGAGGACTGTCTTCTCCTGAGGCTGCAGCTCCTCTGCCACTCCAAGCTCAGGGTCCCTGCATGTGGGCCGAGGGAGGGACCCTGGTGTGCTGCATTTCTCTGCACTAACAACAACAAACTACATAAAAAAGAAAAGAAATAAAACCTATTTACAATACCTTAAAAAAGGATAAAATACTTAGGAAGGAATTTAACCAAGGAGATAAAATATCTTTACACTGAAAAATGTAAAACAAATAAATGGAAAAATACCCTGTGTTCATGGATTGGAAGAATTGATGTCGTTAAAACATCCATAATACCCAGAGTGAGACAGAGATTCAATGTGGTCCACATTGAAACACCAGGGCTGCGTTTATGGATTTATTTCGTTACTGGGGATTGAACCCCGGGCACTGGACCACTGAGCTACATCCCAGCCCTTTTTATTTTTTATAAAATAAAACTTGCGATCCTCCTGCCTCAGCCTCCTGAGTCCCTGGGGTTACAGGCACATGCCACTGTGCCAGGCTGTCCAATGTCCTGAGACTTGTATGGCACCACAAAAGACCCTGAATAACCAAAATGAATCCTGAGAAAGAAGAGCAAGACTGGGGCGTCGTGTTCCCTGATTTCAAACAACTGTCAAACTGTCGGGGTGAAAGCAGTGTGAAACAGATCGACAGGACAAAGGAGAGCCGGGAAGAAACCCCACACACGTGGTGGGACAATCTGCGACAAGGGTGACAGGAAGAGAGGACAGGAAAGGGCAGTCTCTTCCATAAGGGATCTGGAGACGCAGGTATCCACACGTGGCAGACAGAAGAAAACCCAGGTGGGACTGGGAGCCAGAAAACGCCTCCAAGAAGACAAAGGAAGGGCTTGGGGGCCTGGCCTGGGCAGCGAGTTTTGGATTTGGCCCCAAAGAACCAAAAGGAAAGCAAAACTAGACAGATGTCTCTGCCCAGAGAAGCCTCTGCGCAGCAGAGAGAGCCATCCGCAGGCCAGGGGCCCCGGGAGTGGAGAGCGAGCCTGGGCGCCCGTGGCCTCACTAGGGCAGCTGGGGGCTGGGAGCCACGCAGCTCTGCAGCTAAATAACCCAGTGGCCTTGTGAAGCCAGCCCAGGACCTGAGTAGGTATTTCCTAAAAGAGGGGACCAGCAGGTGAACGAGGTCGGGCTAAGCCTCACTGACCAGGGAAACGCAAACCAAACCACAGGAGAGAACCAGTGCGGGGGCTGTGACAAGGACATTCTCACACACCTGCCTGTGGGAACGTCACTTGTTCTGGTCATTGTGGAAGACAGGATGGAGTTGTGCCAAAAAATAAAAAATACTTAAAGGAAATGAAGATAGTCCATGGTAGGGCGGCTTCCCGTGTTCCGAGCAGCACTGTTGACCCAGACAGGACACAGAGGCCACTGAGGCTCCTCAGGGAGCAGGGATAAGGTGGTGCATACATGGAGTAGAGCACTGACCATCCTTAGAGAAGGAGCAAGTCCTGTTCTCTGCTCCTGGCCTTGAGATGTGACTGCCCTTCCCACATGTGCTCCTGCCACTGCCACCTGGCATCCTCATCAGAGGCCCAAGCCAATGGGGCCACCTGGTCTTAGACTTGAACCTCCAAAGCTGTGAGCTAATACGGAACACGCCTCTTTATTTAGTTAGTTGCCTCAGGCATTTTGTCATAGTAACACACACCCCGCCAGTACAGAACACTGGCACTGGAGGCTGGAGCACTGGAGGGGCCTTGGGGAGCAGCTGCAGGAGGAGGTGGGGTAATTCAGTGGAGCAGGTGACACCTAGCAGGTAATGCGCGCCCAGCTGGAAGCTGGGCCCAGCAGGAAGCTCAGAAGCCTGGATGCTGTCGGAGGGGGGACTGCAGAGCACATGTGGATCAGGGAGTGAGAGGTGCCCCGCTTGGAGGCGTACGGCTGGCCCCTCACTTCCCTCTGGCCAGGCTCTGAGTGCCCACGTGTGGGACGTGTCCAGGAAACACATGGACTCAATGGTCTCAAGGTGGACAGGGAACTCGGGAACAGGTAAGTCCCAACAGGTAAGTGAAACCCCGCCTTAAGGAGCGCCTCTTCCGTGGAGGAACTCAAGGTCAACAAAGTGCGCAATTCCCTGGCGCTTACTGCATGCACAAGGCTGTCCGGACACCCCTGCCATCTGCCTCCACGAGCCACCACCTGTCCCGGCGAGGCAGTCACGCCAACCCCCACCTCTGGCCACCTCTGATCTTCTTTCTGTCCCTGTGGATTCGCCCGTTCGCAGAACCGTCCCCTGTGCCCGTGTGTGGCCAGCTACTGGGTTGGAGCGCGGGGTCCCCGTGCGCTGGAGACCCGCGGTGTTCGTCCTCCCCACGGGCCTCTGGGTAGGTCCCTCACTTCGGCCCTCGTGGCGGCGCTTCTGCTGACCCAGGCCTGCTTCGGGGCGCTGGGGACACCAACCAGTCCCTGCGGAGGGGCCCGTGGGACGCGCTCGCAGTCCAGCTGCGCCTCGGCCTCGGGTGAGCCGCGGCTCCCGTGCGCGGCGCCGTCCACCTGCTGGGCTTCCCTTCCCGGAACTAGGTTGGAAGGACGAGGACCTCACGGCGACACCCACAGCCTGACGGCCAGCGCGGAAGGCCTCTCGGGTCCGAGTCCCCGAGAGCAGCTCGGGGAGGAACCCCGGCCTCGCCCTCCGCTCGGGCAGGGGAGCCCACAGTCGGGAGAAGGAGGAGGGAGGCGGCCTGCCCCGGGTCCACCTGCGGAGGAAGCCCGGCCTCCTGCCGTGGCGTGGTCTGGACACCAGAGGGCGCCACGAGAACGGCGTTGAGCGGGACCCGCGGCGGTGCGCTCCAGAGCGGGCTGGGCCCGAAGACGGCCTCGGGCAGCCGGAGGGCGCAGCTCAGGAGAGCAGTGAGGCCGACCAGGTGTGAATGCCACCCCCGAGGTGGGCTTCCCTCCCCTCCCTGCCTTCCCCCCTCCTCCGTCCCTCCCTCGCCCCCTCCCCGCTGCCCAGGGTGAAGGGTTCAGCCGCTTTCTCCAGGTTGGAATCCTTGACATACATCCTCTTTTTTTTTTTAAATTCCCCCCTCCCCAAGCTTCACTAATATGACTTGCATCTTTTTCTTTTCACGTTTTGTAGTTGTAGGTAGCGGTGGGATTTGTTCCTGTGCGCACACACGCAGTGTAGCAGTCTGATCCGGCCAGAGTCCTTCCAGGGCTTCCCTGCCTCTTTCCCTTAAAGTCCCCATGAAGAGGTGGCTCTGAGAGGGGCCTCAAACACTCACAGAGACCCCCCCCTTGCTCTGAAGCATTTCAGGAATCTTCCCAGAAGCGCAGGGGAGCCTCAGGGTCTCTCTCTACAAGAGATGCTGGGCCTAGAGCCCACTTGCAGTCTGGGCACAAATGGCCCAGAAATGTGGGGTGTGGGTTCAAGTTGTCAGGACACTGATCATCCTGGGCACCCTCTGGCCACGGTGCCCAGACCAGGCCTTGGGCCTAATATCTTGAGAGTCCTGATGGGGAAGCCACAGAACTGTGCCTTGTCTGGCCCCAGTAGGGCCCTGGGACCCCTGGCCAGTTCGCTGGTTCCTGTCTGGCTGACCTCCTAGCTGTGCCCCCAGACCCTACCCCCTGGCAGCTGCTCCCAGACCCCCCAGCAGCAGGTTTCTGGATTCTGCCCTCCCTCTCCTGGAGGGTCAAGGCCAAGGCCACGTCACTGTTGGGTAAGGTTGGGTTGGCATTGTGCAAGGTGGTGGCTCTGGCTCTCTTGTGAATCCTTCTGATTAGCAGGTGCGCGTGCCTGTGAGGCCCTCCTCCCCAGCCTCCAGGCTGGCTGTCCTTCTTCATTTGGTTAGGACTTGCAAGTGGGTCCATCTTTTTTTTTTTAACATTTATTTTTTAGTTTTCGGTGGACAGGCGAGCGCGCTACTGCTTGAGCCACATCCCCAGCCCAAGTGAGTCCATCTTTATTCTGAGGGCTTTCACCTCTGATAGAGGATGGCCGGGCAGTGATGGCAGGACACTGGAGAGGATCAGCTGTTCTGAGAGTCAGTGTGCGCCATAGGCAATGAACAAGGGTCACCTGAGAGCGGTCCTCTGCTGGTCAGCCCCTGTTCCAGGGCATTCTTGCTGTGAAAGAGCCTGGGGTAGGGTGTGCAGGCTGCAGGGGAGGCCTCCTGTCCAGGTCCAGCTTGGAACAGTGGGGGTTCTGAGGCCGGCAGCGGAAGCCTCTCTGGGGAAACTTTCAAAATGCAGAGCCTCAGTCTGTCCAGACCTGCTGACTCAGAATTGTGGGTCCCAGCAATCTGTTACCTTTAAACTTGAAGTGAGAGTCACCTGACATAAAATTAGCTATTTGAAGTCCACAATTCGGTGGTATTTAGTAATATTCGAACACTCAATGTTCCACTCTTTCTATTCCCCCAAATTTTTATTTTTCATTGACAAAATTATATATATATATATATATAGTGTACAATGTGTTTTGAAATGCATGTACATGCATGTACACACCCACACATATACACACACATTGTGGATTGGTAATTCAAGCTGATTTACAGACATTACCTCACTTGGTTTTCACTTAAAGCATGGGGCTCATTCTGACAGGTTCCTGTGTGCTCATAACATGGTCTGCCCCGCTCAGTCCCCAGTACATCATCTCTCCCTCCCCCACCATCCCCTACCTCGACTTTATTTTATTTATTTTAAATTGGAGCTTTATAGTTATATATAAAATTTGAATGCACTGTGAACTACTTTTCAGTCAAAAGTCTCTCCCTTAACAATTTCAAGTTTGCAAATACATGGCTGTTAGTTATAGTCCCCACATCCCCATAGACCTAAACGTTTTCAGCACCCAGGAGGACACCCTGCACCTCTCAGGACCCGTCCTCTGTCCCCCAGTTATCGACCCCTCTGGCCTCTTCTCTGTGGATTTACCCACCTGGGGTATTTCACCTACACGGTGTCACACCATGTGTACCCTTTCTGGCTTCTTAGTGTCTTAGCTTCTGAGGTTCGTGTGGGTTGTGGTGTAGATTGTCCCCGCAGACACCCAAACCCAGGGTGCTCCAGTCCTGTACACGTGCAGAACCACGTGGAATCCCCGGGGTACTTGAAACTCTCCCTAGATGACACATGATACCTAATACAGCACCTGCAGGTGCTTGTTACAATGTATTTTTTAGGAAATAATAACAAGGGAAAAACTGGGTACATGCTCCCTGCAGGCACAACATTTTCTCTGAGTGGTTTTGATGCTCTGTTGGCTAAAACCAAGGACACAGAACCCACAAACATGGGGTGGCAACCTGCAGCGTTGACTGTTTTAACCTTTCCAAGTGTGTGATACGGAGGCCCCCATGTGTTCAAGGTCCTGCGACCACTATTTCCGGGACTTTTTCTTCATCCCAGACGAGAACATGGCACCCAGTAAAAGGTAACGTGCCCCCCGTCTGCTGCCCGGCAGCCTCGAGAGGCTCTCTTTATCTTAGGTTTGTCTGGCTGAGGTGCCTCTCAGACGCAGAGCCCCACAGTGTTTGGGATCCGGTTCCCTTCACTCAATGTGCTGTTTTCAAGGTTCTCACGTGCATCAGTGTTCCATCCCTTCCTCGGGCCGGGCATCATTCCGTCAGGTGGGCCTGCCCCATCTGCGTGTCCACTCCTCCCCTGGTGGGCCCTGGTGGACTCTGGGTTGTTTCCACCTCCTGGCTGCTACAGTACTGCCGTGAGCAGCTGAGCTTTCAAACAACGGCCGTATTTGTAGATGGTGCCTTTGAAGATGTCTGGGATGTTGGGTGGTGGGTCCTAGAAGGTGTGGGGCTTGAGTCGGGGGCACATCGAGAGGTAGCCCCGTGGTGGAGCTGCAGGGAAATGCAGTCATGGGCAGGCCCTGCAGGTTCTGTTGCTCAGAGAGGAGGCAAGGGGTGTTAGAAGCTGCCACCCACCAGCTCCCAGCCCTGGACCCCAGCCCTGGGGCAGCGCTGGCCTGAGTCTGATTTCTAGTTTCTCTTGTTGCCGCTCTAGAGACTGAAGTTCAGGTCTCCTACTTTTCTGTTTTCTAGTTCAGGGTCAGAGATCTTTGCAAGGTACAGGAAATAGGTGCCCACCTCTATGGGCAGCACCAGGAACTTGGAACTTTGGGTGGAGAAAACCTTGCAAGCTCAGCACGTGGTAAATGCTGGATGGAGCATGCAGGAGCCTGGGGAACCCCCGGGGGGACTAAGGTGCTGGTACCTAGGATGGAACTGGCCACCTGAAGAAGGGGTGAAGGGCACCCCAGCCTTAATCAGCAAGCCCTGGAGGCGCTCTGGATACGAGTCTAGGGCACAAGGGACAAGGCTGGGGCAGGTGGCAGGATTCAGGGCAGGGGACTGTTCCAGCCGTGGGGTGAACACACGTGGACTGGCCTGGAGGCCAGCAGCTGGTGTGCTTGTCCTCAGTAGAGGCGGACGGGGGTGTTGCAGAGGGGAATGCTCAGATGGCTCCTGACTTACACCGGCCCAATTTATGATTTTATGACTTACGATAGTGGGAAGGCAACACTCATTTTGTAAAAGCCAAACTTCAAATTTTGAATGTGGATTTTTTCCCCCAGGCTAGTGATATGTGGTCGGAGCTGCTGCTCAGTGCTGGGCAGTGGCAGCCAGGGGATCTCGAGGGCAACAGCCGGCCCTTGATAGTGTGCACATTGCTGAGAGTGGACGCGGGGTGGGGTGGGTGCACTTAGCTGCATTCTGGGACACTGTGTCTGCAGCAGGCGGAAGCTGTCACAAGAGCCTCTGTGTTAATGTCCTGCTGCTGTAACAAAGGACCTCAAGCTGGGTGGTCTGAAACTTTGGAACAGGTTTTCTCATGGTGCTGTAGAAAGGACGGCCCACTCGAGGTGCCAGCTCTGCCATGCATCCCCTGAGACAGGGACCCTCCCCGGCCTCTCCCTGCTGCTGGCTGGGGGGGTCAGCTGCTCCTCTGCTTGCAGCTCTGTCTCCGACCTGGTTCTCGGTGTGCTCCTCTCCTGTGTGGACACCACGCTTCTCCAGTGTGACCTCAAGCTCACCTGCTTTCTAATGACATCTGCAAAGACCCCATTTCCTAATGATGGCACATTCACAGGCACCAGGGGGTAGGATTTCACACACACCCTCCCCCCGTGGACCCTGTTCAACCTCCGCAGATCACAAAGGAAGGGGAACTGAAGATGACTGGGCTGGAGGGGACAGTACCTGTCCCTGAGAGCAGGATCTGCAGGTTGAGGGAACTGGTGCAGGCCACTTTGACATGTTGGGTTGAGTGGTCACTCCTGGAGATGTCCGGGAGGCAGCTGGACATGACATGTGGTCAGGAGTTCAGAGGAGAGCACCGGGCTGGGAGAGGCGGTGAACCCTGTGTGTCTGGATGCCATGAACAGTTATGAGACCGAGGAGTGAGGAGGGCAGAGCTCGGCAGAGCACGGAGTGGGGGGGTGTCCAGGGGTGAGCAGAGGAGGAGGACCAGGGCAGGGAGGTGGGAAGGTGGCTATGGGAGTGTGTCCTGCAAGCAAGGGGAGAGGCCTTCTAAGCAGGAGCAGGGAGAGGGAGAGAGCCACATGCAGCAGCAGAAGTGCTCACCAGGAGGACTGAGGTGCTGGCTGCTCAGGTGGGAGGCACCTAGGGCTGTGGGGTGCAGGGAGCCGGTCACCAGAGCTAGAGGGAAGCACACCAGGAGGCAGTGGGCAGAGCACGCAGAGCAGAGCCGGACTCCTGCCACCAGGGGGCGCTCGGCACCAGCCCATCTGAAACAGTCCAAAGGAGGCCGGTGGAGAAATTGCTGGGTTCCCAGGGAGCAGGGGAGGCCCTGCCACCAAGCCCACTGCAGGGTGGGGCTGACTCAACTGTACGACACAATTAAAGGAAAACCGCTCTTTTAGGAGAGTCAGTGACCTCAAGATTAGGACCCTTAGGGTTGTGGAGCTGGAAGAGGAGAGACATTTAGGCTCATCCAGGAAGAAAGACTTGGAGGGGAGACAGGCGATCAGCTGGCCCGCTTCTCTGGAGAAGTGTGTGGGTCTAGGTGCATAGTAGGGATCCCTAACTAGATGTGAACCAGCGTGGACAGCCGTCTTCGTCTCCCCCTAGGAAATGTCTCCAAGGAAGAAAAGGCTCACAGATCCCAGAATACAGCATGAAAGCAGCCGGGGAGCCAGAGGGTGGTCTGGCTCCTGGGGGAGGAGGGCAGCCTTGGAGAGGAGGTGGGACTGCCCTGGTCTGCTCTTCGGGAGGGAATCAACGGATCACAGGAGTCTGTTCCAAGCCGAGCTCACCTTCCCAGGGCTTCAAGCCTAAATTCAGAATGAGCCGTTTCTATTTGCCACGGGACCCCCACAGATGGACTTAACAGCTGGTGACAGGTCGGAAACAATGTTTGCAATGTCCTCAAACCAACAAGGGTTAAGAGCCGTGTGGGAGAGAGCTTCCTACACAGCAACAACCACAAGGCCCCAGCCCCTGGGAACCCTGAGATCCTCTGAGAAGTGGGCAGCCTCACTGATTGGAAGCACCAAGGCTAATGGGAACATGAGGAGGAGCTCAGCATCACGCCCAGAAATGCAAACCACCTGCAGGCCTGGGGCCTCACCGCTGGTCAGATATGGCAGGTTTGGGAAGAGAGGGAGGGTCAGCACCTGCCACCTACCACTGCTGGCGAAGGCAGGTGCTGAGCTGGTGGGACTGATGGGATGGAAGAAGGTGGGCTTCATGCCCAGAGACCCATGGTGCCACCGTGCCCTTAACCCGAGACCAGTGGAAAGAGGTCATGGCGACATTGTCAGTGACAACCGTGGGTTGGCTCCTGGGCCGGGGATTAACAACAGGGCAGAAGCCATAAACTATCCCAAAAGCAGGCAGAAGGAGACGCTAGGGGCTGCACACCTGGTGTGACCTGAAGGTAGCCAAGTACAGCCCAATGCACACCCACGGATGGATTGAGCCGTCCCCATGGTGAGGCCTGGAGGGTGGCAGGGCAGAGCAGAGGGCCTCAGTGGACCACAGAAGGCTAAGTGCCACAAGCTAAAGCTAGCAGCTCAGCTCTTTGCACCAAGATCCAAATGGAGGAAAAGCCCAGGCCTCTGGGAGACTGTTACCCGAGGGGCCTGCCCTCCGCACCCGACCTGTCACCTGGCACTGCCCAGCAAGCAGGGAGTTTTCATCTCACCCTGCTGAGTTGGGGATTCAGTAGGGAAAGCTAATCACCTCCCTGTAACGGAAGCCACCTTCGTCGAGGTGTTTACTGGACTCCTGACATTTTGAGGCCTGGTTTCTGACGCCACCGTTAATGGGTCACAGGTCAGGTGAGTCTCCAGGCGGCCAGGGTCTGATGGTGGGAATTGTGTACCTGGGCCTCTAGAAGGACAGGCCCCTGGGCGGAGGATGTCTGGAGGTTTCCAGAGGAGGGGAAGCTGCAGAGGGGTGGTAGTCAGGTCCAAGTTCAGGGCTCATTTGTGGTGAGATCCGGCCGCCTTCTGGGGCGGGCCGCTCTTCCCTCCACCAGGGAGGTTCCACCTGGGCAGTGCTTTCCCTTCTGTGTTCCAAGGTGAGACGGGCCACTGCTCTTCTCCAGGGCAATCCTGGGCAGGAGTCTGCCTAGGGGAGGGCAGAGCAGCAGTTAGGATCCAGGGCAACTTCAAGTTCAGCCATGGTCTGGTCGGAACGACACGGGGCAGGTGTGGGCAGGTCCCGCAGGGCCCAGCAGGCAGCACAGAGGAGAACCACTGCCCTCTTTCTGAGAGGTTTGGCGTTGGCTGCAGGTGTTTGGAGAGCCTCTCCACACTAATCTCACTGCAGCCTGCCTCCAGGGACCCCGTGGGCATTCCAGTGCAGTGATAGCAGATCCTGTTTCCCACCTCTGCCCAGGTGGAGTCTGAGTTCCCTCCCCTTGAATCTGGGCACTCTCTTGACCATGGCAGAAATATTACTATGTGACTTCCCAGGTCAGGTCACTGTTTCTACCTGGTTCTCTTGGGAAGCTGGATTCCAGCACCTGGCCATGCTGTGAGGAAGCCCAATCAGACACGTGGACAGGCCCCATAAGTGGCTGCCCAGTGAGGTCTCCATTGACAGGTGGCATCAACCGCTGGATGGGTGAGTGAAGGGTCCTCAGATGACGGCGGTCCTCCTGTCTTCCAGCTGAAGACTCCTTCACTGGGGAACCTCGGTGCCACTGTGCCTGGTCTGGAATCTGGCTCCACAGAGTCTGCCAGCAGAATAGTGCAGTTTAATGCCACTAAATTTAGAGTTGATTGTTATGCAGGAATAGACAAGCAGAACAAGAGGATGTTGGAACAGCGAAAGAGACAGGAAGGCAGAAATGGTCCTAATGAGGAGCAGGATGCTGACACAGTAGGGGAGAGGAGCTGGCAGTGGGTGTCACAGATGGATGGACAATCGGAAGACAATGTGCTGTCCATCAAAATAAGACCCTGGGAGAGGGACTAGAAAAGACCGTCTTTGGGCTTTGCACACGTTGGTGGATACTGTGGGAGGTTTGGGGAAAGTGTGAAGTCTTTAGGGCCCAGAAGGAGCAGCCCACCCAGGAGAGGACATACAGTGGTAGAGGAGGAGAAAGCAGGGCAGGTCTTTGGAGCCAGCACACACCAAGGGAACAGGAAGAGAAGGAGGAAGAGCCAGCCGGAGAGTCCAGAAAGGTTGGTGGAAAACCAGGGGACGGGGCCAACGGCGTCTGGTGCCCAGAGAGGTGGCAGGGGAGCTGGGGGAGAAGCAGCCTTGGCTTTGACAACAGAGAGTGCCAGTCTGGCTTCAGGCCACTAAAGGTCATCTCAGATGCCCTCCTCAGGACGGGTTTCTGGTCCTTACGCTGGGCAGCCCCAGCCCAACTTCGCACGCAGGCTGCCCTGGGGATGCTTTTGCTTGCAAACATGTTTTGCATGTTGTATTTTATTCTGGGAATAGTCCCAGGAGGTTGGAAGTTCTTACTGAGGAGGAGCCCAGGTCTCCGGCGGGCGGTTGTGCCACTTCCATGGCGCAGGGAGCCCAGGGGAGCAGCCGGTCCCACGTCGCTAGGAAGCGGGAGCCGTGGAGCCCCTGGAGGCGAGCATCTCGGAACCCCGGGGCCAAGGACCCCAAGAAGCTCAGGGTCAGTGCCTCCCGAGGGTGGGCCGGGGAGCTGGGAGGGGCCAGCCCAGGTAGGAGCAGCTCAGGGACCGGGCAGCGTGGCCCCGGGGCGGCTCCGGACCCTGCACTCCACAGCCTCGCGGTGGCGATTTGCAGCCCCGCTGTGCCCACCGCTCGCTGGCCTTCAGCGTGTTCGCAGAGTTGAGCCAACACTGCATCCAGAAGGTCTTGGTCCCCAGCAGCTGCTTCCCTCTCCGTGGGTCACCTCCTCCCCTGCCCAGCCGCTGGCCTCCCGTGTGGGCTGGGTGACAGTCCTTCCCTGAGCTCGCAGGTGGCTGGGAGCTGGGCAATGGGGGCGAGGAAGGGTTCTGGGCCCAGATGGTGGTGCGGGCAGCACATCGGGTGAGTGGGCTGGGTCACCGTGTGTGGTTTAGGTCCTGCCTGTTCTACTATAATAATAATAAACCAGGGACAGCCCGCCGCTGACCCATGCTGTCCCCTGCTGTACCACTTCACACTGCTGTCCACTCTCTGCTAACCCAGGACCATCTCAGGGCTCGAAGGGCAGGGCAGACCTGGAAGGAAAGCAGGATGGGGGTGGTCTCCTCCACCTGACATGTCCTGCCCATTTGGCCCTGTGGTGGCCGGGGCCTCCTCTGAGGCACCAGAGGGACATGGAGCTCTTTGTCCTGAATCACCTGGCCTCAGAGGCCTCCCTCTGCGGACGTCTTGGCCCTTCCTGTCCTCATCTCCTTTGGACCCTTGGAATTTCTAAGCCTGTCTTCAAAGCATCCTCCTCAACAGACCCATTTTATTTTTAATGGTGACCCTTCAGACTTCCTTTCGTCTATTATCTTCCTCTCGATCCTCTGTGTGCAGAGGACGCCGATCCCTGGGCCAAGGGACGCCAAGCAACCCCTGGGCTAGCTCCCTGGCTTGAAGAGAAGGCTCTTCATTCATTAACTTACTCCTCAGGTACCTGCCACGTGCTGGTGACAGGCTTGGGACTAAAGTGCAAAGACAAATTAGACTCGGCTTCTGTCCGTAAGGCTCAGAGCCTGGTAGATAATAATGCTGATGAAGTTGATCGATGTCTGTATCTGTGGCATTGAGGTGAGCCCTTCATTAACCCGTGAGCGGCCCTCTGAAATGGGTACCATGTCTCATACTCATCGTTCAGGTAAGACCCAGAGTGTTGTGGTAATTCGAGTTGCAAGTGGCGGGTCCTGTCTTCACACGCCTGCGGTCCCATCCCAAGTCAGGGATCCTAGCTTTGTGTTAGAGCGTCTCCCAGGGGGACTTCTCTAGTCCTGTCCAGGGAGCACCAGGACCCAACAGGACATGAGGGTCTCAGCCTCGCAGCTCTGGTTTCCTCAGATGGTATCTGGGGACATCTCTGGTGTGGGACGATGTATTCCCCAAAGGCGTCTGCCTATCTCCTTGGGGTGAAGAAGTCTATAAGGGTTCCTAGGAGAAACCACGCGACTACCCCACACCACCTGCCAGCACCTCAGCTTTGTTCCCATGCAGTCCTGGGAGCTATCGAGATGGGTGGATGAATTTGCCCAGGTCCTCTGCAGCAGTTCAGAGCCAGGGGTTTTGCTGGCTGCAAATACACCTCAGGCTAAATCAACCCGTTCTTCTGACCTCCTTCTTTTAAAGGGGCCACACTGGGGGCTACACTTCCATCTGGTGACAACAGAGAGGGCACCCTCTCTAAATTCAGTGCACACTTTGGTTTTGCAGTGCTGGGGATCAAATCCAGGGCTCGTGAGGCGAGGAGGGCACCCACACTGAGCACACCCCACCCTCATGGGCTTTATCTGACTCCGCCAGACTGCCCTGGGCTTCCATTCAGGTTTGACCCTTGCCAGCTCTGTGTCCTTTATATAATCTCCGCTAAGTATCTGAAAATGCTCCTGGAAGTCTTATCTGTGACAATCAGGTGCTAATGTCCCTGGTTTCCTGCTTTGAAACCCAGAGCATGGGCACTGAGAGGTCTGGAAGTCATTATTCAAGTCACACCACCCATTCGCTCTTGATGAACCACGTTCTTCACCTTTCAAAGCTCGAAAACCAGCCCTGAAATGTGAGAACACAGGTAGGAAATGAGGGAACACAAACAGAAAATAAAAAGCCATTGTGGAAAGAGCTGGCATGGCTCTGAGGACATTGGTTGCTGTCACCCAAGACACTCAGGAGGCCGGTGGAGCTTTTCTCCAGCTCTCTAAGGGGTTTGGGATGTTATCTACATGTATGAGGGGAACACACCTGGGGACATCTGGGGTGCAGGACTTCTAAGGTTCACCCTGGAGAGGGGGCATAGAATCTGGTGCCCAAGGTCACCCCTGAGGGGTAGCAGTGAGATCTGATGACGTGTTCACCAGGGGAACCACATTTTGGGGACTTTCTGGTGAAGCTGCTGCAGGTCAGCGCTGCTCAGACTTCAGGGTGCACCTGGGTCTCCTGGAGATGCTGTGGAGCCCAAGCTCTGGTGTGGTCACACGGGACAGGGCCTGGACTCCACATTCCTAACAGACTCCTGGGTGGTGTCCAGGCAGCTGGATCAGCAGCAGTGTGTCAGGATGATAGGACAGTTTGTGCAAATAGTCCCCAGTGTGCGATGGATGGACTTAGGGCTTTTTTACTTTAGGATGGTGCCAAAGCAGTGAGCGTTCCTTAGAAACTGTGCTCTGAACTTTGATCTTTTCCCTGACCAACGATGTGCGGTGTGATACCTCCTTGTGATGCCCGGGCTCCCGGCTGCCACTCCATCACGGGGTGATCAGCGACCTGGCAGGTGCTCTGGACCTCGGCAGCAGAGCAGGTGTGTGAAGCACATTTTTGACATGCGATGTTTTCGGTTTACGATGGGCTTACGGGAGCCAGCCTGTCGTGAGACAGGAGCATCTGTCTGGAGATTAGAACTGTCGTTCTGTAGTGTGACAATCCTGTGAGTGCCGAGGCCACGATTTAACAGCTGAAGAAAGCAAGAATCTGATGGGGTGATATTTAGGTGATGCATTTGAGGGGAGCCAGCAAAAAGGTAGGAAGCCCTGGTAGGAGCGTGAAGGGCTAGAGTCTGTCTGTCCAGGTGTGCATGGCTGGACAACATCAGGTGTCCAGGCAGACACACCAGGACTGTGGCTGGCCACCTTAGCAAGTGCAGATGACCGAAGAAAGCATGTGCCAACATCACCCTCTGTGTCCCCAATCTTACCCCTGCCCCCCGTGTGACTTTGTACCGAGCACCACCTGAACCACCCCACTTCCCTGAACTGATACTGCCCTTTGGTGCGTTGCCTGCAATATCCAATTATGGAACCGTTGATCCTGCACATGCGTCTCTGTCTCTAGGCATCCGTCAAACACTGAGGTGTTTGTCAGGGACAGAAGATGGCCTGGATGGCTGCACCTGGCGGGGTGGTGGGAAGCACTTGTGGATTTAAACAGATCTCTTGGTGCTTTTTAATTAAGTGCATCCTGAATGTGGCCCAGATGGATTCTGTGTCTTCTTTTATCAATAAGTAGGCACTAACGGGTGAATTCATTGCACAGGGACGTATGGAGCACCACTGCATGCTGGGGCTTTGCCAAGCATTGGAAATACAGTGGGGGGAACGCCCCCGTGTGAGGCAGAATGGAGGAGCATTTGCACCCACAGATCCATAGTTGTCATCATGCTGAGGGCTTTGAAGAGAAGGTCAGGACTAACCCAGGCAGAGGGAGGCCTGGGGCCGAGCCCACAGGAGGCAGCAACTGCAGCGTGACATGGAGGGCCAGGTGTCCTGAGTCCAAGCCCCGCCCTCACTCCTGCAGCCTCTGTGTGGACTAGATTGTGCCTCCCCCCCCCCACATTAATGTGTCCAAGTCCTAACCCCAGTGCAGTTGCTTTCCAGATGAGGTCTTTAAAGACATGACAAGGTTACATGAGGTCATGAAGTGGGTCCCATCTAATAGGACAGGAGGCCCGCAGAATGCCTGTGTGTAGGGAAAGGGCCATGTGAGGATACAGCAAGAGAGAGGTCACCTGCAAGCCCAGGAGAGAGGCCTTGGAAGACGCCATACCTGCAAATGCCTGGCCTTGGCCTTCCAGCCCCCAGAACTGAGAGAATGTAAGTTTCTGTGTACTAAGCTCCCAAGGCAGGGGCATTTTGTCATAGCAGCTGGGGCTGACTGATACAGGTTCTTATGACTTCAGGCAAATGAGCACGGTACCAGTTTCTCAGAGCTGTTTGGTCACCACGGGCTTCTCTGTTGGCAACTTCACAGTGAAGACCCAGACCTGCAAGTCTCTCGTGCTCATGAGTGGCTCCCTAGGGAGGAACCAGTTTAGAAACGAGCTGGCTTCACTTTTCTCTTAAGAAAAGCCTTCAGGGTGTGACTAGGGAGGGGTGAGAGGTCCCTCCAGCCCAGGCTCCTCGGAGCCGTCGCTCTGGCCAGGTCACCTGAACAAGGCACTGTACTCTGGGCATTTCTGTCATTCCTGGTGCAAGAACCAGAGCCAAGTCAACTTTACAGTTCACACAGTTGATTTCCTCATCCAACCGAGATTTCTTTATCTAAAAAAAAAAATAATAATAATAAGGTGCCCATTTGATGTCTTTGGCTACCTGGCATGCTCCATAAAGAGGGGCAGGGAACCACGCACATGCCTTCGTTGGGTGGTCCTGGCTGTGTTCTTCAGAACCCCAGGGGCCAACAGGGCCCTTAGCCTGATCTGCAACAGCAATGCTGTGGGGGCGGACAGCTCTTGCAGTCTGGCCACAGCACCACTAGAGACCGCTAGAGAGCGCCATGTCCACCTGTTCAGAGATCAGGGTTGGTTTATTTATTTATCTGTTTTTTTCCCCACAGTATTTTATTGGTGCCTTATAGTTACACACACTGGTGGGACTCCTTGTTACACACTCACACGTGCACACCACATAACAATGACCAATATCACTCCCCAGCGCTTCCCCCACTCCCTCCCCTCCTCCCTCTCCCTGGTCCCTCCCTCTTCTGATCACTCTTGGATTTTCATGAGATCTGCCCTCCACCTTTTTTAACCCTCTTCTTCTCTAGCTTCTGTTCACGACAGAAAACATACGTCTCTTGACTTTCTGAATTTGGGTTTTTTTTTTTTTTTTTTTGATTAACACAATGGTCTCAAGTTCTATGCATTTTCCTGCCAAGTGCCACAGTTTCATTTTTCTTTGTGGCTGAATCAAACGCCATTGTGCATCTATACACATTTCCTTCATCCAGTCACCTGCTCATGGACTCCTTGGCTGCTGTGAACTGTGCTGCGGTCACACGGTTGTGCAGGTATCGCTGTAGTCGGGTGACCTCAGTTCTTCAGGATAAATACCGGGGAGTGGTCCTGCTGGGTCATCGGGAGGGTCCATGCCTAGGCCTTTGAGGAGGCTCCAGGGGATGTCCACAGTGACACCCTGTTCTGACACTGCACCACTTGGCCCTACGAGCCTAGAAAAGTCACTTAACCAGCTCAGAGACTGAAGTCTGAAGAAGTCGAAGTGCAGGCTCAGCGGCCGAAGGCCACGGGGAAGGTGCTGTGGCCCATCGCAGTGGCTCTCCTGCTTCAGAGCCCCCAGAGCCCCCGCAGGGCCTGCTGAGCACAGATCCCAGGCTCCACCTCCAGACCTCTGATTGGTAGATCTGAGTTGGAGCCTGAAAATAGTTGTTTCCAGTAAGTTACCGGGTGATGCTGAGACTGTGGGTCTGGGGGACACACTCGAGGGCCAGTGTGCTGGCCCACAGTCACTCCTGATCTCCACGGAGAGGGGCCCAGGCCCAGGTTGGGGAGACACTGGGGGAGAGCTCTTCCTGCCCAGAGGCATGACAGTGAGGTCCCGGGCATTGAGAATGGAGTGACTCGGTTCCTGGGAAAAGTCAGACCAGGCTGCGTCTTCTGTGCAGGGCAGGGATTCATTTCAGCACTGCTGGTGAGATTGGGGGACAAATGGGCCCCATCTCACTGCAGTGGGGGCGTCTCATTTGCTGCTGGGGACAAGAGGGTGGACTTAAGGGAGATGTCAAAGTGGGCAGCTACCTGCAGTGCCACTTGTTTGGCTTGGCACAGAGTTTGTACCAGGTGGAAGGGACAACCGAGAAGATTTTGTTGGTAATCACCCTCCATGATATACTACTACCACTATTTCTGTTCCTGTTGCTATAACAAAATACCTGAGACTAGGTGATTTATAAAGATTAAAAACTTGTTTTCATAGTTCTGGAGGCTTGGAGTCCAGGGTCCAGGTGCCGGCAGCACTGGTGTCTGGTCAGAGTGCTGTTCCTGCTTCCTAGATAACCGCTTGTTGCTATGTCCTTGGGAAGGGCCAGATGTTATGTCCTCATGCAGCAGAAGGACAGACAGATCCTTCACACCTGTGTTGGAGGTTCATTAGTCCCACCTGTGAGGGCAGGGCCTGTGGTGTGATGGACTCCTGAGGGCCCACATCCTAGTGGTCTCCTGTGCCCCTGTGCCTGGCCCTCTCTGAGCCCTAGAGCAGCCACACAGTGCAGGCCTCTGTCCCTCCTCCCCTCCACAGGGCGGGCACCAGCAGGTGGAGCCTAAGGAAAGGGCTCACCTGTGCTGGTCTCTAGGGCTTTTGGTGGAGTGTGAAATTTCTGCCCTAAATGATATAATGCAAGACCGTCTTATGAACCGAAATGAAGGTCTTCGGATGACGCTGACAGTCAGAATCAAGCCACCATCCTGGGCTCGGCAGACCAAGGGGACTCCCAGGCACAGTGCCGGGAACGAGCCCTCCCATGTCCTACTCAGCCTGAGGAACTCCTCCCGCTCCTGGCCGTGGTTCTGGGTCTGGTTTTGGTTGAGTTCTCCAAGGAGGACGCTCCACGGATGCAGCAGGTCCCGTCCTGCAGGCTGTTGCCCTCCGTGGACTCCAGACTGGTGCTTGTGGCTGAGCTGGATTGTCCTGAGCAAGGAATTCTGTTCATCCGGGTCCTGTCCAGTGTCTGCCTCAAATTCCTCAGCATGAAAATCAGTTATGCAAGCCACGTGGGCGGCACATGCCTGTAACCACAGCTACTCGGGAGGCCAAGGCAGGTGGAAGGTAAGTTCCTGGTCAGCCCGGGCAACTTGGCAAGACCC
This sequence comes from Ictidomys tridecemlineatus, assembly GCF_052094955.1. Taxonomy (NCBI): domain Eukaryota; kingdom Metazoa; phylum Chordata; class Mammalia; order Rodentia; family Sciuridae; genus Ictidomys; species Ictidomys tridecemlineatus. The sequence continues at coordinate 121,348,947 of NC_135486.1, forward strand.
TGTCTTACCCAGGCTGGGGTGTAGCTTAGCATGCCCAAGACACTGGGTTCAATCTCTAGCACTGGCAAAAAAAAAAAAAAAATATATATATATATATATATATATATATATATATACACACATACACACACACATATCTGTGTGTATATATATGTATCAGTTATGCAGTAAATTTAGTATTCAAATACAAGAACTTGTGTTTTCCTAAGAAATGAAATTTACAGTAGCCATAAGAATGATCGTCAAATACTTAACGGCTTTCTAGAAACAAAAACCACCCAGCACACATCCAGAAGAAGACACAGCATCAGCTAACGAGAGGGCTGCAGCTTCAAGCACGTCCTTCCAGCAAGACTTTCATTAGCCAGTAAAATTGGAAATCTTACTTCAGCCCTCTACTTTCTTGCAGAAGGAAAAAATAACACGAAATCAAGTTCGAATGAAAAGGGGCGTTCTGTGATGCGGTTCTCAGGACTTGTCCTGGGTGTGACCCAGTCTTTCCTTGGTCTTCCTCTGCAGATAAAAGTGAGTGGGGGGTATTAGCATGGTACCTCAGAGACCTGAGTCCTGGTTGTCAGTCACTTTGGCTCCTGAATGCCCCCTCCAGGGATACAGTGAGAGGATGGAATGGGGGGACCCTATGGCATCTTTCCAGATAGCATTCAGATTTTAAGTTGTCAGGTGCAAGGTTGAAAGTGCTGACCAACATCTTGGAGAATTGGATAAATATACACAGTAGTCTCTCCTGTAACTGGAGTGTTGCTTACCTTGGTTTCACTTACCCATGGTCAGTCATGGTCTGAAAAATATGAAATTAAAATTTCAGAAATAAACAACTAGTAAGTTTTAAGTTATGTGCCACTGTGAGCAATACGATGCAATCTTGTGCTTCCCTGCTGCATACCACCTGGAACATGAATCATTCCCTTGCCCAGAGTATCCACACTGTATATACTACCTGCCCAGTCGTCACTCAGTAGCCATATTCATTATCAGATTGACTATTGGTATTGCAGGGCTGGTGTTGAAGTAACCCTTATTTTACTTGGTTATGACCTCAAAGTGCAAGAGTAGTGGTGCTGATGATAATGAGAAGCTGTAAAGTACTTCCTTTAAGTGAAAAGGTGAAAGTTCTCCACTTAGGAAAAACAAAAGTGGTCTGCTGAGGGTGCTGAGATCTACAGAAGGAAGAAATCTATCTGTGAAACTGCAAAGAAAGAAAAAGAAGTTCGTGACAGTTTTGCTGTCATACCTCAAACGGTAACAGTCATGGCCACAGTGCCTAAGAAGTGCTTAGTTCAGCTATAAAAGGCATGACATTTGTGTGCGTAGGTGTAGAAAAGACTGTAGTTCACGTAAGGTCTGGCACTATTCATGGCTTCAGGCGTCCTTTGGGGATCATGGAAGATGCCCCCAGAGGATAAGGGACAATGGTATAGAAGACGGGCCTGGGACATCTCGTGGTTGATAAAGTAAGGAATTACTAAAACAAACCCAAACCCTGGGTCACGTGGCACCTCAAAAGGACACAGGGGCCACTGAAAGAAGTCCCCAAGGCCCACAATAGAACAACTGGAGCAACGAAGTAAAGTAAATCGTATTGGATTAAAGTCCAGCTACGTGGGCTGGTAAGGAGGACAGAGTCGTCCTCCCCCACAGCTCCCTGACCGGGCCTTGTAAACTAGCTGGCCAGACCATTAGCAAGAGGAAGACGGACAGAAGCTCATCCAGGGTGCCCTGCTCCTGCACATGGAGTGTACCAGACGGCCACCCACAGGGGCGGTCAGCCCATAGGCTTCCGCAGTGTCCCCGGAGAGTTGGGTTCTGGGCAAGGGAGGCTGGTTATGGGGAGGTGACCAGGAAAATAGGGATGGCGCAGTCAGGTTTGCCATGCAGATTCCAACTGGGTGCTTCTCCTCTTCCCTCCGGCCGTAGAGGAAGTTATGGAACTTTCCTCTGTGGACAGGAGTCTCCCTCACGAGGGAAACGCGTGCCTGGCTTTCAGGGTCTTGTCAGCAGCTGCTGGTTCTAAATGGTCTTCATCTAAAAATAATCCATATGCGAAAGATTATATTTTAGGATGGGATATTTTAATATCCTTCAAGTCCAGACTGATGTAAGGAAACGACTGAGGAAATAAACAAACAGGGCAAGTCTCCCAGTAATTCATGCCCGTCAAGGCAGTGGAGGACCTTAAGGTGGCGAAGCCCTCCACTCCTTAGGGGGCTTCTTCCCAAGGAACGCAGAGCTGGGGAGGGAGGAGGCTGCAGCACAGGGCCCAGCGACGCTGCCTGGGCCGGGCCAGCAAGGCCCGCATCAGCAGCCATTGGCTGGGGGGAAGGCATTTTCAACTGGGATTTAACTCACCAGAAATCTCTCCCGAGGCTTCTGGTAGATGGAACTCTCACGGGACAGGTACAGTGAAGGGCTAACCCCGCAGGACAGGACTGTCCCCCTCCTGCACAGACCTGCAGGACTGGCCTCGACCATCTCAGAGGGACATAAGCTCTGAGCCTTGGGATATCTGGCCTGATAGGAGTGTCTGTGGGGGCCTGGGGCCTCAGGCCACATCAGGGAGCCTGTGCTGACCTTGTGACTTGGGTTTGTTTTAGTGACGCCTGGTTTGGTAGCCTGGGGCCCTGGGTCACACTGTACCAGTTTGACCTCTGGAGAGGGCAGCCGGAGACTGAGCAGCTGAGGTTGGTTGCAGGGTGCTCCATGATTGTGCAACCCCCTCCCATAAAAACCCTGTGCTCTGGTGTCCGGTGGGCTTCGCTGGACGGCAGCCTTCCGTGTACTGTCAAGCGTCATTGCTGGGAGAACTCTGGACTGCGTGGCTTCACCGGAGGGGACAGCTAGAAGCTGATGTCTGATTCTCCCGGTACCTCGAGATGTCCCATGTTCCCCTTCTGATTCTAATCGGCATCCAAGAACACAAAGCTTCCTCCGTTCTCTGAGTTCCAGCAGATCATCAAAGCGGAGGGTGGTCTTGGGGGTCACCTAACACCAATGGTACGGAGCTGAGGGGGTCTGCAGTTTCCGACACCCTGACATTCCATCAGAGGAATAGGCCACGTCCAGGGGGGCCTCCCTCACCTGGTGATTGTTTGAGAATATAAATTACCTGATCAATTAGCCAATTTATCCATTTCCCTCCATTAATCCCCCAATCGATACCTCAGAACTGAGACAAGCACATATCCAATTTCCTCTTCCTTCCAGCTCCCGACAGCCATCATAATTTGGAGGTAATTTTGTCTGGTGATAAAAGGCACACACAAAAGAACTCAATCATTTCTCTGCCTGATAAATCTCCACTCTCCCCGCGAGCACGAAGCTCCTCAGCCTCCCTCCGCTCCCCTCAGTGTGCGGAGGCCTGCAGTCTGGGGAGGTGGCAGTGGAGGGAAGGTGGAACTGGAGGAGAAAGAACAGCTGCGGAGACTGAGAGCAAGGGGCTGGGCTGGGCCACTGTCCTGGCCGAGGGGCTGGCTGGTGGCTGGTGTATGCGTTTTGGTCGATAGTTCTGTAAGGGGGAGATGATCCGCGGGGCAGCCCCAGCTTGAGCTGAGGCTGCCAAGCTCAGTGGGGGTGACCTGTGGTCCCTGCTGCCCTCCGCGCTGTGCCTCTGCTGTCCTGGAATTGGCAGGTGCAGAGTTGACCTCAGGGGCCAAGGTTGCCAGCTTCAGGGGACAGGGCCCATCCCTGGCTCCCAGTAACCAACTGGACGCCCCAGCTGAAGGAACCCGAGCTCCAAGGCTCTGCTGTGTCCTGGAGGTGGGAATGTGAAGTGACATCCCTGGAGCCCTGGGCCACGGGCTGACCTCTCTGTCCTCAGCCTTCTCTCTGGGTTGGCCCATTGGTCCAACGGGGGATCCAGCACACAGCAGGGCCCTCAGGCTGGTGGCAGAGAAGCGCTCTCGGGCTCTGGCAGGCCACCTTTGGGCCAGGGCCCTCCGCGGCCTTGGCAGAACCTGCAGCTGCTGAGACACACTGGGGTGACTTCTGGCTTCTCCTCAGTCCCCACGGAGACTGGGGCCCGGTGGGGATTTCGGATTCCAGCTTCTGCCTTTGGGAAGGAAGGGGAAGGTTTCCAGCTGGGCTTAAACACATTAATTCCCAAATTGAGTTTGGCTCTCCTGCTATTTAAAAATCCTATTTGGTAAGCACTTCACAGAGCAGTGGCTCTGAAAGAGAAAGATTACTTTCCCATTAGCCTGGCTTAGGAGAAGGCATTGTTATTCAAAAGGCAGTCAAAAGGAGTGGGGTGTGGGTTTCAGAGGCCAGGTGAGAAGCAATCCTCTGGAAGTCACACCGCGGGGAGCAGGACCTGGTGCGCCCTGGATCCTGCTCACCAGTGCTTCCCAAGCCTGTGGGCAGGGGACAAGCAGGGGACTGAGGCCTCTGTTGTGCTGAGAAACGCCACGTAAGTACGGCCCTCTGAGGGGTGCCCCCAACGGCTCTCTCCACCCCTCACCTCTAGGTCCCTGGAGGACTGGCTCTGCCTGAGACTGCCCTGGCTGGCTTATGTCCCGTCTCCAGGACAAATCTGCCACTGTTCTGTATGGACAGGACCTGACCTTAGACGTAGAAGAAGAATTTGTTTCCTTGGTTTTGCTTTTTTTTTGATGGGATGGTGGAGATGGCCGGAGAGGAGGACTCAGACACCCAGCAACAAGTTTTACTGAGCCATCTTTTGAAGAATCGAGGTGTGTTACTCTGGCAGAGCAGACAGGACTGCGCAGTGTTCCGTGAATCGTGTGGCGGCGACCTCACGGGCTTTCCGCAGGCCTAGCGTATTGAAGTGCTCGAGGCTTGTCTGTCCAGGAAGAAGGCCCCTCTCCATCATCCCAGCCATGGCCAGTGGCCCATCACGTTCCCAGGTGTGTCCTGGGGGCTGTGGTTGTCCACGCCCCCCTCTGCCCCTCGTCATGCCCCCCGTGGCTCACAGTAGGCCACTCAGCACCTCCCGGGCTGATCTCTCTCTGGGAAAAGTGACCTTGACTGGCAGGTGGGCTCTTTCTCCCTGCGGCTGACGTAACACATTCTGACTTACGACCTCATGCAAGAAATGAGACAAGCCCAGTCTGGGGGGAGAGTGGGCCCCGGGAAGGCTTTCCGAGGACCTGGTGTGTGTCCTGAAACACAAGGGGGTTGAGCCGATGGAGGGGCCTGACGTGGTCGGAGGCGGTGAAGAAGAAGACAGAGAGGGCATCCGGGTCCATTTCCGTCACGCTCATACAACGCTGAGGTTGGGCACTTAGAGGAAAGAGGTTGTGTGGCCCACGGCTCTAGAGGCAGAGGAGCACAGTGCCCATCCTGGCAAGGGCCCCCCGGGGCTGTGTCACAACATGGCGGATGGCATCATGGTGGGGGTGTGTGGGAGGGGGGGCCATCACGTGGTGAGACAGGAAGCCACAGAGATTCAGAGGCCAGGCCTGCCCTCTTATAACAACCCACTCCTGGAGGAGCTGACTGGGCCCCATGAGAACTACTTTAATCCCTTCCTAGGGCAGTACCCCAAAGATCCAAGGCCCTCCCACTGCAGTACCCCAAAGACCCAAGGCCCTCCCACTGCAGTACCCCAAAGACCTAAGGCCCTCCCCCTAGGCTCCATCTCTAGAAAGGTCCAGCGCCTCTCACATTGCCACCCTGGGGACCAAGCTTCATGAGCCTTCTGGGAACACACTCAGACCCTGCCTGAGCCACAGCAGTGAGCATGGCGGACATCACCCCTAGTTCAACACCACTCCACACTGGAACCCCTCCCATGTCTGGGGAGCTCCCTATCTTGTGAGTATTGGCCAGTGGAAGTCCACTATTATGGAAACCAAAAATGTCAGCTGGATGTTCTCAGCCTCCTTCTGCGCTCAGATGGACAAGTGACCCTGGGGTCACTAGTTCGGGTCTTGCACTGTCTCTGACTCGGGAAGGAGGTGATATAAAGCAGCAGGACTGTGAGGGGCCATTCTGCAGGGAGGTGGACACTGTTGTCCACGGCAGCCGGGGCTGTGGTCTTCTCAGCAGCGTTCAGGACTGAAGGGCTCTTGGGCCAGCGGTGGAGCCATGTCATGGGTCTGTGTGTGCTTTGACTTTTGGCCTCATCCTGGCCTTGGAACCTCCGGGTCTGTTTGATTTTTTAAAACTGTTTGTTATGGTTGAGATGTGAGTGTCCCCACAGCTCAGTGTGAGACAGTGCCAGAGGTTCAGAGGTGGAGTGGTTGGGTCGGTGCATTAATCCCTGACGGGCATGCACGGGTGGTGACTCAGGCAGGAGGGCCGTGGCTGGAGGGCTGGTCCCTGGAGGTTGTCTTTGGGGTCACAGTTTGTGCCTATTGAGCAGAGCCGTCTCTGCCCCGCCATGATGTCTGCCTCACCTGAGCCTGAGGAATGGGCTGGGCTGTCTGTGGACTGAGGCTACGAAATGTGAGCCTCCACGTAAACTTTTCCTCCTGAGATTGTTTTTGCAGGGCCTTTTAGACACAGCAGTGGAAAATGTGACTAAAACCCTACTGAAGGTTGGGAGTCCTTTCTAGATTCTGGGTAAGAGCTCTTAGTCCGATGGGTGGTTTGGAAACACATGTTCCCTCATTGTAGCTTGTTTTATCATCTGCTTTCATTTTGTTTTGTTACGGTGCTGGAATCAAACCCAGGGCCTTGAGCATGCCAGGCAGGGACTCCAAGCTACCCCCAGCTCTCCTCTTATCATCTTCATCATCATCTCCTCTCCTCCTCCTCCTCCTTCTTTTTGGTACAGGATTGAACCCACATTCCCAGCCCTTTTTATATTTTATTTTAAGACTTTGCCAAGTTGCTAAGGCTGGCCTCAAACTTGCGATCCTCCTGCCCCAGCCTCCCAAGCCACAAGAATTACAGGAGTGCACCACCACACCTGACCCTCTTCATCTTCTTAACATGTATTCCAGAGAACAAAGGTTTTTGATTTTTGATGAGTTTCAATTCATCAAAAGTATATCATCAGGCCCCTCCCAGGGCGGGTGAGTAGGTCTTCAATGTCAGTCCCTCTTTAATCTCACTCTGTCTTTGAGTTCTTCCTCTACGTTCAACCACAGCAGCCTGGGAATTTCCAGGTTTCTCACTTGAGTTACCCTTTTCATCCATATCTCAGCCAACCAACCCCATGGTGAGAGCCTGTCTAATTCTCTGAACTGCTGTGTTAAAGGCAGAATCTTGGCTGGATTCTTCTACCCTCATGCCACAGGGTCGTAGTCTGTCCCACCCCCATTCCCTGGATTTCTGTCTACATGGGAAGACAGCTGCAGTTCTTTTGGAGTGTGACGCACCCTCGTGGATCACATTTCCTACCTCACCCGTGGGGGGCCGGGGACGCTGCCCAGGTCCCTTACACTAGTGAGTAGTTACATTAGACTCAGACACTTACCCATCAGAAGTGGGAAGAGAACCCCATGACTTCAGGGCATTCTGAGGCAGCGACTTCTAGGGGTGAGAGAGCCCTTCAAAGGTGAGGAAGACTTTGCATCTGGCTTCTTCTTCAACCAAAAAGGGGGGCAGTGTCTGGGGGGCCTCTTTGGATTTGGGACCCACATGATCCTCGTGTGGGTGTGTTCCTCTGGCCCCTGCACTGAGTGATCCAAAAAGGCTCCTGTCCCGACTGGATTCTGGAACAGGAGAAGGCCACTGTGCGTGGTTCCTGCACTCAGGCCATGTGGTCCAGCAGACCCGGTGGCGTGTGGAGTGTCAGTGACAGAGATTCTGTTTGGAGACTTTGCTGGCCCCAGATCTGAGGCACAGTGTCCTTAGGATTAGGAGCAGAGTCTACAGTCCACCACAGACAGCTGCTCCCTTTAGGGAAACAACTCGTGGCCTGCTGCTTGGCCTTAGTAGAGGCTGACCACTTGACCATGGGCCACCAAGTCACCCCAAGACCTGAGTGGTCCATCTAGAACTGTGTGTTATCTGACCCACCAAGCAATGAAGTTGGGCCTGGAAGCAGCTCTCCATTATCCAACAGAAGTGGACACACACGGCCATGGCAGAGGAAGGCACATGAAGACGTGGCCTAGATGGCCACGGTCCTCCCTTCTGCCATGCAGCCTTTTCTCCCCTGCATGATGTATGGGCACCACTCCAAAGTCAAGAGCCTCCTTCTAGAACATTCCTGATGGATGGTGGCAAAGGGGAAACCTCCCAAGGGCAGCCCACTGAGCAGTGCCCCCCAATCATTCAGTTTGCTCAGAAGGAGAATGGCCAGACTCATGGGCAGTGGCCAACGGTTGGGATGATCAGGAACTTGGAAGGAGCATAATTGGAAAACTGGTGTCGAAAGGATTGGAGCAAGAAGTAGGCAGACAGACCCCCCTGAATGGGTGAAAAGGCGAAAATATTTGTATCCCATGGGAATGCTCGCCAAGGGGTGCCTTCAGGAAAGGAGGACTTTGATGATCACATGGGTAGGAAGACTCGTTCTGGGAGTTCTGGGCGAGATGTTTTCCTGGTGGGCTTATGAACAGAGTGGCCACGGTTTAGGAATGGAGGTTGTGCGTGAGCTCAGCAGGTGGACATTCACTCACAGAGGTCAGCCTGGACTGGCCACTGCTGAGCTAGTTTGGCTGCAGCAGAGACGGACAGTGGGTTCCCCAGGATGGCTGCTTACCTGGCGGAAGGCTGGTCCCGTCAGACAGCTTTTATCCTGGAAGAAGCAGCCTTTGGTTCTTAATGGAACAAGCACTCTGGGTCAGAGTAGACCTTCCCTGCACACCCTGCTTCTGCCAGAACTGCCCTCTGTGGCCAAGATGCCTCATCCACACAGCAAGACAGCCCACAGCACCCATGAAAGGGTGTTGAATTTTGCCATGTGCCTTTGCTGCAAAATTTAAGACAATCATGCCATTTTTCTCACCCATTCTCTTAGGGAATTACATCACATTTATTGATTTCTGTAGACTGAACTATCCTTGCATCACAGGTTATAAATTCCACGGGGTCATGGAGCATTGTCCTTTTAATGTACCATTGGATTCAGTTTATGCATTTTGGGGGGAAGTTTTGCATATTGATATTCATCAGGGATATTGGTCTTTGGTTTTCTTTTCCTACACTGTCTTTGGCTTTGGCATCAAGGAAGTGCTGGCATTCTCAAATGAGTTTGGAAGGGTTCCTTCAAATTTTTGGAAGAGTTTGAGAAGGACTGACATTAATTCTTCTTGAAATGTGGAGTAGGATTCTCCAGTGAAGCCATCTGGTCTTTCTCATTTGGGGGAAGTTCTTCATTACTGACTCAATCTCCTTACTGGTTGTATGTCCGTTCAGATTTTCTACTTCATCACGATTAAGACTTTGTAGATTGTATGTTTTTAGGAATTTACTTATTTCTCCTAGTTATCCAGGTTTTTGGTGTAATTGTTCACAGTGTTCTCATGTAATCATTTCTATTTCTGTGGGCTTTCTGTAACGATGTCTCCTTTTCCGATTCTGATTTTAATTACTTGAGTCTTCTCTTTTTTTCTCTTTGTTAGCCTATATATTTTTTTTTCAGGATTGTCCACTATTCTCCAGGTTTCTGGAAGTTGAGAAGTCCCACCATTTGTTTTCTGCAAGTTGCAGACCCAGGAAGCTGGTGGAGTAGTTTGGGGATGTCAGAGCTGGGGAGCGGTGGTGTAGATTCCAGCCAGAAGCTGAAGCTTTGAGCCCAGGAGCCCCAGGGGCTGGAGGTACTGATATATCAGTGCCCTGAGAGGTGGGCTGGGGAACATGAGTGTGCAGGTCCTCTCCTCCTTCACCTACTTGTTCAGCCATCCCTGGGTTGGAGGGTGCCCACCCAGTGGAGAGGGGAATTCACTGTGCTCAGCACCCTGGTTCAGCAGCTAATCTCCAGAAACACCCTTGCAGACATACCCAGAAGGAAGATTCAACCAGATAGCTGAATATCCCATGAACCAATCCAAAATTTACTTTCATAGCATAGCTAAGAGCTTGTCTATTTTATTGATCTTTTTGATAAGTTTACTTAGTTTCATAGGTTTTCCTACTCTTTATTTATTTATGGTCTTATCTTTATTATTTCCTTCTTTGTGCTAACTTTGGGTTTAGTTTTTTATTCTTTTTCTAGTTCCTTGAGGTGTAAAGTTATTAATGTAAGATCTTTCTTTTTAAAATACAGGCATTTACCACTACACATTTCCCTCTTGGGGCTGCTTTCACTGTATTTAAGTTTTGGTATGTCGAGTTTTTCTTTTAGCTTGTCTTAAGATATTTTCTGACTTTTTGGTTTTTTTTTTTTTTTTTTTGGTGATTTCTTGGACCCAGTGGTTGTTCAAGAATGTGATGTTTGATTCACACATGTTTGTGAATTTTCCAGTTTCCCTGCAGCTATGTATTTCCAAGGTTTTTGTTCCAAGTTGGTATGATTTCTGCCTTCATGAGCGTGTTGGGACCTGTTTTGTACCCCAACACTTATCGATCCTGGGGAATACACCACATGTGCTTGAGACGAATGTGCCTCCTGTTCTGTGGTGAGGAGTGTGTCTTTCAGGGACAGGGAGTCTGTGGTGTCATTCAGGCCTCTGCTTCTTGGTTGACCCTCTGGCTCTTCTATCCATTATTAAACGGTGTCAAAATTTCTTGGGCTGGGACTGTGGCTCAGTGGTAGAGCGCTTGCCTAGCATGCATGAGGCATTGGGTTTGATAGAGCACATAAAAATGAATAAATAAAACAAAGGTGTTGTGTTCATCTACAACTAAAAAAATGATTTTTTTCTTACCTTTATTCTGTTACTCTTTCTTCTTTTGACTCAGTAAATGTTTGCTTCACAGATGTGGGTGCTCTAATGTTAGGTGGGTTTGCAAATGTTATATCTGCTGCTGCATCGACCCTTTATCTTTATGTAACACCTCTTCTTTTTCTCTGTGTTAGATTTTTACTTAAAGTCTATTTGGTGTGATACGGTATGGCCATCATATTCTTTTTAAGTTACCACTTGCACCTTTCCCCATTTCTCTCTTTCAACCTGTGTGTATCTTGACATCTAAGGAGAGTCTTTTGTAAACCCACTTGCATCTTGTCATGTTTTTTGGTTGGGAAATTTGATCCATTTACATTTAATGTAATTACTGACGGGAGACTTACTATTGCCACTTTGGTAATTGTTTTAGGTCTACCTTGGGGCCATTATTCTTCTTTTTTCCTCCTTTACTATCATCCTTTGTGTTTCATTGATATTTTGTGTGTGTGTGTGTGTGTGTGTGTGTGTGTGTGTTGACATGCTCTGATTCTTTTTTGTTTTTTTGTTTTTGGTATGGGGGATTGAACTCAGGGGCACTTGACCACTGAGCCACATCTCCAGCCCTATTTTGTAGTTTATTTAGAGACAGGGTCTCACTGAGCTGCTTAGTACCTCACTAAGTTGCTGGGGCTGGCTTTGAACTTGCAATCCTCCAGCCTCAGCCTTCTGAGCTGCTGGGATTACAGGCATGCACCACTACGCCTGGCTTGCTTTGATTCTTTCTCATTTTCTTTTGTGTGTTTTCTGTGGTTCTTTTCTTTCTTTGCCATGAGACTACATAAAATATCTTATTTAAAACTGATAACAATTGAACTTAATTGTATATGCTCTGATCTAATGATTCCCCCCCTCGACTTTGTTATTGATATCACAAATTACACCTTAATATATTGTGTATCCATTAATATTTGTTTTATGAAGTTTTTTTATGCTTTTGTATTTTAAACTCCATGCCAGAATTTAAAAGGCTCTACATGCCATAACAGTATTGCAGGATGCTGTATTTGTCTATGTATTTACCTTTAACAGAATATTTCACATTTTCGTATTTCTGTATTGTTGTCTAGTGACCTTTCATTTCCATTTCCAGGACTCCCTTTAGCATTCTAGCAGGAATGGCGGGGACAAACTGTCCCATCTTCTATTTATTCGGGGAGAGTCTTTTTCATAGGTAAAGGCAGGTTTGCTAGTTATGGTGTTCTTTGTTCTTACCCTGAGAGACCACAGACCACCTGTGGAAGCCCCCCATTCCTGTGGGTTCCCTCTCCCTTGCTGCTCTCAAGATCCCTCTTGGCCTTTGAATTTAACAGCTTGATCATAACATGCCTTGTGAGGGCTGGTTCAGATCCATCCTAACTGGAGGTGTCTGAGTTTCTTGATTTGGATGTTTATTACTTTCCTTCGGTGAAAAGCTTTCAACAATTATTTCTTTGGAAAGTCTCTCTCTTCTATTTTTTTCCCTCTGGAGCCCCCATAATGCATTTTTTGGTGTGTTTGATAGTGCCTCAGGAGTTCCTTAAGTTTTCTTCATTCTTTTTTCCTCTAAGTTCTAGTGACATGATACTTTCAAAAGACCCGCCTTTAAGTTTGAGAATAGTTTCTTTGGCTCAAGGAAGTCTGCTGTTATATCTGTCCAGGAATATTTTAATCCAGTTGTTGTATTCTTCAGGCCAGAATTTGGTTCTTATTTTATAGTTTCTCTGTGCTGAAATTCTCATTTTGTTCCTGCATTTCCCCTTTGATTTTTCTTTTATTTTTTGTAGTTGTAGAAGCACAGAATGCCTTTATTTTACTTGTTTATGTTTTTTAATGTGGTGCTAAGGCTCAAACCCATGGTCTCACACATGCTGGGCAAGCGCTTTACCATGGACCCCCAGCCCCAGTCCTTCCCTTTGATTTTGTTTGGTTATCTATCTTTGCACCATCTCATCACATTGAGCTTCATTAATGTGATTATCTTGCATGCTCTTTCAGGTAATTCATCCACCTCTGTCTTTGGGGTTGATTTCTAAAGATTTATTTTTGTTTCTTTGATTGCGCCATGTTTCCTTGTTTCTTCAAGTGCCTTGTGATTTTTTTTTTCTGTTTCTTTTCTGAGTTTCAAGCAAAAACATTTAAGCATTTGAAAAACCAGACACCTCTGGTTTGTACGGGGGAAGACTTTAACCTGTTGGCACCATTAGATTCCTGGGACCCGTGCAATCTTTTTGGGGATGTACTTTTCTGGCCCTGTGCATATACTTTTCCAGTTAGAGAAGGCCTCCAGTTTCTTTCTCAGGAGGTCATAACTCTTGCTCTCTCTGGAGTACTGTAGGTTCTTGCTACTGCTGCTACGGATGACTCTGATTTCCTCTGATTTCAGTGGCCCCAGGCATCCAGAGTGGCCAGCACCCTGTCAGCACCACAAATCAGGTGAGACAGATGTCAGTCCCTTGGGTGGCCCTCCAAAACTCTGGCACTGGACACCTGCTCCACTCGTCCCTTTTCTGCCCAAGGGAGAAGCCAGGAGCCAGGGGCTATTGGTGGTGGTGGGGCATGTGTAAAGGGAAACAGCTCTTCCTACCATCCAGCTCGACTATTCTGGGCTTTGCACTCACCCGGGCTAGTGTAGCACTGTCTCTGGTTTCTAGGGCCCTTATCTATTTATTTGGTTCTGAATATTAGTATTAAGTCTGTATCTGCGGGAGTGAGAGGCTTCCTGTCTTTCTGTATTGCTGATATCACTTTCTCCCATATATTTAAAAGTTGGGGTTTTTTTCCCCTTAAATCAGCCAGAACTGGGTTTTGTGGCTTGACTGTCAGTCCCTGGTTCTTTCACTGGGGCCCAGTGCATTCCAGCCAGAGGAAACTGCGGGGCAAGACCCACGTCTGAGGAAAAGTATGGCTTTCTTGAGAGCTGTGCATAATCACTGGCCACGGGAACCTCTGTGGTGTGTCCTCTGCTTCCATCTAATGAGGGTGATGACTCTGGACCAGATCTGGCTACTGGGCAAGGCATGACCTGGTGTCCTGTAGACCTTCGCTACTCAAAGTGTCGTCTGTCATGCAGGCGTGATAGAAATAAGGCTCTTCTGGTTTATAGACCAGAATCTGCATTTAAATGAGATTTCAGGTGATTCTCCTTGCATGACAGCCTGGGAGGCACTGGCACAGAGAGCTGCCCCTGGGCCTGGACACCTCTGGAGGCTCCTGAGTTAGCTGAGAGGCTTGTGGGGAGGGAAGTCTCACCTGGAGCCTCCACCGGTGACCCACTCCCCACGTGGAATGCTCTACAAAGTGCTCAGTTTGCATTTTCCTCCAACCCAAATCCTCAATTAGTTAGTTAAGCCTCCCCAGAGCTCCCAGATTAAATGGTTCTCTTCTTGAGAAAGGTTCAATATTTGCCAATTCAAATTAACCCAGCTCCAGCTTTTTTGCCGAAGCATCTCTCCAAAGGTAACATCATCATTACTTTTCTTAATGTAGTTTAAAAATCGACTATAAACGTATTGCTTTTCACGGGCAGCCATATGGAAGAATTTATCTTTCCTTACCTGCAAAAGTTTTAATTACTTGCACTCAGGAATCCCGGGATGTCTCGGCAATACAATTAATTTTAATCAGGAGTCTAAGTTTGTCTTTCAATCCAATTATTCTCAATTAAGTGATTGTGTATTTTGCTTCATTATCAATTGATTGTGGTTACTTGTTATCAAGTAAACTCAATATGTTTATGATAATTTCATTAGCCAGACAATGCCCGCTGTACAAAAGCCATGGTTTTATTCCGGGGACCCCTTATCTGGGCACCTTGCAATGCTCTGAAATCAACGCAGATCTCAGGTATTCATTAAACCCCGACTTGTCTAGCACTGCCCGGGGAGTGTCAGGACAAAGGAGAACGCTCAAGACAAATGCTGTGATCAAGATGGTAATTTTGTAGCCGAGATGTGCCACAGCTGAGTGAGTGACAGCACCCAAGGGTGCTGCAGAGAGAAGGTGCTGGGTGCAGCAGGCCTGGTGCCAGGCTGGTGATTCCCATCTGGGGTCCGGCTTTGAATTCCCGCTACGGGAGACCTCATTCTGTGTGAAGGAGAACATGGAGCTCGTGGAGGCGATGGAGGAGGGGAAGAAGCTGGAGGAGGGGAAGAAGTGAAGGCTTGCCTCAGGGAGGGGAGAGGAGAGTTGGGGCCTGCTGCGGACTCACCCTGAGAGGGGGCACCCGGCAGGGCTTCTGCAGTGTCGCTGGGGTCCTGACACAC
Organism: Ictidomys tridecemlineatus; assembly: GCF_052094955.1. Classification (NCBI taxonomy): domain Eukaryota; kingdom Metazoa; phylum Chordata; class Mammalia; order Rodentia; family Sciuridae; genus Ictidomys; species Ictidomys tridecemlineatus. The sequence continues at coordinate 121,363,948 of NC_135486.1, forward strand.
AGCCCCCCGGGGGTGATGTTTTCTGCGCAGATTCTCTAACACAGGCTGACGGGCTCCTTAATGGCAGCCCAGGGCACCAATTGGGAAGGGAGAGCTTGATGGTGAGCTGAGAACCAGACTTGATCCCTAGTGAGCAGCTGGGGGTGCTTGGAGAGAACCTTTGGCAGGGAAAACAAATCCAGGAAAATCTGTTCATCTGCCTTCTGATGGGGATCCCAGAGCTGGCTCCCCGCAGACCACCTCCTGGTTCCCCTCCCTTGTTGCCCAGTCCTGACCCCTTTCCTCTGTACCTCCCCTGTCTAAGTCTAGCCACCACCACCTCGTGGGACTTTGTCATGCTGCGGGGTATTTCCTGTCATCATGTGACCCCCACTGTTTATGGCAGCTCCATCAGAGGCCTCCGTCCCCAACAGAAGAGGACAGAAGAGCTTAGCCCTTGGCTCAGGGCCTGGGTGAGACCCACAGAATTAGAGGAATGCATGAACCACTCTCCCTGTGGGACAGAAGGAGAGAATGAGGAGAGGAGACCGTGACAAGAGGGGGAAGGGTGCGTTCAGGATGAGGGGACAGGTCAGAGACAGCACTGCCTTGGGGCATGGAGGCCAGTCTCCACAGGGGGTACGCAGTCCATCAAGGAGAGATCAAGAGATCTGCACGTGTGGCCCATGGGTGACCAGCACATCACCTCTAGCTGTGAACCGCCTCCCTCTGCCCATGAACCTGAGATGGAGGTTGAACTCAGGGACGTCAGAGACATGGGGGAGGGATGGGAAAGGCAGCAGCTCACCTTAAGATCTTCTTCACAGCTGGGAGTGTTGAGATACCACCTCCTTATCTCCCCTCACTTGGGGGATTGCTAATTGTCTCATTTTGGCTAATTACTCAAGTTCACTGGTTGTGTCTCTTGTCCGTCTCTTCACCAGGTGCTCTCACTAGATTCTGGTACCATTTTCTTGAACTTCCAAGAACCATCAGCCAAATACATCTCTATTACTTATAAATTACCCAGTCACAGATATTTTGTTATAGCAGCACAGATGGACTAATACTATCTGATTGATCTTTGAGAAGCACACTCTGAGTATATCAAGACCATGCTTAAAACTCTTCAGTTACTTTGCATTTCACAGAAGCAATAGTCCCAACTTCAACACAAAGTAAAGGATGGTTTGGCTGCTGGCTGCCTCCTTTGCCTGTGTTGTCAACAATCTTCTGCTAACAACTTCTCCACCAGGCTAAAGAGCAATAAGCCCCTCATTGGACTTGGACTCTGAACTCTTGTACTTGCTTATTCTTGATGCCTGGAGTTTTCTCCCCACACACTTAGGATCATCCTAGCAAGATGATCCTCCAACACTTGGTGTCTTAAAGCGGTAGCACTCATTACTTTGCTAAAAAACATGCAATTTAGAGAGAGCTCAGTAGGGCTGGCTCAGCTCTGCTCCATTTGCTACCCACTGAGGTAACTCAACTGAGGTTGGAGGAGCCATGCGGGCAAGATCTCTGTGGGAGCTCAGGGAACCTAAAAAAGAGGTAAACCTGGGGTCCTTATTCTTCAACACTACTCCATGAGCTGCTCAGGCTTCCTCACAATATGGCGGCTGGATTCTGAGAGCCCTAATCTGAACAGCAGGAGGTAGAAGCCATGTTTCATGAACTCACCTCAGAAGAATAAAAACTTGCCTGTGTTCTGTTATTCACATCTACCCTGCATTTCAGTTTAAATATCTCTTTCTCAGGAAGGCCTGTGCTCACCTACAGAATCAAATCACCTTGTTATCTGATATCTCAGTGCCCTCTACTCTGTTTATCACAGACCACACTCTCTCAATGTTAGTGTTCCCCACCAGACTGCTTACACAGATGGGTTCTCTTCCTTTCCTCTCACTGTTTACAAAAGGAAATCCAATTTTGAAAAATCTCCCTGGGTCAAGCTTTGTGCTAAAGTCTTTGGATACATTTTATCTAATCCTTAGACTAGCCCCTAAGGTATTAATTATTTCCATTGTTTTATTTGTGTTCAGAGACGGAAAGGTTACAGAGAATTGACAAAGATACACAGCTAGTAAACTGAAGAGCTGGAATTCAAACTCGGGCTCTCTAATTGAGAGGGGATGGAGACCATTCACTCCACGCCATCCTCCGGATTACTGTACACTTTGGGGCATTACTAAGTGGGGTTGGATACTTTCCCCATAGACTTGTATTTCCTTTTATATGAATTATTTGCCTTTTCTCCATTTATCGTTCTATCAATAAGAATCCATATAGAGTAAATTACTTTCATTGCTGCATTTAACTTTTGATTTCATGTAGTTTTAGACATGTGAAAGTTTTATGTTTTCAGGTGGTCAAGCACAAATCTTTCCTTTTGTGATTTCTTTCATCACTTCTCAGTTTTTTTTTCTTTCCTGAGGACACAAATGATACCTGCTCATTATAGAAAATGCGAAAAATCAGTATAAGGACGAAAACAAATGACCCCTCAATTTTCTACTCCATTGTAACTACCGTCACTAACATTATGAAATATTTCCTTTTAAAAAAGACAGCATATTTAAAAGAGAAGGTATGGAATATTTAAAGCACGTGGATCAAACGGTCATCTTTCCATCATGAACAATGCCTCTCTGAGCTTTCTTACACCTCTCCCCACCACGTGTGTGAAAGTTCCCTCAGCTGAGCATATCACCCCCCTAGTTAAGGAATGGATGATCACCTATACCTTAAAAGCCCCCAAGCTGCCTTCTGCTGTGACACCCCCAATTCCTACCCCACTTTTGGAGAAAATTGTGATTCTCAATTTGTGTTTTCAAGTTCCTTGATTTTCTTAAGAGTCTCCTATTAAGATTGCCATTGTGAAATGATGCATTGTTTAGCTTTGGCTATTTTGATTTTTATTTCTGACATTGGCTTCTTCCACTTGACATTGTGTGTGTGTGTGTGTGTGTGTGTGTGTATGTATGTGTGTGTGTGTGTGTGTGTGTGTGTGTGTATATATATATATATATATATATATATATATATATATATATATATAGAGAGAGAGAGAGAGAGAGAGAGAGAGAGAGAGACTGGCTCACATAAGCCAGGAAGGAAAGGGCACTTATTTTCTGTTCCTTGTTGCAGAGTCTGGTGATGGATGGCTGCACCCTGGTGTATCCACTCTTCTGCTGATGAACACCAGGTTGCTTCTGCTTTTGGCTTTTAGGAATGAGGCTGCCAGGAGCTTTCTTCCTCTCTCCTGATGTGCATGTGCGGAAGTGTCCCCAAGGTGTGTGCACTAGGAAATGCACTCCTGGATCACACGAAGTACACACATGCCTAGCTTTCTAACAAACACCAAGCTCTTCAAAATAGTTGTAGCAATCTCTGTTCCAGTTAGTGAATGACTTGCCATCCCTACACACTCACTCTACACTAGTTAAAACATGGTGCACTCTGGGTGGTATGGAGCAGTATGCTCATCAGTCAAAATGTTAACAACGTTTAAATTTTCTATTGATGATTGATGTTTTATCTACTCCTTTGAGCAAAATACTCCCCTATGATGATGGATTTGTCAATCAATTTATTCTTACAGAGCTTTGTTTTTTCTTGAAGTATTTTGAGGCTGCTAGGTGCATGCAGGTTTAAAATTGCAACATCTTCTTGGTGATTTGAACCTTTCATCATTATGGATTGACCTTTAGCTCCATAATGCATTTTGCCTCAGTGCGGTTTGTTGTTTTTCCCAGAGATAGGGATCATGCCCAAGGCCTCATGCATGATAGGGGAGCTCTACCACTGAGCAACATCCTGACCTTTTTTAATTTTGAGATGGGCTCTCTGTCAGTTGCTGAGGCTAACCTCAAACTTGCAATCCTCCTGCCTCTGCATCCTGAGTAGCTGGGATCACAGGTGTGAACCACCATGTCTGGCTTCAAATTCTGTTTTAAATGATATCAATATGGTTACTTTAGCTTCCTTTTAGTTTCCCCATATGTCTTTTTTAAAAAATCTTTTGAATTCTCTCTGGGTCCTTTTGTTTTGAGTGCATTTCTTGTGAGCAATAATGTCACAGCCAACCTCCAGTCACACCCCCTCTTACCCGGGCTAGTCGCCTCCCAAGTCTTAGGGTGGTAGCAGACACAGTGACCTCTGGGTCCCTTGCACCCTTCACCCTCGTGCTGGGCTCAAAGGTGTTTGATGAATGAATGAGTGAGTGGAAAAGCTCGCCCCTGCGGACGGAGGAGCTCTGTGGCAAAAGCTGCTTTTTCCCCTCAAAGTAATGGATCCGTGTTCAGGATTTTTCTTAAAAGATTATTATTATTTTTTTAATTAGCCTCCAGCTTCGGAAATGAAACTGGACCTTTCTGTGATGGCACCCAGGGAGGAGCAGGCGCTGGCCCTGGCAGGGGGCGGGGCCGCGGGAGCCACGCCCACTTCTCCTGGGCAGCAAGTGCTGGCTCTTCCCCCGCTGGCCTCCAAGCGCCAGGGACGCAGGGCATTTGTTGGGCACATTGCTGGGCACACGTGAGGAGCCCCAAGCCCGACGAGCGAGAGGACTTACTCAGACCTGGCCTGGCCAGGCGGCTCTGAAGGCCAGACCAGAGGGTCGCGGGCCCCTGGACCGGGCATCCGCTCTGGAATGGGCCTTCTCCTTTACGAGCGCCCGAGGGAAGGCCGCTTAGCTCTGGACAAGAGGGTGGGGCTTGGAGCACCGGCTCGGAAAGGCTCTGCTGTCCAGGCCCCTGGGGTTTCCGAGTATGGCTCTGGGACAGGACCAAGGAGAACTCCGAGAGGCCAGCTGTTCCGGGCCGAGGGTCCCCCTGGCAGGGTCGATGCACCCTGCGCAGAAGCCCCTGGCCGCCAGCCGGGAGGCTGCGCTCTGGTCACTCGGTAACGGGACTCATCTGCTATACTGGCCCTGCGGGCCCTGCGGCTCTGCCCCTGGGAAGGGCGAAGACTCCTGTGACAGCTGCAGAGTTACTTCTCCACCCAGAGGTCACGGGCTCCCGTCCTTCCCAGGTAGGTGGACGTCAACAGCTGCAAAGAAATATGTTGGTCTCTCTAAAGTGAAGGCACTTTTCGTCTTAAATTTTAAAATTAAGCTACCAGAGCCACTCGGAGGGTCAGCCAAGACAAAATGCTATTTCTTGGCCCCAATTTCCTGTTACCACCCTGCTGCAGCCGGACTGCTGAGATCAGCCGTCTTCCTTGAGCCAAAGACCTCTGGACCTCTGCTTGCTGCCCCGCAGCCCATGCCTGGTGCGCGTGCCTGGTGCATACTCAGTGCGGAAGGAGGCCAGCGCTGCCCCACACCCGCAGGCCCTCAGAGGGTGCAGGGGGGCGAGGCTTAAGTGGCATGACCCCTTCCTGCCCAGAGCACCCTGCAGACAGCACACTTATTTTGCCGATGTGCTGGATCCCCCGCCTAGAGGAGCCTGTGAGGAGGGGCCAAATAAAAGAGCAGCTCTTCCTGTGTCTCCTTCTGCAACTGTTTCTGGATCAGTATCATTCCCAAAGTAACAGAAGACAGGACTACTCTGTTTAAATAACAAAGGCACTCTAAATGATCCCTCCCAACAAAAGTCTGGGCCCTTGTGGAGCGGGAGAGGCATCTCCAACAGCCAGGATGCTAAATTTGACTTTCCGCGATTCTCAAATAGGTTTCTGTGATAGCAAGATGCTAGCTGTAGCTCTGAGCATCACTCACCAAAGATAGCAAGAAAGAGGTGATAGCCAAGATGCTGGAAGATGTGTTCTCATGAGTCTCCTCCTGCCTCCCAGAAAGCGGAAATCTTCCCCAGAACCTTCCCGGGCTTGTTTTCACCATTGGCTAGAGCTGGGTGAACGTGGCCTCTGTCGGCTCCCAGGACAGCTGGGAGTTCAAGGTGGCTTGCCCTGGTTGCCAAGACTCTCCTAGGCCCACTGTGATTCATTCCTGAGGCTTCACAAAGCTGCCGGAACCAGCCACAGTTAGCAAAGGAGGAAGCAGGGGCTGGCTGTGTCCACCACAGTGGTCAAACCCAATTCTTGGCTTTATGGCCAGGGAGTGGAGAGATACCATCACCTCCTTCTAAAACTCAATAGCGAGTGGGTGGAGGTCTTTCCAAAGACCAGTGTGAATGTCTGGCTATTCTAAGCTGGAGAACTATAATCTTGCCATGACTGACCCAGGGAAGGACGAACGTGCCTAAGCCTCCTGTTGTCCAGTACCTCACAGTGGAGGAACTGAGGCCAACTGCACTGTCCAAAGAGGAGAGATGTGACCTCAGCTGACACCACTGTGGGGGGAACTTCAAACCGAGAAATAAATAACGACACTTGTCCCGAGTAGTGACAGTCCTGGGGACCTGGTGGAAGCAAATGTAAAACTACTTTTCACAGACTCGGGAGCAGTTCAACAGGCACGGACTCCCTTAGAAAGGCCAGCTCCACCAGCAAAGAGGAAATAATAACAGAGATTTCAGCTCACGTGGGGAACAACGGGATTGTATCAGCTTTCCAGAAACTGGAAATAAAACTGATCTGGAAAATATTATTTAATAGTATATTTAAGGTCCCTAAGATGGGTAAAGAGAGTGAGGGGGAAGGGAAAGCCCCGTGCTGCTTCGGATACATAGATATCCACATTCCCCAGAACTTCTGGATAGAGAGTCCCCTGGACTTGATCGTCACTTTCCCACAGTGAGCTTTACACATAGAACGATGTTTCCACCCACCTGTGCCAGAGGCAGGCCACACGGGCCCCTTGGTGTGGACTGCCGTGTGGGAGAGATGGAGAGGGGCCTCACGTGTGCGGCGGGTGCCCTGTGCAGGAATCACAGTCTAACCTGGCCTTAGAGCTCTGCACTGTGCTTATTGAAGGGAAATGTGTCTTACTATTTCAACGTTCCCAGCTCTGCCCCTGCCTTCCCCAGGTTGAAGGCTCTTCTTGCAAGTCTCAAGAGATGCTGGCTGAAGACCCAAGTTGCTTCCTACTTTGAGCTGAGTTGTTAAAATTCTGGGCAACGTGGATGAGCCTCTGGGGGTGGTTCTAAGCAGAGCCTGGTGTGGCGGGTCCCGGCTGTCCAGGTGGGAGGTCCTGTGAGCCCTGCACGTGTCCGTGCTGACTTGGAAGTTACCAGAACCCTGTGCGGGAGACCTGCCCCTGTCCCTCAGTCAGGGTGGGCCGGTTCCTCTCACAGAAGCCTTCCTTGGTAGGGGTGCGGGGGAAAGCAGGACCGGGAGCTGACTGGGATTATTATTTTTGGAGTACTTTTAAAATTCCATTTTTAAAATGAACACAGTCAAATTGAGCTTCCCCCTCCCGCAGTGTACACGTCTGAGTCTTAACACGTGGTAGGTGGGTGCACCCCCCAAGGCACTTAGGACGCAGAGCAGGGCCATCAGGCCAAGACATCTTCAAGCTGCTCCTCTGTCGTCACGTCCTCTCCTGACCGCTGTCCTCAGTCACCTCTGACCTGCTCTGCATCACTGTCCTCTAAAGAGAATGACAGCACCATCTGTTGACTTCCGCTGCTCGCTGTGGGAGAGAAGTTTTGAAGACTGGCTTCCGGCTCAGCCTTTGAGATTCATCTAAGGTCTGTGTGTGTCAACAGCACTTCACTGCTTTTTATTGCTGACTCATATTTTATCGTGTGAAAGTGCCACAGTGTATCAATTTACCTGTAATTCACCTGTTACAGGACTTTAGGGTTGCTTCCAGTTTGAGGTTAAAATGAATAGAGCTGCTACAAATTTTCTTGTGTGTGTGTGTGTGTGTGTGTGTGTCTGTGTGTGTCTGTGTGTGTGTCTGTGTGTAAGGGGGTGGGGACATTAAATTCTCATTTCCCTGGAGAAGCACCCAGAATGCACGGTGTTCTTAGAAGCAGCCAACCACCAGACAATTTCCAGAGTGGCTGTACCCGTTCATATCCTCTCCACCTGTTCTGTATTCTTGTTGGCACTTGGTGGCTTTTCTGGTTCTTCTTGTCTTGCTTTGTTTTTAGCCATCCTGGGGGACAGTATCTCATCAGGAGTGTACTTCCCCAGTGTGACAATGTTGAGGGTCTGATCTTAGCTTACTTGACTTCTCTAGGTCCTCTTTGGTGAAGGGTCTGTGGAAGTCCTTTGCTCATTTTTAATTGTGCTGTTAATTTCTTACTACTGCGTTTTGAGAGTTCTTTATATAGTTTTTATGTAAGTAAGTTGTTTGTTGGGTATGTGGCTTACAAGTATCTTATTCAAGTACGTAGCTTGTCATTTAATTCTCTTAACCATTTTGATGAAGTCCAATTTATTACTATCCTAGTTTTTTATCCTTTCCCTATAAATTAATATGTAAATTGATATGCTTTTGATTGATTAGAAGTGCACTAAATATTAAATCGATTTGGGAAAACTGCAATGTTTATACTATGTTGAGTTTTCCAATCCATGAACATGGTATATCTTTCTTTTACATTTTTGTTGATTTTCCATCAGTTTTCAATAGTATTTAGCAACAGATGCTGTGTTTGATTAGATTTATACCTGAGCATTTTATTTTTTAAAATATTCTTATCTAAATGATTATTAATTTTTAAGTTCTGGTTCCAATTGTTAATTGCTGACATATAGAAATATAATTGATATTGTAGATTTTGTCTCCTGCAATCTTACAAAACTTACTTATTTGTTCTAGGAGTTCTTGAAATTTTCTTGTGATGTTTTATTTAGGCAATAATACTGTTTATGAATAGGTACAGTTTTATTTTTTCCTTTCTAATCCATATGCCTTTTATTTCTTTTTCATGTCTTATCTTTCAGTATGATATTGAATAAATCTTATTTTAATTGACATGTAGTCAATATTTCCTCATTGAAGTTCCTGTTAGCTGTAGGGTTTTTGTAGACAGCTTTTATTGGATTGAAGAATTTCTAGATCTGGTTCTATTTCACTGAGAGTGGTTGTTGTTTTCAATTATGAATGACAGATATGAAGTTCTGTCAAATGTCTTTTCTGTGCCAGTTCACATAATCATGTGCCTCTTCCCCTTTCAATGGTAATCTGACCTGTGTTTGGATGTATGTGGATGTAGAGAAGGGAACATTAAGGATGACAAGGAGATTTTAAAAATTCAGTGGAGGGGCTGGGGTTGTGGCTCAGCGGTAGAGCACTCGCCTCGCACATGAGAGGCCATGGATTTGATCATCAGCACCACATAAATAAATAAAATAGAGATATTGTGTTCAATTACAACTAAAAAATAAATATTTAAAAAAAATTCAGTGGAGGTAGTGAATTGGAGAAAGAATTGGTTAAGACCAATGTAATTCCCCCATCACCAAGGAATTCTGAAATATTAGAAAGATCCAGGATTCTTGCAATATATGGGATGAGACTCAACTGTTTTTATTGAAATTCTAAATGATAAGACTGAACTCAGCAGTCTAGAGGACTTGGGGACACCAGGGGACGAAGACCGCTGGGGACAAACATGTTTTCTCCACTCTTGCTTGGGTCTCTTGTGTGCAAACTCATCTGTGTGTTTTATGAAGTTCCTAAGTCACCACCCAGACCATGCCTGACCTATGGCAGGTGCTTCATACACACCTGTGTAATGAATGACAGGGCAACATTGTGACTCGGAGTGCAGGCTGGGAGCCAGATTAGCTGGGTCGGATCTTGTCCCCACTATGGTAGAGTCTGAATTACAGCAAATTTAAAGCTCTTTTTTTTTTGCCCCAGTTTCCTCATCTCTTAAATGAGCCTAGTAGATGCATCTGCTACCTGGCTGTAGTGAGTGCAGAGTATGGCTCTTACTTTGTTATTTGCATGGTTATTTGGGATTGGACTCCCTGTCTTTACTTTTCCCCTACATCTCCATCATCCTCAGTCTCTCTCTTCCTCTCTGTCTGTGGATAAAGCTTAAAACAGCTTCTCTAGCTGTAGTGACAGAATTGGAGACAACTTTCAGGATGATGTGATTCAAGCTCTTGATTTCTGTGTGAGGAAAGGGAGGCTCAGGTAGCCCAGGGATCCCCGCTCCATGGTGGCCTGGGGGGCAATATTGCAAAGCTGGCATTTGGAGCATATCCTGGTAGCCACAATCAATGGCAGTGGGGACCATTGAAGCAATGCAGATGCCTGCCCTGTGGGAGGCCTCGGTGCAGGAGTCCACTCAGGGCTGGGAAATGCGTAGCTGGGTGCCCAGCAGCCTCCTTGGGCCCCACTGCTGTGTTAGAAGGTGGAAGGGCAAAGGGGGAGGAATCAGCAGCAGCCACTGGCCACACCTCCTCAGGAGAGGCACCTGTTCTGGGACCTGGAGGAACCCCGAGGCTCCTGGAGGCTCCACATACCTGGAGGCTACCTCTGTTGCCCCTGGTTCCTCCTGACCCCCAAGCCCTCTTGTTGTCTTTCCAGCCAAGGTCTGAGGCAGCTGCCTTACAAATCTTCACAGCCCACCTTGTGCTGCCCAGATGCACTTGGAACTCTCACCTATAAATATTTCAGGCCAACTGCTTAGTTATTAATGGAATGAAATGAAAGAGAATTCTTTAGCCTCTCCCCTTCTCCATAGATTGAAAACCAGGGCCGTGTCTGAGGAGCTGGAGTGGCAGGTGTCTGGGGACTTGGAAGGCAGAGGGGGAGCTGCAGATGCACTTGCTCTGTCTTGTCCTTATTGTGAGAAGGACAAGGTCTTGAAGACTCCAGTGCTGCCTTCTTTCCCCTGTTCCCAGGGGGGTGGGTACATATGTTGTCCTGGCGCGTCTTTCCCCTTTCTTGTGTGGACAGGCCCACTGCAGTGACCATCTTCTGAGGAGTGAGCTTGGCAATGTCCCTGGGGCCCTGACTTGGGTGGGGTTGGTGACCTGTCAGGCACTACCTGACACTCTGGAAGGCTGGTTGCCATCTAGATGTCTATCTTCCCTCCTGCTCTGGCTCTTTTCTCAGACTAAAGGAAGAGCATTTCCGGTGGCCTTGGATGACAAATCTCTATCATTAAACCCTGAGGGTTGGCTGCATCCAGGAGGAAGCAGCTCTTTTCTGGGGGGAACAGAGGCAATGATTCTCTCACTGCTCCTTTTCATTTGGAACACAGTGCACCCCAGAAAGTTCAGGCCCCATGCACCCCAGAAAGCTCAGGCCCCATGCACCCCCAGAAATCTCAGCCCCATGCACCCCAGAAAGCTCAGGCCCCATGTACCCAGAAAGCTCAGGCCTCATGCACCCCCATAAATCTCAGCCCCATGTACCCCAGAAAGCTCAGGCCCCATGCACCCAGAAAGCTCAGGCCCCATGCACCCAGAAAGCTCAGGCCCCATGCACCCCAGAAAGCTCAAACCCCATGTACCCCAGAAAGCTCAGGCCTCATACACCCCAAAAGCTCAGGCCCCGGCTGGAGAAACCAATCACACCACTCAGTGTCTTTAGGGCTCTGCGTCTCTGAGCACAGGAAATAGGTGAGATGGCGTCGCCATGGCAGCTAGTTGCAAATGGTCTCTTAAAATAGTATCGGTGCTCTGTACGCAGGGCTGACACTGCAGGGCTGCAGTGGAGACAAGGCTCCCTCTCACCAGGCACTGGCTCTGGCCTGGGGAGGAGTCTCCTTCCAGGATTGGAGCCCCAGCTCCATGCCACCACCTGAGGGGCCAAGGCTCAGGGGTTCCTGCTCCTGTGTCTTCCAGTCACGAGAGACCCTCACTGAGCTCCTGCCATTTATGAAGCACTAGGGACACAGGCTTAAATGAGACCACAGGCCACGGATCTGATAGAGCTCCTGTTCTGGTCACCAGTGGGTGAAGATGGAGAGTCTGTGTGTGAGTGTGATGTAAGAGTGCATGCATGAGTGAGTGTGAGTGCATGAATGTGTGCGTGAGTGTGTGTGTGTGTGTGTGCGCATGGGTGTGTGTGAATGTGCCTGTAAGAGTGCATGCATGAGTGAGTGTGTGAGTGTGCATGTGAGTGAGCATGAGTGTGCATGGGTATGTGTGAGAGTGGATGTATGAGTGTGTGTGTGCATTATATGTGTGAGAGTGCATGGGTGTGAGAGTGCATGGGTGTGAGTGTGCATGGGTGTGTGGGGTCATCTCTTGAGAGTGGGCCAGCAGTGGCCTGAGACCTGAGAATCGAGACTGAAGTGGTGCATGGGGACTTGATCACTGAGAGCTGCTCTTTCTCACTCCCACTGTGGCTTCACACTCCTGGCTTCTCTCTGCCCCTATCTTTGGTGCACCCAGGGCACGCAGAGGGACAGATTGATGAGCAGACTTGGGAAGGAGCAACCAGTACCTTAACTCTTCCCTACCTGCGAGCTCCCCCTCGGCTCCTCTGGCCTCTTGGAGTCTTCACCCCAAGGTCTTCACCGTGCGGTTTGGACCTTCCAGTGCTTATGAAGTACCCAGCCTCCTGTGTTCTGTCATAGCAATGCAGACCAAGACAGCCACCATCGCTGCCACTCTCCCCTCAACCTTCCCTTTCCTCCCGGCTCCCAGCCAGCTGTCACTGTACTGACGCCACCGCCCTCATCTTGCTGCTTTTGCCCCTTCCTCCTGTGTCCAGTGCAAACCATGGTCTCCTCCCAGGATTCTGATGGCAGCTTGCTGCCCTTGGGGATGCTCCTTTCTGTTCTTCCCTGTTCTCCCCATCCTGTCTTTCAGAGTGTCAGAGTGGTCTTCCCAAGAAATATAGGCTAAGTCATGGGCTCTGTACTCAGAAAATAGCAGCAGTGCTCAGCTTTGTAAAGAACAAAGTAAACTCCTCCGCATGACGTTCAGTCTTCCTTGATCCAGGCTTTTTTGGTTACTATGGATGCAAAACCAACCAGCCTGGAACTTGGTGGCTGAGGACCCCAGCAGCTAGCACGGTAAAGCTTTCACAGTGGGGGTTCAGTGACGTCGAGGCAGAGTGGTTCTTGCTTGGTACCTCGTGCTACAGCCAGAGGTCAGCTGGAGTCTGGGTGACTGTTAGAATCGTCCCAATGCTGGACTGAGGCTGGAGACCCCTGGTCCAGGTGGCCGCTCATGGATGGGAGTCGTTGCTGGTTGTGGCCAGACTGTGTGGGTGTGCGAGTGGTGTGGGAAGGGCTTCCTCAGAGCCGGTGACCGGGGCACCCATAGAGCCCTTTGTGACTGGGCCTTGGAGGTCTCATGTCACTACTTCCACCATTTTCTTTGGGTCAAGGCAGTTTCAAGGTTCTGCCCAGGATCAAAGAGAGGGAACCGGAGTCCCACTTCTTGAGAGAGAAGCTAATATGGAACTGTGAGAAGAGTGAGCAGGGGGGACACGCACGTTGAAGCAGGATGTCTGCAAGCTGCGCTCTGCCTCTGCTCAGCTCTGGCTCACCTGTCCAGGCCCACCTGCTGGCCACAGGCCTTCACAGTCTCATCTCTTAACGTCACTGCTCCTTTGAACAGAAGGAACACGTCACCCTTCGAGGCCAGCTTGGACGGCACGTCCTGGGTAAAGCGGCCCTCATCCTTCTAGGCAGAGTGAATTCTTCTTCCCTTTTCTTATTTAAGAGTCTGTCTCCCCCAGGAGTCTCCAGATTCACTGTGTCCCTAGCGTCTGGCACGTGGCTTACCTGGAGGAAGTTACGAATAGCTATGTTTGCCAGGTCCACGTGGGCCTGAGAAGGCCCGGAGGAGAGACGGCTGTGGCAGAGCAGCTGACCAGGATTCTGAGTGGGCATCATCTTCTAGATCCCTCAGGCTTGTTCTGAGTCAAAGTCCAGGGCCCTCCGTGGAAGGATCCCATTGCACGTTGGAGTTAGTGCTGGTGCTGGTGGCCTGGGTCCCCAGACTGTGGTGCTGTGCAGAGCCCTGTCTGTAAAGCGGCAGGGGCCGGGGCCAGCTCTGGAGAGCAGGAGCCACAGAGGAGAAGGGCCCACTCAGGAACCGCGACACGCGCTCACCTCTGTGGCCTGGAGCTATGTGTGCGTGGTCTCAGATTTAACATGAGGCTCTGCTTTACCCCCGGCCACCCTGGTCCCCGGCTGCCTCTCCCAGCCCTCCCAGCTCAGGGAGTGGCCCTCCTGGCCCAGGACGAAAGGCCCTGTGCTCCTTCGTCCTTCCTTCTGTTCACACTGAGAATGACATCTGTGGACTTTGGGATGAACCCGAGGCTGACCCTGGTTTTCCCCTGACCTTAGCATCCTGGGCTGAGCCCCATGGACTCATGGGGACAACTGTGGACACCGCTGACCACTGTCCCTGCTTTTGCATTTGGCCCTCCTGTCCTGACCCTCTGCACAGCCACGAGAGTGCCCTTTCTGAAAGACACATCAGGTCCCAGCTCTCTCTGCCCCCCTGACCAGTGTGTATTAGCCAGGGTTCTCTAGAGGAATAGATAAATGGGAGACGATTAGAAAAGGGGGCTTATTAGGTTGGCTTAGAGGACCAGAAGCTGGACAGTCCACAGTGGCCGTCTGCAGGCTGGAGCTGGAGGAAGGAGTAGCTGCCCAGTCCAAGAGGCTGAAGCCCCAGAACAAGGGAGATCAATGGTGCTGCCCCAGTCCAGACTGAAGACTTCTGGAAACTCCCCGAGAATCCTTGGCAGAGCCTGCGTTGGGGGAGTGAGGGAGCGAGAGCCTGACGTCCTCAGGGGATCGCAGCAGCAGGCATCAAGAACCTGCTCAAGAAGATTGACCTGCAACTGCAGCTGCCTTGCTCTTTGGCTTGATTCCAACCAAGCCTCCAGCCTATTGGACGGTGCTGCCCGCACTTAGGGCGGGTCTCCACTTCAGTTGGCTCTCCCACACGCCAATCATTCTGGCACACCCAGAAGTCTCTTGACCCTGGGCATCTCTCAATCCAGTCGAGTTGTCAACTCAAGTCAACCATCCCACACGCCCGCAGCCCCCACCCCTGTTCCTGGGATCGGGAAGCCTCAGGCAGAGCCTGCTGGTCTGCAAGGCAGGAGCCACGCGGCCAGGGCTCGTGGTCATGGCTGTCCTCTGGGCAAGTTCCCCTTGTCTGAGCCCAGCCAGGGGTTCACACTCAGGAGTTTTGCGTCCTCTGCTCTGGGTGCAAGTGTCCGCTCCAAGCTTCCCACTGTGGTGGACTACAAGGTGGGGCCTCGTGGAGCGGCTCCATGCCCTTCTAGGGCTCACAGGGAGCTTCCTGGCGCTCTTCCACCCTTCTGACCTGGGAGGACACGGCACCCTCCTTTACTCTTGGGACGCTTCCCTCCAGAAGGCACCACCCAGGAGGAAAGGGCTCTCCAGGCACCAGGCCCACAGTGCTCGACCTTTGACTTCTGAGCCTCTAGAACATCAGAAGTAAATTTTTGTTCTTTATCAATTACCTGGTCCTGGGTAGTTTGTTGCAGTAGCACAGACCAAGACACCCGCACCCAAGAGGACAGCAGCCAACTGTATTCATGGGCACTGAGGCCCAGTACTGTCCACACTCGGGACAGATTGAATGATGGTTGTCCTAAAACCATCCATGTCTTAATACCCAGAGCCTCAAATATTACAAGTTCTATCACTTCCATGTTAGTCCTCACAGTGCTGTCCTTTGTGTCCCAGGGATCTGGGGCCCACAGAGGGGGAGGGGAGGGGAAAGGTCTGAGTCTAGATGGAGTGGAACCACTGGGCTGAGACCTGACCCACGAGAAGCACCTGCTGAGGGAGAACCCTTCAGGTGGGGATCAGGAGCTACCAGGCCCAGAGCGGGGTGGTCCTGGAGGTTCTGTCTGAGAAGGAGACAGCAGTTCAGGGTGGTGGAGCAGAGGGAATGGAGAGCAGAAACACCCGAGCTGGCCCCACAGGACGGTGGCCCTTTGGCCTGCAGACGCTGTGGAGTGTGGGTCTTAGGGGACATCCCAGGAAGCCATCGGACACCCACAGGGAAGGGATGTCATCACAGGCACGTTTTAAACAGTTCTTGTTTTTTCTTCTGGCCGCTGTGTGAGCAAGGGACCATGGGAGCAGGATCGGAAGCCGAGTTGCTGGGCAGAGGCTCCCTGAAGGGTCCAGGGCAGAGTGAAGGGTGGCTGAGGGCCTGGGGAGGGGAGCCCGCAGATGGCGACGGCTTTGGAGACTGTCCCCTGGATCCTGGCCTGGGTAAGCTGGTGAGGGTGATGCCACTGACCGACAGGGCAGTCAGGGCTCGGGGTGGGGCTCGGGGTGGGGCCCGGGGTGCCCTGCTGTGGTGGGGTGAAGACCGTGCGTGTGCATGGGAGAGTGTGCGACCCTGCATCAGCACAGGGGAGATGGGGACTCTGGGAGTCGTAGGGGAGAGGCAGGGGGCTCTGGGTGGTGTTGGAGGGCAGCCTCGGGCACCCAGGGCCAGCAAGAGGGCACTGGGAAAGGCTGCAGGAGGGAAGTAAACACATCAGAGAAGTGCACCTGGTCCTGTTTTGCTGGGCTCAGCACAGGTTCTTCAGTGTGGAGCTGTCTCAATTGTGCATCGTAATTCCCGTAACAGCGGGTCAGCCAAACACGTTTTGCACTGAATCAGGTGGTTTTGCTGTGGCTGCAGCAGCCATGGGCCCGGAGCCAAGAGGCTCGGAGCCCCTTTTCTGGGGAAGAACGCCAAGTTCAGGTGCAGCAGGAGGCGGGTTCTGTGCACAGGAGTCCCCACCGGTCCCTGGAGAGGCCCAGACTCTGCACCCGGCCTCATCCCCGCCGCCCCCGCTTTCCGCTGGTTCTCAGGCCTGCAGCCCGTGACACCTTGACAAACGAGGCTGCCCAGCAGAGCAGATCACCATTCCAAGCGGACAGCGGCCGGCGGCCCCGGGGGCCCAACACACTTCCACAAGCTCCCCTCGGATGGATCCGAAGCTATTTCTCCTACTGTGAGAAATAGCCTTTTATTTCCTTATAACTGAATTTAATTTTTATATGACGTTGGCCTTCCACAAAGTGGCAGAACACTCTGTCACTGTCAGGTCTAAGTTTCTGGTTTCCTTGGGCCTGGGTCCAAGTGCCAGGGCTCCCCCAGCTTGGGGGTGGCGGATGGCCAGGCGTCTGGGTCATGTGCTGTCACAGGTAGGCTGTGTCTGCGGGACCTTCTGACCTTCCAGTCAGTCCATTTGGTGGCTCCTCGTCCTCCCTCAGCTCCAAGACCCCCTTGAGCCACCAGCTGCCGCTTCTGGGCCACCCGTGGGTGTGGGAGACGTTTTTCTGCATCCATGTTTTGGGCTCTGGAACCTCTGCCTGGTGTGCCCCCTTGTTTGTGGATTCACTGACACTCGTGGGCTCTGCGTGTGGCACAGAACGTGCATGTGAGCTTGTCCTGGCCTACGCGTCCCAGCGCCTCAGCCTGTGGCCATGGCTTCTTTGTACATCCCCAGATCTGCCCACTGGGTTGGACAGGAGGAGCCCATCACAGGGCTGCTCTCGGGTCCGCAGGTAATAACCACTGACATTGACTGGCACCTACTGTGCGTCAGGGCTGAGCTTCTGCCGTCAGCACAATGAACCTGCACGCTGGCCACTGTCCTTGTCCCCATTCACCAGAGGCTGAGCCGGGACATGAAGAAGCCCGTCATGAAGAAGATCATGTGCTTCCCTTTATGCCCCCTCAGCCAGGAAGGTGGCTGAGCCCCAGAGTGCACCCAGTGACCCACGATGATCACTCGGTGACAGCAGATGGTGGCCCTCCCCGTCACTGCTGCTCATAAACACAGGCTTGGCTCACGAACCCTGGGACTCTGGCCCCACTTCTGAGCTCAGGACTGGATGCCACCCAGCAGGAGCTGGAACTGAGGCAGAGGATACCTGGCAGAGCCAGGACACAGAGGGAGGGGCTGTCATGAGAGTGGGCGCCCCCACCCTGGGGACTCTGACTGCTGGAGGCAGAGAGGGAGGGAAAGAGGGAGGCTCTTCTCCAGCCTCCTGCTGGCTGTGCTACCTGAGCCCTCTGGGGTGTGTGCGTGTGCGTGTGCGTGTGCATGTGCGTGCGTGCGAGCGTGTGAGAGAGAGAGAGAGAGAAGAGGGGGGAGGGAGAGGGAGAGAGACTCAGGTGTGTATTAAGGTGCTTCAGAGAAACTCAAGCAACAGTTAATGAAAATGTTTACTGACCTCCCAATGGAGCCAGAGACTCCTTAATGCCTCTGCGGCCTCTGAGGAGGGGTCCTCTGCTGACTCACCCCGGGTTTTTGAGGTTTTCAGAGGTGCGGGCCGCCAGGCCTGCCCTGCACCGACTTGGCCTCCCCTGTCCTCCACCCTGGGCTCCTGAGGGAGGCAGGTAAGAAGGGTGAGATGGAGCCCAACCCTGCAGCGGCCTGGGGGAGACCTTGTCCTCCTCTGGCATGTGGGCCTTTCTCTAAAGGCGGGGCGTGGTCAGGGCCCGCAGCCTGCTTTTGCTGAGCAGTGCTTGCTCAGGCTCAGGTTGAACTCTTGATTGAAGGCTTTGCTTTGGGAAGGGCTGGGGGTGATTTAAGCGTGTCTGTGAGCGGGTCCATGATGTCTGCTTGCCCTGATTCTAGATGGAAAACAATCAGACAAGGACTTTGCTCACACGACTCTGGCTTTTATATTGAGTGTGTTCTAGGTCCACATAAAATACATAGAGCTGTGAGGGCTGTGAGCCAGCGAGATGGCCTTCACCGTACAGAGCCTCAGAGTTGCATGTGTATCCCTACATGCCCCCTGTCCTCACCCGGGAGCAGGAAGGCCCTGAGAGGCAGGCAGGGTACTTGTTAGCCCATCTCACCAACAGGGGTTCGCCCCAGGCCTGGGGTCTGGAATCCCCTGCTCTGCTGAGGGACATTGGATCTCTGTGAATACTCTCCCACTGAACTGGCTGATCCTGCATTATGTGCACTTTGGAAATAGCCATACAGACCCCTAATTTGGACAGTTGTCAACACAGTCTGAGACGAATGTTGGCCCTTGAATTCTGCAGCCATGGGACAGATCCTCGTGCAAATGCTTGTCCCTCTCCAGGAGAGGAGAGAGGGATTCCAGCCACTTAAATGGATTTGGATTTCAATGGGCATCGGAATCACTAGGAGCTTTAAAAATAGATCTGCATCTGGGCGCCACCCAGAGGTTTGCTATTAACTGGCCGATGTTTAAAGCCCTCCAAGTGATCCTCACATACAGTAGGGCAGAGTGCCACTGGCTGAGAAGTGACCTGTTTTTGCATTTGGCCACCAGTTAAGGAAATGGCCTTTCCAGGTATTGGACAGTGAGGAGCGGGATCTCTCCTCAGTGACGCACCTGGTTCCTCGCGTGAAAGGAAAGAGGATGCCATTTGCTGTCCACTGAGCTGGGCTAAGACTGGGCCTTCACTGGGGGGAAGTTTACCAGAAAACCCCCATGGATGTCGTGGGGCAGAGAGACTCGGTTGCTACCAAGAACACGGGCAAATCCCGCCCACTTCCTTCCCCACCTGAAGTCTCAGAAATCGGGGTGCTCAGGAGTCTAGCCGGCTTGCTGCTGACCCTTGCCAGGGAGGATCAGCCCACTTTCTGGCCCCATGCTTGTGTGTGGGCATGGTGGTCTTTCCTGGCCTGGCTCTCGGCTGATGGATGACCACAGGCCTGGTGTGAGGAGCACAGAGGAAGCAGCACTGCAGGAAGAATGGCCAGCAAGTCAGAGGACACAGCACCTGGGCTGGACCTTGGAGCTTGAGCTGCAGAAGGAGGGCCAGGACGGGAGGAGCAGGGACCCTCCCCCTCCTTCCCCCTCCTCTCTCCTTCCCCCCTCCCTCCTTCCTCCTCCTCTCCTTCTCTCTCCTCCCCCCTCCTGTCTTTATCTCCCTCCCCCTCCCCTCCCTCCTCCTCCTCCCCCCCTCCCTCCTCCCCCTCCTCCCTCCTCCCTCTCCCTCCTCCCCCTCCTTCCCCCTCCTCCTTCCTTCCCCCTTCTCCCTCCTTCCTCCTCCTTCCCCCTCCTCCTTCCTTCCCTCTTCTCCCTTCCTCCTCCTTCCCCTCCTCCCTCCTTCCCCTTCCTCCCTCCCCCCTCTTCCCTCCTCCTCCTTCCTGTCTTTATCTCCCTCCTCCCCCTCCTTCCCCCTCCTCTCTCCTTTCCCCTCCTCCCTCCCCCTCTTCCCTCCTCCTCCTTCCTGTCTTTATCTCCCTCCTCCTCCTGTCCCTCTCCCTCTCCCCCTCCTCCTCCTCCCCCATCACCCCTCCCAGTCAGAACTGCATGCTGTCCAGCTTTCTAGGGTCCCATTGCCTCACAGTCCTGTGTAGCTACAGAAAAGAAGGCTCATAGGGGTTCGGTGACGTGGCTCGTGACGTGGCTCATGACCCACTGTGAATGAGGCTGCAGTAGCCGTCAGGATGTTGCCAGGACACCTGGCCCAGGCCCTGTGGTCTGCTTCCCATGGACGCCCTCAGCACCTGATTTTGTTGATTCCTCTCACCCTCACGAGGTGTCTTCATTTTTCAGTGTGGACACTTGATGCAGAGGTGTTAAGTAGCTTCCTGGGGTGGCCTCTGCTCTTGGCTGTGAAGCTATGGACCAGGCAGACCAGGGCAGCACTGAAGCCTCATGAAGGTGAGATGTGGTCACCTGGGCAGAGCATCCAGCCCAGAGCTAGGGTCCAGCAGGCTCCATCTGCACTAGGTGAACCCAGTGAGCAGGTCCGAGGGGGCGGTTCTGGGTCCCGGAGGCCTCGCAGCCTCCCCTGGGCCTGGGCCATGCCCCAGGAGTGAGCGTCCTGTGGAGATTGCTCTCTCTGCCAACGTGGGGAACTGTCAAAGTGGCAGTAAAAATGGCCACAGTGTAACCAGCAGGACCAGGGATCAGGCGATGATGAATTAAACAATGCTTCCAGCTCCATGGCTTCCCTGCGGCCCCCAGGAACACAGATCAGTATAAATAACTCACCTGGTACAGGAATACTGAGCCTGCATAGGAACTGCAGGGTACTAACAAATCCTCTGTGAATCAAAGAGGGCACCTCAGTGCCAAGGAAGGGCCTGAACTCGGGGCCCCTGTCATGGCTCAGGCCTTGCAACACCCCCTTCCCATCCCGGGGCCATCCTGTCTGCTGAGGCCAGAAAATCTCAGAAACATTCCTGTCCTCTCCTGGCCTCCTGCTAGTCTCTCCACTCACAGGGAACATGCACTAACCGGCCTGCCACAGGGGATCGGGGGCATTTCAACCCCCCCCCCACGTACACACATGCACAATGCACACACACGTGCACACACATGCACACACACACGAACATGCACACACCCAAATGCACACACACACACACATTCATACACACATGCATGTGCACACACGCATACGCACACACACACATTTGGCATTACAGGAAGAGAAAGGCCCTCTCCCGAGTGCTACTTGGAACAGATGAAAAATACTTCAAGTGCTTTTTCAACCCCAAGGAGGGCAGAAGGCAAGTGGGCAGGAGGCAGGGTGGAGACAGAGTTGCCAGAGCCCCTGCATTGGAAACGGGGCTCCCTCTTTTGGCGGAGGAGCGGCTGTTACAAGATGAAAGGACCAGGATTTGTCCCTGCCAGGGCTTCTGCGGACCGCCGTCTTTTGGTTTCAGGCCGGGGTGGCCTCCAGGCCCAAAGGCCACTTTCTGCTCTTTCATCAGGATGGTCCTCTCTCTGGGAGCCGAAATCCTGCAGCAGGACCCTGGTGCCAGCCCTGTGATGTGTCCCTGGCCGGCCCAGCCCTCTGCTCCCAGCACGGGGTCACGTTCGGGTCATCTCCTGCTCTTTAGGACCTGTTTTTACTGTCACTGCTTTGCGGAGCGGAGCCGTGGTCAGGGGCGAGTGGAGAAGGCAACAGAGGCGGCCAGGCCTGTCCACCTCAGCCAGGAAACGCACCGAGCAGGAGGGTCAGCCCGACTAGCCCTGGTACCTCTCGGCCCAATCACACTTCCATTTCGGGGGGGGAGGTCGCCCAGCACAACTGAAGGCCAGGAGTGTGTACTGGGGCAAGGAGACGCCGAGGGGTGGGCCTTCTCTCTCCTGACGGTCTTCCTTCCACTGGGAATGTGTCTAGAGCACGCAAAAGAGGAAGGAACCCAGAGACAGGACAAGAAGAGGGACAGGGAGGGTGGGAGAGAAGACGCAAGCTGGGCACATGTGGTGTGGACACGAGGGCTGGGGACAGGTCATCGTGGGCTCAGAAAACCACACGAAGACATTGGGGCTTTACCCTGGAGACGCGGCGGAGCCATGAGCCAGGGTCCAGGCAGGATGGCAGCAGGCTCCAGGTTCAAAGGTGGAGATTTTTACTTTTTATGATACATATATTTATATATATTTTATAATATCTATATATACATTTGTTGTTGTTGAGACAGGGTCACTCTCTGTTGCCCAAGCAGGTTTCAAGCTTGTGGGCTCAAGGGACACTCCTGTCCTGTCTCCCGAGCAGCTGGGACTACTGCACGTCCCCTACACCTGGCCCAAAGGAGGGAATCTAATGGGGGGATTCGTTGGACATTGAGAAGAAGGGGGAGGGAGGGACCCAGGTGGCCATGGCTCCCAGTTGTAAAGCTTCAGGGACAAAGGGAGAGGTTATTCATGGGGCCCCAGACTCAGAGGACTGTCCCTGAGAAGGGTGCTGAGCCTCTGAGGGGTGGTGTTGGCGTCTCCTGGGCACGGGTAGGCTGGCTCTGGGGTGTCGAGCCCAGGATTCCCCCAGCTGCTGCCATGGAACACAGCGCCCCTGCTCCCGTCAGGCTGATGGGCCACAGTCACCAGGGAGGAGGGAGGCCCTGAGGTCAGGCCGAGTGGGGGGTCCCCTGGAGAGGCCCTGGCCCTGGCCTCACAAGGCAGTCCACGCAACGGGGATGGAGCTGAGCGACGTGGCTAAAGACCCAAGAGGGAATTTGGGTTTGGGGAAGGCCACTCCAGGTGCCGTATGGGGACTGAGTGGGTGGGTAGGAGGCAAGGGAAGGGACATTGCCTTATCCCAGGGAGGAAGGGAGAGCCCCAGGGAGGGGTGGGAAGAAGAGACTGAGGCAGGGGGTGCACCTGGGGATCGAGTCACTTACTAGGGGCAACACAAGAGGGGAGATGGGAGTCAGGGGTGAACCCAGGGGCCTCCACGCAGGAGAAGTGACATGTCACTGTTGCCCTGATCTCTCGCTTCACTTCATGGTTTCCAAGAAGGGAAGGTTCCTCCCTCTCTTCCCTCCCTTTCTTCCTCCCTCCCTTCCTTCCTTCCTCCCTCTCTCCCTTCCTCTTCCTTCCTTCCTTCCTTCCTTCCTTCCTTCCTTCCTTCCTTCCTTCCTTCCTTTATTCCTTTCTCTCTCTTCCTCCCTCCCCCTCCCTCCCTCCCTTCCTTTCCCTCCCTCCCTTCCTTTCCCTTCTCTTTCCCCTCCCCCTCCTTCCCCCTCCCTCCCCCTCCCTCCCTTTCTTCCTTCCTTCCCTTCTCTATCCCTTCCCCCCTCCTCCTCCCCATCCTTACCCTCCTCTTTTGTAGAGAATCTGAGCCACGTCCCCAGAATTGTTTATATTGTATCTAGAAACAAAATCTCACTAAGTGGCTAAAGGACTCACTAAGTTTCTGAGGCTGACCTTGAACTTGCAATGCTTCTGCCTCAGCCTCCTGAGTTGCTGGGATTACAAGCATGTGTCACTGTACCTGGAAAGAAAGATCATTTCTTTGCAAGACACATCATGCCATAATCAGTTATAACTGCTAACAATTTTGCCCTTTTACAGAAGAAAAACCTGCCTTCCCGTGTTTTCTACACACAGGTGTGAAAGCTGTCCTCTAGGGTGACACATCAAGTTTATCTTCTGCTGGACAAATATTTGACAATAATAGTTAGCTAGAAGAATGAGTAAGAGGTGTGTAAGTCTGGTAATTCAAACAGGGAGCCCTGAATATTTGGATTTTGGCCCAAAGCAGCATTAGCTAAACATGCACTCTCAACAGGCAGGTGGCTAAGACTGAGAGAATTTGACAGACGCCTGTGATCCTAGGTGGCAGCCTGGCAGGGTGATGAGCCTGTGGACAGACAGAGGGAAGCCCCAGGAAGGCGGGTGGAGGCTTGTGCTGCAGAGTAAGATGTGGGTCCCTGCAGGGCAGGGCCACCGTGGGGAAGACCAGCCGGCATGCACGTGATGAGAGAAAGAACATGGATGGACACAGGCATGGCTCTGGGGACTGTGTCAAGAACAGAGGCCTGCAGTGGCCTCCAGGGAATCACCTCCTCAGGAGGAAAGTGGCAGAAACCAGAGGAGACATGAGCCCCCAGTGCCACAGACAGCTGAGGTCTCGGGAAGACAACATCGCTGCTGCTCGTGACTGGAGGTGGTACAGGAACTGAGACTGCAGAAGGCACCCAGGCTGTGGGAGTGACCGTGACGAAACAATCAGCTTCCTGATGAGCCCTGGGTTTAGCTTTCTTGGTTGCAGTAGCAACTTCATTACCTTTTCGAAGACCCCTCTCCAGATCCAGTCGCCTCCTGAGACTCTAGGGTTCAGAATGTCAACATGCGGATGTGGACCTAGCTCAGCCCGTAGCAACCCCTGCAACCAGGGACCGCGTCTTGCATGTTGAATGCTGTTTTTCGCAGACTCTGCCCGAGCCTCAGACACAGACGGCCACTGATGAGGAACAATGGTCTGGAGCCAGGCCCTGCCACACCCTTGTTTGTTCTGTGGACCTCTGATTACTTTTTCAGGGCCCAAAATACAGCTGGAGTTAATGACTCTTGGTGAACCACAGAGTATTTGTGAATGAAATCTATTAAAACTCTGGAAGTTAATTATTGATGTAATTTCCATGTATAGAATGATAATCTTCTTTTTTTTTTTCCTCTGAAAGCCTCGTTAGATTTAGATTTCTTTTTTCCTCTGGGCAGTAGATACGAATGATCTCTAGGAGAGGACATTAATAATTCAACATGGTGCATCACGGGCATTTCCATACAAATGTGTCCCTGTCAATATCTTCAGAGGTCTCGAGGAGCAGGTGGCACCTGGCACATTCTTTCACCATAATGTCCTCTGGAGAAGGCACAGGCTCCTCATTCAGTGAAGAAATTTCCTTTCTCTACATTACCCAGTCTTCCAGGGTCAGCGATAGGACTAGAAACCAGCAGGACACAGTCCTGGTCCTGCAGCAGCCCGGAGCCTGCAAGAGTAAGCAGCCATGTTCGGACCTCAGCCACGGCCTGCTAAGTAACTTGCAGAAAGGGACCAGGTTTGGGCACAGAGGACCATGCAGCTGGGCTGCCAGAGAGTGGGCCACAGTGAGCAGGAGGAGGCCACTGACAGTTGCCCTGAGATTGCAGGTGGAGGAAGAGTTTGCTGGGAGAGGAGGATGGGAAAAAGCATGAGACCAGAGGTCTTGGAGCTGTGAAAGGGCCTCGCAGGTTTGAAGGCAGTAAGAAGTGCACTGTGGGTGATCCAGAATGGCTCCAGGGTCTCAGCAAGGACTGTACTATGGATGATCCAGAATGGCTCCAGGGTCCCAGCAAGGACTGCAGTGTGGGTGCTCCAGAGGGAATCCAAGGTCACAGCAAGGACTGCGGGTGGGTGATCCAGAAATGCTCCAGGGACCCAGCAAGGACTGCAGTGTGGGTGCTCCAGAATGGTTCCAGGGTCACAGTAAGGACTGCACTGTGGGTGACCCAGAAATGCTCCAGGGTCTCAGCAGGGACTACAGTATGGGTGATCCAGAGGGAATCCAAGGTCACAGCAAGGACTGCAGGGTGGGTGATCCAGAATGGCTGCAGGTCACAGTAAGGCCTGCAGTGTGGGTGATCCAGAATGGCTCTGGGGTCTCAGCAAGGACTGCAGTGTGGGTGACCCAGAAATGCTCCAGGGACCCAGCAAGGACTGCAGTGTGGGTGACCCAGAGTGGCTGCAGGTTGCAGTAAGGCCTGCAGTATGGGTGATCCAGAATGGCTCCAGGGACCCAGCAAGGACTGTATGTACTATGGGTGCTCCAGAGGTGCTCCAGGGTCATAGCAAGGACTGCAGTGTGGGTGATCCAGAAGGCTCCAGGTCGCTGGCTTTGGCTGGTGGAGAGGAGCCTTGTACTTGAGCTCAGGCATGGAGACAGAAAAGGATGAGTTAGTTAGGGAATGTGGAGTTTCTGGAACTTGTATTCCTGAGAGGGTTCCAGGGTAAGGATGGAGGGAGGCGTGGACGGGCATCACAGTAAACAAGGGAATGCTGAGGTCACAGCAGCTGGTACTGGATAGGTTGACACGGAGGAGTCAAAGCCAGAGCAGGTGACCTGTGGAACAGGGGGAGGCGGGCAGCATAGCGGGCCTGGGAAGACAGGCAGCCCAGTGGGCGGGGCAAGGAGCCAGGAAGGCCATCTTCAAGGAGCTAGGGGAGAGCAGGAGAGACCTTGAGACAGGAGTGGTAACAGTGTCCAGGGCTTGTAGGATCCGTGCGGTGAGGGGTTGGCAATAGTCCACTGACTGTTGGAGTCAAGCTCAGCCTAAAGACGGAGTTGAGGGAGGGAGAGCCACTGCGGGGACTGGCATGCACAGGGGCTGAGAGGCTGGGGAAGGTGCAGTGTGTCGAGGCGGTGGGCACGAGGGGCAAGGTGGGCAGGGGCTGAGCAGGCGGAGGCCCTGCCTGCCACAGTGCGCCGGGGTGGGAGGACGTGGCTCTGGAGGCAAGAGAGCAGGATGGGAGCCTCACAGAGAGGGGAAGGAGGAGAGGAAGTGGAGGCCAAACAGGGTACCTCCAGCGGGACCCCTGCTCACCCTGGGAAGCTGCTGGGCGCTCACCTGAGACCTGGCTGGGAGGAGCAGCCGCAGCAGGTGATGGATGGTTAGGAAGTCAGTGAGATGAGTATAGTCAGAGACCAGAGTGCATGGGGCTGCGACCAGCAAGTGTGTCCAGAGCCAAACACAATGTGCCACTCATCCCTGGACCTTGGCCTCATGTTGCTCAGAGCTGACCACGCTGGAGAAGTGTAGGAGGAGGGACGCTGATATGGGCCCCACGGGGGTCAAAGGCAAGAGAGGTTGGGTGGTGGTAAGGCATGGGATGTGCGGGAGGTGATGTCAGCGAGGCACTCCCTCCGGAGGTCAGGCTGGTAGGAGGCGGGGAGCAGAGGAGGGTCAGGGGTCCAGGTTGGAACCCTAGGTGAAAGCACAGCCTGGTAAGGCAGGCAGGAGACAGCGGTGGCTGGCGCTGGCATGGGGCATTGCTCTTCTGGGGAAGAGCATTCTGGGTAATGTCGGGTCCAGGGTGTTCCTGGGGCTGGGGGTGGGGCAGGTGGGGGTAGAGAAGCCTGTCTCTGAGCTACAGAATGTCCCTATACGGACACTTCCTGCACACGGGTGTCCGGCCAGCTTTCAGGGAAAGACAGGTGCTGACAGAGGGTCGGGCGCAGTCTGCACAGTGTTCAGGGTGCTCCAGCCCCTGCCCCACCCACACGGCCTCCATGCCTCGGCCTGGACTCAGTCCCCGGATCAGCCCTGATGAACATGAGCAGCTTCTGAACCCCTCTTCTCCCACCCCCGCACTTTAGGGGATCCCCTGATTAAGTGTTAAATGGGCACACTGTTTTCTTCTTTTCTTTTTTAAAACTGAAGCATGAGCAACTGATTCCATGGAGAGCGCGAGTGCTGTTCCCTCCAGACCACTGCATGGGCCAGGTGACAGCCTGCCCCTCCCCCAGGCCGACTGCTCAGGAGGACCACCCTCAGGACATGATTGGGATTCTCAGGGTTCCCTGCCTCGGCTGTCTTTCAACATGATGGGAGGGAAGTGGCCTAGGAGCGCCAGCCTCAGTCAGGATGCCGGGGGCACCTCACCTCATCCAGCTGCGGCATCGATTTGTCTGTCTCAGCTACAACCTGCCAATAGCCTGCGCCACTCTCAGCAGGCTGGAAGTGCCTAACGTGCTTGGCACAGGGTCCCTGGAGTGTCAGGCCATCATCCCAGCAGCCCAGGGCTGAATCCATGAGGATCACCTGCAGAATACTGAGTGTGCCTGAGGTCAAGCGGGAGGCCAAGGCCCCGGCTGGGAGCCACCAGGGTGTGTGGTTTTCTCTCGCTGTGAAGATGTTCTGGAGAGATACAGAAAGCTGGCCCTGCAGAAGCCTCTCAGACTCAACTGAACCTGCAGGATTGGATTTTCCTTCTCTAAGCCAGGGAAGCGCAGTGGAGGGAGAAGGCACCATGAGCTCTCTTACCTAGTGCCTGCACTCCAAAAGTGGCTTGGCTTTTTGGCAAGAGTTTCCAAAAATAAAGTTGCTAAAAGTGACGCTTTCAGGGTCTTTGAAGATCGTGGCGTTTCTCTAGATTATGAATACTTCAAACACCATCATTCTTAAAAAAAAAAAAATCACTAACAAGGGGTCTCCACCTTTCTACCTGTCTTTAATGTCTCAACAGTGCAGGCATGGCACTGGTAAAGGGGTGATAATGCCATGGTTGCCCATGAGCCTCTCCTTCAGGGACACGTGGTTGGCCCCTTCTGGTGGCAGTGACTCCTTGCTGGTGGGACTCAGTGGCTGAGCTGGCGCTGTGCTACTTAGAGAATCCCTGGGCACCTGGGATTCACAGAACAGAGTGACTGCCTCGGTCATGCATGAAGAGCCGTGGCTGGCAAAGTCCTGTTGTGACCTAGGCGCTATCACTTGCCTGCACACAGCCCATGCAGGTGCTTCTCTGGTGCCTCAAAAGACAAATAAACCTTTCCTCCCATCTGCAATTGCACTAAAACGCTGGGCATTTTAAGTACCCAAGAAACAGCAATTACTGGTTAAAAGCAATTTGAAAATCTCTCCAGAGTGATATGTCTTAATATAAAAATGATCTTTTTTTTTCCCAGTACATGTTTATTGTGGAAGCAATACTCTAACAACATTAAGGTTATGGAAAACAGAAGCAGTCAACCTGTAATAGCTACCTCTGAACACAACTATCGCAGATGATACTGAAAATATACATCTTAGCAATAAATCTTTGTCCAGTTTTCTGGCTATTTTCTGAGGACTTATCCTTAGAAGAGGCACCATCAACTACATGAGCATCAGCATTTTTTTTTTTTTTTAAATACTGGGATTGAGCCCAGGAGTGCTCAACCACTGAGCCACATCTCAGTTCTTTTTGTATTTTATTTAGCGACAGGGTCTCATTGAGTTGTTCAGGGCCTCACTAAATTGCTGAGGCTGGCTTTGAACTTGAGATCCTCCCACCTCAGCCTGAGTATCCACTGATATTACAGGCGTGCATCACCCTGCCTGGCCAATCATAAACATTGTTTAAGATTATTGATACATTTTGTCAGTCATCTTTCTGGAAAGAGTGCTTTGCTACCTTTTTGCTTTTTAATTTTTATTTCTTTGAATACTAATGATTCTAACCAATACTTTAAATTTTTAGTAGTCATTTATTTATCTTTCCTTGTTCTCTTTATCCACTGGAGTTTTATTATCTTCCTTTTAATTTATATGAACTTTTTATTTGTTAAGGCTATATTTGTTGCAAAAATTTTCCTGTTTATCTTTTAATTTTATTGGTGGTTTGATTATATATATATATATATATATATATATATATATATATATATATATATATATATAGAGAGAGAGAGAGAGAGAGAGAGAGAGAGAGAATATGAGAATATCAACATTTTTATGTACCCAACTCCCCTTATTATTTCTTATGTACCAAATTATTTCTTATTTATCATTTATTGAGCACCTATTACTGGCCAGGCAGAGTATGTGAAGTTTTATGCTCATGTTCTACTTGATCCTTATGTCAAGTGCTAGAGGCAGGTGATAGTATACTGATAATACTTATGAAGTTATCATCATGACAATGATAAAATGATAATGTCTAACGCTGAGCAGTCACCATGCCCCAGGTATTGTCATAAACACTTGAAATGCATCATTAACTGCTCAAAACAGTCTCATCTGGTAGTAATGATTTTCATTCTCATTTTGTAAAAGGACAAACAAGTAAACCATCCACAGCGGGAGCCCCAGAGGTCGGACAAGTGGAGGTTGAGGAATCTGTGGAGGAATCTGTCCCAGGTCTCAGAGCTGACAGGTGCGGGACTCAGCCCAGGGTCTCCTTCAGCAACCGCTCACCTCTCTTCTGCTCTAAATTCTCCCCTCTCCACTTCAGCTGGGCCTGGTTCCTGCTGCCCTGTGTTAAGATCTGCATTTACGACCCATGTTACCCTTATCTCTTGTTCAGTGAATCATGCCTTATCTCCTCCCATCTGTTACAGAGCTGGAAGATAAACATCCCAGATTGTAATCTGTGGTGTGAAACCTCCTCGTACCTACATTTTTGCTACTTAAAGCTGTACAGTATCGCCAACATAATGCAATAAAAATAATCTCCGAGCCCATCAAGCTATGCTTTAAAGGGGGATATCAGCGTCTCTAATGTGATTTATAAGCTTTGGTTCATTCTCTCGTGATGAGGGCTACGGCTATTTCCAGAAGTGGTGCTTCTATGAAATTAATGGAAAGTGAGTCACTGGGACATTTAGAGGTTCTGATTTTTTCCTCAGCAAAGGCCCAGGAAGAAGGGGGTGCGAAGGGTGAGGCGCTGCTCTGTGCAGAGGAAGAGGCGGGTCTGAAGCACGCCTCGTGGCCAAGAGCCAATGTGGAGTCAGGCAGCCTTGCAGGACCCCGTTCCCACGCCACACCCAGTGCCCACGACTCACCACACCCACCTCAGAGGGTGCCACATGTGCAGCAGGACCTCCTCCCACTTCATAGCATGTCATTCAGCTTGTGTTTTGTTCTCCTCCTCCCGATGGTGCTGGCTGTGGGCGAGTTCCTTGGGGACCCCTTGGATCCTTTGAGCTCTGTTGGGAAGGACTAGAATGGCCTGCAAGGACAGTTGCACCCCACCACATGAGTGGGGGCTCCTTGGATGACCCTGTAACCAATGCACACTCCCCAGTCTGGCCGGGGTGGAGTAGGGCTCAGAGTCCTGTTCTGGGAACGTCGGGTGTTCAGCTCTCAGGTCATTCTCTGCTTGGTCTGGTGGGATTTTAGTCTTTGCACCTAATTAGCAGAGCCCCAGGGACACCTGCACAGATCCATGGAGCACCCTGATTGCATAGCGTCCTCCTCCCCAGAGCTCCATCCTGAACCCCCAGATGCCCGAGCTTCCAGCTCTGGCCTCTCTACCAAGACAGACCCTGCTCTGTCCCCCACTTGCCCTCTGGACAGGAAGCAGGCAATCTTGGGACTCACCTCCTTTGTTTCTCCTCCTTTGGGTTCACAGTCCCGTGCTGTGGCTCAAAGCCTGAAAAGTGTCGATTCTCGGTTCCGTGTCTGACAACAGCTTGTCCAGTTTTCTGGTCATTAATGGTGGAGGGAACGTCTGATCCTTATTATTCCAAAATGGTCAGACATGAGTGAGGACGCTTTAAACACCAGGGGTGAGTCCACCTGATGCGTGTGCCCCAGCGATGTGCATGGAGCAGGTGGATCTGCTGCCCCTTTGATGGTTCCGGAGCCTTGAGGTCCTCATACCACCTGGCCCCTTGGTACGGGTCAGGTGTTTCCTCTCAGCACGTTCTGTCCCTGCAGGAGGAAGGGACATCGGGTGGACTCCCTGAGACAGTATGTTGGTGTCCACTGGGAAGAACTTTCAAAGGCCACTTCCACTCTGCAAGATTTTGGCTTCCTGAACTGATTTTAGAACTTGATCTTCTGCCAGAACAGGACTCCACAGGGCTCAGTGGCCTATTAGAGGATGGGGGACTTGATTCATGCTGAGCAGACCTGGGCTGAGGGCCTTTGCCTTCTTACCCTTTTGTTCTCCTCTCCTGAATTGGGATTCCCAGAATGCTCTGTGGCCAGCAGCCCACTATTTACGAGCAGCTGTCCCCACTTCACCAAGTTCTTGCTTCTACTTAATGACATTTTTATACCTATTAGCTTCCCTTAATGGATGAATCTGAACATTGTAAATCTGGGCAGGCTTGGTATGAAATTTTCACTCTTCTCCCTGCAGTGTAAAAAGAAAGGCACATTTTTTTTTTTTTAAACTCTGAGCCTTGATCTCCTCATTTGCAAGTGATGGTAAGAATTCCCACCTTGCAGGGCAGTGGGGGACAATTAGATGAGTTCATGCCCACTTATTCGCAACTGGCTGGCTTGGCTTCCAACTCACTTTTGAAACTGCTCCCGTTGGAATTGCCAATGTCCGCCATGTCACCAGACCCAAAGACTCTTCCCAGCCCTGGCTTTGCTACAGCACTCAGCGATAGGTGATGCAGCCACTCCCTTTTTGGGAAACACTTCTCTTATGCTTGGTGACCACAACCATTTCCACCTGTGTGTCCCAGCCCCTCCACGTGCAGGTCCATCCAGACTTCTCTTCTGGCTCAACACTTAGGTATTCAACTTCCTTCTCAAACCAAAGTTCACCTCCAAACCAAACTCCTGATCATCTCATCTAAACGTGGTCACTTTCCAGGTTTCCCGTCTCAGTTAACGTCACATCCGTCTCGGCCTGCTGGTCCCTGGAAGATGTCAGTTGTTTCTGATGACCTTGAGATCATTGCCATCATTCCTTGGCCTCTATCTCCACCTGCATGTTTCCTCTTGCTTCAAGAGCCAGCTGAGGCGCTCCCGCAGAGAGTCACTCTGTCTACTGGTCTTTCTTCTCGGTTGGTACCGGTGCTCTGGTTTTCCATCGAGAATCAAGTGGTCTTGGTGGGTGCAGGCTGTCAAGGAGTCCAGTTCCCCCAACCCAGACTGCCAGCCCTCCAAGGAGTTGGCACTAAGCCAATCGGATTCTCTGTCCCAGAAATGTGAATTTTGGTCAGATCTCTCCAAGGAAGTGTATTTGTGGTAATGCATTTCGTACTTCTGATGTCACACCCTGACAAATCTTCATGTTCCTGCCCCAGACCTCAGAACTGTCCTGTCCTTCCCAGGGCTTAGCTATGCCGCACCTATTTTGATTTTCTATGATTCCCCATCTCCTTTGAGTAGGTTTCATATGTGACATAGATGGCACCTCCCTCTGTCACTTTTCCTCAAAGGAGCCTAAGGGACGGACGTGCTGTTTTGAGTTAGGCCAACTGTCTTTCTTTCAGA
This sequence comes from Ictidomys tridecemlineatus, assembly GCF_052094955.1. NCBI lineage: Eukaryota > Metazoa > Chordata > Mammalia > Rodentia > Sciuridae > Ictidomys > Ictidomys tridecemlineatus. The sequence continues at coordinate 121,396,839 of NC_135486.1, forward strand.
GAGCCCGTGTTATTTCCGGTGGCTGCAACAAAGTAGCACAAACTGGGCAGCTCAACACGATGGAAATTCGTCCTCTAGAGGCTGTGGAGGCCGAAGTCCGAAGCCCAGATGCCAGCAGGGTCCCTCCAAAGCCTTGATCCTTCCTATCTCTTCCTGGCTTCTGGTGGCCCCAGGTGTTCCTCACTTGTAGTAACATAACTCCAGTCTCCGTCATCCACATACGACCGCCTTCCCTCTCCGCGTGTGTGTCCATATGGACTTCTCTGTGTCCCTGTTACTTATGCCACTGTATTGCATCAGGAGACCACCGCACTCCAGCAGGAACTCATCTTGACTTGTGTCTTCAATGGCCTGTGTCCAAACAAAGTCACACCCCGAGGTGCAAGGATCAGCATTTCAGCAGAACTTTTTTTGGTGAGGGAGGAGCAATTCAACCCATAACACACCTTATTTCTCTTTTGCAGCACTTTCAACTGTTCACAGTTACGTTTTTATTTGTGAGCTTGTTTGCCTAAAGCTTCTCTTCTCTATGAGATCTCGAGGGCAGAGACCATGTCGGCTTTACCAGCACCACCCAGCCAGGGACAGTGCAGTCTGTGGTGTGATTAGGGTATTGCTGGAGCACCTCGCTCACGGTGGGCACAACAAAGACCCCAAGAGGTGACCATGGCTTTTGAGTGTTTAGTGAGCTGTTGGCCTGTTTTACATTGTAAGAATCTCACTGGAAGCTATATTCTCCATATATCCTGGGGTCAGAAGGAGGATGGATCTGAACTACTCCAGGGGCAGGTGTATTCTTTAAATATTAAAGAATATTTAGTTGGGGAAAGCAGTGGCCCTGCCTGCCCCTGAGTGTCTCTTAGGGGACCGTGAGCTGCTGTGTAAGGAGGAGGCCCCATTACGATCTCAGTGCAGGCAGCACCGAGCTGTCTGGGGAGAACACCCTTCACCTCTGCCAACCGTCTCCCACTGGCAGGGCTTCTCAGTCTGACTGAGGGACAGAATATGAATCAGGTCATCCCTGGTGTCCAAAATGAATCATTTCCCCTTCACATTGACCGTGTACCTAGGAGCCATTGAGTTGGGCTGGAAACTTTAGAATCTGTTTCCTAAAAACATTTTGTAGGTTGGCAAAGATGTTTCTGCTGGTCAAGAAGAAAGTTAGAGAAGGGATTTTCACTGCTGTAGGAGGGAGACGATTGTCGGGGCTGAACTGAGCTGTCTGCCCACCAGGAGGAAGAGGAGGGCCAGGAGGAGCAGGAGTGACAGGGCCAGGTGGTTGGGGCATCGTGAACCGGCAGGGGTATGTCTGGGGGTGGTCTGAGCATCCCTAGCAGGGCTTGGTCACCTGAACACTGAACATGGACTTCATTCAGAAGCGGGTATTTTTTGGTGGGCTGCAATGGCCTGGGGGCCAGGTCTGAGAAGGGGGAAGGACCTGGAGATGGTTCTTCAGGGAGAATGGGGGAGTCAAGGAACCGGAAGTATCCAGGTGGCAAAAGAAAGAGTGCAGAGGGATGAGGAGAGGGGGGTGCCTTCAGGAGGCAAGGTTAGGGTCAAGGTCAGAGTGCAGGGTCCCAGGAGTGCACAGGTTACGGTGAGGAGACACCTGTCCTTGACATGGGTGGCTGAAGGAGTGGAGGGCCTCCAAGAGGTCCAGGGACTGCAAAGTGAGGGCAGCACTGAGGAGTCTGCAGCCCCTGGTGGAGACTGCCCTTGTCAAGGTCAAGCATGACCAAACCCAAGATCAGTCTTGATGGCTCGTCACCTGTCAGGGGGGGTATTCCACACCTTCCTTAAACTGCGTTCTTGCAGTTGGACAGGACAAGCTCTGGATTTCTATCTCTCCTGCCCATCATCCTCTCCCGGCCATCCCACTGGCCACTCCTCTTCTTTGCTGCTCCTCTTCTGGCCTCATGTTGCTCACCCAGACGCCATCTTCCCTTCTCTAACCCCTTCCCTTCAGGCCCCTCCAACTCCATCCTGAAACTTGCCGTCCATATCTAACAACTCCCAGCTCCAGCTCAGCTTTTCCCCCGCTCTGGAACCCCAGGAACCGGTATCCAAATGCTTTCTTGGTGTTTCCACGTAGTGGCCTAATTGGAATCCCAGAGTTAACATGTCAAAAATAGAAAGTCATAACTCCCCTGCAGAAACCTCCAGCCCCTCTGGTCCTCATAATGGCAAATCCATCCTTCGAGTCTCCAAAGGCAAGATACTTAGCTTCTCTGGGTTTCCATTTTCTTACCTACAAAATAGCGGATTGTGGCCCTTACCACATAGGAACCAATTGAATTATGGCCTTTATTAATGCACTCAGCTTCTTGTGCCAATTCATAGAAAAATGTTCACCACACCATTGTTATCTATTATTATTCTCTGCTCTGCTCTCTCTCTCTCCACACACACACACACACACACACATATACACACGTGCGCGCGCATGCACCTCTGCATTGCTTGCAACTGACAATGGGCTAAAAATACTGTAGAATAGAGTTGTTGTTTTTGCTTGAAAAACATTAGATTGGCCTAACAAGAAAGAGTTCAAGACCAGTGCAGGCATGTAGATTTGGGAGAGGTAAGAAATTCCTTATTGTTGCCTTTAATTTTATTGTAGTTGCCAAAACATCTGGATAATATGAGCATTCATCTGGACAAAAACAAGCGTTTCTTCATTCAAACATCCTGAGACCCTGAGACCAAAGGCCTGGTGGCTGGTGACCTTGGGGAAGTGACTCTCTGGGCAGAGCAGCCTGCACACTGCTGGGGCCCCAGCCCAGTTCTGTGGCCCGAGGCCCAGGCTGCAGGGTGAGAGTGGGTGGTGGGGAAAGGTCCCTGGAAAAGCTTCCTTTGGGGATCTGGAATTTAAACAAATCCTGTTTTCAATTACCCAAGTATTTCCCAGCAAGCAGATGTTTAACATCACACGGCTCCAACTCGACAATTATTGGCTATATTTTCATGCAGCATTTGGCTACAGAGGGCGGCTGCTGGGACCTGCAACTTCTTTGCCCTTCTCCAAGCCTTTGGCATATCCTGCTGTGAGAGGAAGGCCATTTCAGAGGCCCCGACAGTTCCTCTTGCCCAGTCCTCTTGTAAACGGATCTGGAACTGGGTCGGTTGGTAGCTTAGTGACCTGCCTGGAGAAGCCCTTCCTTGAGTGGGAAAGCCATCCTCTCCACCAAGAGGCAGCTGGGGACAGGGTGCCTTCCAAGGACAGAGGAGAGCTGGGACAGCCCTCCTGCACAATCCAGGCAGTTATCTCACCCCCGGTGGTCCAGGGGTGGCCGTGTCCCAGACAGGTCCCCCTCATGGGCAGGAGAAGATGGATAGCAACTCTGAGAATCAGGCTTTAACTTTTAAAAAAGAAATCAACAAAACCTAAAGCTTCTAAATTTAAACTGTTAAATATAGAACCTTGAAAGAGAAAAAAAAAACAAAAAACAAATAAATGAAGGGGCGACTTTCCCTGGAGATGCTGGGATGGGTTTCTCCAGTGTCTTCAGTGACAGTTTTTATAGCCATGAGTATTCTTACCTGAATAGGCTCTTGCCATGTGGGTGCAGGGGATGCCGAGGGCTGAAGAGGGAGAAAGATGGGGAGGCTGTTGGTGTGAGGTCAGTCCTTCTCCCAAGGAATCGTGTGCCCAGCACCTCTGAGAGCTGCCCCTGGAAGAGTGTAGGTATCAGCCAGCTCTCCGAGGCTCCACGCAGCACCTGGGCTATAGAAAGGGAACAGGTTGCTTTGGCTCACAGTTCTGCAGTTTCTGTCTGTGCTGGGCTGGTCCTGAGAAACTAATGTGACTCCATTTTAAAAAATAAAAAAATAACAGCAGCTTCTACCTCAAGGCCGGTCCTAAGGAAGGGGGCGTGGCCCTTGTCCTTGGAAAAACCCTCAGAGCACTCCTAAGCACATACCCACCCTGTTGAGTTGTTTGTCTGTAAATAACAGGAGAGATCTGCAGTGCCAGGTGTCCCTGACTCAGTTAGGCTAGGTGAGGACCCATAGCAACCTCCTAGCAACCTCCAATCAGCATGAGACAGGGAAAATACCTGGGATGCCAGATGACCCCCAAGTAGTTTATGGTGGTTGATAACATGATGGGAAACCATGTAGTTTAGCACGTACACCCCTCGTGGCCTAAACCAATCAGTTCAAAGGAAACCCCCTCTTGTACTAACCAATCACCCCTCCCCAACTTGTTCCCGCCAGTGAATGTGCTAATCAATGTTAAGAGTTGTTGTTTGACTTTCCCGTGGTATGGAATGATTTGCTGTGTGATGTTGTGACGCATAGAGTATCCCCCCCCAAACCTATAAAATCTCACTGAACAAAGGACCAGGACTCACTCCCTGGGACTGCTGCATCGGGAACGGTTGTGAGTCCAGGCTCGAGCTTGCAATAAAGACTCTTGTGTGATTGCATCAGATTCGGCTCCTGGAGGTCTATTGGGGTCCCACGAATCTGGCATAACAGTCCTGGGGCTCTTGGGGCTGAGGCAAGACATCACGGCAGCCGTACATGGCAAGACATCATGGTGGCGGTGCGTGGCAGAGCCGTTCACCCCATGGCCAGGATGCAAAGGAGAGGAAGATACAGGTTCCTGTGATCCCTGGGGATCTAGGACCTCCCACTAGGACTCTCTTACGGTTCCACCATGTCTGAACTGGGTCATGGGCTGGGGGCCAGTCCTTTACTATCCCCTTTGGGGACATTCAGAGCCAGACTCTTGCAGTGCCAGCTCCATCTTCAGTCCACCTCCAGGTCTATGGCTGCCTTGGTATTCACATCCACAGCCTGACAGAGGTCACAGCTTGGTTCCTATGTCCCTACATGCACGATCCTGTGTTTTCCATTAATCCAGGTGGGCATGAAGTGGGGGCTGTTCTGAAGTAGAACCTGTGACAAGTTCTCGTGGTGTCCTGCTGCCGGGAAGACGTATAGGGAGATTCTACTGGGAAAACATTGAGGAAAGAAAAAACAAAGAGGGTGAGAAGAAAGGAGAAGGGAGAGGAAGAGGGGCAGCTCAAAATGGGCAGGAGGAGTGGGCACCAGGGAGGTCTCCGTCCGACGTCAGCTGAGGGTGGGAAAGGGCGCTTTCAGAGTTTCCCTTTTCTGGGCAGTGCCCCCCCATCCCCCGAAGTGACGTTGTCACACCTGTTACTTGGAAATAATTTGACGATCTGCATGGCGAATGTTAAGCATCTCTGTGTCATTTGGACAGTCATCACTCTTTTATTAGGAACCAGAGTGAAACATCTGAAATATGAAATCACTCTGCAGAGATGGGCCTCTCCGCCCTCCGGTACCTGAGGACCTCTGGTGAGTTCTGGTAGCAGCACAGGTGCCTGGACTCCACCCACAGCCCACTGCAGCAGGGGGTGGTCCTTAGTCCTCAAACTCCCTGGGATTTCAAAGCACTGTCTGGAGGAAGACCCCCAGAGAGGCCTGTACCTGGCAGGCACCTGCAGCCCTTCAGGACTAACTGCACCGTCCGGACTTTCGCCCCATCAAGAGGCTTCCTGGACGAGCTGTCAGACCAGCCCCATCCCACTGTCTCCGGTTTCCCTCTCTCCGAGGTTTACCAGTTTATACCTGTCTGCTTCCCTCTTAACTTCCTTTTCCCTCTGAGGACTTCACCTCATTATTTCCTCTTTGCCATTTAATTCAGAACACGCCACTTTATGGGAAGGTGAGGGTTGGGGACCTGTGGTGGGAGGGTGGGACAGTGGCTGCTGGCACTACAGGTCTAGTCGGAGCCCATTAGGAGAGTTCCGGTGGCTTCCCTGCTCCCTGCTGCCTTGATAGGGGCTGCTGAGGTGCTCTCTAGGCATTTCCGTGCCTCCTCCCGGGCAGGTCTCTCAGCCCCTGAGGGGGCTGCCCATGCCTTTAGGGTGTTGTAAGAATTCCAAGGCTCCATTCCCTCTCAAGTACCCCCTCCCCTCTCGGCGCCTGCCGGCTTAGAATCCACAGTGAGGCGTGCTCACTGGAACCCTCTCCGGCTACCAGTTTCCAAAGGGCAAGTCAGGAAGTCACAACCCTCTCCGTTCCTGGGGAATTTGGGTTGGTTTTCCTCTTTTCAATTATTTCCGTTCTCTTTGGCTCGTTGTGTTGGCTTGGGGAAGAGGGAGAACACCCAAGTCCACTTGAATCCACCATCTGTATCCAGAAGTCAGCAAAGAGACTTTAGAAATGTAGTAAAAAGCTAGTGTTATGGTGCTCGATTAAAAAACCAGGCACCAACAGGTACGGGTTGTATGTCATTGGCTCATTTCACTATTAAAGACCTGAGCAGTCATACCACCAAATTATAATAGGAATGGAATTCTTATGGAGGGATCATGAAAGGAATGAATTTAAAACTTTCCAATACTTCTCGAGTTTTCCTATAATGTCCTTATTTTGTTTTTATTGCTTGAAGTACTTGAAAAAACAAGAACCACAAGTGCTTTGCCCTTCTCTTTGGAGACTGCAGCCTTATGTGAAGTTCTGCCCTAGGCCACGCAGTGGGCCTCCTCTTGCAGAGGATCTCGATGCTGTGGTCTCTTCTCCCTGCTGTCCTAACGGAGGGTCATCTCCATCCAGGACTTGGGCCACATCTGTGAGTCAGTGAGTGACCAGTCTAGGAATCCCCACTGGCTTTGCTGTGGGCTTTGAGGTCCTTCCTCTCCCAGGGCAGAACCAGAGGTGCCCTGTACACCGACTTCCTCTGTAACAGGACATTACAGGTGGAGAAATTTATACAGAAAATCATTTCCCAGGGGTTCTGGGAAGCCCAGGACCACGTGCTTCTTGCTGCATCCTAACTTGGTGGGAGGCAGGACACGGGGGAGGGGTGAAGAGGGAGAGGTCCCATTGCAACCTTTGTAAGGAGCCTGCTCCTGTGATAATGAACCCACTCCCCAGCAGATGGACCTCCTCCTTGATAACACGGACAGGCCCCTCCCTGACACAGTCTCCTCTTGAAGGATCCGTCTCTTGGTGCTGTTGTGTTGGGGTTGGCTTTGGGACACATATTCAGACCCTGACACCTACCGATCACAGCTAAAGGGTTCTCAGGGTGTGCCTTCTGCCAGGTGCTGTCCCAGGAACCTTGCGTATTCAGTGTGCTTAAAACACAGGACAAACATATTTTGACCTCAGTTTTGTAAGCAAGAAGCTGATGTTAAATAACGTGCTTAAGGTCACAGAACACAAACGTATATCCACTGTGGTGTGTCCATCGACCCAGACAGCATAACATCATCGATTTCATCCTGCTGTTGCTCTTTCCCATCTTCTCTGCCCCCACAGTCCCCTGCTTCTGCTCCACTGATCCCCGTTCTATTTTCATGGACCCCCACACTCCTCTATTTTGGTGCAGCTGCTGCACAGGAGACTGTTCTGCCCACTGTCAGAGGAGGGACTGCTCCTCCAGAGGAGAACAGAGGGTGCTCCCCTCTGATGTCCCAGCATCCAGGAGGGGCGTGTCTGGGCCTGCTAAAGCTTGGACGCATCCACGTCCATCCGTCTGTGTGGTCAACTGGGACCTGAGCACAGTGGGACACGTGTTTTCCGTCTATAAATTTTGGCTGAAGAGAAGCAGTGGGGCGGGAAAGGAACCAGGGAGGATCAGGATCTCGGGATCCACGGGCGGTGCTGGAAGTCCCGTTTCTCTCTCCCCCGATTGTTCTCCCCACAGCTTAAGTGCGTCAGCTCCTCCCCGCCAGGCCCTGCTCACCACAACCTCGCTTTCCCTTCATCCTGAAGAATATAGAACATGATTAATATCCCAAAGAATTTACTATTAATATATCCTGTGCTGCTGATCGTGACCCCAGAGCAGTGTCTCCCACTCTCCTCTCAGCCCCTTCTCGGGCCATGTGACTAACGGTGTGGACCCCTAGAACTATCATCTGGAAAAATGTTGGGGTTCTGTCCTTCACTCTGTGCCCCTGGGCAAGTCTTTCCACCAATGTGTCGGGCACGACCACCCTCCACACAGGGCCCTCAGGAGGGTGCCTGGCAGGGGGCAGATGGAACTGGTGTTTGTCATTATTTGGGAGTTCAGTAAAAAAGGAACGGAATGAGGCTTTGTTCCATAGCCCGGGTGTGCCTTCTTCCTCTTCCCTCTATGATCCAAACACCCGGGAACACTTTGTCCTCCCAGAGAACTAAGAAACACTCTTTACCCTCAGGGAGCTGAAACTCTAGCCCAGAAGTAAAATAACTTCGATAAAACTCTTATGCCAGGCAGAGCCCGGTGGGCTGTTCCAGAGAGAAACAAATCCAAGAGATTCTGTGCAGCTTTGGGGAAGGAGGTTTGCAGAGGGAGGAGAGAAGGATGGGTCAGGAGAAGGTGCTGTCTTACGGAGCAATGTGGGGAGCAAGGGGTTGGTGCAGAAAGAGGAGAAGGGAGAGACACCAAGGGGCAAGTGTCAGAGACGCCTGGAGGGCTCTGTCCTGGGGAAGCTCAGGAGACAGGCTGGAGGGCAAGGTCGGCCAGGCTGGGAGGCGTCTGGAGTGGGCCATGTCTCAGGGGAGAGCTGCTCCAGCTAACTCGGCTACAGGGACTCGCATTGTGGCTTCTTGCACAGCCCACAGGGTGGGGGGGGGGAGGCAGGTCCTGCAAGAGACCTGGGACCCATCCGGCCTCTCACACCCCGTCCTCGTCCATTGACCACCTCCCTGCCTCTCTGTGTCCCTTGGGTCTCTCTGGGTCCCCTGGGTCTCTCTCTTCCACGTCTCTTCCAATCTCTCCACTTGCTCTCTGTTTTAGTTTTTTGTCACTGTGAGTAAAACATCAACTCAGAGGATGGAAAATTTATTGGGGGCTCATGGTTTCAGCATCTCAGTCCACAGTCGGCCAGCTCATCACTCTGGGCCCAGGTGAGGCAGCACATCCTGGGGGTGGAGCTGCTCGGCTCATGGTGGGATCGGGGAGCAGGGAGGCAGGGTGGGGTGTGCAGGGAGGGTGCACCTTCCAGGGCAGCCCCATGAGCCACCCCTCCAGCCAGGTGCCACCTACCCACAGCCACCCCCAGGGCATCACCCCGGGATGAGCCCCGTCATTTCACCCCTGGGCATTCCTGCTGTAACAGAGCTTCGGGGTCACCTCACACACGGCCGTGACAATGACCCAGTAGGGCTGTATTCTGTTTAACTTATGCTGCCTTTTGAATGTACGTTTGGACTGTTAGTCTTTCTTTCTAGTCCAAATAATGAGGCAGGAAACACACACACACACACACACACACCTTTGAAAGTCTCTCTTTGGGACACATAGTGGACCCTAAGAGAGCAGCCCGTCCCCTTACTGCAAGAAGATGGAAGCTGGGCATTGTTCAGTGGCTCTGTGAACACTTGGAGAGCAGAGTAGGTCACAGAACCACTTCGGGAAACTCAGGACTGTTGTGGTGTGAACCGATCAATACAATCGATAAGTTACTGATACTAGTTGTGTACAGCAATTGCTGTGGTGAAACTATCTGTCACTTGTGATAGTCGCCTCCTTGCTGGAGCAGGGGGAATGGAGTCACTGTGGTTGTGTGAGCAGGCAGGTGTGGCCCTAGGGACCCACCAGCTGTTCTAGACTCTGCCTTGGTTCTTCTGTTATTGCCCCCTGAAGGACCTGCAGGACCGTTTCTGAGAAAACAAAATGAAAGCTGTTTTCTGCTAAATTAAAAAAAAAAACAAAAAAAAACCCAAAACAACATATTATCTTCTGTACTTTGTACCCTACAAAATGTTCTCGACCCAGGATATGGTGGTCTTGGTGACCTATATGACTTTAAAGTAGATTCTCGCCCCTGCTGACCACCTGCTGGAACCCAAGAAATGGTTTTCTGAGTTGCTCTGCCACCTGCTGTTTCAGCTTCTGTGACTGGCTTGCTTGCATGACATTAAGGAAAGTCCCTGAGCTGTGGTTTTTGTCCTTAAATTCCCAAGACACAGGCCAGGAAATGGCTGTTCTCCCACAGACTTCAGTCTCTACGGGGAAACAGTCCCCGGTCAGGTGATAAAACTCTCTAATTTGTTTCAAATTCGGTCTTGAGTGTTTTCTGAGCCGGCTCCCTACAACAAGGACCTGCTGTTCCCTTATCTGGAGGCAGAAACCGCTGGATACCACATAAGCTGATAGAGACGCTGAACTAGAAATTTTAATTATTTGCTGGAAGCCAAGCGTGGTAGTGAGACGCTCCTGGGAGCTATGGTCATGGGGAGGAAATCTGCGCTCGTTTCCAGGTATTTCCTCCAGGTTTTTCCTCTCATGGGAAGAATGAAAGGAACCCAGAGGTGTTGTTGGGGGAAGGGAACGGCAGCTACCGAGGCTCCAGGGACCCATTTTCCTGCAGGAAACAGGGTGAGACCTGCCGGCGACCACCCTCCGAACCCCACCAGCCATGTGGCCTCCTGGGCACTCACGGAGCCTTCCTTCCACAGCAGCAGGATAAACGGTCCCCCAAGTGTACGCGGGACAGTCATATTCTGTCCCCAACTCGAACATTAACAAATTCAGAAGAACAGAAATCATAAATGTGCACCCTTGAACCATATCAACATTGTCCTAGAAATCAGTAACGGATATTCAGAAAAGCCCAACTATTTAGAAATTAAACACCACTAAATATTCCAGGGGTCAAAGATGAGAAGCCTCAAGAAATATTTAAGAAGTGTTTTCAGGTGAAAGAAAATTACAATGTATTGAAATTTGTGGGGCACAAAAAAAGGCAGACTGTTATGATTTAGATGTGGTGTCCCCCCAAAAGCTCACGTATGAGACAGTTTGAGAAGGTCCCAAGGAGACATGACTGGGTAGTGAGAGTGGATTAATCCCCTGATAGGGATAACCTAACTAGGTGGTGGGTGCGGCCGGGGGAGGTGGGATGCGGCGTGGCTCTGGGTATATATTTGTATCTGGTGAGTGGAGTCTCTCTGCATCCTGGCCACCATGAGAGCTGCTTCTCTCTGCCACACTCTGCTGCCATGATGTCCTGCCTCACCCTGAGCCCCAAGGAATGGAGACCGCCAAAACCGTGAGCCCCCCAATGAATTCTTCCTCCTCTCTGGTTGTTGGGGTCAGGTCATTTAGTCACAGGGGTGAAAAAGCTGAGTCTTCCACAGTCCTTAGAGGGAAAGGCACAGCACAGAATGCCTAGAAAAAGGAAGAAAATCACAAATTAGCTGCCAGAATTTCCACCTTAGGAGCCTCCTAAAGAAAAAGCAAATGATACCTAAGATGAGCCTTAGGAAGGAGATAGTGAAAATGACAGCAGCTGGGGCTCCGTTCACCCCCAGGACAGGCGCCCAGGAGTGAGCGCAGGTGTGACGCTGTGCCGCGGGGGGTCTCTGCAGAGGCAGTCCGCTGCACCCCCTTGGTGAGTGGTGCCCCCACACGCCACTGCCCGCCATGTCCCCACTCCTCATCAATCCCGTGGGCAGAACGAGTCCTCTTTCTCGTCAGTTTTGCAAGTCTCAGCTCATTGTCACCTGAGAAGTGTATCACGCTTTGCCTGTCCATTTTCCTGTTGATGGGTTGATATTTTTCTGATTGAGTCAAAAGAGCCGTTTACATAGTTAGTTTAAGGGAACCTGCCGTTTTCACAGATGAATCATTTCCTCTACTTTGTCCCTTGGGTTTTGACCTGTTTATTACATTTTCTGCTATCAGATTAATTAATTAATCTCTTCTGTGGCTTCTGGTTTTTGTAAATTGCTCATAACAATCTTACCTACTTCAAGGTTATCAGAGGGAACCTTTCCATGTTTCCTTTGAATTCTTTCATTGTTTCAAATTCTGCTTTTAAATTGTTGATCCATCTGTAATTCATTTACATACAAGGAGTGATTAAGACATTGAATTTTAAGATGATCGTTGAACACCTGGAAGGAATTTGTTGCCTTGCTTCGATGAAGTTTATCATTTTTTGCAAATAATTCCTGTTTACCAAGAAATACGAAAATGGGCAAGAAGAATAAAAACTTCCCCACGATTGTGTCCTTTAGATAACGTCTGTGAATTTATTACGTAACTTTTCTCTGTGAAGAAGATATGGAGATGATCTTTCACGAAAGAATTGCAGGAAGCATCCCATTCTGTCACCTGAACGTCCTTCATTGTACGCTGTGGCTCTCTCTCTCCAAGTACATGGTTTTAGCCACTGTTGGATTGAACTCAGGACGGTGGGGGTTGTGGAGTGAGGCAGGCAACAGGGTGCAGCTTTGGCCCCAGCTCCTGCTGGGGTTTGCATGTCTCCATGGAAGCTGAAATGTGAGCCCCATTGTGAGCTATGAGGTGGGACCAGATGGGACCTCAGGATGCGGGTGATGAGGTCACAGGGCTCTGCCTGCAAGAGGGAATTAATCCTCTCATGGACTAGTGGGTTAATGGGGCATCTTTGGAGTGAGTGTCATAAAATCCAGTTTGAATTTGTCTCTCTATGCTCCTGCTCATTATGCGCAGCCCTGTGCCTTCTAAGGGCTCTGCAGAGAGTCCCCACCAGCAGAAAGACCTCATCAGCTGTGGCCACTGGATCTTGATATCCCAGTCTGCACAACCAGGAGCGGAATAAACCTCCAGTCTTCATAAATTACCCAGTCTGTGGTCCTCAGTTATAGGAACAGGAAATGGACCCAGATACTGCTCTTCCCCAGAGCGCAGTGTGACAGGAAGAATAGGGCAGCTGCTTGAAGGTGGCTGGGTGGAGGAATCCTACGTCAAGGGGGATGAGACCATCTTCCTGCAGAATCACTGGACACTGAGGGGACCAAGGAGGACGTAGCGGGAGGTGGAGAGGAAGAATCCCCTGCCAGGTAGAAACGCTAGAGCAGAGGGATGCCAGAGTCTGCTCTGGGCTCATTGTCCACGTGATTGGGACTGCAGTGGGCTCCGGATCTCTAGGAAGTGGGACTCCCAGAGCAGAGGTTCCAGGAAGGTCATCAGGGGGCCAAACAGAGCAGCAGCAAGAGGCCAACTGCAGGGACCATCGGAGCAGCCACTTGCACCGTGGTGCCCCCAAGATCAGAGGAGAGAGGAGAAGCCTGGGGCGTGGCCGGGGAGAAGGGAGATGGGCCAGCAGGGAAGATACCTTGGGTGTCCAAACCAGAGACAAATGCAGACAGGTCGATGTTCACCAGCACCGTGCTGGGCCTCTCCTCAGGGGTAGCTTCTGCCTTGTGGCTTCAGTGTGTCCACCTGTGACCTCTCATAGCTTGTTTGGCTCCACCCAGCTGCCACACCATCATCCCCTCTCTCCCAGCCGGGCTTCCTGATCTCAGGTGCTGTGGTATCTCATGCAGAGAGACTGGCCACCAGGGCATCCAGCAGGGAGCAGCATTTATTATTGCTGACGCTGGCCCAGAGGATTCATATCCAAAGGCCGAGCCCCGGGTGCAGGAGGCGTTGCCTTAGCTAGCTCTGGTCAGTTCCTCTGTAGGTAAAGACCTGCAGCTCGGTCTTCCTGTGAGGTGATACAGTTCCCATCTGGCATCCACTTCCCCTCTACAGAGTTGCAACAGTGTTGCCGCAGAGCTCGGGGGTGTACACACTGACACTGTCATTGAGTCTCCAGCGCAGAGGGGCAGACTCCTCTCACCTTCAGATCCAGGAGCCAGACAAATGTAAAAGTGGCCACCCTGCATCCACTGACTCCCCAGGGGGGCTCTGTCAGGTTCTCGACTTGTCCCTCCCAAGAATGCCCCGAACCCCCATCCCCCCAGGTCCCATCACGTGACGATTCAGATCGACAGTGTCCTGAGCTTCTTGAACAGAGATGCAGCAACCACGTTGTTGCAGGAAGGACGTTCAGAGCAGGCGTCTCCGTCTGTTCATGCTGTGGTGATGACACAGTCCGTGTGGCTCCTGAACACAGGGTGGAGGCAAGTGAGCTTCTGTCCCCGTCTTGTCCACAGAGACCCTGCCCTCCAGATAGCATCATGCGGGGAATAGGGTCTCAACACACCAAGTATGAACATTCAGTCCCCTGGAGTAGAAAACGACAGGGTGACCTATGCCTCATCCAGGCAAATAACTCCCACACAGCAGGACGTGCCCAGGACACAGGTCTGCCAGAGGCAGCTCCAGAGGTGAGCCCCAAAGTGACCCGAGGAGGGGGAGGGCCCAGGCACAAGAACCCTGAGGAGCCAGGTTCCAAGTGGAGAAGGGTGCACTCGCGGGGTCACCCAAGACCAGGGTGACTAGGGCGTGGGCTGTGGTGTGGCCCCTGGCCCACCCCACCCAGGCAGGCTGCATGGCTTTCCTGGGTCTCAGGCTCCCCGACCCGTGGCCGGAGCAGGCAGCAAGGACCTCTTTCAGTGCTGCAGCCCAAGTGGCCCTGGCCCCCCCTTCTGTCTTCCTCTCCACTGTGCTGTTCCGCCTCCACCCTTTGGAGGGACAGTGTATTCTGAGCCTCCCTAGCAGGACAATCCATCATATGCTAATAGCATCGCTATGCGGCTGTAAGATCCGGTCAGCAGCACACGGGCCAGCATGAAAATAGAGGAAAGCCAGGCCTTTCGGAGCAGGGCCAATGTCTCTGAGCTCCCAGCCCAGCGCACAAGGCCACAAAGCAAGGCCCAGGCCAGGGGGGAGCAGGAGGCAGTGTCCAGGCTGCTAAGCAGAGGGAGGGGAGAGTGCAAGAGGCAGCCCTCGGTGACCAGTAGCTCCTGCCTGGTCACCAACCAGCTCAGTTGAACAGATCAGCCTCTAAGTGGCTCCACAAGGTTTCTGGAACTTTCTTCCACCCAAAGGGGGTCCTGGTCTAGAAGAGACCCTGGAGTTCTTAGTCTCAGGTGATCCTCACGACCCACTGAGAACCAGAAGAGGAGCACCGGGGCACCCCTGCTGGCTCCTTGGTGCTTGGTGACATGCTTGCCTGTCACTGTGGCCCCTTCCTGGCTGGGGAGGGATGACAGTGTCAAGTAGGACAGCAGAGGGGCCCCTTGCTTTCTCTACTGCTCCTGGGCTCCTCTCTCTGGTGCTTTCTAGAAAGCCACAGCCGTTCAGGGGATACTGCTCTTCCGGTTCCTCACGAGGACATGGAAGCTTGCAGAATCTGAGTGAGCAGAGGCCAGTGGCAATGGTGCTCCCCACGTGGGGTGAAGCTCGCTCCCTCACCTGCGAGGCCATCTGCCACCCTCCTGAGGATCTGCTGGACCATGTGGCCTGGGAAACCCCTCTCCACACCAGTGAGGGGGAGGTGAACTGGCTCATGGCTACGGGAGGAGGAGGGCTAGATACCGGTCAGCCTACCCCTGAGACTCCCTGAGGGACAGTGACATCCCCTGGGAGTCACAGGGACTCTGCAGCTCTGGATGTGCATGCTGCCGCAGAGCCAGTAGATACCTGGGGGGCCAAGGAAGACCAGGACCTTCAAGGTCAGGCATGGAAGGCTATGTGAAGATGACTGTCCCAGCTTGGATGAGGTCGCTGGGCAGACGTCCCTCGGCAGGACGGTGTGTTTGTATGGGTTATGGTTGCCCTGCACCATTGTGGTCTCCCGAGCCCCCGTGAGGGTTTGTGTGACAGGCGCGTGTGCGAGAGTGCATCCGCTGTGGCCTCTGATTGCAGCAGCTTGGCTTGGACGTAAGCGACTCACTGGATTCTGACAGCTTCTCAGCCCCTTCTCCAGGCTCCTGCTTCTCCGGCATAGGTGTGGGGTCCTCTCCTCCCTCCCAGCTGGGGAAAGGGCTGGCATACGGGGAAAACATAGCTGCCCTGTCCAAAGGCTCCCAAAGCTGGGTGCTTCTGGCTGGAAGGGACAATCCTTGTGGGACGTCTTAAGGTTGCCAAGAGTCAGCTACAAGGAAAAGAGAAAAATGTACAAACACCGAGGAGGAAGGGGGCGGGCTCAGCGGGCAGCCTGGCCGAGCATCCCAGAGCAGCTTAGCTCTGCATAAGAGGCCTCTTCCCCCTCCCCGCCCCTGGTAACCCTGAAAATTCTACTCTGGGGACAGCCCTGGGGCCGCTGCTGTGAGCTCCAGAGGGCATCCAGCCACCAGCGTCAGCCATGGTTGAAGGGAGGGAGCGTGAAGACAGGGACGTTGGCAGGGCAGGACCCAAGGGCTGCGAGCCAGGCGGGCTGCGGGCAGCTGAGGGGTACTCAGCACTCAGCACTCAGGATTCTGCTCGCAGGCCCCTCACCCTGGCCCTCTGCTGGCAGGAGAGGCCGGTCAACGCCTCTCAAGGAAGAATTTGTTCCTGGAAGTCCAAAAGGAGTTATGAGGCTGGCCAGAGGCCCCTCTCTTCTCTTTCTGGAAGCTCCCTCCATTCCCAGGAGTCCTTTCCTGTCCAAGAACCTGGATTTCATTAAATTCCAAGGAGGTAAAGCACTTTTGAATCATCATCAAGATTTGGATTCTTAAAGGCCCACATCAGTGGTTCTCAAAAACCAGCCACCACCAAGACCCGGAGCGTGTCAGGAAAGCAAAACAGCTGACTCACATCCAGCAGCGAGGAATGCAGAGTGTCTGACCTTCGGCAGATGTCTTTCGTCTGTGACTGTCTGGGTAAGGTGCCCTTGTCCTTATGAAGCAGGGACAAGACAAAAATTTATGGAGGCAAAATTGCATGGAGGCAAACACCTCATAGAATACCTCTATTTCACAGATGAAGAAACTGAGGTTCAGAGAGGATCAGTGACCCATCCAAGGCTGCACAGCGAGGAGGTAGAGCGGCCCCTGAGCTCCCGCTGTGTGGAATAGCAGTTTTCAAACTCTTTGGTCCTAGGGCCTCTTTGCATTCTTAGAAATTATTGAGTGAGTACCTAAAAAAAGCTTTTTGTTTATACATGTTGTCTCTAGTGATGTTTTCTACACTAGAAGTCAAAGCTGAGAAATTCTTAAAATATTAGTGCATTTTAATCAATACACCCACTACACATTTAACATAAATAGGGTTCTTTAAGAAAACAAAAGATTTTTAAAAGAAATACAAGGACCGACCTACAAAATAATAAAAGAAAGAAAACAGATTAAAAAATAAATAAGAGAAGGAGAACAGAAAAATGACCCTGTGTTCCCTTTTTGCCAACCTGTTTGCCAGGTGGCCAGAGACAAGACAGGCAGGTTCCCACATCTGCACCCGGTCTGTTGTGACACCCCGTCACCAGCCGCTGGGAACTCCACTGTGTGCCTGTGGGTGTGCCCTGCTGACTTTGGTGAGGTGGTTTTGCCTGGTAGACCCTCCTGAAGGATTTTTGGGGACCCCAGAGGTCCCCAGGCCACACTTTGAGAACTGCTAGGGTGTTCTCCAGTGCTAGGGACCATTCTAGTTCAAAAACCTCCAGATGAGCTCATCCTTACAGTCTGTCTTTCACAAGTAAACTCTGGGTGAGGACCCCAGCGTGGCTTCTGCAGGTTCCCCTGTGGAGAGGGCGAGTGGGCTGGGGAGCAGGGGCTGGGAATGCGGGCTCCCGGCTGGGCGCTGGCATTCTGAACTCTGCCCCTCGGGTCAGGCTCAGGAAGGTGGGTGGCTGCAGCTCCTTGGGATTGCCGTGGCCTTCCTCAGGGATGCTGCTTGCCGCAGCAGGATGCTGGGCCCAGCCTTGCAGTCCACCAGCTGCCCACACCCATTGTGGCTTCGAGGAGGTTCAAGCTGGCTGGGATCCACAAGTGGGGAGACTGAGGTCCTGCCCAAGAGCCCACGGGCTGTTCCTGGGAGGACTGAGCTGAAACCTCCTGACTTAGTGCCCAGGTCAGCAGCTCCTCCAGGAGATCTGGGTTGCAGGAGAGGTCATTCCAAGCTACCTGTTGATTGGGGGCTTTTGTCTTTCTTTGTTTTAGTAGAGACCCTGGAGATAAGCTGTCACTTCTGTACCCAACCATGCCTTGCACATCACAGGGACCATGGTGGTCACTGCAGAGAGAAAGCTCCCGGCCACCAGCCACGAGGTCTTGGCTCTGGGCTTCTTTTTCCCTGCACCCCCCAGCCCCCCATGACCAGGAGTAGCCATGGGACCTTGCTGCTTTGCATTGACTAGGCATTTGCAATGTCCCTCTGCCAGGGGCTGACTCATGGCTGGGGACGCAGAGATGAACCACGCATAGTCCTTGACCTTGCAGAGGCCGTTCTACCAGTGGGAGAGGAGAGGAGGCCATCAACAGGGTGGGACAAACATTAGTCGGGGTGATCAGGGCTCAAGGGGGAACTAGGTAGCCAGAGGGCCTCACGGTCGTGGGGGCTGGGAGATGCTGGGTGCTGGAGGGTCCTGAAGTCTGGGATATGAAGCTGAGGGTCTGAGGTGGGTGGGGCTGATGGGGGAGGAGGTTTGTGGCTTCCAGGGATCACTGTGGGTTGCAGGATCGTAATGTCATCAGCATAAAAGTGACGTGTGGCTGCCCTGGGTGCTGAGCCTCCACAGGGTCCATCTGTCCCACCCTCTTGTTCGGGGCAGGCCGGGATCCTCCTGTGGGTGGGTGGGGTTAGTGCTGTCCAAAAGGGGATTGGGGGCCCAGCTGAGAGGGGGCTCTGGCTCCTGCAGAAGGTGAGCTGGGCTTGCAGTCACCTCTGGTTAACGGGCACCCTGGGGCTGGAACTGCATCTGAGCAGGGTCCCCCGCTCTCTGGGACCCTGTTCAGGCCTCCCAGGGGAGTTCCAGAGCCAGGGCAGGAGGGCAGGTCCCCCACTGGCCACCACATCCTGTTTCTTCTGCAGAGACATCGCCCCGCCTTTCGGGCAGGATGGGGCCCTGACAGATGGAGCCTCCCTTCTGTCAGGTGGACTTGGGCTCAGTTGCTCTAGATACCAACCTCTTTGTCCCTAGAAAATTTTGACTAAAGTAAACCTCATAAATCCACGTCAAGCACACTTAAATTTATCCTGTTTGGAAAATCCTCCTGTGTTAAGAGGATCACAGATTAAATGTGTTTAGGGAGTAAATACCATAACATCCCCCGGCAGGGCACCAGCACCGAAATGCAACGGGGCTAAATTGTGGGGTGCACTGGAGTCTGGTTCATAGAGCACCTGGAGATGGGGGGCAGTCGGAGGTTGTGTCCTCACCTTCGGCCGCCCCATTTCCAGACGGAACCTGAAGTACCAGGAGGCTCAGCAAGACGTCTGAGATCTGGTCAGGGGATGCATGGGACACGGGTGGGTCTGAGATCTGGTCGGGGGAGCACGTGGGACCTGGAGAGGGTTTGAAATCTGGTCAGGGGACGTGTAGGACTTGGAGTGGGTTTCTTGGGTGGCTGCCTGTGCAGAGTGCTCCTGGCCACACCAGTGGTCCCCTGGGCCTTGGCAGTCTCCATGTGTTTGCTGGGCTCAGGGATGGTGGGGGATCTGCTGGTGCAGGGTCTGGGGCTCAGGAGGCTGTCTCAGCCCAAGGACTATATGCAGGCCTCCTGTGTCTGCTGATGGGCTCCTTCCAGATGCAGATCATCAGCACCCAGTAGCTTGTGCAGCATGAAAAAAAACCCTCCACAGACATCTTGCTGCACCCCAGATTGCAGCATCTACTGTCCCCAAACACTTGAGTTCTTGTTCACAGTGACCTTGTCTGCAGTTTTGGAAACAGGCATAAAGTGGTTACAAGACTCACTAGGGATCCCATGTTTATCCAAGGGTCAGATCTGGAGTTGGAGCCCACCCTGACCCTAAGTCCCTGCCTTTCATGAATATGAGAGAAGACCCCCTGCCCGAGGCCCAATGAGTGAGGCTGACTCATGACTGGACTTCCTGGGGTGCCCGGGCCCTCCCCACCTGCAGTGGGACATTGGGACCCCTGGGGACATCCACACCACAGTGGCCATGCCAGTCCCGACCTCTAGGAGGCAGACACAAGACGGAGCTTGACAGGTGGGAACTGATGGGCAGATGCCTGTGAGGGAAGGTGGGGTGGCGGGAGCAGCAGACCCCACTGCAGGTCGGAGATTCATGATGGAGAGGGAGGTGGGAAGGAGGCCCCAGGCCGCAGCACAGTGTGAGGCCACTTTGGCAAAGCTGAGGGGTCCTTAGCCCTGGTGTCCCGAGAGGGGGCTCCTGCTTCACAGAAACAAGGACTTGCCTCAGAGTCCTGGGCACCCTGTGAACCGGGAAGGCGGCCTCCGGAAGGGCAAGGCTGGGGCTCGGCCAGCCCTGGGTGCAGGGAGAGGGCTGGTTTCCGTGGCGGCCACACTGCTCTCCAGGGCAATGTCATAATCCTTCAGGTCTACAGACCCTCCAAACTTGATTCACAGCGTGGCAGGACTGAGCCGGGCACAGAGGAGCCCCGAGGACGGCAGCTGGTCCTCCTGGCTTTCTAGGCTGACTCTTCACCAGGCCCTAGACACCATCCTCTGCAGGGCTTCTGGAAAAGCCGCTGGACACTCCTGACAGGCGAGCGGCTTCAGTTCCCTACATCTAGTGGACGCTCCAGCTAGTAGGCACGCCCTCATGGGAGTGAGGGGTGGCCGCCCTCCCCCAGGGCACGCCCACTCTCCACACCCACTGTGGCCCCCCTGCTCCCAAGGGCAACCCTCCTGGGGCCCAGGTCAGCTGGGAGTGCCTGTGACTCAGGAACTGCCAGCTCATGAACGTCCACCGTCTGTCCTGTGTGGGGAGTGTGGCCATCCCATAGCCTTAGGACACCACAAATGGGGCACCAAGAGATCTTGCAGACAGGAGCAGTCCCTGCCCTCAGGGGCCCCGGGTGGCATGAGGTCACAGGTGTCAAGGGACAGGCAGACCATTCTCTGGGACCACTCTCACCATGGTGAAAAGAGAAGGTGAAGTCCCTACCCCGTAGAGCTTGCATGCTGGGCGGCTGGGGAGACTGACCATGGGGCTGTGAAGGAAGGAGAGCCAGGGACACGTGGTGAGGGGATCCAGGCCTCAGGGCCGCTCTCCTGTTCACGGGGATGGTCCTGGAAAGTGTCTCCAACAAGGAGATATTGAAACAAGGCCTGAGGAACGAGGGGGCAGCAGAGGATGTGGGGGAAAAAGGCACATCCATACATTGCTGGTGGGACTGAAAATTAGTGCAGCCATATGGAAAGCAGTTTGGAGATTCCTTGGAAATCTGGGAATG
Organism: Ictidomys tridecemlineatus; assembly: GCF_052094955.1. NCBI lineage: Eukaryota > Metazoa > Chordata > Mammalia > Rodentia > Sciuridae > Ictidomys > Ictidomys tridecemlineatus. The sequence continues at coordinate 121,417,826 of NC_135486.1, forward strand.
GAACCACCATTTGACCCAGCTATCCCTCTCCTCGGTCTATACCCAAAGGACTTAAAAACAGCACGCTACAGGGACACAGCCACATCAATGTTTATAGCAGCACAATTCACAATAACTAAACTGGGGAGGCAACTTAGATGCCCTTCAATAGATGATTGGATAAAAAAATGTGGCATATATACACAATGGAATAAAATCATGGCATTTTCAGGTAAATGGATGGTGTTGCAGAAGATAATGCTAAGTGAAGTTAGCCAATCCCCAAAATACAAATGCCCAATGTTTCCTCTGATATAAGGAGTCTGACTCATAGTGGGGTAGGGAGTGGGAGCATGGGAGGAATAGAGGAACTCTAGATAGGGCAGAGGGGTGGGAGGGGAAGGGAGGGGGCAGGGGATTAGCAAGGATGGTGGAATGTGATGGACATCATCATCCAAAGAACACGTATGAAGACACAAATTGGGTGTCAACATACTTTATATACAAACAGAGATATGAAAAATTATGCTGTACAGTGTAATGAGAATTGTAATGCATTCCACTGTCATTTATTTTTTAAAAATTAGAAAAAAAAAAAAGAGCCCCTAACTGTACCCATGGGGGCCGAGTCAGGACTCAGCCCCCTGAGTCAGGACTCAGCCCCCTCTCAAGGGCCCCACCTCCCAATCCTGTGGCAGTGGAGGGTTAAGTTCAGCGGGAAGTTTGGGAGGGGACAGAAGTACTCAGACCACAGCAAGGCTAAGCCGGGAGCCAAGCAGTCTGAAGCGAGGGAGGCTTTGTCTGGCCGCCGGCTCCCCGGAGGAGGTGCGCTCAACCCGGGAGACTCGGCAGCAGGCAGACTGAGGAAGCACGTGCCAAAAAGAGGGGGCCCGCCAGCCACACGGCAGGGCTCCCAAGGCTCTGGAAGCTTCTGAGCACCAGGTCCAGAGGGCACTTAACAGGAATGGTTCCACAGGACTTTCTAGCGGCTCTGCCTGTGACGTAGGAGTCCAGACTGCAAACGTGGCCAAAGGGCCTCCAGTGGCCCCAGCTCGCTCTCACCTCTGACTCCCCTCCCAGCCCAGGCTGGGCACAAGCCAGAGGAGCAGGTCAGTTGCCAGGCTGCAAGGGAGGCCGGGAAAACCAGCCTCTTGCATTTCTAGCTTCTCTGTTGGAGGTGGGCAGTTAGTCCCAAAATATAAAGGACTGGACGTGAAGGGGTGGACTTGGACGGCTTTGCAGACTTCCCCGGACAGCAAGGCCTCAGCCTCTGAAGGACATTAAGATGCCCAATGCTGGCCATTAGGATTTCATTGACTCCCAGGGAGAACCCTGCGTGGTGTCTTGTGATCAGAGCAGGCGACGCCGCACACCCCGCCGGCCATTTCAGAAACAGCGGGCCGTTTCCTCGGCTCCTTCTCTGATCAGCCTGGCTGACATCTGAGGTCTTTTATATTCCAACCCAGAAGGTGGTGGTTAATTCTTTATCCTGAGCATATCAGAAGGCTGAGGAGATGATTCTGGAAGCTGCTTCGGGCTTGACAGGGACTCGGGAGCCTCCAGGGCATCTTGGATTTTTCCGTCTTTGTGAGGAGCCTTGGCTTCTTCTCCTCAGAGAAGTCGGCTCCCTGCAGCCGAATCTTTTCTTCTGCTTCCTCTGCAGGGATTTCCGCAAATGCAGACGCTTGGGGAAGACCCCATTTCCCCAGCAACTTGACCTCGCTCATCGTTATCATTGATGTCATAACTGAATTTTTTTTTTAATAAGCAAGGGTTATGGTTTCCCTTCCCTAAATGCCATGACTGTATTTTGAATATATATAATTACGTTATGTAATTACTTATAATTATACGTAATTATACATTTAATATAATTTTATACATAAAGTAATTACCTATATGTGTAATAATTCACAGTTTACCAGTGAAGACTGAGGTGCTGAGAAATTGACTGATTGGTTCATATTTAGGGGGAGAAGGGCCAGGCTGGGAGCCCAGGCCGTCTGTCCCCAGGGAGTGCTCCTCTCTCCCCACAGATCTCCCTTCAGCACTGGCCGGGTTACTCTCAGGCTGGGGCAGGGGTCTTCCCAGCTTAGACCCCGCTGCAGGGCTGTCAAACTAGCTCTGGGCGATGGTGCAGGGATGCGGGGGCCTGGGGTTGGCCAGGTAGTGCTCACGTGTGAAATGGCAGCGTCTGTTGTGAGCTGGGAAAGTTCACCTGTCCCTATAGAAGGTGCCTCCTGGGACGTGGGACAGAGGGACAACGCCCCCTGCGTCCTGCATGATAGCGGCCGCTGTGGGTGTCTGGATGGCGGGGTAGGATACGGAAAGGGGCATGGCACAGGGTGAGAGCCATGGTGCCGGCAGCCACATGAACAGTGCTAGGCTGAGCTGGAGGACACGGGGCATTGCCCATGGTAGGAAGGCCTCAGGGACGTCTTGTGTTTGTGAGCCAGCTGCAGCTGGAGGTCATCTGGGCTACGTCTGTCCCTCGCCCCGTGTCTGAAGTGCCAGCTGCACAGGGGCTGTGCTGGTTGTGTCTATCTTGGCCACACGCCCTCCATGGAGGTCACCACTTGACCCCTCTCAGAAGCGTCGATGCCGTGGGAATGGTTATTAATAGCTCAGGGCTGTCACATGGCTAATTTAGGGGTGACAAATGGCTCTACAGCTTTCATCTTCCCCAAATGAGAGAGAATGGGAAAAAATTGCGGGTACCAAAAATAGATGTTTCTGGATAGCAGCTTCTAACGTGAGGACCTTGGTGAGATTTACCATTTATTTTACATGCTCTGAAGTCAAATAAGTTATGGGTAAAAACAAACACATTACTGAACTTAAAAAAAAAAAACACATGCAGATTATTTTAGGAGCTCGATTTTTTATGTGTTTCAGGCAAGACTATGGAGCTGAAGGAATAGGGAGCAGGATGGCACCTACAGGATGACATCCCTGTGGGGAGCTGGGCTCCATGGATGTTCCCTGGGATCTGGGACACGCTCCCCCCAACCTCGCCATTCCCAGGCCTAGTCCACCCTGTGGCCAGCTACTGCATCGCCTGTGCCTAGAGAACACAGCAGGGCGGGAGAGGTTTGGCCCATGGAAGGGACCCAGACCATAATCCGTTAGTATAAAACACCAAGCTTTTGATGTCTTTGTTCTCAATGGGGAGAATATTTTTCCCTCGCAGAGATTAATCCACAGGCATGTGCTGCATAAACCCAGATAGGACCTGCATGGATTCATCATCTCTCTTTAGAGAGGTGGCCTTCCTGTTCTTTCTGTTCACAGCTGCCTGCCCCAGGCACTGTGGACCACTTAACCCACCTGCTCCCATTTGCTTCCTGGGAAAAAAAAAAATCTTCTCATCAAAATGAGAGAAAGAACCGCTGTGGCCAGGGAGACTCCGATAGGAAGCAAACCGAACTGGATTGTTGATTGATTTCAGAGGGTGCATGTGGTCATAGCCAGGTTCTAAACTCAGACAGTGTCGCTGGGTCAGGAAACAGAATTAATAGCTGCCTCACCATGTGGAGCTCTTTCTCTGTATGAAAGTGGCGTATTCTGGGCACTCAATTTCGAGAACGGCCAGTGGAGCTTGCGCAGGACTTCTGTGGATGACTAGGTTTTGTGAGCATTCTACACCCTGAGCCTTGTGTGAAGCCATTAGCAGCCTAATCTGCTGCTGGCTCGGGAAATTGCCTCTCCGGGGTCTTGGCTGAACGTGGTAAGAGGTGAGCCCCGTGTCAGAAGGGCCCACTTTGGGAGCCGATTCTGCAGCAGCAGATTACAGGTGTGAATGGCAAGACAGACCCCTCCCCCTGTTAGAGCCATCTCACCCTCGCCCTTTGAGGGTGCCATGGCCAACATCAGCATGTAAACAAGCAGCCGGCTCCCAGGAGCACAGAGGGATTTGTCCTGTTCCATCCTCCTGGCCTGCTGCCTCCACACCACTGCCAGGCAGCTGGCCAAGGGCAGGAGACTGGGCCGCAGGGAACCGGTGGAGGAGGAGGGTGATGCGGCCATCCCTGGAGCCAGCCAGGGTCATCACATGGCAGAGGTGGAGGAGGGCGGGGAGAAGGAGCCGTGGAGGAGATACCACCTAGAAGTGCTTCACTGTGATGTCCTCACTGCGGTCACAGCGCTCTGAGCTTTGAATGATGGCTCTGTCCTTCCCTTGAAGAGCTACAGAATTTAAGAGGCTGCAAGACTGACCCAGGGCAGACACCTTGAGGCAGCTTTTCACCACCGTGAAGAGCATCTGAGGAATCAGCTTAGCGGGGGAAGGATTTATATTGTCCCGTGGTATCAGAGGTCTGATCCAGGCCTGTGGGGAGGCAGAGCATCATGGCGGAGGGGCATGGTGGGCCCAACCACTCAGCTAAAGAACATAGCAGGATGTAAGAGCCTTGGCGTATGGAAGGGACCAACAGGGTGAAAGAGAGGAGGAGGACAAAATCCTGCCCTTTCAGAACACGCCTCCAGGACGTACCTTCCCCAAACACTGCCCCACCTGTCCACAGTACTTTCCACCCCCCTCTCATATTCCGTTCAGTCACCTGTGGATTAGTCCACTGGTGAGGTCAGAGCCCTCAGGAGCCAGTCACTTCCCCAGAGCCCCCCCTCTGAACCTGGCTGCCCTGGGGACGCAGCACCTGAGCCTTCCAGGAGCGTTCCAGATGCCAACTAGAGCAGGGCGTGAGAGTCGGCTCTCCAGACCTGGGAATGGGTGGGTGAACAAGTCCCCTACGATGCAGGGACAGGCCCCGTGGAAACCCAGGAGTTTTAATGCTCAGTCAGGCAGAAAGATAGCTGTGAAAACTCAAATGGAAAAGGCAGAGATCCTCACCACCCGAATAAAATCAGAAATGGGATTTATTACAAATGCTCGTTCTTCTGGTTCCTCACCTTCAACGTGTATTAATTCTTCAGGATCAACCAGAACTTTCTGGACCAGTGGGTTTAATTTTTTTCTATTTCATGGGGCTTCACAGAAAGGACAAAATGACAGCCACAGCGTCACATCTGCAGTCCTGCAGGTGTGGGCTGGCACCGCAGATTCTTATAACATTTCTACATGTGAGTAGAGGGGGGGTCTAGGAAAATCTCTCCTGTTGTAGGAACTAAACAATACGGTCTTCCTCTGTGGTGGGGTCAAATGGTCCTCAAACTTTGGTGTTGGTCAGAATTATCTGGGGAACTTGTTAAAAATATAGCTACTTTGGGGCCCCTTGTCTTAGAGTCAGATTCAGCAAATTGGGGTGGGCACATGGCTATTTTTAACAACTTCCCTAGGTGGTCACTGGACCTGCCAAAGCCTAAAAGCAAATGGTCTATTTTTGTCTCAGAAATCCATGAGCTTTGCCAAGCTGCTGAGCCCACCATCCAGCGTCCTTCTCGGAGGGCTGGCTTTTAGATTTTCTAACGGGTTAAGATACGTTAGGTAATTGCTCACGGGGACACCCCACTGGACCGCTCCAAGTAAACAACCAAATCCATAATCTCCAGATGTTTAAAGCGTTACTTTTATATACCAGTTCAGCGAGTGCAAGAAGACTTCCCCCATGTCTTGGGGTGCAGCAGATTTCAACTGCATCGAGTGTATTAAAGTCGTATTCATTAAACACCAGGAAGGTAATTATGTTTGGGAAGATGTAAGTGCTTTCCCCCGTGGCTAGGAAGAAAGGCATATTAGAGTCTCTACGGGATTCATTCCCTTTTCTTGTAACTTTTCTCTTCCCAAGATGTTTCATTCATGTCGACAAGAGGCTCGCAGTTCAGTAATTTCACTGAAATCGCTAGTTGAAAATGAGTTGGTTTGGCTCACAAAACGCGGATGAAACTGGAAGCATCCGAAAAACGGTGGGCTAGGACTCCCACTTCCCGTTCTTTCACAGAAACATCAACCTGAACAACTCCCCCGCGCCCCAAAATACCAGAGCTAGGGAAATCAGGTGAGAGATCACAGCACCTAGATGTGGCACAGGAATGAAAGCCAGTGCCTTAAAGAGGGCAGGAAAGGCAGTTTCACATCACCTGGGGGACACTTCCTCCAGGCCTGGGCAGCACAGCAGTGGGACAGAAACAGCTTTCTGTTTGCCTTGAATTAGGCTGATCCAGGAGGACCCCAAACCCCAGGTTTCTGGTGAGTATCTGAGCACTTGATCTCCAGGTCTACCCTAACGCCAGGCCAACCCTGTGGGGCCAGCCTTTAGATGACCCATGTACTCAATCTCCAGGCTCCCCCAGGCCAGGTTAGCATGCTGGCCCTTGTGGCCTGAGATTCAAGACCTGCTCTAGTGCCAGCATTGTCCCTGTAGATCCCAGGTCCCAGTGGTCACTGGCTGCAGGCCAGCCCCTTTAGCAGTCCAAACCTTTAGCAGATCCAGGGGCAAGTCCCATCTGAGTAGACCCCAGCATCTGACTGGCTGCACTGGATCCAGCGTTCAGAGCAAAGCAGGCCCCTGTGGCCCCCGAATCCATGCTAATCTCCATGGAACTAGCCTTCAGGCCAGCACATGCCTGTCCAGCCTCCAGGAAGACCTTCACAGATACAAACTCCAGGTCTTGCACAGGACCTGGCTGGCCTCAGGTTCCAGAGCAGTCCTCACAGCTCCAGGCTCCAGTGGAGTCCAGATAAAAGCCTTTTCCAATGGATCTCAGGTTCAGGTTCACCCCAGGAGACTCTGGTACCAGGCTGGCTCCTACGAAGCTCCTAGATCACCCCTACAGACCCAGGACCCAGGCCAAACACCAAAGACCAAGGACTCAGGCCCATGCCTACATATTCAGGTTCTAAGACATGTCCATATGGACTCAGGCACCAGGTCCAAACAAAGAATTCAAAATAATCAAGAAGTTTAATAGGCTACTGGAGAATACCGACAGATAGCTAAGCAAAATCAGGAAAGCCACACATAAGCAAAATGATAAATTCAACAAAGAGAAACAGATGAAAGGTGGAGAAGAGGGGACAGAGTGAATGAGAGAGAGAATGTAATGACTGAACTGAAAATTCCATAGAGAGCTTCACTAGCAGATTTGATCAAGCAGAAGAGAGGATCAGTAAGTTTAAAGAAAAAAAGAATTAAAACGAGTTAAGAAGGCCTACAGGAATTGAGACATGTACAACCAAATCAACGTTCAGAAATACTTTGACAGCAATGTAAGTTCAGTTCTATACCTCAGCAATAAAGCAAATATCACAATAAAGTGAGTCATACTTTTTTTTAGTCTATCATTCCATATAATATTCATGTTTATCCTATACTATCATTTATTAAGTGTGCAATAACTCTTTTTTTTTTTTAAATTCTGTGGAATTTTTTTTTTTAAAGAGAGAGTGAGAGGGGAGAGAGAGAGAATTCTTTAATATTTATCCCCCAGTTCTCGGCGGACACAACATCTTTGTTGGTATGTGGTGCTGAGGATCGAACCCGGGCCACACGCATGCCAGGCGAGCGCGCTACCGCCTGAGCCACATCCCCAGCCCCAAGTGTGCAATAACTCTTAAAAACCAATTTGCATACCATAATTTAAGAAATACCTTATACTAAACTATGCTCACGATTACCTGAGCCTTGATGAGCTGTACGGTTCTTGCTGGTAGAGTCTTGTCTCAGTGTTGATGGCTACTGACTGATCAAGGTGGTGCTTGTGGAGGGATGGGGTGGCTGCAATAATTTCTTAAAATAAGACAACAATGAAGTGTGCTGGGTTGATTGACTCTCCTTTTCGTGAAATATCTCTCCGTATCATGGTGGTTTTTTTGATAGTATTTTATCCACAGTAGAACTTCTTTCAAATTTGAAGTTGATCCTCTCAAACCCAGCTGCTGCTTTATCAACCAAGTTTACATAATATTTTAAATCCTCTGTGGTCTTTTCAGTAACGTCTCCAGCATCTTCACCAGGAGTAGATTCCAGCTCAAGAAACCACTTTCTTTTTTCATTCATAAGAAACCATTTTCATCTGTTAAAGTTACTTTTTTTTTTCTTGAAATGAGGTCTTGCTATATTGCCCAGGCTGACCTCACACCCTAACCATCCTCCTGTCTTAGCCTCCTGAGCAGCTGAGATTACAGATATGCACCACTGTGCCTGGCTTCCTCAAGATTATCTTGAGATTGTAGCAATTCAGTCACGCCTTTGGTCTCTACCTTGCTGAACTTCCCACCACGTCTGTGGTTACCCCCTCCACGGATGTTGTAAACTCCTCCAAGTCATCCACGAAGTTTGGATCAGCTTCTTCCAAACTCAGGATAACGTTGATGTTTTGAACGCCTCCCATGACTCATGTTCTTAATGGAATTGAGAATGGTGATGTCTTTCAAGAAGATTTCCAATTTCCTTCTCTCAGATCCATCAGAGGAATCACTATCTATGGTGGTTATGACTTTACATAATGTATTTCTTGAATAATAAGACCTTAAAGTTAGAATTGATCATTGATTCATGGACTGCGGAATGGATATTGTGCTAGTAGGCATAAAACTCATTAATCTTGTACTTCTCCACCAGACTCTCGAATGACCAGATGCATCGTCGGTGAGCAGTAATATTTGAAAGTAATTTTTTTTTCTTTCCACACAGTAGATCTGAACATCGGACTTAAAATATTCAGTAAACCATGTTGCCAACCAGATGGGCTGTCACCCAGGCTTTGTTACACCATTTATAAAACACAGGCAAAGTAGATTTAATATAATTCTTAAGAGACCAGGACTTTCAAAATAGTAAATGGGAATTGGCTTCCACTTCAAGTCACCAGCTGCATTAGCCCTTAACAAGAGAGTGTGTCTCTTCTTTAAATCTTTGAAGCCAGGCATTGATTTATCCTCTCAAGCTATGGAAGTCCTGGGTAGCCTCTTCCAATACAAGGCTGTTTTATCTACGCTGAGCATCTACGTCTATTGCCGCCATCTTTATCACTTAACCTGATCTTCTGGAGAACCCTCTGTAGCTCCTGCACCAACACTTCCTGCTTCCCCTTGACTTCTGGGTAATGGAGATGACTTTCCCTAGCCACCATGAAACAGTCCCTGCTAACTTCAAAATGTTCTTCTGATGCTTTCTCACCTCTCTCGTCCTTCATAGAAATAAGATAAGCCTTCCTCTTGATTAGGCTTTGGCCTAAGAGAACGCTGTGGCTGGTTTGATCTTTCATCCAGACCACCAACATTTTCTCCATATTTCTATAAGGCTCTTTTGCTTTTGTCTAATTCATCTGTTCACTGGAGTAGCACTTCAAGTTTTCTTCTAGAACTTTTTATTTACCCCTACAGCTTGGCCGACCGTTTGGTGGGAGAGGCCGGCCTCTCTGCCTATCATGGATCTTGACATTCCTTCATCACAAAGCTTGATCATGTCTAGCTTTTGACGTCAAGTGAGAGATACGCAGCACTTAGAGGCCATTGTAAGGTTATTAACTGGCTTAATTTCAATATTGTTGTGTCTCCAGGAATAGATAGGCCTAAGAAAAGGGAGAGAGGCAGATGGCCAGACGGTGGAGCAGCAAGAACACACACATTTATCAGTGAAGTTTGCTGTCCCATGTAGGCATGGTTTGGCACCCCCAAGCATCAACAATACGACATCAGAGATCACTGATCACATTTTACCTTAATTGATATAATAATAATGACAAAGTTTTCAATATTGTAAGAATTACCAAAATGTGGCACAGATACATGAAGCAAGTACATGCTGTTGGAAAAACAGTACCGATAGAGTTTGCTTGTACCAGGTTTGCCACCAACCTTCCATTGAAAAAAAATAAATGTAATACCACTGAAGCACAGTAAAATAAATTGTAATAAAGACAGGTGTGCTGGTACCTACTATGGGCATCTCAGTAAGAACAGAAAGAAGTAGGAATCTTACATAAGAAATAGTGACAGGGGAGCACCCAGCTATGGAAATGAATCCCAGAGAACCACCAAACAGGTTGATCATAAAGATGTCTTTACCGAGATATATTTTAACCAATGTTCAAAACTCAAAGAAAATTTTGAAGGCAACAAGAGAAAAAGGATTTGTCATGTACAGGGGACCCTGCATGAGACTTACATGAGACTTCTCAGCAGAAACCTTTCAGGCCAGCAGAAGGCGTATGATATATTCAAAGTACTAATAGAAAAAAAAAAAGCCAACCAAGAACACAATGGAAAGCAATGATGTCCATCCTAAATGAAGGAAGGAGAAAGACTTTCCCAGTCAAACAAAAGCTGTGATTTCATGACCACTGGAACTGTTATCACCTGCTGAAAACAGCCTGTTATCCCTATAAGATGTTTTATAACGCGTAGGTCTTGGGGCAACCACAGAGACAAACACCTCTAGTGGGTACACAAAGGACCAAAGTAAGGATCTTTTCATATGCTTATCTGCCACCATAGAAAACACAAGGAAAGACAGAAGGGGCAGAAGGAAGAACCCAGCATCTGCAAAACAACCACAAAAGAGAGCCCAAAACTTCATCTGACCTTAGCTATCGATGATTGCTTTTCATATAAATGGATTACATTCTTCAGTCAAAGACATAGAGTAGAAGAATAGATTTAAAAAATAAGACCCAACTACATTCCACTTATAAGACCCTTCACCTTAAAGGACACACATAGGTCAAAAGTAAGGATCTGGAAAATTATATTACGTGACTTATGAAAATTATAGTACATATTTTATATGAAATAAAATAGACTTTAAGTAGAAACTATAAAGATAGACAAGATTATTTTTGTCATATCAATTCATCAAGATGATATAATAATTATAAATATGTATGTGCTCAGAGTTGGAGCACCTGAATATATAGAACACTTATTAATAAATCAGGCAGGAGAAACAAACTGTATGATAATAATAATAGGGGACTTCAACACCCAATTTTCAACATAGATAGATAATCTGAACAGAAAATCAATGTGGAAATAGTGGACTTGTACTATACTTCAGACCAAATAGACTTATATAAATGTACAGGAATTTTCATCTAACAGCAGCAGAATATATGTGTTTTTCAGGCACACATGGGATATTCTCCAGGATAGAGTCATATCTTGGGTCAAAAAATAAGTGTTAAATTTAATAATATTGAAATCATCTTAAGTATATTTTATAAACACAATGGAATTAAACCAGAAATCAGTAACAGGATGAGTTTCAGAAAATTCACAAATGCATAGATATAAGGCAACATGCTCCTGAATAATCAATGAGTTAATAAAGGTATTAATAAGGAAAGTAAAAAATATGTAATACCAATTTCACTGGGAAAACAACATACCAAAATTTGTGGGATTCAGCAAAAACAATTTTGAGAGGGAAATTTATAACAATAAATACTTAGAAAGATCCCAAATACGTAACCTGACACTTCAAGGAAGCAGGAAAAAAAACAAGCTCAAGCCAAAGGTAGCAAATGGAAGGAAATAATAAAGATCAGAGCCGAAATAAAGGAAATACAGAGAAGAAACACAATATAAAGATCAACAAAACCTACAGCTGACTTTTTTGGAAAGATAACAACAAACTTTTAGCTACACTAAGAAAAAAAGAGGGAAGTTGCAAAGAAGTAAAGAAAGAGGATATGTTATAACCCGCACCACAGAAATACAAAGGATCATGAGACACTATGGGCATGCTTACTGTGGCTATAACTGAATACCTCAACCTGGGTAAGTTATAAAGAAGAGAGTTATTTATCTCATGATTCTGGAGATTGGGAAGGAAGAGAGCAGGGTACTGGCATCTGAGCATCTAGTGAGGGTTTTCTTGCTGGGTCATGCCAAGGTGGGGGGACATCACATAGTAAGACAGCAGACAGACTAGCGAGTTCACTTTCATATCAGAGCCACTCCCCTAAAAATGACTCATCCATTCATTAATTCATGAATGGATTGGTCCATTTATGAAAGTACAGCTCTGGGGACCCTGTAACTTCCCAAAGGTCCATTTCCAAACACCATTAACATATGAGTTTGGGGATTAGGTTTCCGACAAATGCAATTTGGAGTACGCATTCAAACTACAGCAAACAACATGGACAATTATACACCAAAGGATCCAGTAATGTCTGGAGGAAATGAGTAAATTCCTGGACACATACAACTTCTCAATGTTGAATCACAAAGAGAGAAAATAAGAATAGACCAGTAATGAGTAAAGAAATGGAATCAAAATGCTTCCATCAAAAAAAAAAAAAAAAAAAGCCCAGGGTCTGACAGTTTCAATGCTGAATTTTACATTAAAAGAAGAACTAAATCAGTCCTTCTCAAATGCTTCCAAAAATAGGGGAAAACACTTTTAAACTCATTTTTTTTTGAGAACAGAATTATACTAATTAGAAAGCTAGACAAGGACAAGGACAAAGACAAGTAAAGAAAATTACAGGGCAATATCCCTCATGATCATAGATGCAGATATTCTCAACAAAGTATCCAAACAATGAATTTTAACAGCACACTAAAGGGATCATTCACCCTGTGTCAGTGTGATGCAAGGATGGCTTGGCATAAACAGATCAATAAATGTGATGTCACATGCTAATGGAATGAAGAGCACAGTCCAAAGGATCATCTCAATAAATCCAGGAAAACTGTTTGACAAAATCCAACATCTTTACATGACAAAAAAAAAAATCTCAAGAAGAGATGCATAGAAGGTATGTACCTTAACCCAATGACGACCATATATTAAGAATCCAAAGATACCATCATATTCAATGGTGAAAGGTTGAAAGCTTTTTCTCTAAGATCAAGAATAATACAAGTAGAGAGATCACAGTGGTGCACACCTATAATCCCAGCGGCTTGGGAGGCTGGTGAGTTCAAAGCCAGCCTCAGCAAAAGTGAAGCACTAAGCAACTCAGTGAGACCCTGCCTCTAAATAAAATACAAAATAGGGCTGGGGGTGTGGCTCAGTGGTTGAGTGCCCCTGAGTTCAATGAAGAAGAAGAAGAAGGAGAAGGAGAGGAGGAAGAGGAGGAAGAAGAGGAAGAATTATTGACAAGCATACCCACTCTTGCCACATCTGGTCAACATAGTACTGGAAATCGTAACCAAAGCAATTAGTGAAGAAAAATAAATAAAAGGGGTCCAAATAGGAAAAGGATATGTGAAATTGTTTGCTGACAGCATGATTGTGAGAAAACCCTAGAAACTCCACCCAAAAGCTATTAGGACTAATAAATGAATTCAGTAAATTGTAGGATATAAAAGCAACGTTCAGCAGCATTTCTATTACACTAACAAGGAACTATCTAAAAGAGAAACAGAGAAAATAATCCTATTTTGAGTAAATTTAATCAAGGAGTTGAATGATTTATACAATGAAATTATAAAATGTTGAAATGGGAATTTGAGATGAAATCAGATGCTCTCTCTCTTCCTGCTGGTGGGGGGGGGTCTGTGTAAGAAGCAGACCTCTGCAGCTGAGAAGGAGGGTTCAGTGTGAACACCTAATCACAGGAGGGGATGGTGACGGCTCTGAGGGTCACAGCCAGCAGAGCCTGATTCTTCCCTACCACAAACGAGTGGTGTGTTGAAGCTCTAAAGGGACAACAGGTCCCAGCAGCTCACCACCAATTCCATCCGGTTGTTGTCTTGCAAATTCCAGGAATGGAACCTGTGGGCCAAGGAAGGCAAGAGCAAAAGGGGTAGGATGTTCTCAGGTGTGAAGAACAGAAAGGGAACTCTTGTAGGGGACAGAGGGGACCTGATAGGTGTGTCACCTAAGCATGCTACTCTAGGGGATTACACAGCACTTGGGTTGACGCGATTGGTTAAAATTTTAACTTATCAGGTTTGGGGAAAGTACTGAAGCTATTGTAAAGTACTTGAGTCTGAACTTCCCTTCAGGTCGCCCCAGTTCCGCTTGCCAGAAGGTTGAGGTTGTTTCATTGTGAAGGTTTGGGGTGGGGGTTCTGGGCTGGACTGCTGGGGGGAGCAGGTGTCTGCCCAAGGCCAGGTCAGGTTGCCGCTGGGTGACAGGTCAGCACTCCCTGGCTTCTGCTACCTCAGGCCCATGTGGCACATCAGGCTCTGCAGGGCCATGCCTATACTCACCGCCTGTGCTCGCCTCCTGTGCTCACCTCCTGTGCTCACTTCCCATGCTCCAGTTTTCCTGGTCTAACTGGCCTGCCCTGTCTATCTGCCCAGTGTGCCTGCCCTGTCTACCTGCCCAGTGAACCTGCCTGTCTACCTGCCTGTCTACCTGCCTGTCTACCTGCCCTGTCTACCTGCCCTGTCTACCTGTCCAGTCTGAAGCTTCAGTACAAAGGCTTGGATTCAACATCAATGAAAAGAAGTTGAAGAAGACACATGACTGGAACAGTCTCCTGTTATTGGGCTGGAAGAATGGGTATTACTAAAGTTTACTCCCCAAGACACTCTACAGCCTCCAGACAATGCCCATCAAACCCCAGTGACATTTTTCACAAAAAATAGATAAAACCATCACAAGATTCCCAAGGAACCACAGAGGACACCACTTAGTAAAGCAGTTTTGAGCAAACAGAACAAAGGTGGAGGCATTACAATACAGGATCCAAATACAATATAACAGCCAAACGGCAGAGCACCAGCATGAAACAGAAGTGGAGAGCAGTGGAACAGAACCCAGAACCCGGAAATGAATTCCCAGGTACACTGTTGACTGGTTTGCAACCAAGTGATTGTGGAAGAACGGTCTTCCGGATAGGCGACCGGGCAAACTGGACGTCTTCATACAGAAGGAGGAAATCAGACACCTCATGCCACATCCAAAACTTAAGTTAAAATGGGTTAAAGCCTTAAACACAGGACCCTAAACTGTGAAACTACTGGAAAAAGCAGAGAAAAACTTCTGTGGCATTGTTCTAGCAATGCATTTTTGGATAAGATCCCAAAAAGGTCAGGCAACAAAGGCACAAAAACAGACAAATGGAATCACATAAAACTAAGAAGCTTCTGCACAGCCCCGAAAGAATAGAGTGCAGAGATAACCTATGAAATGGGAAATATTTAAAAACCCCCGTCTGATAAAGGTTGACATCCAAAAAACAAAGAAGGAACTCTACAGCAAGAAAACAAATAACCCCCATTTAAAAATGGGCAAAGAATCTGAACAGGCATCTCTCAAAAGAAGACACACAAAGGGGCACCGAGTATGTGAAAGGGCTTCAGGGAGCAGGGAGATGCGAGGCTCCACCCTTCACCTGCCACGTACCCGTGACCACCCACACGGAGGAAGACGAGTGCGGGAGAGGAGAACCCTGGCTGTTGGAGGGAGTGGAAATCAGCACAGCTTTGTGGAGGAGGACGGGGTGGCGGCTCCTCAGCAATCGAAACAGAACTACCATTAGATCCAGTGGTCTCAGTGCTGGGGACATGTCCAGGGGAACTGAAGGGAGACGTCAAGGAGACCTCTGCACCTCTTCATACACAGAAGCGTTATTTACAGCAGCTAAGATGTGAGATAAATGCACGTCCATCAACGGACAACTGGATAAAGAAACTGTGATATATGCGCGCACACACACACACACACACACACACACACACACACACACACTATGAACAAGATCCAGCCTTGTAAGAGAAGGGATGCTATTATTTATGAACACACGGTTAAACCCAGGGAGCATTGGGTTAAGCAAGATAAGTCACGGACATAAAGACAAACACTGCCATGATCTCACATTGGAAACTGAGATAGTCCAACTCAAAGAAGTGGAGCACGGAACAGCAGGTACCAGGGGCTGGAGGTGGGTCACACTGGGAGTGGGGGCAGCTGGGGAGATGTTGGCTAAAGGATACAAATTCAGTTGCACAGGAAAAGTCAGCTCAGGAGATCTATTATACAACGTGGCGACTAGAGCTGACAGCAGTTTTGAACACTTGAAAATTCCAGAGAGTCGATTTTTAAGTGTTCCTACCAGGAATAGATAGTAGGTATGTGAGGTCATGATCTGGTCATTCCGCCAAGTACATGTATTTCAAAACCATGTCGTCCATCACAAATTTATACAGTTTTGTTAGTTAAAAACAAAGTCGATCAAATTGGCTGCTTATTAGTTAAATGAATACCATGTATGTTTAATGGAAACGGGCCCCAGAAGGCTATAAAATAATTTGCACACATGCACAAGAAGTAGTCCACGAACGTGTCAGCCAAAACACGTTTAAATGTGCATAATTTAACTGTTGGCACATAATTAACTGTTATGCTGTCATTAAAAGTAACCCATTCACCACAAAAAAGAAAGGTCTTGGGATGTGTGGAGTGTGGATGGAACTCTTGGCCATTAGGCTAAGGGAGAGACAGGAGTCACCAAGGCCACAGGCTGCAGTTCTGTGGTGGGTCTGAGCAGGCAGGTCTGCAGGGGTGGAGGGCAGGCCCAGGGGCAGGGAGGGGCTGATGGGTGTGGGATCCTGGGGCAAGAAAGAATCAAAAATGGCACAGCACCGTGGTGAGGTGAGTGGGACTCTGGTGTGAGGCGAGTGGGATTCTAGTGTGATGGGCCTTCTTATATAAATTTCACCTCCGTGTAAGGAAAGTTGTGCGTTCAGTCCATTTGACACACATTAATCGAGGGGCCAATTATGTGGCGAGTACCGAGACTGGCCCGAGAGGAGAGAAGGACAGATGTGGTTCTGCCCTCCATGAAGTCCCCAGTGTGAGCACAGGAGTCCACTCCGCAGGCGGCCCTGCTGCTCTTCCCCTGAACTTAAACTGTAATCTCCACCAGGGAAGCCTGAACAGGGAGGCTCTTTCCTTGATGGGGGCATACGGTTGGCAAACTGTCGGACAGTCCTCTCTTCCTCCCAGACCCTGGGTTCTCTGACGTCTCCCCAGCCAGCTCTGGGCATGTAACAGAAGCTTAAGAGACATTTCTTAGCTAAATGAGCGATTTCCCCTATACTTCTCTCTTTTTTTTTCCCCTATACTTCTCTACGTCTCTGTCCCCCACAAATGATAGCAATAGCTGGGTCTCTATCAGGCTTTGAGATGTCCTCGTCCAGGTCTCATGGACCTGGGTTTACAGCTGAAGATCCTGAGACCCAGATCAGAAAAGTAACAGCACAACTTTCACGGGGACGTTTGATGGCAGGGCACCTGAGCATGACCTGGGAAGCATCCCAGGGGACTGAGGGAGGGTCACCAAGGTCCAAGTGCCTGGCTCATCCCAGAGTCTGGCAGCATCTCGTTGGACCCACACGCCACCGACAAGTGGCCAACGGGCGCACAGGTGCCTTCCACTCACCCCTTTGGTGTCAGGAAGACCCAGAGGAGGTCCTGGGTGGCTGACTCCCTCGCTGCTCCCTGCTGTTCCCTGGGGCTCCCGAGTTGCCCGCCCACCTTCCAGGGCCTCCTCTGGGTTCTGTGCTGGAGCCTCAGGAGAACCCCAAAGCAGGATCCTCACAGCAGCCAGCAAAGAGCCCTTCAGCCCTCCCTCCTTACAGGGGAAGCGCACTGGGAAAACACACCAGGAGTGACCTCAGCCTGGGAGAAAGAGGGGTACATGGGGGGCAGATTAGAAAGGGTCCCCAGAGAGAGAGGGGGGAGGGAGAAGGAGAGGGAGAGAGAGAGGGAGAGGGAGAGGGAGAGAGGGAGGGAGAGAGAGAGGGAGAGGGAGAGAGACGGAGGGAGATGGAGAGAGAGAGGGAGAGAGAGGGATGGAGAGAGAGGGAGAGAGGGATGGAGAGAGAGGGAGAGAGGGAGAGGGAAAGAGAGAGGGAGAGGGAGAGAGACGGAGGGAGAGGGAGAGAGACGGAGGGAGATGGAGAGAGAGGGAGACAAATGGAGGGAGAGGGAGAGAGAGAGGGAGAGGGAGACAGATGGAGGGAGAGGGAGAGAGAGGGATGGAGAGAGAGGGAGACAGATGGAGAGGGAGAGGGAGAGAGAGGGAGAGGGAGAGAGGGATGGAGAGAGGGAGAGGGAGAGGGAGAGAGACGGAGGGAGATGAAGAGAGAGGGAGAGAGAGAGGGATGGAAGGAGAGAGAGAGGGATGGAGAGAGAGGAGAGGAAGAGAGGGAGAGGGAGAGAGGGAGAGGGAGAGAGGAAGGGAGAGAGGGAGAGAGAGAGAGAGAGAGAGAGAGAGAGAGAGAGAGAGAGAGAGAAGCAGGCTCTCACAGTCAAGGGGGCTGAGGAGACTCCTGCTGGCGAACAGGGCAGAGGGTGTGGGTCAGCCCCAGCCGAGGGCCTGAGAACCAGGAGCTCTGAGGCCCAGGAGGGAGAAGCGAGAGGGAGGAGGGGAGGCCTCTGCTCCTCTGTCCTGCTCAGGCCCTCCGTGGGTGGACGAGGCCCTCCACATGGACAGGACAGAGCTTCTTAAGTCCATTTTGAGTCCAGTGCTGTCTCTTCAGCCAGGGCCTCGCAGACACCTCAGAAGTGAAGAATGCCAGACTGGCCCCTTAGCCCATCGGGTCAAGACCCAACTCAAGCCGTCCCTGGGGCTCAGGTGGCCCGGGTTCCAGTCCTGGGAGATGTTAAAGGTGGAATCAAAGGTCTGCAGGGTCTGCCCTTTCCAGAGCACCGAGGGTCCTGCTGACCCTGACACCCCCTGTCCTCTGCTTCCTGTGTCCTCTGTAGCGAGAGGCTGTGGCTTCCAGCAGCACTTGCCGCCTGTGGCCTGATCCCCGCCACACCTGCCTGTCCTCCTGCCATCGTGAGTTCTGGTTCTTCACTGGTGTGGGTGAAAGCAGAACCATCGTTTGATCAGACAGCCCTGCCAGCGAAAGCCTGCCGCGTGGGAGGTCACAGGTGACCTCTGACAGTGTCACTGGTGTGAGTCACAGGCTGTCCTTCAGGCCAGCAGAACAGGGAAGTGGGCCGCCATTTGCTGTGGACCTCGCTCTCCACAGGACAATTACTCTGTGACTCACACACTTCCAGGGCCCAGAATTCCTCTTGCTCCAAGCACAGCCTTTGTTGTCACCTTCTGTCTGTAGAAGGACAGCTGGGGACAGCGAATGGGCCAAGAATGGAAAAGCCAACGAGGAAGGGGGGTCGGTGCTTTCTGCGTCATTTGCTGTGCAAAGGCTTTTCCCTGTCAGCATGAGCAGACGTCCCCAAGCTCTGTTGTTCTGGTCTCTGGCACAAGTCACAACAGGAGATGCCCCCAGCTTCTAAGCAAGGAGTTTTGGGCAGAAGGACAGCCCCAGTGAGGGGGCCCTGGTGAGGGGACACGGGACTCCTCTGCACTAGTTTCCCAACAGTTAGGATAACACCTTAGGTTCCCATTCGACCTGGCTTGCACCGCCAGACTTAGTCCATTCTGGGCTGCTATAACAGAATGCCAGAGAATGGAAAATTTATTTCTAAAAAAGGAAATCTACAAATCACAGTCCTGGAGACTTGGAAGGCCTGGGTTGAGGGCCCGCACCCTGCATCATGCCATGGCAAAGGGCAGCAGGGCAGGAACTCATTCTTTCATCAGGAGCCCTAAGGGAACAGCGTGAGTTTGTCTGGGATAGATGCCCAAGGGCTGGTCACTTCTCAGTGTCCCACCTCTCCACACTGTTGTAACGGGGATTAGTCTCCGACACACAGGCCATGGGCAGACTCCCATCAGCACCAGTATCCTCCAGCTGCGATTCCAGACTTGGAAGAACATGAGAGTCACTGTGGAGGAAGGAGCTCTGCACGGGGACCCCGAAGTCATAACGTGGAAGAAGCCGGGCAAGAAAGAGGAAGCTGAGTGACCGCCGGAGCCCCCTCCTCAAGAGCTAACCCACTCCAGGACCACGCCGTTAACCCATCACGATCTCATTACCCCTCAAGGTCCCGCCTCTCAGTGCTGTCGCCATGGAAATCACTTACCTTCCAACTTTGGCTTTTCAGGGACACTGGAACCACAGCATGGCCCTTTGGTGCTAGGCTGGCCACGAGGAGGAAGATGGGATTCGAGACTCAAAGGCCGTCTCCACCCTCACTGCAAAACCCAGGTTTTTCAACTCGTCCCAATAATTTTTCCTGGTCACCTCACTTATCACAGATCCCTGGGTTTCTGCAAGAAGCTCTTGGGGGGCAGACAGGGCAAAGCACACTCAAAGTGAGGGGCTGGGCTGGCTGAGAATTCTGAGGCAGGTTGGAGCAATTTGGAGGGAGACTCAGTTGGAGGAAGTTCATTCATACAGAGCTCACAAATTCCCAACTCTTTGCACATAGTAAATGTTTTATGGAGCTGGACTATTTGATAGGCACTGCGCCAGGAACCAACTGTTCTTCTTCATGGCACAGTTGGCCACTCCTGAGGTGCCCCAGCAGTACCTTATAACCCTTCCCTCCTGGGAATGTTTGTTGAGCATCTATTATGTATCTGCCCATAGGCTGGGGTTAGAGAACACGCACACAAGATCTGCTTCCAGCTTCTGGCACAGGAATAAAGACAATGAATAACAGGATAGAACTGAAATCAGAATAGATTCTGAAGCAGATACAGAGTAGCTATTGAGATTTGGTAAGTAAGGGGAATGGCAATTAAGACCTTTGGATGGTGCTGAGATGATTACTCCAGAGTGCGGAAGCCCTGAAACTTGGATTCCTACCTGCACAATAATAGACTCCAGATAGACCAGAGCTAAATATAAAAAGAAAGGAAACCATAATAAGAAATTATAAGATCATGTTTCCCTCTGAGATGGAGAGAGACCTTTAAAACACAAAAGCCAAGGAGGAAATCACATAAAAATATCAATATATCTAACCTCACAACTTTTAAAAAAGTCCACACACAAAGAAAAAAAAACGTAAATACTGTCAGAGGTGTCCCAGGTTAGCTCGGGGCTTCGAGTTCACACCTCTGTGCCTCTCACGGTTCAGCAGGGAGGGATAAAACAGAAACAGGAAACTGAAAGATAGGCTGAGGCTTATGTGGAAGAGGATTGCATTCAGTAGGCTTATGTGGAAGAGGATTGCATTGTTTGTATTGCATTCAGTAGGAGCACAAGCAGAAACTAGGTCCAGAGACAGGCTGGGGTGGGGCAGCTGAGACACCTCAGGGCTCTGTCTGGGGACAGGGACTGAGGAGAAGCTCTCCAAGCACCTCAGGAAAGAGGGGACAGAAAACACTTCGAAATCCTGCACAAGGAAAAAGTTTTCAGATCCTACATCTGATAAAGGGATTTTACTTAGAATATGTAAAGAGCTCCTATGAGTCAACAATAAAAAGACAAGTAAGCCAATTAAAATGGACAAAGGATTTTAATAGATGTTTCTCCAAAGTAGACACACAAACAGCCCTTAAACACACGAGAAGGTGTTTAACGTCAACAGCCATCAGGGAAAGACAAATCAAAACCACAAGGAGGCCAATTGATACCCTGTAAGATAACTCTTATATAAAAGGTGAGCAGTCACAGGTGTTGGTGAAGATGTGGAGACAGTGAGATTTTCATCTATGGCTGGTGAGGACAAGCCATGGTACATGGTCCAGCTACAGGGAGATGATCTCAAAGCACCTCAGAATTACTTACCATATGACCAAGAAAACTCCAGAGCTTGGGAACACGTCTACACAAAAACAAACACCAGAATGGCGTGCATCAGGTGCTGAGGGCTGAACCCTGTATCTCCAAGATCCATACATCGGAGACTTAATCCTGAATGTGATGGATGGTGTTTGGGACCTTGAGAGGTAACTGGGGGTAGATGAGGTCCTGAGGGTAGGACCCTCGCAATGATCGGTGCTCTAAGGAGACACCGGGAGCTTTCTCTTGACGGTGGAGGACACGGGGAGAAGGTGCCATCCACGGGCCAGGACGAGAGCCCTCACCAGAAACCAGCCACGCTGGCTCCTAATCTCGGACTTCCAGTCCCCGGAACATGAGGAATGAGTTTCTGTGGATGAAGCCGGTGGGTCCACACTGTTTGGTTCTGGTGGCCTTAGCTGAGGAAGGGTTGAAGAATTGGGAACAACCCCACGTCTGTCACCCGCTCAGTCGGTAAAGATAACATGGTGTATCCACGCAGCAGACCAACCTGATTAAATAAAGGAATGAAGTACTGATACACGCTACGACCCGATGGGACCTGGAAACTGCGTGTCAAGTGACAGAAGCCAGGTGTGGAAGGCTGCACGTGCTGGATGCCACCCACGGGAAATGCCCAGGAGAGGCAGAGCCACGGGTCTGGGGGCAGGGTGTGGGGGTGAGGGGCGTCTACTGATGGGTAGAGTTCTTATCTTAGGGTTGAATACATTGTTCTGGAGTTAGAGAGTGGAGATGACTGCTTCGTTGGTGAGTCTACAACCTCTAAAAACTACAGAATTGTATATGTTATAAATAAGAATTGTATTTCATGTGAATTATATCTCAATAAGACCATTCTTAAAAAAAATGTCACCTTGGGGCTGTAACACCCGGTAAGCTGGAGGCTTGAACAAAGGTGAACCCAGACTTGACCCCAGCCTCAGGTGAACTTGACCCCAGCCTCAGGTGAACTTGACCTCAGCCTAGGAGCCTGCCCCGACCTGGACTGGCTCTGGGGCTGGGTTGGTGGTGGACCCAATGGCATCATGACTATGGTTCTGCTATGAGATCCCAGAGAGCAGATGGAGGCAACCGCAGACAACAGAAGGCTAAACAGACAAGAACCAGACAAGACCCCCAGCAACTTCGACTAAACCAAAATGCCAAAACGTAAGAAAAATGGATCTAATGGAAAATAACTGAGGAAATCAACATTCAGAACCTTCACTCCTGAGACACTGAATTTATACAGCCGTCTAACAAAGACTTTAAAATATGTATCATCAGGACACTCGAAGAGAAAAAAAAAAAAGCCTGTTCCATTTAAAAATTAAGAAATTGCACAATAAAAAGAAAGAGCTGGCAAAGGACAAGCAGTTTCAAAAAAAAAAAAAAGATCCCATTAAAGCAATATAATCCCAGGAAAGAAATATCACCGTCACAGAAACTGTACAAAATGGAAACAAAGGGAGAATTAGTTAATTGGAAGAAAAATTGAGGAGTTCACAGAACGTGCATCAGAGGGAGGTAAAGAGAAGCAAAATGTGAAACCACAGTTTAGGGGTGCGTAGGATTAGCGGAGGAGCTTCCCCATCACCTGGCAGGGACTGGAGGTGCTCCAGAACCAATTAAAAAAGGGGGGGGGTGTGAAAGAGACTCTATTTTTAAAGAAATAATTCATAGGAATTTTCTAGAATTGAATCAAAACAGTCTTCAAGATATTCCAAGCACTGTGCAGGGGAAGCTGCCCAGAGCTCAGGGACGGGCCCTGGGGTGTGTGGATGAAGAGGATCCATGCATGGAAAAGAGCCGTGTAGACGTGTGGAGAAGATGCTCTCCGTATCCACTGTGAATGTGAAATGAAATTTAAAAGGACCAAATTTGTACATTTCAAAGGCACAGCTTTGTAAGCTTTGGGGAGAAAACATAGAAGTATGTCTTTGCAATCTCTTGGGGGGGTGGGTTGGGGGTTCAGCAAAAGCAGACACAAAACAGAAAGGGAAAGACAATCAATGAGACTTCACAACATAAAGCTTCTTAACAATAAAGACAGAAATGAAAGTTAAAAGACGAATCACACTGAAAGAAGATACTTAGAATGCACAAGGCAAGCGATTACCTGCTGGACATTTAAGGGACTTTCATGAAGAATGTTAAAAAGACGCTCAGAAGAAACAGGCTGCTCTGGTTTGAGTCTGCCCGCCGTTCCCTGTTCCCTGGGTCGGAGGTGTTGTCCCCCATGTTACATTAATGGTCTTTGAGAGGTGGGACCACCATAAGATGATCGGTCCTGGAGGACTCTGCATGTGAATGAATTAATCCATGAGTGGACTTGGATTTCCTTGCTTCCAGAGCCGCAAGAAATAAATTTCTTTATACATTGCCTCATCTCAGATATTCTGCCACAGTAACAGAAAACAGCTGACTTTGGCAAGCAATGGGATAGGCAGTTTACAGAGGAGGGAAACGGAATGATCAACAGACAAAAAGATTCCCAGCCTCATAAGTAACCCTAGAGATATGAGGTGAAATATCAGTGGATGCCAATTTTCAGCTGTGCAATTGGCAAAATAGTGTTTGATGGTACAGGGAGTGGGTGAGCACACGAAGACACAAATTCTATCACACGGAGAGGAGGAGTGCAAATTGATGCAAACCATTTGGAGGTTGATCTGATTATACCTAATAAAGCAGAAGGTTTTTATACTCTCTCAGGAATCTCATTGGAGGGTGAAGGAGACACATTTATGAATACTCATTTTACATGGGTTTGCAGTTAGCAAAAAGAAGGAATAACACGAATATTCATCCACAAGGAATTAGATATATAGTTTGTAGCATGTTGAGATGGTGAAAGGTTCTGCACTTGAATGAAGGAGCTACAGCTCCATCGAGCAACACTGGGAAATGTGGGGAAATGCTAAATGAAGAGTCAGGTTATACAAGTCATATGGCAGAGGAGCAATATACCTGTACTGCATGAATTTAAATCAGGGAAACAGTATCCTCCCAACTCTGCAAAGTCCTAAATTTGTAGCAAATATCTGGAATGAAACTACCAAATTTGTGATGCTGGTTAACGAAGTGGAGAAGTCGGTGAGGCAGCTCAGTCAGCCCTCAGTCTTGTAGGGCTAACAGACACCAGAAAATTCAGAGCTGCAAAGTAGACCAGTTGCAGAGGCTTTGCAATTGAGTTGACATCAGCTCAGCCTCCAGAGACTGTGGTTAACAGTCTGGGGTCCAGCAAGGCAAGATCATTAAGTTCAAACCCACTGAGGGTTCCAAACCCACATCTGCCCTGCTCCAAAACCCAGGGAGGCATTTCCCAGATGCTCAGGGCAAGTTCCAAGTACTGAGGGGCAGATGGATATGCAAATAGTAGCCATCATCACCTTTACTTTGCTGGCGGAGTGGCCACTGCACCCCGAGGCAGAGACTGAAGATGGCACAAAGGTGTGCACAGTGTGGACGGAGATGCTGATGACAGGTGCACCCCGGTTTCCACCACTGAGTGCGAGGACGGAGAAACCTGGTCCTGCTGCCTCCCAGCGGGCACTCCGAGAACTGAGCACCTTCCTCCTCAGGTTGAATCAGCCTGGGGTTTCTGCCCAGCACACACTTGAACATGAGCTTGGTCCCTGCACCAAGATGCCTTTACCTGATTCTTGCAACAGCACAAGAACCCAGAGTTGGTGACCCAGAGTCTGGGACTGGGAAAGGGACTTGGAGACATTTAGTTTACCTGGGCATGGCTTTATTTTTTAAAAATAAGTCTGAGGGTTGGGGCTGTAGCTTAGGGCAAAGCGCCTGCCTAGCATGTGTGAAGCACCAGGTTCAATCCTCAGCACCATATAGAAAGAGACTAATAAAATAAAGGCATACTGTCCATCTATCACTATAAAAAAATTTTTAAAAAGTCTGAACTCAATAAAGAATAATGTTAGAATTTTATAAAGCAAAGTAATGACTGTTTATTTTTTAATTTTGCTATGTGTTAGATGCTTTATGTTTTACAGTCAAAACTTCAAACGTTCCATTAGTAACAGACAAGCGTAAACTAGGAAAGGGCGGTAGCAATGCATGTCAGATGATCAAGGCTTTTATTATATAACCTGTTCTTGTTACATAAGCAAGTAGGCGGGGCTTCCCAGAGAGAGGGTGGGCCACAGTGCCAACCAGCAACTTATGGGCAGCCAACATAAACAACTTCTTGTCTTTATCTTATGGAGGCTCAATATCACTGCAATAAATAAATAAATAAATAAATATAAAAAAAGCAAATTGAAGCTTCAATTTTTTTTTGGATAAACTGAATTCTAGGAATTTAGCTAAAGGGAGTAGCCAGAGGTACTCATAAAACTTTATGTTCAGGGATATTCTTCATGGCTAACTGTAGTGGTAGGAAAAAAATGCTTCAATAGGCGTGCACCGCCATGGGAGAGAGAAGTCTAGGTGAACCCTTGACTGAGACTCTCTTTTTACTCCCCATCATCATCACTGTCTTAGCTTTTCACTAGTGTGACCAAATGACCCGACAAGAACAATTTTAGAGGAGGAAGCAAGTTTTACTTGGGGCTCATGGTTTCAGAAGTCTTAGTCTCTGGATGGGAGACTCCATTGCTCTGGGCCCAGGGTGAAGCAGACCATCATGGAGGAAGGTGGTGCTCAAGGGAAATAGCTCAGGACCTGGCAGTCAGGAAGGCCGCCGAGGGAGCTCTGCTCACCAGGGACAAAATATAACCCCCCAAAGACACAGCCCCAGGGATTCACCTCCTCCAGCCACACCCTACCTGCCTACAGTTACCACCCAGTTAATCCTCATCAGAGGATTAAAGCTTTCATAACCCAGTCACTTCACCTCTGAGCTTTCTTGCATTGTCTTACACATGAGCTTTTGGGGGACATCTTATATCTAAACTATAACACTTTGGTTCTTAAATTTGATGCCATACACTGGGGAGAGGCACTGGGGATTGAACCCAGCGGTACTTGACCACTGAGCCACATCCCCAGCTCTTTTCAGTTTTTATTTTGAGACAGGATCTTACCAAGTTGCCAGAATCAGTCTTGAATTTTCAGTCCTCCTGCCTTAGTCTCCTAAGTACCTGGAACTACAGATGCACACAACCATGCGTCTGTGAATTTGGGATGTGTCTTACAACCATTGTGGGCCAGCGGGGCAGTCGTGGCTAGCTGCTGCTGCTGCAAATGTTCATCAAAACTTGCAGAAGAAGTGGTACAGTCTTCTTAGAAGCCTCTAAGTGATATCTAAACGTCATTTGTGCAAACAAGCCTAGATATGCATATTCATCTCAAAGTACCATCTTAGTTCATGTAGAGTGAACTTCAGATGAATTTAAGCAGGTTAAATATAAACAATGTCAAAATCACACATTTACAACTGAGATAACTTCTTAAGAGTGACTGAGGATGAATTTAAGCAGGTTAAATATAAACAATGTCAAAAGCACACATTTACAAGGTAACTTCTTAAGGTGACACAGAGCTAAATGGAACTAAGCAGAACATTTGGAAACAATCAGGAAATGGCACTTTTAATTCAAATGAAGTGTGAATTAGAGCAAATTTAGACAAAACTAAGCAATTTAAGTCAAACAAGCTCAGGATTGATCTTTTTTTTTAAATTAATTTTTACAAGTCACTAGAGAAAGTCTTAATTCTAAACAGTTTATGTGAAACCCAGTTCAAAATCACTTGCTCTCATCAAACAAAACTTGTTTTTGCTCATAATTGCTGATGTATATAGAACTAAACATTTGACATTAAAGGCCCGAGTGCAGACTGGAGCTTTCGTTTAATGACTAGCATCTTAGGATGACTTAGAGCTTATCCAGGTGAAACCAAGCAGCTTATGTGAAATCAAGCTCAAGTCACTCGACCTCAAACAGAGCTCGCGGCTTCACACACTCTAGCTGCACAATGAGACAGGAATGTTCCTTGCCCTGGTGGCCCAGCGGTCCTCGGGTTTTCCCCAAACCTTCACAGATGGATTTGGGTTGAAAAGGGCCCTCTTATAACTCTGTGGGAAAGTGTTGTGGTGCAAGAAGGAGTCCTAGGTGCTCCAGAGGAATGTCCCAACAGTGACAAATGACAAAGAACCTGTGAAAATCCAAAGGAATAACCAAGTCTCCAAAAGATGATTAGGTCAAGGACAGGGCTGGCACAGGAAGGAGATAGTCCACTGAGAAACATTTGAAACTCATCCAGTTTCCCCCCAAATCAGGGAAACATGGACCAAGAAATAGATTTGAAATCACCAAAGGTTTGCCAGATGAGGCCATGCCTGGCTGTGAGCCCAGGGACTGGGGAGATGAGGCAGGAGATCCGAGTTCAAGGCCAGCCTCAGCCACTTAGTGAGACCCCGCCTAAAAATAAACAGTAAAATGGGCTGGGGTGTAGCTCAGCAGCAGAGCACCCTGGGTTCAACATAAATAACTAAATAAATAAGTGAATAAATAAATAAGGAAATAGCGGTAAGCCATCCATTGTGCCCTTATGTTCAGGCTACAGTGAAGCAGAAACTATTACGGTCTCTTCCTCCTCAAAGTGTTAACTGAGGCAGAGTTTCTAGAAGTTAACTTGTCAATATGTAAAGAGCTTTGGAAATAGCTGCACCTTTCTTGTTTATTCAAAAACCAATCCAAACGAACAAAAATCAGGAAGGAAAAAAAAGCTCAAAATGAAACAGGTTTGTTTTCTGTGGGGAGGACCAGGAGGAAGACAAAGGAGGTAAAGGTGGACAGGAATGACATTTCCCAGCAGTGAGGATGCAGAGGGCCCCAGGCTGTGGGTCTTAATGCCACCCCCAGTGAAAGGAGCCAGGGTGACCTGGAAAAGCTGTTCCAGAGCTGGGGAGGAAATGCAAGAGGAACCCAAAGTGCCTTGGGCTGGCAGAGATTGACGTCTCACACAGCACAGGAGCCTGTGACAGATCACAGGGGCCACACCGGAGCCACTTCCAAGGCCAAACTGAGCAGCAAAATAAGTAAACGTATTGTTGGGTAAAAAATCCACAGAGTGAAAAACAAAAGGTCTAAAGAAAGAAAATTCAGAGTCTCTATTGATAAAAATAAACAACTGGATAAATAAGTAAATAGGAGCAAAGTGATAGCCCTTGTTTACAGGCTTCTAATTAAAAACACAAAGGATGAAGGAAACAGAA
The DNA here is from genome assembly GCF_052094955.1 of Ictidomys tridecemlineatus. Classification (NCBI taxonomy): domain Eukaryota; kingdom Metazoa; phylum Chordata; class Mammalia; order Rodentia; family Sciuridae; genus Ictidomys; species Ictidomys tridecemlineatus. The sequence goes on from NC_135486.1 coordinate 121,446,439, forward strand.
ACTCACTATCAGGCAAACCCACAGGGATAATTGTGGTGAGCAAGTTCCACGGTAGATGCTGAAGTTAGCAGCCGAACATTTTGAAATCAGTTTGCATTTCTCTACACTGATAATGAAAAACCTGAAAAGGGAACTAAGAAAATAATCCCATTTACAATCACATCAAAAGCAATAAACGCCGAGGAGTTAACCTAACCGAGGAGGTGAAAGACTTGAAGTCTGCAAATTCCACAGCATTGCTGAGAGAAATTAAATATGAGTGAGCGGGAAACCTCTTGCGTTGGGGACTAGGAGACTGCCTATTAAATGTCCACACCGCCCCCAAATGATCTACAGGTTTAATTCAATCCCCATAAAAATCTCAGTGGCAGCTTCTGCAGAAACAGAAAACCTCATCTTAAATTTGTATGGAAACCCGAGGGATTCCAACATGTCCAGAGCAACCTTGAAAAAGAAGAGCCAGTTGGCAGGACTTTGACTTGTTGATTTCAAATCACACTGGACAGCCACCGTGGTGGGGACAGGGTGGCGCTGGCAGCTAGGATAGAGGAATGGAGCAGAGAGCCCAGAGAGGAACGCCTGTGGATCTTCACCAAGGTGCCAAGGCCAGGGAGAGGGGGCACAGTCCTCCACAAGTAGAGTAGAGGAAACTGAACAACCACATGCCAGAGGACGGAGCTACCTGGACCTTATGAAATAGGCAATGGCTCAGCAAACATGGATTGAAGACCTGAGCATGGGATCTAACACTGCAAACTCCTGGAAGAAAATGTAGGGGAAATGGCACGACATGGGACTTGGCCACCAGATCTTAGAAGGGGCTTCGAAAGACCAGACAGTGAAGAAAAATAAAAACACAGGTCTACGTTGAACTTAAGAATTCTGTGCACCAAAGGATATAACAGATCAAAAAGGCAACTCGCTGAGTAGGAGAAATATTGTTGACTCAGAAATCCGTAAAAGGGCTAATGCTCAGAAAGTGTGAAGAACTCCATTTAACAAGCGACCCAATTAAAAAATGGGCAAAGGACTTCAATAGACATTTCTCCAAAGATGCTATGCGGATGGCCAGCAGGCACAGGAGAATCAGGAAGAAGCAAAGCAAAAGGACCCCCGAGGTGGTCACTGTGAACACAAAGCAAAACAGAACAGAGAGAGTGTGCCCGGAGGACGGGAGACCCTCGGACACTGTGGGTGGGATTGTAAAATGGTGCCATCAGCATGGAGAACAGTATGGGTGGGCTCAAAGCATCAAAAAAACAGCCACCATGTGATCCACAGGCCCGCTCCTGGTATGGACCAACAGAACTGATAGCAGAGACTCAAAGCCGTGCTCACACCCCAGGTTCATAGCCGTGCTGATCCCAAGTGGGCACTGATGGACAGGTGGCAAACAGTGTGTGGTGTATACACTGAGGAACCATCAGACACGTACAGGGCGCGACCCTGGGCTGGAAAGGGACGTTCATGCAGACTCCGGTGATGCTTGAAGAAAACCTGCAGCTTAGTTAGCCATTTTGATGTATACTGCAAAATCCCAAAGAGGCATATAAGTGGTACTTCTAGATATAGGGTAGAGATGTAGAAGGTAAAGGCATAGCTAGAAAGAGGTCCCCTGATCTCAGGCCACTCTAGCTGTTGGCTCCTCCTTTATCCTCATCAAAGACTACAGACTTATTCTATGGAGTGAGCTTTTGGGGTCCACCAGTGCCAGGGAAGTGAGACTCAATGATTATACACTGAATTCTGAGAATCCCCAAATCCCCCCCCCCAAATGCTTTACACACACATTACCCTTTAACCAAGATCCGTGTGTGCTATGGCCAATCTGACCAGGTCAAGAGGAGAGATTTACAGCTACTGGCACTGGAGACATCATCCACCTCAAGATGCCCTCATCATCAGTGTCACCATGTGTCACCCACTTGCTGAGAGCTTCTAGAAAGGTCCTCATCCCCAACTGCAGCCCTCAGCAGGCCTCTGAGGAACGCCCCCAACATGGACTACAGACACCAAAACAGCAAGCAAAAGCAATTTGGAGCCAGATAGCCTGGGAAAGGAGAAAAGGAACAAGATAACAAGTCAATTTATCATCTGTGTCTTTGGAAAGGTCAGGGAATAACACATCCAAGAAGAGAAATGAAAAAAAAAAATCAGAGAACAAAAGTGGATCTCTAGAAGTGAAACACATTATAGGAGAAAAGACATCCAATGTGTTTGGAAAACACAGTTGAAAACATTGCCTAAGGGCAGCATAAAAAGAAATAGAAGGGAAGGATAAAAATGAAAAATTAAAGGACTGGGGATAGAGGTCAGCGTTTGAGTACTTGCCTAGGATGTGTGAGGTCCTGGGGTTTGATTGTTAACATTGCCAAAGCGAACAAACAAAGAAAGAAAGAAAAAAAACAACCCGGGTGTGGTGGTGGCTCATGCCTGTGATCCCAGTGGCTTGGGAGGCTGAATCAGGAGGATTGCAAGTTCAAAGCCAGTCTCGGCAAAAGCAAGGCACTAAGCAGCTCAGTGAGGCCCCGTCTCTAAATAAAATACAAAATAGGACTGGGGATGTGGCTCAGTGGTTGAGTACCCCTGAGTTCAATCCCCAGGACCCCCACCCCCCAAAAAAAGAAAGAGGAAAAACAAAAACTAAATATTGAAGACCCAACATCTGAATAATAGGAGATAAAATAAATATATTATAATGCACCATAGATAAAGTGAACACATAATATCTGAAATAGATCAATCAAGTGCAGCATCTGTTATTTAGAATCACAGTGATGGTAAATGTCAGAGGAAACCATGTCTCAGGAAGGAGCAGGGAGGGAGTGGGTATGGGGGTCAGAGAGCTGTGATATCTTTTATTCCTGTTTGGCTTTTAAGGTACATGCATATGCCATTCTAATTAAATTAAGATAAAATAAATGATGAATAAGTATAATGACATAATAATGAAACAAAATGAAAACAGCTTGCCAAGGAGAATTTTAAAAAGGCTTCCCACGTAACTCCCAGGCTCAGTCATTTGGGGGAGTCAAGGACCTACTCAGTGTGCGCCCTGTGCTGACCCAGAACAGGGGTGCTAGACTCAGAGTGGACACCACTGGCTTTAAGTTCCAGGAGCTCACTGTTTAGTGGAGGAGACGGACACTTCTCAGTGGACACCCAAGCACCGCTATGGAAAAGGATGCAGCCTGCGAAGGAGAGAGCACAGAGAGCGAGGGGCGGGGTGAAGCTCATTCTGGTGCTGAGTCTTACAAGACAGCTCCCTTAGAATGGGAGGGGAAGGGGTCGTGCCAGGTGCAGGGTGTCTGAGCTGGGGCACGGGCAAGAAGCAGAACTCGGGGGCTGAGGGAAATGCAGCTCCCCGTTGCTGGAGGGCATGGGGAGGTGAGCCAGAGGCTGGAGGAGCCGGGGTCCTGCAGAGAGGACTTGGAGGGGGATGCAGCATGTGGTCTCTGTTCTGGGAAAGGAGAGCTGACAGTTGTGGTAGACAAGAGCCAGCTGTGTCCCACTCGTCTCTTAGATCACGATGGCTGCTCTGTGAGAAATAGATGGTAGGTCCTGAGGCGAGGGAGAGGGACCAGCTAAGCTTGGACTGCAATTCTCCAGGCGAGGGACAGTGGTGACGGCAGGGATAGAGGAAAAAGCCAATTTTATTGATTTTGGAAGTGAAATCAGCAGGACTTGAGATGGACTTGATGTGTGGCAGGGGAGAAAAAGGGACGGAGGAAATGGAGGCTCTGTCTTGAGAGCCGGATGGATGAGTATCTAAAGGACAGTAAGTAAATGAAGCAAGAGGAGTTCTGGGGAAGGAGCGAGAGTAGGCAGCGCTGCCCCCATGCCCTGTGGGTGTGGGTTCAAGTCCATCTTGAGAAGGCCCAGCTGCACAAAGCCTCCTGTGCTTCTGCAGATGCCTAGAATGTGAGAGTTGAGGATTCCTAGACGAAGTCTTTCTTGTCTCATCCTCAAAATTGGAGCCTGGAAGTTATGGGGGTGGAGTTCTCGCCTGCCTAAGTACCTTCTCCAGGACTCCCTGAAGACGTGTCTTCTCAGTCTGCAGGTATTTCAAGCTTTGCAGTCCTCACGGATTTGTGCACCAAATTATCTTCAACACTCTTTGGGAGGGCAATAATTCAGACAAGATGCTCTGGGCAGAACACTTGACAGGCACAGCTACTGCCAACTCTTGCCTCGAGTCTCCAAGACCAATGGAGTCTGCATCCGGACAGTTCATGCAAACCTCTCCCTTTCTGCCTTTAAAATCGTCCCCTGGCCTGACTTCCAGGACGCACCCTCAGCTCACTATGGTACCTGGATCCCCACTGCAGTTCTCTGCTATTCCCAAATAAATGTCATTGCTCTTCAGAGAATCTCTGATTGTTATTTAGGTTGTCAAAATTAAGCACATTGCATTAAAATAAAATCAAAGTGCAACTTTGAAATAAAAAGGTACAAACTTGAGAATGTAAATTGAGTGAAAAATTTGAAGATTACCTGTACGTGTTCAATAATTAGAATGGGGGCCCAGATGAACTAAATCCTCTCACTTTGTACCTCTTGTTGATAGGGGCCTGGAACTTTCAAAAACCTTGTCTCTGGTAGTGATGCTTTAATTTCTGAGAGCTAAGGATGCCTCTACCTAAGGGCACGCATGGCCCTGATTGACTGGCAGGTCCCCAGAGTCGCTCTCTTAATACCAACTGTTATAAACATCTTTGAGTTGCACATTTCTGAACTCATTAAAAATTCTCTTCTAGAAATACCCAAAAATGTCTTTGTTTCAGCTATTTGAATTTGGCTCTGGGTCAGATGCAGTAACTTGCCAGCACAGATGCAATTATAAAACCACGTGGAAATGATTCTCGTGGCAGATTTGAGTAGTAAATAGAGAGACAGTTTAGGGTAGCGCAGCCTTTTTCGGAAGAAAAGATACTCATTGGCTTACATTATTTTTTATTGAAGTGTATAGGAACATTAAATAGCACATAAATTTCTTATGCTTTTAGCTCTTAAGCTGTAAAACCAAAATGGGTATACAAATCAAATTTAAACAAAATACAGCAGAACTCCAATACTCTGTAAAGCTGATAACATCGAGTGCCCCAAAGCAAAGATACAGGAGGCTGGGGTAAGATTCTTGCTCCTGCCATAAAGGACTAGAAAATAACGGTAGAGCATGAGATTTCACATATCCTTAAAGGCATCACCAAGCTGTGGGTACAAATAACTGCAAATGGATCAGTTGCAGAGAGGAGAGAGCCCTTCGTAGGTGAGCAGAGATCAGCAGGCTTCCTTTTTAGGGGCACTTGCCAGGTGCAAGCAGAAGGCAGGGTTCAGCCTTGCCACAGGCAGGGGACTCCGGGAGGAAAGAAGCCGGGGTGATGTCTGAAGACCCCGTTGGCCGGCGTGAAGGATGGGAAGCTGGCTTTTCCTACCCGCCTCTTCTCTTGCACTGGACTTTTACTGAATTCTGGGGTTGAGGGTAAGACTAGAGTGTGGCTAGACAGGCAGATTAAGAGTCCCTGCAAAGCACCGTGCCCGAGGCGAGGGTGCTGGAGAAACACACATGAAATCCAAGGAGAACAGACTTCACCTGAAACCCAGTCCCACCGCAGCTTCCTCCCCGTGAGGAGGCGGCTCTCTCCCAGGCAGCTGCCGGAAAAAGCAGGGTATTGACTGTCTCACCCACTCAGCAGCCTGAGAAGGTGGGATGCAATCTGCACCCTGAGCTCCAAGATAATGTTATTTTTCAGAAGTTACCCTGAGGAGCACGTGCCAATGACCATCAGGAGAACTTTATTCTAATACCAAATGTCCACCCAGAGGGGAGCTGAAGCCTTGTTTCCACAGCCCAGGAAGCAGAAGGAATAATCATACAGTATTGTAATCATACAGGATCACCCTTGCCCCTTAATATTGTGAAGCCTTTCCCCTCCCTGAATACGCATGCCCTGCCCAAATAAACTGCAGCTTGCCCCGGTTTCCACAGGCCCCAGCCACAATGCTTCCCACAGGGTCTCCTTATTTGCTGTGAACAGATTTGACTCCATGTACCAGCTCTCCTGTGTGCTCTGTTCTGATTCAATGGTCTCCATCTCTGTGGCTCTTTTAGATACAATGTCTGACAGACAACAACAACAACAAAAAAAAAGAGATTTGTAAAGAAGCAGGAAAATGTAACCTGGTAACAAAGAGAAATAACATCTTGTTAAAGTAGATCCACAGGTGACCCAGATTTTAGAATTAGCAGGGGACCTAGAAGAACCATTAGAGAGATGTTTTCAGAAAGCACGGGCAATATTGTTCTAGTGTAGGCTTGTACTAACACATAACAGCACATCTCACCATCACGTACAACCATAACGCACCAATCTCACCATCACGTACAATCATAATGCACCAATAAGAAATGTGGAGGAAAAAAATATGGACAAAAATGGATGAGAAGGTACAGAATTTCAGAAAACAAATGGAGTGTATAGAAGGAACAAAATATCAACCTAGAACTTAAAAATATAGTAAAAATGCATGGGGTGCATAGGTTGGGGATGGGAGATTAAAACACTACTTCCAAACTGGTGGAGTGGAAAAAAATCAGCAAATCTTTATCCCCACAAAACAATAGAAAACTGGGGAAAAGTGTTTAAAAATCACAATTTTTAAGTCTGTGGGAACTGGCCAAAGGCATCAAAAAACTAAAACCCCTGAAGTCAATGTGAACTGTGAGAGAACAACGGGAACTGGTGGGGTTTTGGCCTGGGCTGCTCCCATTCTAGTTCTGCAGGGTCAAGTGAAAGATCGAAATTGAAGCTGACTTAATTTGTTGCTGAATGCATAAAAATCTTGGCCTAGGGGCCTTGTGGAAAATGGCAGTGATCTTGGTGGCAAAGAATCAGAGAAAGCCTGCATTGTAGCCTGCCTGTTGTTGGAGCAAGCAAGTGATAAGCAATCAGCCAGAAGGGTAAGAGATTCAGGGAATGAGGTGGCCATACTGGACCTGCTATGCCCCCGTGTATCCCTGGCAATCTGCAAGTTTTCATGCTCAAATTGCTCATCTACTGGAGCAGGTCCTGGGTCTCCCATCTGCTAATAAAGGGCAGTGTAGAAGGCCCAGCAGAAAGTACAATTTGATCCAGGATCAGCTACATGATTTTCAGGGACTAGCACAAAACACAAATGCAGGAAAAGATTACATAAGCATGTCAGACGGCAATAACAATGCATTAAAAAAAGAAAATCTGGAGCCCTGCTAAGCAAGGGACCATGTGTGACCACACAGACTGCGTACCCAGGAAGCTGGCCTCCACTCTAGCTGATTTTTAATGCCCCTGAACTTGGAATGTGTTTCCCAAACTACATACAAATTCACTCGAGACAGGAAGAGACTTACTAGATGCTGGTATTTTGTCATCTGCCTTGTCACGGACTGACCACTAAACTATGCTGTTTCAGAGCTAGACCCTAGGAAGGCAAGATTAAATACAAATACCAAAAAACAATGACATAAGAAATAAAAGAGCATATAAAAGCATATAAAGAACAACAAAACTGAGTAGGAACACCAGCAGCACCAGCAGCTTCACCCTGTAGAAGAGACAGAATCTACAGAATTAATTCAAGCAAGTCACTGAGCAAACAAAACCAATAATGATAGTGATCCCAGAGGGAGGGACTCAGAAGCCAGAGCTCCAGTGGCATACTGCCCAAAATACTTAGTTTTCAGCAACAGCAACATAAAACATGCAAAAAAATAATCAAGGGTGGCCCATACTCAGTAAGCAAAGCAGTCAACTGGAAACTTGCTGCTCATTGCAAAGGTTGGTATTAACTAGGAGGACTTGAAAGCAGTAGATAACATGTAAAAAGATTAAATTTCTCATCAAGGAAAATATCACTAAAAAGATAGACATAAAAATAAATAAAATATAAAATAAAAAAATTCTGGAGCTGACTAGTACTGAATGAAAAATTCATTAAAAAGATCAAAAGCAGATGTGATGTGAATGGGCAGGAGAAAAAATCAGTGAAGTGGAAGGCAGGCCAGAAGGAATTATCCATGTGAAGGACAGAGGGGGAAAGAGAAGTACGTGGTGCCTCCCAGATCTGTGGGAAACCATCAACCACTCCAACAAGAATTCCAGATACAGATACAAGAAAGGACAAAACAAAACAAAACAAAACTCAAAGAAATAATGACTAAAACCTTCTGAAATTTCATGTAAAACATTATACATCCAATAATCTCAATACACTCTAGACAAATGAAAAGAAATTCCATGTTCATTTACTAGAAGCCCAGGTGTGTGTGTGTGTGTGTGTGTGTGTGTGTGTGTGTGTATGTGTGTGTTTTGGTAAACCCAGGGGCACTTAACTCCTGAGCCACATACCCAGGTCCCCCCCTTTTTTATACCTTTATTTTATTTATTTATTTTTTATGTGATGCTGAGGATCCAGCCAGGGCCTCACTCATGCTAGGCATGCTAGGCAAGGGCTCCACTAATGAGCCCCAGCCCCTAAGCCCTTTTTAGGTTGAGATAGGGCCCTGCCAAATTGCTTAAGGCCTTACTCAGTTGGTAAGACTGGCCTTGAACTTTGGATCCTGCCTCAGGGTCCGGAGCCTCTGGGATGACAGGTGTGTGATACTGTGCCTGGCAAAGCCCAGTGCTGTTTGTTAAGAATGGCAATTCTCTCAAATCAAGCTATTGATTTAATGCAATCCCTATCAAAATCCAAGCAGCCTTTTTTCCCCCAAGAATTTCAATAGCTAACATTAAAATTCTTGTGGAAATATAAAAAAAAAAATCTTAGAAGAGCCAAGACAATTTTGAGAGAGAGACAAAACTTGGAAACTTAGTAGATAGTATTATAACTTATGAAGCACTCAATCCAGTGTTTTAATAGAATATGGATAGACACATATCCATGGAACAGAATGGAATGTCCACTTGCTTTGTGCATGAACCTCAGCTCTGGCCATGTGAGCACACCCCCAACAGGGAAGGCTTGGGCTGGGGAGGGAGGCCAGAGAGCGAGAGCCTGTGAATGCAGCGTGGGTCTCCGCTGTGTGTTCTTGCTCCCCACCTGTCCCTGGGCTAGGTAGACGCCATCTCTTGGCTGGCTTCTTTCTGTATGTTTTAAGCATCTCACATCTTATTTCGGCTTCTAAGCCATCCTGTGACCTCTGGAAGGTCCTGCCAGGCAGCGTCAGCTTCTAGGGGGGATTTCCAAAGCAAGAGGCTACCGGCTCCCCCTGGAAAGTTCTGCTATCCCTTAAGATGTTGGTTTGTTTCAGAAAAGGCTCCCAGAGAAAATTACAAGGAACCAGCCCACATGGCAGAGCCCCAGGAGTCAGTCTTCAGGTGACCAGGTGGACTTTGCTTGCTAAAAATTCATTGTAATGCTAAATCCCCTGCCATGTTTGAACATGCAGTGTTTGAACATGCAGTGTATGAAGCCCAGGACCCCACACTGAGCATGCTCAGGAGCGCACCCTCCTTACGTGGGGTGAGGGGTCTCACCCTGCTGCCCTGCGGAGACCCTGCTCTGGGGTCACCCTGGTGCTCCCTGTCCGTGCCTGGTAGGGAACCTCTCCCACGCCTGCTTGCTCCTGGTTGTACTTATTGGCTTTAGACTCACCAAGGCGTGACGGCTCTCAGGGGTTACAGAGGCACACTTGGAACTTGTCGCTGGTGTCAGGGTGCACGGAACCTTCGTTAGCTATGTCAAAACCAGAACGGTCTCTGATTCTTTAGAGGTACTTACTGGAGCAACTCAAGAGAGTTTTGAGGAAGATAGGAAACGGCTGAGTGTGTGAAACTCAAACTTATCCTAGGAATAATATTTTCTTCCTAAAAAACAAAATAGGAAAGAGCCCTGCCGAAAAATTCCTCCTATTTACTTGTCCCCTATTGTCCCTCTCTGTGGTTGGGTTTCTTGGTTTTACTTAAAAATCAAGCAACTTCCTATGGTTGGAATTAAACAGTAAAATGTAATTTAATGTTATGTCTCCAATGCCATGTTAAAATTCCATTGCAAGAATTCTAAGATCAGTTTATTCAAAGCTCTGTCTTGCTGGGTGTCAAGGTGCTCGCCTGTCATTTCAGCCATGTGAGAGGTCGAGGCAGGAGGATTGCAAGTTTGAGGCCAGCCTGGGCAACTGAGCAAGACACTGTCTCAAGATAAAGTTTAAAAGAAAGGTTGGGCGTGTGGCTCAGTGATAGAGCTCTTGCCTAACAAGGGCAAGGCCCTGGGTTCCACCCCCAGAACTATAGAAAACAAACTAGAAAAGTATAAGCCTCTCTCTTCCTTTCCCCCTCCCATGCCTTTTTCTCTCAATCTTTTTTTTTTTTTTTTGACCCTTCTCTATCTTTCCCTTCTCTTGCTTTCCTAAATAATTCAGTTCTAAAGCCATCGGATGGGGTGGGGCTAGAAAGGAGGCCAGGTGGGACAGTGGTGGTCCATCCTGGTGAGAAGGATGTCCAGGCTGGGGTGGCCACAGCTGGCCCTCAGAGCCATCCGTGGATTGATCACCTCCTGGGTGAAGTTCAGAACCAAGGGCGGGGGTGTAGCTCCGTGGTAGAGCACTTGCCTAGCATGCACCAGGCCCCCGGGCTAGATCCTAGCACTGCACCCCCCAGAAAAAGGTTTTAAAAAATCCAATTCTAAGTTATTGTAGAATTAAATACGAGAGGCAGAACAACAAAGCTTCTAGAAAATAATACACTAGAAAATTTTCTGTTCCTGGCGTGGGGAACATTTTCTTAAACAAGGCCATGAAAATCACTAATACACACAAGATTAAACACTGAAAATAAGACTTTTGTTCAAGCAAAAAACACTATTAAGAGAACAAAATGGAAATCAATACAGCAGAAGGAGGTACTTGCGGTGCACGAAACAAAAGCTCTCGTGAAAGAATACGTAAATAACTTCTCTACATCAATAAGAAAGGGACAGAGAACAAAAATAAAACAGGGCACAAGGTTTGAAGAAGTCCTTCAAAAGACAGCACATGGAAACCTCCTGTATAGAAAGTCTTAAATCGCATTAGTAATTAAGGAAAAGCAGATTAAACCTTCCAAGTCATCCCAGCACACATCCCCCAGCCTAGCTGAAACTAAGCAGTCTGCAGGACGAGGGGGTAATTTTCATACACTGGTTGTGGCGAATTGTTCAAACCCCATTGGGAAACAGTTTATTTTCTTACATATTAAAGTTAAAAAATCCTATGACCAAAAAATTCACTCTGAAAAGTTCCACCCATTATAAACACATCCTTATGTGCTGAAAGACACGGAGGAGTCTCTTCCACACGGCATTACTCATGCAACATATGTCCCCAATGAAGCAGTCATGACTAAACTATGTGAAGAACTCCCACAAAGCAAAAGGAAAGCCGCCGTCAACAGAAGTGTGGAGATAAATCGCAGATAGTCACTTTATAAAAGAAGATGCCCGGATGGCCAGCGACCATTTGGAAAAGTACTGATGTCATTAATCATCAGAGAACCGCAAAACAAAACCCCATCCAATAACCCCACAGACGAACCTCTTACTCCTACGACATCGGCAGGATTTAGGGCAACTGGGACTCTCGGTGAAGCTGGTGGGAGTCAAGCATTGCAACATCATGTGGCTTTTCTGCTGAAGTCCCCATTGCACCTACCCTGTGGCTGGCGGTCCGAGGCTGCGGTGCATGCCTGCAGGACACACTATACGGTCTCAAAGGACCTTCAGGGCACATCTGTAATGGGCCTCATGGGGAGCGATGAGGGTCACATGTGTGACATAGCCATTCAAGGCAGTGGACTATAGTGGCAAAGTCAATGAAACAGTGCCCCACATAGCCCCGCAGACCAGCCTCGCAAGCCTAAGCTGAAGGTGCCCAGAACGACCAGGCGCAGTGGATCATGCCTGAAATCCCCGTGACTCTGGAGGCCACCAAGGCAGGAGGATCTCGAGTTCAAAGCCAGCCTCAGCAACTTAGTGAGGCCCCATCTCATAATTAAAAATAAAATTTAAATTTAAAGTGCTGAGGATGTGGCTTGTTGGTAAATCATCCCTGGGATCCACCTGCAGTCCAAAAACCAACCAATCAACCAACCAACCAACCAACAGAAATAAAAAAACAAATTGAAAAAGAAAACACCCAGGACAAAGAAAGTCTACTGTGTGGTTTCATTTGTATGTAATAAAAGAGACAGAAACGAGGGAGGCATACTGAGATCCAAGTGAGACCGGAATTTAGCCAAGTTTTCCTCGTCCGTTCGGTTCCCTTAATTATTGTTTTAATTGTACAAATTTAGGGGGCACCTTATGATAATTTGATACATATACAATCGTCAAATCAGTGTAGTTAATATTTCCATTTCCTTAAATATTAAGATTTTTTTGTTAATGTGTAGCTGTTGTACATATTTGTGTTTGGGGTATCTCATCGAGGACACAGCATGCACTGATCAAATCCGGGTGGCAAGGTGTCCGTCTCTCACCGTCACTCCTGGTTGGCTATGTGATGAAGCCTCTACCCCTGGACTTGTGTAAGTGCGTCAACCTGCCCCACACCAGGAACCCCACAAACACTGAGAACTTCCAGCAGCTCGGGGCTGCCTCCCTCCCTGGCCCCTAACACAGCTGCCTGAGAAAACTCCAGGGTGACCAATAGACTTTACCCTTTGGTTGTGGCCAGGCCTGACCATGGGAAGAGTCAGACTTTCTTAGTGCACTTACTAAGAAAGACTTAACACTGTGACTCCTCCCTCCCTGGGAGAGGTGCACACAGTCATTTGGGGTCCAGAGGGCTGCTTCCTGGACCCCCTCGGATGCCAGAACCCACTAGATGATGTCAGCGTCTGGCATAGGATTTGCAGGCAACCCACCCAGCCCCTCCCAGAGCCTGAATTCACATCACCTCTGGATCACTTACAGCATCTAATGCAATGTAAATGTTATGGAGTAATTGTTTCACAGAGCTGTTCAGGGAATAGGGACAAGAAAAATGTCTGTACACATTCAGTAGAGATGCAGGTTTTTTTTTTCTCCCCCAAATACTTCCGCCTGCATTTAGTTGAATCCTGGGATGCAGAGCTCAGGGGTACGAGGGCCAGCGGTCTGTCTTTCTCAAGGACCTGAGACGCTAATCATCAGGAGGTGTGGAGCCCTCCACCCTCCAGCTGGCCAGCAGTGGGCTGGACTAGTCACTTACCTGACCCACCCTTTCCAAATGTTCCCTTCCCTGCTGCTACTGAGTCCCCCTCTTTCCCTCCCTGACCCTCACCCGGCCCTTTCCAAGGCCCAGTCTCCTCTGTACAGATTCATGGGCAATAGTATTAAGATCTGTCTGTTCCACTTGTCTAGGGTCTGGCTTTGCTTATCTTTGACCTCCACAGCAGCGAGGGATAGAGAGGGTGGAGAGGACAGAGATGGGAAGTCACCTGGGGCCTTCTGGGGGCTAAAGTTCTATCCCTGACCTGGTGTTGGTTGTACCAGTGGCTAAAAAAAACAAAAACGAACAACGATGACAAAAACAACCTGTCCTTTTTTGATTTGCAAACATTTCTGTCGGTGTGTTACATTTTTAAGTTGTTTTAAAGCATTTAAAAAACAATAATAACTGGATCTGCTACTCACCGGAGGTTTGTATTCAACCCACAGCTTCCTAAAATAATGTGAAGGAAAAGTGCTGTTTGTTATTAGCTTTGGGATAAAAGCTGTAGATTTGGATGTTGCTGGTAGAATTCATTTTAGGAAGAACATATATTTTTGTGTATTATTAGCTTCCTGTGAAGCCACTTGTATTAGATTTTAAACTTTCAAGGTTGAATCTTTCTTTGTTGTTCATGCATTTGTGGTGGTTTCTGTCTTGTTCTTGTTGCTGCAGGACAGGGAGTGAGCCCAGGGTGCTCTAGCCCTGAGCTACATCCACAGTCCTTCTTTATTTTGAGACGGGGGTCTCTAAGTTGCCCAGGCTGGACTCGAACCTGTGAACCTCCTGCCTCAGCCTCTGGAGTAGCTGGGACTACAGGTATGTGCCACGCTGCCTGGATTTCTTTGCCTTTTTTGAAGTGTGTGTGTTGAGTAGTGGACATTCCTAGGGAGCAGTGCCTGGTAAACCTTGGCTTTGGGGGATAGGCATCCTAGTGTTGCTTTTTGATTTAAATTTTAACAAAAGCAAACACTTATCTGGTGCTTACTACGTGGTGTGTTTTCTCAGCACTTTGCATGTGTATTAACTCATTTATTCCTCAAAATAAGTCCTCACCGGTGAGTTTTCTCTTGAGGCACAGAGAGGTTAAGCTATTAGTCCAAGATCTCACAACCAATAAGTTGGAGCATCTGGAATCATGTGGTCTGACCTCAGAACTCATGCCCTTAACTGTATGCCATCCTGGTTGTACATTCACTCTTGTGATGGTAACTGAACATTTGACTGCATTTGGTAATAACAATGATGTTCTGTGGCCTTTAAAACCTATAGAGAATTAAACTGAGCATGAGATATTGAGCATGTAAATGGGCAGAGGAAGACCTATGCAGAATCAGAACCATCTGCGGCAGCCTGTCCAAGAAAAACAATCGATTATTTCTGGTAGCCAGCCCACCCATCGATCCTGCTGTCCCCGAGTCAGATTCATGGAAGTCAGACTGCTGTTACTAGTGACCAGTCCAGGAACCCAAACAGTATGGCCAGGGCTTGGTCTATAACAGACAGCTTCCCTGATTTTGGTTCCACCAAGCAGAGAAAGTGGAATGTGCTCCCTTCCATTGCAGGGATGCCTGCTCTGGGTCGCCCTCTTCCGCCTTCCCTGGACAAGCCCCCTCTCGGACCCCCGAGACACCCCTACCTCCTTCTGAAGCTGCTGCCAGGCTGAGTTTGCAGCCCTGCAAAGGGCAGGAGGTGGTGGCCAGCTCCTTTGCCACAGCAGACTCCAAGTGAGCAGCTCTACGTGGGTGGTCTCTACGTGGGTGGGCTGTCTTTCTAGAAATGACGCCATTTCTGCGAGGAGCGGCCACCAGCAGCCTGAATGAAGTACCTGTGTGAGCCACTGGCCACACTGATCACACCTCCGTGGTCACACTTGACCAGAGCTGTCATCCATCTGCACCTGGTCTGCCCCGAGGTTTATCCAACACTGTAAAAACCAGCTCTAAGGGGTCCTGGGTACCACGTCCAAGGCTTCTGCCCTCGCCCACGCTCCTCCTGGTTTACCGTCTCTCTTCCCCAATTCTCTCTTCAGCTGCCGCCTCCAGATCCTCTCCCCTCTGTCTTCTGATGCTTTCCAAGCTCTCTCCAGTATCCAAGGCCAGGCCTGGTCCCCACCCCCAAACAATCAACTTGGGAAAGGTTTACCAAGGACAGCCTTGGGACTTCCTTCTGGGATGCAGTGTGCCTCAGGTCACTGGAGGGGCGGCCTGGTCAGGATGGCCCCGCAAGATGGCTTTCCCCGTTCATCTCGAGACTCCATGGCTTCCCGATGAGACAGAATGATGGATGGAGCCCTGGTATTTACCCATTAAGGCAATGAGGAGTAGGTCTAATTTGTGGGATCTCTAACTGATAGTTTGCATTTTAAGGTTAAGATAGTTTATTGCTTCCAGATGGTCAGCTAACTTGCAGCCAGAGGAGCCTTACTGCAGAGTTTAAGAATAGCTATGATGCAGAGAGAGATTTTAATTATCATGTAAAGGATCTAATTAAAAAGACATACAGAAGTCGGCTTTTCACATGCTCAAGCCTATAAAGATCGGTAGTTTAAAAAATTACCTTAAGGAGGAAATTGGAAAATTTATTCAATTTGAAGCAGAGACACTTGAGGAATTTCTCAAATTCGGGACCTGGAAGGAGGCTGCCTGTTCGTACCCAGGTCCCGGATCCTCGCCTTGCTCCTTCTGCCTCTTCACGGCAGGGGCTGTGAAGACTCCTGAAACCCTTTTGTTCTTTATGAGTTTATTTCTGGAAAAAAGGAAGATTCTTTTCAGTCAGTTAATCTGACATCGAGCCAGCAATTGACTGTTTTTTTTTTTTTTGCCTTTGAACTGGACACCCCACGGGTTTGATCCTGACTCTTCCCGTTACTGCTGACCTTGGACAAGGTACAAGCCCTTTCAGCCTCAGTTTCCTGCTCTGTAAACGGAGGAGCCCCTCTGCTGGTTTCTGGGGCACCTCTGAGATGAGTTTTGCACCTGTGCCTAGTCATAGGTGAGGGCCAGACCCGACTGATGACAGGTGGGGACAGTTCTACATCAGCACTCTCTTCTCTGTGACATCCTCTCCCTGGCCCTGGGGCTCTGCAGCACAGGAGGGAGCATTTTGCAAAAGGAGCAGTTGTGTTTGTAGGAGGGAGGTGACAAAGTCCTGCTGGAGGCCAACGGGGCTCTTGGGGCTTAATGACTTGGAACCAGGAAGCTGCTGATGAGTGATACAGTGACCCTGAATCGACACCTTCTTCCCACCTCTCTGCAAGACAGACCTCCTGACTGTTCTCCTCATTTTCTCTGCTTGGCACCGTCAGAGAGGGCTGAGACGGAAAGCTGAAGCCAGGCCAGACAGCCCAGGGAGGAGACCTCACCTGCCGTCCCTCCTGGGTCTCACAGCGTCCCTCACCTCCCTGGCTGCTCTCCTTCCCCTTCCCATCCCAACTCGATCCTGGGATTGATTTAATTAGAATAAAATTGAGGTCTCCGAATATGTCAATCCTCTTTCCGGAGCTGTTGTCTCCACAGCCCCATCTCCTCTGTAGCTCGGCAGAGTACAACGAGCTTGGCCAGATGCTCTGCAAGAGGACACACGTCCTTCTGCTGCTCGGAGCTGGGGACCCTCGCGTGTCTGGCACCAAAGCCACACTCCGTGATGCATATGCACCAGCCTGTCTGCTGCCCCACAACCCGGGGTGTCTTTAGACTTCTGTGTCCACCTTTGATGGTTGTACCTGTTTTTTGATGGAGGGGGTAGAGGAGACTGGCAGTGGGTGGGGATGATGAAGGAATGAAGCAAGGATTCTCCTTGAAGACCCGTGGGTATCTGGACAGACACTCCATTTCCACACTCAGTAGGACTTAAAAGGCGGGACGTTGGCCCCGGTCAAGGGATGTTTAATTCATTACCTGCGTGACTATTGTAGCCTTATCTAGTCCTGGTGGGAGTCCCAGGTGGCTAATAACTTCCCGAAGTATCCTTTGCTTTCTTCTCTTCTTCCCTTTCTACCTTCCTGCCATGTTCAGAAGTCAGATTTAAAAGAATGGGAAGAAGATTTCCAGACCGGAACTCTTTGCTCTTGGGAACAAAGCAGAGAGACAGAACTAAGCGCAGCCAATGCTAGCCCCGTCCACGAGCCTCTCCTGTCCACGTGGACCAGTGGGCTCTGGTCACTAGGATCACGGGCTCTGCTGGGGGACAGGTCCAGTCACTCCTCCTACAGGCCACTGCAACGGAAGGCGGCTCTCCTGTGGAGATGCAGAAAGGGCTCCCACGACTCGGCACATCACCCTTCACTCAGAATCAGGAGAGAAGCGCTAACAGGCCTTTCCTGAAAGGAGATCTACGAATGACCTTCAAACACGGGGAAATGTCTGTGACCATTCGTCACCAGGGAAAATGCAAATTAAAGCCACAAAGATATACCATCCCATACCCACGAAAACAGCTGAGATGGAGCTGGCTGGTGGCAGCAGGCACTAGTGAGGAGCTGGGCAGCTTCTCATGACACTGCACATGTGGGCTTCCAGCAATCCCATGCCTGTCACTACTCATGGGACTGACACACGTGCACACAGAGGCTGTGGAGACCATCCACGGCATTTTTACTTACACTGGCAAAAGCGAAGCTTACGTGTGTCCATCAATATGGACTAGAGAAAGAAACTGGAATGTCCTCCTATAGTGAGACAGGGTGTGAGTATTTTTTAGCATGAGAAAAAGAAAAAATTATCGATTCATGCTGCGATATGAATGAGGCCTAGGCTAATCATTGAAATTGAAAGAAACCAGATAAGAAAAACTACTTATTTGTATAATTCTGTTTCTATAGAAAACAAATCAGTTTTTCGTAGGATTGGAATTTTGGGAGACACTGATGACAGAGGGTCACAAGGGAACTTTTTGGGGTGATATGAATGTTCTCTACTTTGAGAGTGGCAGTTGTTACCTTGATGTTTCAGGGACACATATGTGTTAGTCAGTTTTCTGTTGCTATTTCAGAATGCCTGAGACAATCAGTTTAATAAGAGAAAAGGTTTATTTCAGATCATGGTTTCAGAGGCTTCAGTCCCATGGTCTCTGGGCCCTGTTGCTTCACCTCTGTGGCAACATAGTAGCTCACGGCAGAGTGTGTGCAGAAGTCCTGTTCACCTCCTGGCAGCCAGGAAGCAGAGAGAGATGCAAACGGGCTGGGTCCCAACATCCCCTCCAAGAGCACACCCAAACCCAATGTACCATCCAACTTCCTCCTGCCAGGCCCCACTCTCACAAGCTCCACCATCTCCCAAAAGCACCACAGGCTGCCTCTGGGGGAATGCATCAGCTCCAAACTATAGCAGCACATGTTGGTGAAACATCATTGAAATACACTCTTAGGACAGGTGCACCTTATGTTACATAAATTACACCTTGAAGAAGCTGAATTTGGAAAACAGTAGGAAAGCACAACCCTGTCTGGGCCAATACATCAGCCACAAACTTTCTAAAGATGTCGAGTAGGCTAGGGAGTTACTTGTGGAGATGTGACCCAAACTTTTGGCAGGAGGGCAAATCAGAAGCCTTGGTGTTTGCTCAGGAAGACTTTGGTGGCTGTTCAGGAGAACAGGATGGAGTTTGTACCCCATGAAGTCCCTCGACCACCCACCACTGTGGTGTGGATGGTGAAGACGGAGGGACGGCGAGTGGTTCAGTGGTTCTATATAAAATTGCATTTATTATGCTCAGTGTAAAACCGAGTTACTTGAAAGTGGCGGATAATAATGGAAAATCAGAGGCTTCTGAACTCAGAAAATGTCAGCTGGCATGCTTTTGTGGGCCTGCACTGAAACGTGAATATCCTAAGCTTAGTGTTGCTATTACGGCTCTGGAAGGCACAGGGCAGGTGTTTTGATGTTGGTTTTATGACTGGCTATAAAGAAATTCTCCTATATATGCTCGTGTGTATTGGGCACAAAGAGGCTTTCTCTTCCTATCGAATTCAAGTATCTCTTTTATTTCTCTTTATAGGAATAAATTTCTGTATACACAATGGAAGATACAAACCAGATTCCTGTGGACCTGCTCACATTTCAGGCTGAAGAACAGACATGAGGGCCACTGTGGGCCATGCCTCCTGACCCATCCAGACCAGAGACCGCGAGCTGATTTCCTCAGTTCATGAACTCCCCCCTCTCCAGCCAGTGCTTGTTGGGAGGGTCTCCCACCAACACGGAGAGCAGATGTGTACTCTGTGTGTCTCACAGTCCTTGGAGTTGCAGGATGGTGAGCAGATCACTAGGTCAACGTGGCTGTTGAGGGGAGCATCCCCAAACGCAGAGGGCATGTCCATAGGATGCAGGCTTTAGGGAGCTGGGGGAGATTTTGCACACACACACACACACACACATGCAGACTCACACACAGGCAAGCACATGGTACGTACCTCATGGACATGCAAAGGGCCCATCTGGTGAGGAATCATGGGCCCTCGTTGTCCCCTTCACAGTCTCCATGAATGAGCCATCTGCGAATTCCTCGACCTACCTAGGGCTGGAAAGGAAATGAGGAAAGCCTGCGTCCTGGCCTGGGATGAAGAAGATGGGATCCTGTCTCCCTCATTTCACCACAGGGAAAGCCATCTTCTGAGTACGAAGCAGAAAAGAGCACTTGAGTATAATTTATTTATTCGCCTAATTTGCTAATGTGCATGGATGAGCTTATTGATCGCTCTGGCGCAGAAACGGTGGCCTCCCCTGCCTGGGGTGCACAAGGAGCTTGGATCTGGCCACGTCTTCCTGGACGTCCCCTCTTTGTTCTGCTGCCCCTCTTTCCTTTTGTGCCGTAAGATACCTTCAACCTTCTTGTTGAGAGATCAATAAGAAGAGATGTCATTTGTGAATTTCGTAATGACATCCTGAAAGTGGTTGAATAATACAGCAGTCTGTGATGGGAGAGAGGAGGGGAGGCTTCTTGTCCTGCTCTCTGATCTCAGTCCAAACCAGGGTGGTGTCTGTTGTCATTTTCATCCAAGAAGCTGTGTGTCAGGCTCTGTCCCCTGCTTTCTTCAAAGAACCCCTCTCCCCCTGCATAGATGCCTGATGTCTCCTAGCATCCATCCATACCCAGGATCACCCCACCCCTGGCCTGGAGCAGCCTGGCCCTGAGCTGGGTCCCTGGAGGCCGGGATGCAGAGAGATCAGATGTAATAATGCCAGGACTCGGCGTCAGGTGAGACGGCATGGGGTGGGGGTGGGGCGAATGCCACTCGGACTCCATGGCCAGGTTCAAGGCCCCTCCTTTCATCCTGGTTCTCTTCCAGGTCCCTTGTCCCCTGGCTCAGTCCTCCACCTGGGCGCCGCTTGAGAAGTGCTATCTTTTTTCTAGTCGGTACCCTGTCCCAGGAAAACAGTTAGACCCCTGTACCCCAACCTGTGGGCCCCTCTATGACCTAAAGACAGAGCCACCTCTGTGTATCTCCTGCTCCTGGGTGATCTGCCACTCATCACCTGTTACTGGTCCTTGGAGACTAGGGTCCCCCTGCCTGCCAGGGCCTCCTCCATCACCTGCCAGGTGCTCCCACCCACCTCCCCCAGCACTCTGTGGACATGCCCCCTGAGTGGTCCCAGCCCCTCCTGCACCCCGCAGGCCACTCCATCCTCTGCCCTCTCCCTGGGAGTGGAGCTCCTGTGCATGGTGGAGATCAAAAGTGGCCACTGGCAAGGCCCTCTTCAGGTTGCTCTAGGACTCATTGGCCAAAGTGTGGTGCCCACACCCCTGATGGAATCAGGTGCTTTGGGGAGGGACACTGAAGCACTTAATTTGCACAGTGACCACATATAGTCTACCTCGGCTCAGAGTCTATGGACCCCAGACAGACTGAAAACCTGACATGAGGGCCACTGTGGCTCCTCTGCTCATCAGCTGTGGAACCTCAGCAAGTTACTGATCATGTCTGTGTCTCATTTGTTACATGGGCATGATAATAATGGCCCCTACCTCATAAGATGCCTATGTGGACCAAAATGAGCGAATGCATGTGAAACGGTAAGTTGAAACGTTAATGTTAAGAGCACGCAGGGATTGCACCTCATGAAAGTTGTTGATTATTTTGTAAATATTAGTATTTAAATTTTAGCTAATTAAAAAGAGAAGTGAGTTTGTTTAAAAAATATGTAAATGATAATACAGTTGATACTTAAACATTGAGAGGTGAGTACACCCAACTGGGAAGGCTGAGCTGCTGCAACAGATCTCCCAGATTCAGTGGTATCCAGTACTTGAGTATTTTCTTGATGGAGGATAGGTACCTCAGGTTAGCAGGTAATTTTCCTGCATGTGGTGTTTCTGGGCCCCAGGGTCCCTGTGTCTCATTGTCATCATGTGCATAGCAATGCCCAGGTTGATGCCTTCAGGTTCTAGTGCACGGAGAGGGGCAAGGAACAGCACGAAGAGGCCCCGGGAGCTCTGACGGTCCCTCCCCCAGAGGCGGTACTTGCTCTCCAGCTCATATTTGAGCAAAACTTATCGCAGAACTCACACCTGGCTGCAAGGGAGCCTGGGAAAGGAGTCTATCAGGTCTCAGGCTTTGATGGCAGCTAACTGACTTGGAAGGTAAGTGACCGGTGTTTGGGAAATACTGCTTTTGGGGTGGGTGGTAGGATTCTTCTTGGGCCCTGGGTCAGGAAGTAAAATGGCAGTTAGGAACTCCCCATGACAGGGAAGGGCCAAGGAATTTTGGGTTCACCTCACACTGGGTTTTACCTTACCCCACTCTCCACTGAGATTCCCGCTCTCTGTTCTCTTATGCAAAATCGGCTACAAAGTGTCGTGCTTTGGCATCACCTGGGACATTGCAGGATGGGATTAGGCAGAATTATACCCCCACCTACAACCCCACCAAAGATGTCCTCACCCTAATCCTCAGAACCTATGGACAGATCCTCTTACGTGAACAAAGGGACTTTACAGATGTGATTAAAATTAAAGACCTTAAGATGGGAAATCGGTCTATATTTTCCAGGTGGGCCCAGTCTACTCCTGAGAGTTCTTATAAGTGGACGATCTTTTCAGACTGCGGCTGGAGAACCAGAAAGATGGCAGCATGAGAAGAACTCAGCCTAACGCTGCTGGCTTCGGAGACCAAGGAAGCGCCATGATCCAAGCAAACTGGGAAGCTCTAAAAACTGATGGTGAAATTTAATCCTGGCTGAAAACAGGCATTAAGATACGGGATCAGGTGCAGGGATTGCACATTAAAGGTGATTAGGGCAGGAGTGCTTTTCCTCCTGAAGGATTAAGCCATTTGCAGGTTAAGGGATTAGTGGGCTATCTTAAGAGTGGGTTTGTCATAAAAGTCAGTTTGACTCTGTCTCTTGGATGTGACCCTCTTGCTATGTGGCACCCTTTACTACCTTTGAGGTCTGAGAGGGTCTCCAGCAAGGAAGAGCCCAAGATGTGCCCCTCCATGGAAGGACTCCCAGCCTCAGAGGCATGAGCTGCACAGTCCTCGACTCCTTGCAAGCCACCTGGCCACTCCGCCACAGCCACAGAAACAGACCAGCCCAGACCCAGAGGACCCCCAGAAGGGCATGTGGCCCTGTCAGTGCTTTGATCTTAACCCAGAGAGGTCCATGCCAGACTTCTGTCCTCCAGAACTGTAAGATAGGAAAGCTGTGCTGTTTTAGGACACCAGGTGGCCAGGGATTTTTCACAATAGCAATTGAAAAAAATCACATGAGAACCCATATCCCTGGTTGAGAAGAAATGTTAAAAAAGAAGGATGGAGACACCAAAAACCATTGACGGTAACCAGAGGTGAGGGGACATGGGTGACAACCAAGGAGGCTGAGGGTCTGGGGACAGTCCATTTACTTGTCCTTGGCCATGAAGTAAGCTAATGCTGGCCAAGGCACAACCCCAAGGATTTCCATTCATCCCTGAAAGTCACCTGCACTGTGGGGACCCCAGAAGCCCTGCTCATTCCCATAGTCCTGGCAGAGAGCTCGGGCTGTTCAAGTGAACTGTCACTGGGCCTTTTCTCCAATCAAGCTTCCCATTCAGCAAAACAACCCAAGAAGCTGTGGTTGCAAAGGCCACCCTCCAGAGGCTCTGTGACACCCCCAGGTAGCCAGTCTTGAACCCAAGCCACCAACCTTTACACAGAAGTCGTTCCAGCAAATATAAAATGAGGAAAGCAACATGGGGCTCATGAACTCACATCCGCATGGCAGGTTGTGGGCAAATGAAACTCCATCCAAAACACCCAGAGATGGGTTCTAGACTTCAGAGAGAGGATGGAATCAGGGCCTAATAAATGCCTCGAGCTCACCCCCACCTCCCCGAGTACCCATCCTTTTTCTGGCCAGCTGGGAGCACGACTTGATGGGCAGGACCAGGACTGGTTGGGCAGGGCAGTTCCGGTGTGGGACTGAGTGTGGAAGCCTTCTGGAGCCTTCTGGCCCTTTCACAAATCATGCCTCCCTGAGCCCCTGGTTGTCCCCTGCCTTTGCCAGCTGCCTGGTCCACTGGGGCCTGAGTCCTCTGAGCAGTGTCAGTCTCACGTAGTGGTGGTGATGTTGTGCAGGGAAAGCTCACCCCTGCCTCTCCTCCATGTACCCAAAGCCAGCTCAGCCCCCATCCCTGCTCTTCCCCAGGAGCAAGTGACAGTGACCAGGTGCTGCAGGCCTTGGGAGGCTCCTCCTGCTCGCTGATGGCTCATTTTCACTTACAGCATACAAAGACAGTCTCAGGGTTCTACAAACGTTTACTAAATCAAGAAAAGATGCACACATCAATGAGAGGCTTCAGCTGAGCTACATTTCAGGAGAGCGTTGCAGGCCAGGCAGCACCCGGGGTGTCATCTGGGGGCTGTAAGTGAAAAGATGGGCACAGAGACAGAAGGAGAGAGAGGGCATGTGCTAGGGCAGACGGCTCGACTGGTTCCCCAAGGGCCGTGACTCTGTGCATAAGCAAGACAAGGTGGGACAGGCCCAGCTCACCATCCCCAGGGGTAGGTCACATTGTTTCTCCCAACAAGAATGTAATAACTTTGGTGTTGTGCTTTATTTGCTATTTCCCTCTCCTCCTAGACAATAAGCTCCAAGTGTGCAGAGAATATCTGTCTCTGTGCTCTGCACAGAATGGTACACTGCAAGCACTCAATAAATGTTTAATGACTAAGTCATTGAATAGACACTTCACGGATTGGCAGATCAATCTGTGGATGATCTGTTGATTAAAAAGGTGCCCAGATTAAGAACTCTTTTGATGGGGCTTCCATGGAGGAGCTGGTGGCTGAACTGGAACTTTAGACTCTTGAGTTTTAGAGGTGATCCAACAGCAGAGAGAAGCCTTGGGTCAAGTTCAGCCCCAGGGCTGGTGTGCACTTGGCAGGCAGAGAGCTGCTGATTGCTTTTTCAGGGTGGACTGTTGGGAAAAGATGTGGAACAGTGTGCTTTCGTGTGCATATTTATTTAGGACTTGTGTACACGTGGGACTGTGGGTATGAATTGTGTCTATTAGATCACAGAGGTTCTGTGTCTGCTGCCTGCTTTCCAGTGGGTGCTGTGTGCCCACCCTCTGATGAGCTGCTGGTGAGCCTGGGGCAAGAGGTGTGGCCTGGATGGGGGACCTGGTGCTGATTCCTGTTTCCCCCAATGCCTAGGCTTCCTCAGGGATGGTGATTTTAACGGCAATAGCAATGCCCAATATTTATTGAGTACTGAGAGGCTGAAATACAAACAATGGCCAGACCAAAGATGATAGGACCTCACTTTCCAACCCTGCATCAATCCGCCCAGAAAGCCAATCCGTAACCTCCCAGCATTCTGTTGTAACAGCCAGGCCCTGCCATGAGCTTCTGGATGCCCTGCTTCCTCCCCAGGATCGACCAAAGCAAGCCTAACCAACTCCCCCAACTAGTCACACGGTTAACCTTTCTGGTTAGCCTACCTCTGGCTTCCCCAGGCCATCAGCCTCCAATCAGAGCACACGCGAAACCCTCTGTTTTTCCACGATAAATGCTCCCTCCCCTCTGTGTGCCCTTGAGCTTCTGTCCAGCACAAATGATGGTGAACCACCCCCTTGCAATACCAAGCCCTGAATAAACAGCCTGTGTTTGTTCCCATTTGAGTGGCCTTGGTTTGTTTCTGTGGTGCTTACTGTATGCCCAGCACTGAGCTAGGTGATGTGCACATATTTGCCTGTTTATCCTTGTCATTCAGGAGATAGCTTTATGTATGAGTGTTATTGATGTTTACCCAGAGAAGTTAGGTAATTTGCCCACAGTCACACAGGACTTCACTGGTGAGAAGCATACACAATGCCTTGCAGAGACCATGAGCACACAATTTGTCTCCCCTCTTAGCTCCCCCCACCACCATTACCTGAAGTGGGGAAGTGGATTTGTGCCTTTTTACTGTCTTTAAAATAACTCCTCTACCACAGAACTCAGGGTTCCATGAGAGACCTTGTCCCTTGCTTCTGGCAGAAGTAAGTGGACTGTTGAAACCTCTGAAAGGCAATGAACTCCAGTTTTTCTTGGTGAACTTGCAAGTCTTTTGGCCCCTCTGGTAGACTAGTGTGAGGTGCAAGAAGTTTTTAACAAACCAACAGTGAGCAGAGTGAACCGTAGTTGAAGAGTAAAGATGTGTTTGGAATCAAATCCCTCCGTGACTCTGGACAGGTACAGTGAGTTCCTTTCCAGCTTGCTAGAGCAGAAGGCAAGCAAGCCAACAAACCAGTCTCTTCAAAGAGCGTTTGTCGTTCCACCATGTTTTATGACTGGGGAAAAAATTCTGGAGGCATCCAAGATAAAATTCTAACTTTAAAGTCAAAAACTGATCTGCTCCTTGGTGACAGAGATGGGGGCAGACCCAGACCTCTGGGTGAGCAGGTCACAGAGCCCTGAGTTCTTTCTCTAGCTGGACTGGAGCAAATCACATGCAGACAGATGGCGCTACAGCTTGAGGCAGGTCACCCAGCCTTTTGGGAGCCTCAAGGTCAGGATGGTGCAGACTCTAAACCTGTCTGTGATCTGCGAGGATGTCAGGTAAGTGGCTCCGTGTGCTCCTGCCAGGTCTGGGGAGTCAGTCACTCAGCTGGAAGAACCTATTACATTCAGCTCCTTCCTACCAATCTGACCTCCATCCACACCCTGAGTCCTCCACCAGGATCTGAGTCCTCCACCAGGATCTGAAGGCAACCTGATAGTTCCATCAGCCTTGGGTACCTTGTTCCACTGTTTTCAGAAGCAGCTGGCATATGAAAAATATTTAACTGATTATGTTCTTGTATAAACCACTCTCCCTGATCCTCAGATCCAACTAAAGGCAGATCAAAAATTTTATTTAAAAAATTGCATCCTTTCTGAACAGGCGCTGACTTCTTTCTTGTTATTCCCTACACAATATTTCCATAGCGTTTACATTGCATTGGGTATAAATGACCTATGCAAATGCTACATTTCACCTAAGGGACTTGAGCCTCTGAGAGTTTTGTTGTGTATGTGTGTGTCTAAGAAGAAGCACCCTCAGATACATAGGTGTGGGTGTTCTTTAATTTTTAGGGTCATAGACCACATTGAGAATCTAATGAAAGTTATAGGTTCCCCCCACCCCCAGAAAAATTCCCAGATAGCCACACACATAATTTTTGGTATCTTATTGAGAAGTCCTCACACATTTCTGAAGTCTTCCCGGGCACTTCTGGGGACACAAACTGGACACGGAATTTGCCTTTGAGCAGAATGAAGAGCCCAGCTAAAGTTAGACACCGCCTATGGGTAATGTCCTCAAGCTCTGGTGTGCTCTGGGTTTCCCTGAGTGCCCTGGGTTTCCCTGGGTGCCTCAGTTGGAGAGAAGGGTGATTGAGCCCTCGGTATTGCCTGGCAGGGCGTGGCAGGGCAGGTGGGAGCACGTGTATATACGCATGTGTGAGGAGGTCGGTCGCTATTAGAAGTGTGCTTGAAATAAATGAGTGACCATGAACTCCAAGAGGGTAGAGGAGGAACTGAGAGCTGGTGGGAAGCTCTACACTGTGCAGGAAGAGAGGCGGCACCCGGAGAAGGTGCTTGGTTGGAGTTGAGCATGGAAGAGGTGAAAGACAAGAGTGGCTGCCTGAGCTCCGGGTGGGACTCTGGAGCTGTGGCAGGAGCTGGCCCTGAAGGCGGAGCTCAGGGTGTAAGCGCTACAGGCTCCTGGAGCCTAGTGTTAAAATCAGGGAGAGAAGCCAGCTCTCCCAAGTTGGTCTTGCCTGGATCCCTCTCATCTCCATCTCTGAAGTCTGTTTCCTCCACTTTCCTTTTTGTCTTTCCCATCTCCAAATATGCACAAGCTCGGGAGTCAGACTCCCGGGTACCGAGCCCATCATCTCAGCCTTCCCAGCTCAGCCTGAGTGAGGCTTCCAAACTGACTTTCAGATGTGTGTGTTGAAGGTGCTGGTGTTGGCACTCAGAAGGTGACACCCCAAAGTATGGCAATGTTTGCTGCTAAGTACTTCAACCAAGGAGATCAGATGGCTCAGAAGTAGCCTTCAAAGCAAAGTCTCTGTCCTGCTTTGTCTAGATGTGGGTCTCCCACTATCTTTCTCCCCAAAAGTGAGTCATAGCCACCAGAATTCCTCTTCCCCCAAGGTGGGTCATAGAAACTAGACCCCCCCACACCCCAAACCAGCCATGAAACCTATGGAGTTCCTCTCTCCCTTCTTTGTTAAAGATGCTCATTCCAGAGGGGTCCTGCCCTAGCGGCACTGAGAAGACAGCAGAAGGTGGATACAGGGGTCCGGCAGGGTTGTCCCTTGGTCTATCATCTGCAGATCAGATCGTTTTCTCCAGTCACCTTTCTGCACAGCTGTCCAGACTTCATTGGATCTAAACATAAAATAAAGCTGTCCCCAGGTCTGTGGGCCCTCCTATCTGAAGGCTTCAGTGCCACCCGAAACTGTGATGAAACAATGTGTCATGCTTTGCTCTTCTTAACCTGTTATTATAGGAGTGTGGGCTGTGCCCCTTGTGATGGGTGAGGAGCGCTGTGCACCTTTCCGCCCCTGTGACAGCTTCCATCTGTAGTGGTTATAATGACACCTGACTCAACTGGGTATTCAGTGGGATAATCTGAGGACCTCATCTGCCTCTGTGCCTGTCATGCCAGAACTGCTTGGTAGCCCAGATTTCTTCCCCCACTTCCCTCCTACCCAACATGTGTGGTAAAAAGTGTCTTTCATGGGGCTTTTCATTTAACTACTTTGTTTCCACTTTCTTTTAGTTTATATCAAGCAAACACCATGAGGAGTCTATTGGATGGAGTTCCAAGAGAATGAAATAAAAAGAGGGTTAGGTTTTTAAATGTACTTTTCTATGTTAAAAATCAATATTTGAAATAACAAGCAAAACAACACCGGTTCGCTTAGACAAACACCAAACAGGAATAGAAATCCAATGAGATGGAAATGATGAGGCTGCTGGTGGAAACCACCAAGTTCATTTGGTTTTACTGTCTAATTTTTATTAGTTGGCAGCCTGGTTTCTTTTTCAGGCCTAAGGAATTAAGTGGATCAACGAGGGGGTTTGGATTTCAGTATTTGGAGCTCCTGGTTTTGGAAGGAGGAAGAGGTCATGGAAATCCAGTAGCCAAAGAAACACGCTTCTTGTAATAAAATGCCAACCGAGGTGCGGTGGTCACAGAAACGGTGACAGGGACGGTCAGAATTCTCTCCCGGAGAGAACCTCCCCGGCCCGCTAACGCCGGGCCTGGCTCGGAAAGTCACAGAATCCGTGTCTCCAGGCCAGATTTTCCCTCTAGCCATTCCTGGCCACGCAAAGCGGAGCTGCGAGCACACAGAAAGGGATGTCTTCATCGCCAGCCGGGATGGAACGAACCCGCCCGCTTGGGGAGAGCTGAGAACCAGGGTCCCTCCGGCGCCGGCCGCAGCCAGCATGACTTGACCGCCCCCATCCCGCGCGGTCCCCGCTCTCCTGGCGCCCCCACCCTCTCCGGGTGCGCGCGCACGAGCCGGCGAGCCGGGGAGCGGTGCGCCCAGCAGCCTGCGGGCGGCGGCGGCGACTGGCTCGCGGGGAGCGGGCGGCCGGGGGCGGCGGAGGAGGAGCCGGCGCCGCGGCCGCTCCCCTTGGGCCGCGCCCCGCCCTCCGTCGCCACCTGCGCGTCCCCTCCGGGCTCTCCAGCCCCAGGGTAGTGGGGGCTCTCGGTGCCGCAGCGGCGGTGTCACTGCGTCCGCCAATTGGGAGACTAGGCGTTTGGGTCCTTGGGGCGCGGGACGAGCCGCGCGGCCCGCTCTGACAAGCGCTGGGTGCGCCGGCGCGCGTCCCTCCCCGCCGCGCTGCCCGCGACGTTTTGGGAGGGGGATCGAGAACTGCTGTGACTTTTGAGGTCCGACTCCTCCTTCCGGCCAGCCTTGCGACGCACCAGCTCCGAGACAGGCCAGTGTGCCCGGCAGGCCCCGAAAGCTCCCTGCGTGGTGCCGAGACTTGGAACGTGTCCGAGAGTCCGCGGCGCTGTGCGCGCTGGTGAGTTTGCGGGTCGGGCGGGGTGGCCCCGGCGCCAGGGACGGAGAGGACGTCGCGAGTGGCCCAGGCCCCCGAGTGCTGACCCTACTTTGAGAGTGATTGAGACTTGGTCGTGACTGCGGACCTGCGAGGATGCAGGCGCCGGGTGCGGGCTGTTCCTCCGCCCGGCGTGATGGAGCGGGCCGGTGAGCGGAACAAAGGCACCGGCCGGGAGGAGCGGATCTTCGGCTGAAGAGCGCGGCTCGTGCGCCGCGACGGCTGCTTCGGGCGAGGGTGGTGGCTGTGTGGCTCCCGGGGTGGCGCGCTCATCCGCGGGCAGACGGCGAGCCCTGAGCCCGGCACCTGCGCGCCGCTCCCTCCCCGCTCCGGACTAGCTGGGTCTGCCTGCCCGCCGGCCCGGGGTTTGCGGCCGCCGTGGCCCAAGGTTCAGAGGCGAACCCCTTGCTGGTGCATAGAGACCCTCCACCCCAGCCCCGACCTTTCGCCGCCAATCCTGGAAGGGATTGCGCTCTGTTGGCTGAGCAGGCGTCTTGGGGAGCACTTCTGCAGACCCAGTGCTTCCATGTGAGCAACTGCGCTCTCTCCCGACCACTCGTCTCTGCTGCCGGAGCTTCTCCACTTGGGGCCAGCAGCGGCTGGGATCCTCGCCCGCCGCCAGGTGTGTGAGGCTCGCACAGCCCCAGGCTGTCCCGCGCCTCACCGGAGTCTGAGGGGGCGCGGGTCCGGGGCGAGGGCCGGCCGGGTTGTTTGATGGCTTCACTGAGAAGAGTCAAAGTGCTGCTGGTGTTGAACTTGATTGCGGTGGCCGGCTTCGTGCTCTTCCTGGCCAAGTGCCGGCCCATCGCGGTGCGCAGCGGAGACGCCTTCCACGAGATCCGGCCGCGCGCCGAGGTGGCCAACCTCAGCGCGCACAGCGCCAGCCCCATCCAGGATGCAGTGCTGAAGCGCCTCTCGCTGCTGGAGGACATCGTCTACCGGCAGCTGAATGGTAAGGACGCGCTGGCGCCACGGGACCGCTCGGGCGGGCGGTCGTGGGTGAGCTCCCGGGGCTCTCTGCGCTGCGCTCTGTGGTCCGCACTCCAGGGGCTCAGCGCGCTCCCTCTTACCTTCCCTGCCCGGTGTTGGGCAGGAGGCGAGGGCTGCTGGGAGAACAAACGCTTGCTTCTTTTCTGTGCCCCACAGTAAGTTTGGTTTTAGCTTGGAAACATGTCAATGCCGTTGGCGCCCGGTCCCCGCATGCCAGGCAGGAAATCATTCCTTGGTGACTCCAGCCAGAGCGCAGGAACTGGCAGAACAGCCAACTGGGACTGGAGGCGTGGGCCGATGTCTAGGGAGAAAATGCTGCTTGAGCACTGCATGTAGTGGGGAGCAGAGCCGGTGTAGGGGTGGATCAGCGGCTTGAGTGTCTGCAGAGTCAAGGCCCCAGGTGGTGTAGCTGATGCCCTTCTGTAATAAGTTGAATGGATGTGTTTCTCTGAAGGCGAGCTGTGCAGCTAATAAGGAGTACTTCCTGCTGCCTCAGTGGAGGCTGCTCTTAAGAACACTCCCATTTCTCATCCCACGCTGCTGCAGAGGGACAACTGCTGAAGTTCCCCCGCAGTCCTGGGAAACAGGTGTTCAGAGGGTAGCAAAGTGAGGTGTGGCATCCATCTGTGACAGTGGCCAGAATCTGCCTCATCTAAAGTGTTCTTAGGGAGAAGGGGGAGACTTTTAATGTTCCTTGGTTACACCCAGTCCCAGGGACTGATGGTCATTGGACACTTGCTGTCCCCAACATCGGTATTGCCTAGTTGAATTCAGGCAGCTCTGCAGGATCCTAGATGGGTTTATCTAAGGCTCCTCCCTTCCTGGGCTCCTAACTCATATTCTCACGTGGCAGTTCCAGAACTTCAGATGATCATAAAGATAATGCTGATAAATGATGGGTGGGATTCTGCTGTGTGCCAGGTACTGTGCAAAGACATCACGAGTGCATTATCTCAGAACGTCCATGTCAGTCCAAGGTGGTTCCACCCCATCCCTATATGGGAAATGAAAAAACGAGGCTAAGTTGTTCCGAGTCCTGCCGTTAGGAAGCAGTGAGGTTTCCAGTCAGAACCCTGCGTCTGGTTAGCCACACAGCCTGTGTTCTTGGCCTATGATGTCCTTCAGATTACGAGGTTTGCTGAAAATAGAAATATGTGGAGGGGCAAGTATAGGTGGGACCTGTGTACTGTTAGGGACCATACTTAACTGTTTTCACTGTTGTGAGAAGGGATCAGCCCTGCGGCAGGTGGCAGGGGACAGAGAGGAGGAGGAGGATGCAGACTGTTCTCTTCCTGCTCTCTGATGTTCCCCTCTGGATGATTCCAGGGAAGTTGTGGTCAGTTCCTTGCTCACAAGAGGGCCTCAGGGTCTTTCTGCATCAGTCAGGAAGCACCCAGGGGATGCCTTGACCACCATCTGCAGTGTGAAGCAGGTCTGGCCCCTGCCCCTTGCAGGTGGTGTGGCTAGGTGTGGGGGAGCCCACTGGAGCCTTGAAGAAGCTCTTCTCCCAAGTGTCTAAAACCAAAATGAACCAGTGTAAACAAGACCCCACAGCTAATTTCTGGAGGAATCAGAGGCTTAGTAGACCTCATGTTTGGCACAGATACCTGCCATAGGTATGTCCCCGGAGCCCAGTGGACAGCCCAAGTCCCTGACTCTTGGCTGAATTCAGGGACACTGGCCACTTTGTGGTCAGTTTCTGTGGGGGATCATTAGCTGTGAGACAGCCACAGCCCCCAACAGGACTAATAAAATCCTACATGGTATTTCCTAAGCGTAACAGGCATAATGAATCCATCGAGTCTCTGCAGTGTCCCTCTGAGCCTGCTGCTCTTACTCGCTCCAGGGCAACTTGCTCACAGTGATCCAGCCAGTGAATGATAGGGCTGGGAGTTGACCCTGGACCATCTGGCTCCAGGATGGAGGTTCTCAGCCGCTGCACTAGAGTCTGATCTTTAGGGTGCTTCAGAATCACTACGAGGGCTTGATAAGACACAGATTTCTGGGCTCCACTTCCCAGGTCTCTGACTCAGTAGGTCTGGAGTTGGGCCTGGGAATTTACCTCTAACAAGCTCGTGACCGGGACCATGACCCACTGCTCCGTGCTCTCACCTACATCACGCAGAGCAAGGGCAGAAAACTCTTTCATGGGCCAACCCCAGCTGGCTGGGGCTTCTGAGAAGCTGAGACTTGTGTCCAATGGCTGGGGGTCTATCTCGTGGGCTTCTGCCATGGGAACGGTTCTCATGTTGTTGAGTTGGGGGCTGTGGGGGTGAGGGGAGGCTGAGTGTTCTGGACTTCCAGCCTCCGAAAGGAGCTGGCAGGAAGGCCCAGTCCAGAGCTTTTCCTGGGCAAGCAAGGAGCTCAAGCTGGGCCTTGGCAGATGTTACCCTCCTAGCCGCCGGGTGTAATTTGTAGTGACAGGAAACCTGGAGGAAAAGCGCAGGGCAGGTTCCCGTAATGGAGAGGACCTCCCTCTCCCTCCCCACCCTCCAGCCCTCCCTCTTCTGCCTGTGCTTGTTTGGTTAATGCCTGTGGCTGTGCTGTTTCTGCATGGAGGGGCCAGAGGAGGAGGAGAGGCTGCCCCTCCCTGGGGAGATGGCCCCTGGCGTCCCATGGCTTTTTGCTCTGCTCCTGTCTGCACCCATTGCCACTGAAGGAGAGGGAAACCTTGACCTCAGCGTTCCTTATTCCTTAGCTCAGACCTGCAACTGGGCTTCTGGTAGGAACTTCCAGGCCTCTGATGCACAGGAGAGATGGCCTCTTAGAAGCTGCTCAGTCCTGTAGACTTCGGAGGCTCCAGGGGAGGCTCTGGGAGGGCCCTTTCCCTGCTGTTATGTGGCCGTCCCTACTGCCACTCCTTTGATGGCAGGGAGGTTGTGTTGGGCCTGCTGAGAGCCAGGGGTAACCCAGACTGCCTCCGAATTGACCCCTCTGCTGAGACCTGCTGCCAAGGCCTGGTGTCCTGCTTTTTGGGAAGCAGTTACAGGTTGTCATCCTTTCTTAGTACAGGCGGTGAAGGACCTTTTAAAGAGAAAGCTGAGAAGCTGGTGCTGAGAAGCACAGGTGTGAATTAGATGTTCTCTCCTCCAGAATCTCCCTCACAGCTCTTCCGTTTCTTCCATCAGGTCCCCTCCCCTCCTCCTTCCTTGGGCCTTTATTTCCTGTACCTGGACTCTTGTGGCGCTGTCCTTTGACTGAGTGCTGTGTCTTGGTCTCCTCTCTTCTGCTGGGCACACAGTGGCCCAGCTCTCTGATTGGAAAGCAACCACTTCCAAGGGCCCCCGCACCTTCCAGTGGTTCCTGTGTCCTAAGGGATCCCAGTCCCCTTGGAGGCTGGCAGTCGGTGCCTGCCCATATAGTGTAGGGGCATGGCCTGTGTTCTTACCCCAGCCAGACTCATCTGCTTGCTGAATACCCTGAGTTGACCTGGGGGTCTCAGCCTCCACATTACAGCCCTGGTCTTGGAGCTGTGCCAGGGGTCCTGGCTTGCTCTGCTCTCCTGATCCCTTCCCCAGGTGTCCATCCTTTTTAGGCTTGGCACAGGTCACCTTCTGGGGGGTGGGGGTTGTTGCAGGCTTCACTGTCTGAGCTCTTGCTGTCTGAGTGTTTGAGGCTTGGTCAGTGGCCTGCACTCCTGTGCCTTGGAGTTTCGAGTTCTGAATGAGACGACAGGCTCCGGAAGGGCTGGAACCACACTGTAGACTTCCATCCCTCCTCCACCCCTCAGCACCTTCCATGGCATGTTGGACGAAATGTGGGCCCTTGACCTTGTTGATTGACTGGATGGGAGCTGGTTTTAGGAAGTAAATGAAAGCCAGAGGAGATAACCTTCAGCTCCAAAAGGCTGGGTTGGGTTGGGTGATGTGGGGAGGGGAGAGAGCTGGAAGGACTTGGCTAGGAAAACTGAGTACTTGGAAGCTGTGCTGCCTGTGCCATCTTGTCTGGGCCATCTTGATCCCATCATGTACCTCTGCCATCTCCTCTGTACCATATTGCCTGCACTGTCTTGCCTCCGCCATCTTCCCTCTGCCATCTTCCTCCGCCATCTTCCCTCCGCCATGTTGCCTCCACCATCTTGCCTCCGAATTCTGTCCTTCACCATATAGCCTGCACCGTCTTACCTCTGCCCTCTTGCCCCAGCCATCTTGCCCCCTACCATCTGGAGTCTGGTGTAGTCTTCATCTTCCTGGCTGAAAGGAACCAGATCCTTCAAGGAGCTTGGAAGTGAAGCAGTCAGGTTAGGCACCAGCAAATATCAGTGCTTTTTAAAGTGGATTATTTAATGATATGAATATGGGTTGATATTGCTTTTTGTAGTGTAAAATCAACTCATTGATTACAGGAAATAATCAGAGAGAACAGAGAACTTGGTTAAAACACTTTTAAGTTGGTGGCGTGTAGTTTTGCGCCAGCATCAGGCATCAGGGGCAGATGGTTTTCCTGCTGGATTAGCAGGTAGCTCTGTGCAGGCCTGTAGCTCTCCGTTGCCTTTCCTGTCACTTTTGGAGGCAGTTGCTTATTCTCTTGTTTTAGAGATGAGGAGGGAGGGGAGCAGGGAGGCCATGTGGGTTAGCCAGGGAAGCCCAGCCCCTGAAGGACAGGACCAAGACTCATGATCACCACGGCACTTTCCCTGCGTCCAGCCCCCTCCCACGTACAGGGAAGCTGGAGGGCTGTGGGCTTCATTGTCCCACCCTTCTCAGAGGACCCAGCACAGTGGCTCTGAAGGGTGCACACCAGCGCTCCCTCCCAGAAGCCCAGGGCAGCTCTGTCATAACAGGAAAAACAATCGATTCAAGTTAGGGTCCAAATTTAGATTTCAGAAGGATATTGAGTCAAAGTGGAGTTGCTTGAAGAAATTGAAAATCTATGGAAACAGAGAGAAATCAAAATTACCTGTCTCAGTCCTGCCCCGAAGCCAGGCAGCTAGAGTCAGAGCCAGATGTCCCTGGATAACTCCCTGCACCCTTCCCACCTCTGCACAAGCCAGGCTCCTGGGCAAAGAAGGAAAATGGGCACGGGGCAGAGGAGGGGTAGCACCTGGGCCTCCAGGGTGGAGGCAGAAAGAAGAGGAGACCTCTCTTCCTGGATGGCAGGGCCTGCCCCACGCTTTGCCCCCTTCCTGCTGGGGCTGTGGGTGTGCCTGTGTAGACCACGGGTGCTGAGTGGTACCAGGATTTCCATGGGAAGGTGGTAGGAGGGAAAGAGGGCAGGGAGGGTGTTCATGTGACCTCAGCCACAGGGCCTGCTGAGGGCCAGGCCAGGGTTCTGGAGCGTCCATCAGCAGAGCCTGGTGTCCTTTACCTCCAAGGACTCAGCATCTGGTTGCAGCTGGCCCCTCCTGGAGTGGTGGGGAGTCATGCTCTCGGACAGCCCTGGGAGGCGGGCACATCTGTGTTGGCCAGTACCTGTCACAGGCACCCTGCCAGTGGGGCAGCTGTCGCCTGCCCAGCCCAGAGGTAGCCGGAGAGGCAGCCAGAGTCATTCTTGCTGAAGAAATCCACCCCCCTGACCTTTGGCTGGTGCCAAATCGGGAGTGTTCTTTGTGGACAAGAAGGCTCAGCAATTAGAGCTGAGGGTGAGAGCAGCAGAGGGAGCTGGGCACAGCAGGGTCTGTCAGCTGGAGGGACAGCCTGAGATCAGGGCGATTAGGAGGAAGGCTGTGGATGTGGGCATCCAGACAGATGGGGCTTGATTGGCACTTCTGTCACCTTTTAATGCTGTGACTGTGGGCATGTCTCTTCCTTCTTGGGCTGTGAATTGGGGTCGTGGGCTGCCAGGGTGAATTGAGAGTCAAAATGCAGAGCACGTGCGTGGGCTCACTGGACGTTTGAGGGAGGCTCAGCTCCACAGAGCAGGAGACCTGGTGCTGCTCCCCCCATATCCAGAGGCCTGGAGCTGTCCGGGCCTGAAGCAGGTGCCCAGGTGCATGGATGGCTGGTGGTGCTTGGCAGCCTGAGCCTGCTCACCAGCATCTGATGTCCGTCTCTAGTAGGTCCAGCAGGGTCCTTTCCGCTCTCGTTTTCCTGGGCTGAGTCTAACTTGTGGTCCTTCTCTTTGCCTGTGTGGGAGGTGGAACTCTTCCCTTCCTCTCCTCCTCCCCTTGCTTACAGTGCTGGTGGCTTTGGGAGGTTGCTTTTGAGGCCCAGGAGGAGAAGTGGCAGGCTTCCTGCCATGTCCCCTCACCTCTTTCCATGGCTTTAGTTACCTGAGGCCAGTGCAGTTAAAAGTACAGGAAGATATTTTGAGAGAGAGGAAGAGGGAGGAAGAAGAGAGAGGGAGAGAGAGAGAGAGAGATAGATCACATTTACATAATTTTTATTATAGTTTGTTATTCTGTTTTTTCATTAGTAGTAATTATTAATCTCTCATGAATTTATAAATTAAGGTTCATCACAGTTATATGCTTAGGAAAGAACGTGCACCCTATTGGGCATGCTGGCCAGCTTTCTGTTACTATAACAGAGATACCTGAGATAAGTCAACTTGAAAGAGGAAAGGTTTATTTTGGTTCCTAGTTTTGGAGATTGCTTTGGATGGGGTACCATATGCCATGGTGGAATACATGGGGTGAGCATGCCTTTTCACCTCATGGTGGGCGGGGAGTGAGAGAGGAAGAGAACAGGGTTCCACGGTTTCCTGGAGCCCTAGATGGAAAGACCCCTTGGAGTTTGACCAGGTGCACACCAGGTCCCCAAGTGTGCTGGACTGGGTATGCAAATACAAGCCTTGAGCAGACACTGGGTAGGCATTGGACCAGCGAGGGCTGGACTTGCACAGGGGCACCAGGAAGTCCTGACATGTGGGACACAGAGCCCAAGGGGGCAGGTGTGGAAGTTCATCAGAGGAAATGGAGGCTCCTGGAGCTGGGAGGCCTCAGACTCAGGGTGGGGGACCTGCGTGCAGGCAGAAGAGGGCTGGGCAGTAAGTGAGGTGGCTGGCGGTGGAAGTTGCTCAGGGGACCAGGCGGGGGACTAGTCCCACCAGGCTTGTAGACCCAGGCTGGTTTGGACTAGGCCGTCGCAGGGGCTTCAGCTGATGCTGTGTTAGGGCTTTGTGCTTAGCATATGGAGCAGGTGTGTCCTGAGGTCTGTGGAGTTTGGGTCCAGGACCTGCCATGCATACCAAAATCTGGTGACATCTAAGTTCTTACATTAAGTAGTGCAGTCTCCATGTAGGATTTACTTATGATCTCCTGTGCCTTCCTTCCCTCCAGATTCCCTACCTGATCCAATGCAGAATCTCTGCAAGTAGCTGTGTTGTTTAGGGCACCTTCGAAAGAAAGCAACTCTGGGCTGGGGTGTAGCTCAGTGGTGGAGGCTTGCCTAGCATGGGGAGGCCCAGGTCCATCTCCAGAACCCCAAAAGAAAAAGGAGGAGGAGGAGGAGGAGGAGGAGAAGGAAGAGGAAGAGCAGGAAGAAGAGGAGGAAGAGGAGGAGGAAGAGGAGGAGGAGGAAGAGGAAGAGGAGGAAGAAGAGGAGGAAGAGGAGGAGGAAGAGAAGGAGGAAGAAGAGGAGGAGGAGAAAGAGGAAGAGGAAGAGGAGGAGGAAGAGCAGGAAGAAGAGGAGGAAAAGGAGGAGGAGGAAGAAGAGGAGGAGGAAGAGGAGGAGGAGGAAGAGGAGGAGGAGAGAAAGAAAGAAGGAGGCTCTGTCCCTGTTGAGAACAGACACAGTTCCCAGGGTATTCTGATGGCTTCTGGGCTGCCTGGATGCAGAGCCCAGGGCCCAGAAGCTGTGGATGGAAAGGGCTGACCCCAGGGGGCCTGTGGTGCTGCCCAGCCATGCCCAAGCGCAGGATTCGGCACTCTCTGAACCTGGCCTGATGCCCACTGTGCCTCCCTTGGAAGCCTCTGCCTTGGTCACCTCCAGAAGCAGGAGTTGGCAGCTGGCATGGTTCCATTTGGAAAGTCAGAATCAGCCCTGGGCGGCTGGGCCCTGCCCTTTCCCTGGGGTGGCCCCTTCCTGGGCTCCCAAGGCTCTGAAGCCTTCCGAGGCACAGCCCCAGCATGTCCTCTTCCCTGGCTCCCAGGCTCCTTCCTCCATCCTCTGGAGCCTGTGGGGATCCTTGTGGCTTCCCCAGGACCCCACCTCCTGTCCCCATGGCAGTCCTACCTGGAACCTGGCAGGCTCTTCCCAGCTGGACCCTTAGCCTGGCCATGCAGCCCTGAGGATGGGTCTCCCTCCTGTGCCCTGTACCTCCCAGAGCATCTTCCAGAGAGGAAGTGGGATGGGCTGGAGGGTTCTCTGGAGACCTGGAGAGGCTAGAGGAGTGGCAGGACTCCATGGTGAGACCCTCTCATCCCCTAGCCCCACTGTCTGTCACAGAGGACAAGAAGCTGGCTCCACCCAGCTGTGACCCCAGCAGCCCACTTCATGCAGGCTGGTCCAGCTGTGGTTGCCACATCCCGGGGCCCACCTGGGGGTGCTTTCGGAGGCCTCTGGGCTCTGGGGCCTCCAGACCTTGTGGACAGGGATGGAGAACCAGGCCCTGGGTGGGACCCACTGTCCTCAGCAGCTCCTGGGAAGTGCAGAGGAGTATACTCTGCACAGTGGCCTTCAGCTGGATGAGCAAGAGCCATAGTCCCCTCTGCATAGGTGGCTTGCAGCTGTAGGGACAGGAGCCATAGAGTTGTGGATCAGTTCTCTCCTGTCCTCCCCCTTCCTCCCTCTCATGTCCTCTCCCTCCCTCCCCCTCCCTCTTCCTCTGGGTGGGTCCCCACAGTTGGACAGGTAGATGACAACTAGCTTAGCCCCTGCCGCAGTCCGGCTGCAGCAAAATAACCGGGGGGTGACGAGCAACTTGTGTACATTGATACAGCAGGAGTGGGAGCCGTTTATTGTAGGACAGGAGGGGTATTTATACATTCCACACAGCTTATCTTAATTAACATAAACTAGATACAGCAGTCAACCAATAGGGAATCTCCACACTTAATGGCTCGCTGGCGCCACCTCACAAACCACTCCCTCTGGCAAAATGCCAGGCGCATCCCGACTTGTTTACAGACCCTAACAAGCCCCCATAGAGAAGCCCCCCTTTAATCACGCCCTGTCATTGCTGACTGCAGTGTGAGCCTGGCTGTGCCTGAGGAGTGGGCCACCGAGGAGCAGGGCTAGGACTGGAGCCAGGTTCCAGAGGATGTCCATCCTCACCTTGGATCAGTGCTGGCTGTGAGAGGAGTGTCCACGAGGGTGTCCTGTGGACATGGGTCGTCAGGAGCCGGGGTGGTCAGCTGTTTCTGAGGACCAAAGCCTGTGCACTACAGATTGAGCTCGTGGCTTTGGGTCCTTTAACCGGGATCCTGAGTCATCTCTCCTCCCCACCCTTCCCCAAGCCCTAGTCCCAGGCCCTTCTCCCAGGCCCTCCCTGACCACCTTGTCAGGGCTAATTGTTTCTTCTGGGCTCTCCTGGCCTTGGCAGGGGTCACTCTTAGCCCTTGTTCAGGGCTCTCGGTCCTAGTGCATTGTTGATGAGGTGGACCCAGTGATTTGCAAGACAATAGGCTTTATTCCCCTCTGTCATTTAGCCACCAATTACCCAGCATGGAACCTGTTCTCACTTCACACTCCAGACCCAGTGGTGGCTGGTGGTGGCTGGTGGTGGCTCCTGGTGGCTGGTGGTGGCTATTGGTGGCTGGTGTGGCTAACTTGGCTGGGCATCATGATGTCACACCTCAGGTCAGTATCTCGTCTGGTCTTTTCCTCAAGGTTAGGAGATGGCAGTTGTTGTCCTTGTTGTCATATCTACAAGGGAGGAAGTGCTGTGGGCCGGTGACCACATCTGCTCCTGTTGCTTAGTCAAGAAACAAATCTTGGAGTCTCCCAGACGGGCTCCCACTTTGGCTAGCATATAGGCTGCGGCTGGCCTCGCTTCAAGAGCACAGTTGTTTTTGTGGTGGCCAAAGAGGAGAGGAGGAGTGGCATTTGCACTGTGAGGACACGTGTCTGCCATTCCCTGTCCACTCCCAGTACCATGCGATGACAGGACCATGATGATGCTTGTTTGAGGCAGGGTGTCACCTGTTGCCAGGACGGCCTCTATCTCGCGGTCCTCCTGCCTCAGCCTTCGGTGTGGCTGGGTACGGGTGTGCACCACCAGGCCCAGGCTTCAGTAAATATTAAAGTAAAGCAAGACTCTTGGTTGTCTAAGAAAATCAGTTGCCTAGAATATTTAACTTCTTGGGGATTCTAGTTAACTTAGACCTGGTAAACTTAGATCTCAGAGATTGAAACTACACACATAACTGTCGATTGTCAGTGTTAACATGCACATTTTTTCATCTCTGAAATTAGAATTCAAGTTCTGATCAGTGACACTGTAGTTTAACTGACAGCAGCTTCTCCCTTCTGGGTAAGTAAACTTGGCGCATCTTGCACCTGAGCATCCTGGATTTGATGAAGGACAGTACGTGGTATTTGCCTGTGTATATGTCCACCATGTCTCACCACATGCAGCCATTTTTTATTGAGCATCTAATACATAGACAGGTGATCAGTGGTGACTCTGTATCACAGCCACTTATACTAGTATATCCGTTTTACAGACCAGGAAGGAAAAACTCAGAGCAGTGAGTGGTTGTCCAGGGATCCTGTGCCCTATTCTGTCTTCTGCTGTGAGGTTGGTGCTTACTGACCCCTGGGCTGGGTGAAGTGTTGGTCAGTGGGCAGCTGGTCTGGGCGCTGCCTGGGTGGGTCCTGGGCTGTGAGTGGGATGGGTGGGGGAACCTTCCCTCCCTCACGCAGGGCTAGGAGTCACCAGCGTGGAAAGTTGTCAAGCTGTTAATTCTAGGGCTCTAAATTATGCTGTGTGAGCTTTAAATCCAGCCCTAATTAGAACAAAGTGCAAAAAAAGTGAAATTGATATTAAGTTAATTAAATGGCTTTGCTTGTATTTGCAAGGACATTAGCTCAGCTAAACAGGAGTGCTGACCAGTGCATCGTGCTGATTCTCTCCTAGGGCGCTCCCGCAGGCTGCTCTCCCTGGCCCTGCCCCGTGCCCTGCCCTATGCCCTACCTGCCTCCACGTGTCCATCTTGTTGAGGTCTCCTGGCTCCAGCCAGGCTGAGCCCAGTGTGATCCTGAGATGGTCAAAGCCCAGCTCTGAGCAGGGGCCACACCACCTGCCAAGGGCCCTGGAGTGAGGAGGCCTCAGAGGGGCTGTGTGGTCACATGGGCACCTGCTTCGGGAAGCTGGGACCAGGGGCTGAGGCAGCCCCCTGTAACCGCAGGGCACCTTCTCCCCATGCCCCCCACCATCCTGATGTGTGGCCCAGACCTGGGTTGGTGGGGATGTGGAGGGTGGGCCCTCAGTGTGGCACCCTGCAGGGAGGGGCGTGTCCACTATGATCCCTGTAGAGCAGTCCAGGGTGTGCACGGGAGACTGACTCAGGCTGCCCAGAGCTACCCTTGCTCCAGCTGGGGCTGCAGAGGCCAAGCTGGGCTCACAGAGCTGACCCTTAGCTGCCCTGCAGCTCCCTGGGGCCATGACACCCATCAGCAGAGGCAGGTGGAAGCCATATGGCCTCTGTCAGGACTGCTCCACAGACTCCCGCGGTGCTCTGTGCCACAGCCACCGGCCCCTCTCCCCCTGCTCTGCTTCCCTCCTCCCCTTCCTCTTTCTTCTCCCTTCTCTTCTTCTTCTTCCTCCTCCTCCCCTCCCTCTTCTTCCTCCTCCCTCCTCCTCCTCCTCCTTTTCTTTTTTCCCACTTTCAATGGTGGTTCTGCAGTGCACTTCTCCATGGCCTACAAGGTGGGAGGATTCCTGGTCCCTGATTCACTGTGTGGAGCGGAACCTACCCTCCCTAGCCATCTCTTGCTGTCTCAGGGAATCGAACCATTCTTATCCAGGCGAGTTCAGGCAGGACTGGAACACTCGTCTCCCTGAGCCACAGGACAGGCTGTCCCTCCATCTCTGTGTTGGATTGATAGGATCAGAAAATGCTGATTGAACTTAATAATCACAGGGGTGGTGTGGGTGCTTGGATTGAAAGCCACCTATTTCGAAGCTGGCATCTGTATTTGATCTGCTGCTGGCTGTAAAAAGACAGTTTTGTTTACAGAATGACGGAATGATTATAATCATCCCTACTTATGCTCCTTGTGGAGCTGAGGAGTAAGTACTGAAATATAGCTAAGTTGTTTGCAATTATAAACAACCAAATAATATATGCATTGTCCTTATTACAGCTTCTGCTGATAGGAATTGGCATTTTTCAAGATGAGAGAAACCAAAAAGGTTAGTTTAAGAATTAGCAATTAAAGAAACCACGGTCTTTGCTGCCACTGCATTCTAAATCACGCAAACGGTTCTGTTGGTGTGAGTTCCACCGTCTCCTTTAGAGCAATTACGGAGATGCATTCTCATGATAAAAATGGAGTTCAGTCGGAGAATATTTAAGAGCTCTTTAATGATGTTAAAAACTTTGTTAATTTGTCAAGTTCTTTTAAAATCCACTTCATTTTTTTTTTCCTGCCTACCCATCTTCCCTGCAACTGGTCTGATAACAGAAGATTTGAGAACAGAGGCTGAGATGACTATTAAAAAGACACAAGTCTCATGAAATACCTTCTCAAGAGTTTTCCATTTGACTTTATTAGCTGAAGGTGAGCGTGCAGGAAGACAGAACCCTTGGGCCGTGTTTTGTGCACAAAGCTATTTGGGGAGAAAACCAAGGCGGAACAGCAGCTGTAATGGGTGGTTTGGATTAAACTCTTTCTTCCAGTGCCCCTCAGGGGCTGGTGTGCATGGGCCCTGGGGAGGAATGTTTTGTTTAGGCTTCTTCATCTTCTGTCTCTATATGCAAATACCAGCCAGCAAGCGGAAGCTAGCGAGTGGCTTGTGATCCCCAACCCCTGTCCCTGACAGCATTACCTGTTGTTCCAGCTCCTTCTTCAGGACACTATGATCTGTGCATCTGCACAAGTATGGGTTGGTGTTAATGGTTCACATTTTCATTGGTGAGTGAGTTCATGAGGGCCCCTCAGGAATGGTTCTTGAAAACCCACTCTTCAGGAGAGAAAGTTTGACACAGCACTGAGTTCCAGACAAGAGTCAGAGACATGGCCTTGGCCTTCTAGCTCCCTCCCTAGCCGCCTGACCTGGAGGAGCTTTCATGCAATAGATTAAGCAGCAGCTTTGGAGTTAGATGGACTCTGTATTAGCTTTGTATTACTGTGACAAAATACTTGAAGAGGAAAGTTTTGTTTTGGTTTGCAGCTTGGAGGTTTCAGTCCATGATTGGTTGACCCATTGATTCCGGGCCTGTGGCGAGGTAGCACATCATGGGGAGCCCAGGGGCTGAGGGAGCTGCTCATCTCAATGCAGCTGAGGAGCGGAGAAGAGAGGAAGGGGCTGGGGTCCCACGATCCCTTTCAAGAGCGTGTCCTGGTGACCCGACTTCCTTCCACGAGACTCCATCTCCTAACGGTTTTGCTGGCTCCTGACAGTGCCACCAGCTGGGGCTGAGCCTTTCACTCTGAGCCCGAGCCCTTGGGGTCATTCAGGAGAGAGCTGGGGCGGGGCATGTCACGGAGCTGTGGTGAGCCCTGTCATCCACTTGGTAAACAGTAGCCACTCCTGCGAACAGGACCCGAAGGTGTGAGTGAGGTGGGGTTTACAGAGTCTTGAGTGCCTGCACACAGAAGGCCTGGGCAGGGGGCTGATGCTGTAGTGCTGGCCATCGCTGCCATGGCTGCTCCTTGGGTCAGGACACCCAGCCCCTCCCCACTCCATTTATTCCCGTGAAATCCTGGAAGCCCTGGGTGCTTTAGGCACTGTGATTTTGCGGACAGGAAGCACGGCTAGGGATGCAGGGGTGCATGTCCATGGGAACGAGCTGACAGAGGTGGGCAGACGGGGTCCTTCTGGCAGCAGGGAATGGGCAGTGGCTCTCCGAGGGGTGGTGGTTTTAAA
Source organism: Ictidomys tridecemlineatus (assembly GCF_052094955.1). Taxonomy (NCBI): domain Eukaryota; kingdom Metazoa; phylum Chordata; class Mammalia; order Rodentia; family Sciuridae; genus Ictidomys; species Ictidomys tridecemlineatus. Next base: position 121,491,072 of record NC_135486.1, read on the forward strand.
GCACGTCTGCAAATTCTGACATTCTCCCCATAGAAGGTCAAGTTTGGTCCTCCTCCTGTGGATCATGTGCCAGCCTCAGCGACTCCCTTCTAGCGAATAGAATTTGGTGGAAATGATGTTTCACGATTTCTGAGGCTGGACCAAAAAAGGGCATGGAGCTTCTACCCTGTGCTCTCTCTGGGGATGTGTGTCTTGAAACCTGGAGCCACCATGTCAGAGACTGGGCTCCCTAAAGCCAGGCTGGAGACACCACATGGAGAGGGACAGAGGCCAAGAGCCTGTTCCAGCTCCCACTGGCTGTACCCAGCGTAGGTACCAGAGGTGGGAAGGAGCCGGCCTTCCAGCCTCTCCCAGCTGATACCACGAGCCAGCAAAGAGCTGTCCCCTGCCCTGATTTGTGCCTTGTCCAATTGCAAATTCATGAGCAAAATAAATGTAGTTGCTGTTTTAAGCCACTAAGTTTTTATACAGCAATAAATCATTGGAATACCAGGGCCAAGGCCTTAGGCGTACTAAGGGGTTGTTTTCCTAAGTGTAAAAGCTAAAAGACTCCCGAGAGGATGGAGCCCGAGATGCCAACAGTGAGAAACCAGCCACCGCGAGCACCTACTGAGCGCTTGCTTCACGCACCAGGCCCTGTGCCGAGGATGCTGTGTGGGCACCAAAGTCAGTGATGGATGTTTGGGTCGTCTTGGGTTTACCTGCCACCAATGGACTGTGGATAGAGCTGACCGTCAGGTGGGGTCAGGCTGGCCTGCATTTCTGGTGCCCATCAGCTGAGTCTCTGTGCAGTGCTGGTGGGTTTTAGATGGGGAAGGAAGGAAGGTGGCCATTGTGCGAGGCTCCTTCCCGGAGGGCATCGCTGGGCCAGCATGGAGCCACGTGCCTGGTCTCAGGGATGTGCTCCAAGCTCATGGTGCCTCACTGCTGTAGGTCTTTGAGCAGAGAGCACTCGGTGGAGCTTGGTTCTACGGGCTCAGACACTTCTGCTCCAGAACCCAGAGAACTGGTGCTTCTAGGGACAGTTCATGCCGTGAATGTGAGGCTTGCTTCTCCTGGGCGTTTCCCGCATCAGTGGACTGTGGTGCTGGTCTCTGAGACTGTCCACAGCGTGGCCTCCTCTGGACCAAAGATAAATGCTGCCCGCTTCTTTATTCTCAGTAAGAAGAGAGGGAAGTAGAGGTGCTTGTCTAAATCATGGTCTTACAGCAGGAAAACAAGTCAGCATTCCCCAGGTCCCCAGAGTGGCAGCCTTTCTTACTCCATTCTTCTCTTGGAGACATGCACACACACACACACACACATGCACACGCCCACACACACATGTATATGCACACACACATGCACATGCACATACTGCCGGTAGCTTCAATCCTTACTGAAGGTCGGGGATACAGTCCACCAGTGCTTCCCGGGCCTGCCAGAGCTTGCTTCCAGTTACCTGGGGAGCTTGGGAGAAAGGCACCGAGGCCCAGCTCCTTCCTCCTGGAGCTTTGCATTTTAGAGGTACAGGCTGAACCTCCTGAGTCTCAAGACTGGAGATGTAGATTCTCTGAAGTCTGAAGCCTTTTGCGTAATTGGCATTTTGGGGTTTGGATTTTTGGATTACAGATGTTCAACTGGTAAGTTTTAGGCTGAGGTTCCAAAATCTGAAGTCCTGCCAACCCCAAGCACTCCACCCGGATGAGGGACTGGGCTCAGGGACTGTGCTCTTCTCGAGCTCAGGGCGGGCAGGTTCTCAGGGCCTCTGAGGTGGCTGCACCTGTGTTTTGATGTCCAGTGCCCCCACCCCACCTTGGTTTGGTTTCCTGAGGTTTCAGTCACCCACAGTCAGCTGGAGTCCAGCCACATGTGTGGATCGTTCCAGCAATGAGCACTGAGGAGTGGTACGGCCCTGTTGGCCCTCTTCTCATCCCCCTTGGTGCCTGGGGATGGCTCCTTGTTGTGGGGTGGACAGGCCCTGGTTTCAGTTCTGAAGTATTGAGCTTCCTGAGGCTGCAGTGTAGACAGGGTGAGTTGATTTATGAGGGTGTGTCAGCATCCCTCACTCCTAGGAGAGTCTGCATCAGCCCCGTTTCTGCGGGACGTGGTCTTGTGGCCAAGGTCGCCAGTGGTCCCCGGCCCTCTGTGAGCACAGTAGCCAGCCATCCTAGTGCTCCGGGCCCTTGTCCCATGCTGGCTGGGTTGGCTCTTGATTTGGTAAGATGGGTCTCAGAGGCTGCATTCCGTTCTATTTGCTGTGAGCACAGTTTTGATGTTTTTTCAAACATGAGGCTTGCTTCTCTTGGGCGTTTCCCGCATCAGTGGACTGTGGTGCTGGTCTCAGAGTCCTCCCATGCCTCAGTCATTCACAGCTCCCTCCTGTCTCCCTGTTCCTCGGCAGGGCTTCTCCCACCGCAGAGTGCAGCCCTTCTCGCCTGGGACCTGGGGGTTGGCCCTTCCTGGGTGCTATGCTTTGTCCTGCTGAGCAGGGGCCATTCCCTCCCTTATGCATGCTGTTCCCTGGCCTGGATTTTGCTCTGCATGTCTCTCCTTTTGCTGCGAGGGGCCTTTCCTTGGGAAGGAGACATGTCCCTGCCAGCGGTCCCAGGCAGTGAAGGCTGGTGGCTGGCACAGTGGCCACGTGCAGGACTGTCCCTGAGGTGTGACTGTGTTCTGCAGGATCTTCTAGCCTTCTGCGCGGTTTCCCACCTCTCATGGTCCGTTTCCCCTTCAGCCTTCCGAGACTTTCAAGCTGGGGTTCACGGACGCGGTTCCCCTCTCTCTCTCCTCCCAGAGCGTCGTCAGTTTATGGATCTAATAGAATTACGGGATTGCAATAATCAGTGCAGCAGGCAGGAAGAGGTCTGGGAGGAAGTGGATGAGTTGTGGCAGGTGTGCAGCTCAGCTGGCGAGAGCAGAAGCGGGCAGTTTGGGCTAGGGTGCCTTGAAGCCGCAGCCTGGGCACCTGCGCTCACGGCATTTACCAAGGTAGGCATTGCCCCCACCCCGGCCAGTCAGTTAGGAGGGTATCCACGGTGCCCAGGGATCAAGCATCTGGTACAGGGCCAGGAAAAGCACAGTGCAAAGTGGCACTGTCACCACCCCACGGCGTTCACACAACTGCACTTTGCTCGGTGTGTGTAAAGATGGTTGCATCTTTAAGATCCTCGGATATTAAGATTGTGTCCAGTGGGTGCACTTATCACTCAATGTCCTTGTACAGCATCGGGCACCTTATAAAGGCCTTTGTGAAGGTGGCTGTTGTGGCATCTCAACCCAGCGGGTTCACCCAACTCACTTCCCCACCTACTACAGTAGATATGGAGGCTGCTTCCAAAGGTCTGAAATGTCACACACCTTCCCGTGGAGGGTGATGTCCGCCATCAGACAGAAGCAGTGGCGCGTGGAGGGAGTGGGCCAGGAGGTGCGGGCCTTGGAAGGGCTCTGCTGTGCTCCATCTGGCTGTTCCCAGTAGGTCCGCGTTTCCCCAGCCGCGCAGGGTCTTTGTGGGCAGTTTCTGTCCACATCGAGTAGTAGATCCTGTGATTCTGGAACCCTGCTGACATGGAAGTTCACAGCCCCACCTTCTCCTCTCTTGATTGGTGGTGAGATTGCGTATTTCTTCAGGTGTCATTTATTTGCGTTTGTAGAATTTTTAGTTCTGAGTTGAAAGCAGAATGGTCCTGTTGATTAACTCAGCTGTTGATGTGTGTGCCTGTGACCTGCGACGATGAGCTCTCTGCTTAGTGTTGCCTTGAATCTGCTTCCCCAAGGCTCCGCCCTCTCAGATGGGATGGAGGCGCGGCCTCACACTCTCGCAGACCATTCACCTCTGCAAGGTTCTCCCTCATTCTCCACTGGGAAAATATTCAGGTGTGTTTTTCTGTTTTTATTAGAATGATTTGGGGGGTGGCTGCAGCTGTGGCTCAGGGGTGGAGCACTTGCCTAGCTCCTGAGAGGCCCTGGGTTCCAGCCTTAGCACTGCATAAAAATAAACTAACAAAATAAAGGCACTCTGTCCATCTATAACTCGAAAAAAAAAAAAAAAGAAAAAAAAAGAAAAGAAAAAGAATTCAGGGGGATGTTGGTTCTGACTCTTGTGTTCTGGGGGGCTGAGGTTCTGAGCTTGGTCTTGCCCTGCTAGCTGAGCCCTGCTGCCCTTCTCCTGCATCTGAGATTCTCCAGATGCTCTGCACTGCTGAGGATTCAAGATGCCTCCCGAGATGTCCGTCCAGTGTCAGCCTGTGTTGGGAGCCCCGCCGTGTGGTGTTGGGGATGTGACCACATTAGCCCCCACATTTTCCTTCTTATCTTCTGTTTTTTAAAAGATGCTCATTGTGATCCCTCTTTTTGTTCATAACTTCCATTTGCTAAAATTCCTATTTTTGTTTCTGTCTCAAAGACCAGCAACATTCCTGGAAGGAAGGAGCATAGGATAGACTTTCAGAGATTTTGTTTTGTATTTCCTTTTCTTTATAAATATGCTCTTTGATGGATGCCAGAGCTTCTGTGATCTGAACACCTTGCTTCATGCTGTTCTCTGACATTTAGTGTTACAGTGTAGAGGCCAAATCCCCCCATCCATCTATCCATCCATCCACCTATCCACCCATCCACCCATCCATCCATCCACCCATCCATCCACCCATCTACCCATCCACCCATCCACCCATCCATCCACTTATCTATCCACCCACCCATCCATCTACCAATCCATCCATCCACTCATCCACCCACCCATCCACCCTTCCATCCACCCACTCATCCACCTGTCCACCCATCCATCTACCCATCCACCCATACATCCACCCAACCACCTATCTATCCATCCATTCACCTGTCTACCCATCCATACACCCATCTACCCACCTATCCACCCACCCACCCACCCATCTACCCATCCATCCACCAATCTATCCATCCATTCACCCATCCACCCATCCATCCATCCATCCATCCATCCATCTATCCACCCATCCATCCACCCATACACTCATCCATCCACCCATTCATTCACCTGTGCTCCCATCCATACACCCGTCTACCCACCCATCCACCCATCTACCCAGCCATCCATCCATCCATCCACCCTTCCATTCATCCATCCATCCATCCATTCATTCACCTGTTCACCCATCCATCCACCCATCCATCCATCCACTCATCCACCCACCCATCCACCAGTCCGTCCATCCATCCACCCATCCATTTACTCATCCACCCCATGCCTTCATCCAGAAACAGCTACATATGTTTCAAGGCCCAGTGAAAAACAAAAACGCAGGCCCTCATCCGTCCAACAATTACCAACAGTTTTGAGAAGGTAAAAGCAGAGAAGTAAACAGGTGCAGGGCCCTGCTAAGCATAGGGTCTGTAACTGCTTGAAGTCACTTCAAGCAGTTACCTTGAGGTGACACCCAGCCCCTGGACACCTTCTGGGCATACCACATGCTCTGTGCCTCAGGGAAAGAGCCCTGTAGACTCTCGTAGCCAGTTGAGGACATAGGTGAGCTGTCTATGGCATCTTGAGTCCAGGAGGACACGATTGCCCAGAGGAGAGAGCTCCCCTGACCTGGCCTCCAGAGAGGACTTTCGGGAAAGGACAGGGTGCGTGCCTCAGGGAGCCTTTAGAGAGTCTAAGCTCTGAGGATTGACGTACTCCCTTCACCTGCAGGAAAGGCCCACCTGCTGCATGGAGGACGTTCCGTGGCAGTGCAGGTGCTGAGAAGTGGTGAGGTCCTGAATGTTTTGAAGAGAGCACTGTAATGTGTGTTGGTGACCAGAGATGAGGTTGAGAGGGAGGGAGCAGCGAGGACAGTCCTATGATGTGGGAGAATGGAGCTGTCACTCACTGCCACGGGGACGGCTGTGGGCGACAGGCTTGGGAGGAGAGGGGACGTCTGGCTTTGCACACATGGAGTTTTAGGGGCTTGCTAAACAGCAGGAGGAGATGTTGAGAGGGCGGTGGGCAGTTCTGGACCTGGGCTGTCTCCAGGAGGTGGGGAGAGGGAGGGAGAGACTCTGCCAGTGAGGGGAGGGAGCCTGTCAATAGATGGCCTTGGTGGGCTGGTGGTGGGGAGCTCTGGGTGACCAACTCGAGGAAGGAGAGGGGTTTGAGAAGGAAGCTGACCAGCCAGGGCCTCTTTCCCGGTCATAACCCAAACAGGGGCTTTGGGCTTCAAGCCAGGTTTCCTTCTCTTGGAAAGATTCCTGTGGGACACGGGGAAGGTGATTTCTTTATATTCATTTAAGATGAGGAGAGAATGTGCTGCCACTGAGATGGATCACTGACGACATAGGAGGAAACGACTTCTTTCAGAAGCACCAGCTCTGGAGGCCTGTCCAGTAGGGGCCAGATGGTCAGTGACCTTTTTCAGTGACAGCTTAAAGAGTTGGTGGGGACAAAAAGATTGCCTTGGATGGGTCCAGGGTCAATCTGTTTATGTCTCCAGGTGCACCTCAGAATCTCGTCTCTGTCTCGGGGTCCAGTGCTCCATTCCTCTGTGGTGGTGTTTCACAGGAATCCCAGGGGACTGCAGAGACGGTCAGCTCCGGTAGGGAGAAAGCGGGTACTCTAGATCCAGTGGCTCTAGACCTGGAGGAGGACATTTCGGGGATCAGGGAGACCTTTCAACCAGTTTCCAGAGACAGTTCTGCGGTGTCCAGCTGTCCAGCTCCAGGGGTGGTGGTAATATAAGCAGAGGAAAAAGACACGTGCTCACGCCCTTCCAAATTAACAGGGGCTTTTGCAGAGCAGGGGACTCTGGGGCAGTGCCCTTCAGGGGGCTGCAGCCTGTGTCTGTCTGGAGCGTGGAGCTCAGCAGGGCAAGGGGCAACCGAGTAGCTAGACTGGGTGAGGCGAGGCTGGGTGCGCGGGTGACTGGGGGTGCTTCCCACCGTCCCCCCTCCATTCACGCCCAGGGAAGACACGCAGGTATCCGAGGATAGCCGAGGCTGTTTGCTGCGCTCTGCAACGGATGAAAGCCCGTCTTATTTCCACCGAGTGATTTAAATATTGCATAGCTCATTTATAATTGAATACAACTGTGGTGGCTCTTCCTGATTTTGAAGGCATTCTCTCCAAAAAAGGCTGTTTTGTTTTCTCTTTTGGAAATAAACATGAATTTGCATAAGAAATAAGGAGCCCGTGAAAGGAATCAATAAAATTAGCTGGAATTGGATTTCGCCCTTTTGGATGCACCGCACGTTGCCATTGGGGAGATGGGGAGAGCCGGAGTCAGTTCAAAGAGAAGCCGCCCTTCGTGAAAGCATGACCTACTTCACGAAGATGAATATTTAAAAAAAGAAAAGCTTTAAAATAATGCGCTTTACATCGGTGGACCGGAGCCCCAAATAACAGAGAAGCCTAACCAAAGGCTGTCTTTTCAGGAATTGGAGAGGAGAGGACAGGCGCCCAGTCTGGGGTAGACCTCTGGAACCACGGGGACCCAGGGCGTGGAGTCTGCAGAGGCTGGATTTATTTGAGCTACATAGGTTTTTGTTTTGATCCTTGAGACTGTCTTCCTGGCACAGGAAATCTACCTGATGTTAATAATATTGAAATTAAACCTGTTTAATGTCTTCGGTTGCAAAAGCGAATCAAGAATTTTTGGAGTTCAAGTCTGGCTAGATCCAGAGTCGAGAGGCTGTGGAGTATGTGACTCTCTGCAGAGGGGACGTGCAGACCTCCCTGACTAGGTGTCAGCTGTCCCTGGACTTGGCTTGCAAGGACATGAGGGAAAACGGCTGTTTCCCTCACCCTCACCTCCCTACAGCCCTCCTCCGTCTGGCCTGTAGGGCCCTCTGGAGGTGGGGGCGTGTCCCACAGTGAGTGGGCCTTCAGCGCGGCTTGCTGGATGTCCCTCTGAGGAGCTGCCCTCTGCAGGGTTGTACTGACCTGATGAATCGTTGTCAACTTTCCTGTGCAAATGGAAGTTGGTGTTCCAGGCAGAGCAGCTCCTGGAGCCTGGGGGGACTCCCGGTCCGGCCACCATGGCAGTTCTTAGCAAGTACAGGTCGAATGACCCTTTTCCAAAGTGCTTGGGACCAGCCGTGGTTTGGATTTGGGAATTTTTTGGATTTTAGAAGACTCTTGGTTGAGAACCCTTACCCTGAAATCCAAAATCCTCCACCATCCAAATGTTTAGGTTTCTCTTTTGGACTTTCAGATTTTAGATTCTCAGAGTAGGGCCCCGCTCACTCAGCCTGTATGTAACTAAATTTCCTTATGAATAACACAGAGAGAACACCCATCAGATTTGTTCAGAAATCTCTATTTCTTTATTCCTTCCTTGGATTTTTAAAGACAGTTCTAACTGGGTGCAGTGGCATATGCCTGTAATCCCAGTGGCTCGGGAGGCTGGGGCAGGTGCGTGGAGAGTTCAAAGCCAGTCTCAGCAAAAGCGAGGCCCTAAGCAACTCAGTGAGACCCTGTCTCCAAATAAACTACAAAATAGGGCTGGGGGTGTAGCTCAGTGGTCCAGTGCCCCTGAGTTCAATACCTTGAACTTGTTTTTGGTACCTGGGAAGGTACCAAAAACAACAACACAACATCAAAAACCCAACTCTATTGTGATGTAATTTACATATAATAAGCCACACGTGTGTGGAAAGAGGATGGCTTGGTGGGTCTTGGTGTGTGCATAGTGCCACCGTCACCATAGTCGAGATAAGAGTGTACTGTCTCCCCAGGCCCCCCGTCCACCCCTTCTCTGGCCACCACTGGCCAGCCTCCTGCAGTTCTACCTGACTGTGGTAATAGCTGTGCATTCCTCGTCCACCTGGTTTCCTTCAGCTAATGCAGAGTGACCGTGGGCCACTCGTGTCCACTGCTGAGTGTATTCTGTCACATGGAGACACCACGGTTGGTTCATCCATTCTCCTGTTGATGGACACGTGTCCACGTTTTGGCTCTTACAAGTAACACTGCCATGGACCTTCATGTGCGCGTCTCTGTGGACACGGCATAAGCTCCTGCAGTGGAGTAGCTGGAGTGCATGGGGAGTAGCTGGAGCACATGTGGAGTATGTCGGCCTTTTAAGAAACCTCCGGGCTTGTTTCTGCTGTGCCCTGAGCCGGCCTTGAACGTCCCCTTCCTGCGCTCCCTTGTCCTCACGTTGACTGTTCATTCTCTTTGGAGTGTGTCGTGGTTTCTCTCAGCAGTTCTGGTTCCCGTGTCTGGAGGCTGAGGATGCTGGTTATCGAGGGATGGTGTGTCACCTCTCTTCTGGGTGAAGCTTCTTTTCCAGTCTTTGCCTATTTTTAATTTTTTCGTTCTCCCCTTTTTACTGAATTTTGAGAGTTCTGTATGTACTCGAGAGTCAGATCGCGACTCGCGGCTTCTCCAGTCCGCGGCTCGGGTTTTCATTCTCCTAGTTTTCAAGCGACAGATGGTTTAAATTTTGATGAAGCCAGTCAATCAGTTTGTTTTTTCGGTGGATCTTGCTTTGAGTGTCGGATCTGCAACGTCTCCCCCCAGCTCATCCTCACAGACGCTTTCTTCCATGTTTGGCTTGATCAGTGGGATAGCTGCAGGTTCTAGTGTACAACTACAGGCTGCTTTGAGTTAATTTTGTATACGATGCAAGTTATGGATCAAAATGTCTTTTACATTTTTCAAATGTGCACGAATGTGCAATCATTCCAGCATCGTTTGGTGTCTCCACAGAGGGCCTTTGTACTCTTGTTGAAAGTCAGTTTTCTCTGTATGTTTGGGTCTATTTCTGGACTTGGTATTTGTTACCGTTTGGAGTGAGGTGTCCCCCAAGAGCTCAAATGTGGGACACTGCAGGAAAGTTCAGAGGTGAGACGTTTGGGTTATGAGAACATAGATCTGATCAGTGCACTAATCCACTGATAGGGAGTGACTGGGTGGTGACTGCAGGCAGGTGGGGTGTGGCTGGAGGAGGTGGGTTCCTGAGCATGTGCCTCTGGGATGTATATTTTGTCCCCAGTGAGCAGACTTGTCTCTCTGCTTCCTGATGAGATGTCCTGAGCTGCTGTCCTCCACCATATTCTGCTGCCATGATGTTCTGCCTCACCTTGGGTCCAGAGCAATGGAGCTGGCCATCTGTGGACTGTGACCTCTGAAACTGTGAGCCTCATAAACTTTTCCTCCTCTGAAATTGCTCTTGTCAGGTCCTTTGGTTGCAGTGGTGAAGAAGCTAAGTCAATGTTCTGTCCTGTTGCTGTTGGACTGTGTTTACAGGCCGCACTGTCCCGATTGCTGTCCACTTACATACACATGGTGGAATGATCACTGCAGCCAAGCAGATCCACATACCGTCGCCTCACATGGTCACCTCTGTCTGGGTGGAGGCAGGTAAGAGCCTCTGAGGTCCGCGCTCTCAGCAAATTTCCAGTGTACAATACAGTATTGTTAACTTCTTTCTGAAGTTTTTTGCATTTCTGTGTGAATTTGGGCACCCATGTCTTCCTGAAAGTGAGATTTCTTGTGGGATTTGAGTTGCCGCCATCTTGTTTGGAGCGACCGTCTGTGTCCAGTGACTGGTAGCCCCAGACGCTGTCCTGTCCTGTGAGTCTCGGGCACCATAACCACTCATCCTTTCATGTGGTTCTTTCTGCATTTCACAGTCGTTTCTTCCCACTCATGCGTCAACCATTGTTCAGCAAGTGTCTCGAAGGGGACCCTCTGCAGCTCTCTGGTGTGGTCTCTGTGCAGCTGTCCCCCTGCACTGACTCTGCCCTGGGAGCTCTGGCTGCCTGGGCCGCCTTGCTCCCTGTCCGTCCTCTCAGCCCAGGGAGCCCACTCTGTCTTCTGCGTTCTCTGTTCTTAGAGCTCGGCTGGACACACTCTAGCAGCTCACCTCACTCAATGCGTCCCTTAGGATCACTGCGGTTTGCTGACCAGTGTCTTTACTGCTGCTCTTTTGTGTATTTGCCTGATATTTTGCTGGTTCGGTTGGAGGGCAGGTTTGGTGCCTGTTCCTCTCCATCTTGGTTGGAAGTGGAAGTCACTTACCTTCTACCAGCTGGTCTCTTAGGTGGTGTGGTGTCCCTCTAAATGGGATGGTACCCAGCCACGTTCTCTGTCCTTTCATGTGAGCTCCAGTGTTGTCCACGCAGATGTCCTTTGTCTTGGATTGAAATCTATCACAACTTGACCACTGCCATTACTTTTTATTGCTTCTGTGTCCCACTTGATGGCCCTGTCTTTGAGGATCATAGCTGAGTCTTACTTAAAATCTTGCCCTGATACTAACTGTTGGCTGTGGCGTGAACAATGCAGGAAAGGTAGTGAGGTTTTCCTTTTCCCGGAGAATATACAGGGTGCTGTTTTCCCTCTTGCCTTTCAAAGGAGTAGCTGGAGAGACGTGTTCTGTTTAAAGGTTGAAGCTGTATTTAAAATTCAGCTTATTCTGAACTGAGGTGTGTGTGTCTGTGCCTGCATAGGCACAGTCGTGATAGGGTGCTTGCCGTTTCAACCTGGGTTCAGGGTGGATAATTGGGAGTTCAGGCGCCCCCAGACAATTCAGTGTGCATTGATAAATTTGATCTTCAGGAGAAACAGACTCATATGGCCCCAAACTTTGTTTTCTACTGAGAGTGTATTAAACAAACGCCGTGAAGCTCCGTAGCTATTTTAAGTATCCCCCTGTCATTTTTACTGCCTGGTGGCACAGACGGGGAGTTCCCCAAATATGCGATTAATAGCAAGCTTCTGTGGGAATTTTCTCTGCTTCAGGAGTGAGTTTGAGGGAGGAACAACATAAGAGAGAAAAATTAGGAGTGTCTTTATGAATAATTATTTTAGACAATTTAAGTCTCATTAGAAATATTCTCATTAGGAATATTTGATTTCCAATTACGTGCAAGTTACAATTGGGGGAGGTGAATCTGCTCCTTGTGGCAGGGCTCTGCTGGGTTATCTGTCATCAGTGCTTGTGGCCATCACCGGGTGTCATATGTAAAACGAATGCAGCCGGGTTTTTAATCTATTTGAACAACTTGGAAACGTGAATCCCACGGTAATGGAATCTGCTATGCAGCGCCAAAGGATTTGTTATTTTGTTTTTCCCTAAATTGTGAAGTTTCGTGCTATTTATTTTCGCTTTATTTGAAAAAGATCCTGGGACGGTGCCAGTGACAACTTGGAATTACTTGCAATAATATTAGAAATACTCGCACGGGGCTGAATAGGGCCGTGCAGCTGCCCGGGGCCGACCTCCCTAGGCTCAGTGATGGCTTTTCACCAGCTAATCTTTGTGCCTGCACTTGTGGAGGGACAGGCCATGATATGAAGAAGGGAGGCTTATGGGAGTTCTGCAGCTAGGACAACCTGATGAACGTGCCCAGGCTGATCTCGTTGGCCAGTTTTGGTTTCCCGTTTAGTGCACACTTTCCAGAAGGGTCGCTCCCCGGCCTCCCTTGCCAGCCCACCTGTGCCGCCATCTTGGTTGATTCTTTTCAGCTGTCGGGGTACTTTGTCGGTGTACTTTGTCGGGGGTACCGTCTGGGGTACTTTGCCGCGCTAACAACAGGGACACCTGGTGGAAGGGAATTGAGGGGTAGGTGGTTGAAAACCACACAAGACTGTAGAAACCGGGATATGGGAAGAATATGGGAAGAGGGCAAAGAAGTGAGAGCGCACAGGAACGCGTGCGTGTGCCCCAGAACCATGGATGAGATCAGCCAGGCTTGTGAGTGGATCCAAGAGCCCCAGAACAACTCTATTCTGCCTCCACTGAGATGTTCGGCTGCCCCCAGGATGGAGAGCCGCCTTCTAAATGCTTTCCAGCCCCGGAGACACCACAGTTACCTGCCTTCCAGAGGAAAAGCCACTGGGGGGGCCAGGCCGTGTCACCGTGCCCATTTCCACAGTGCCTCCCTCAGTGCTCCCTGGAGGGTGAAAATCTGCTGGTCTTAGGGTCAGACTCAAACTCAGGATCTCTTAAAGATGGAGTGACCTGAATACAGAAATCAGTCGTTAGAGGGGACTTTGAAATGTCCCAGTACAGAACATCCCTTATCTGACATGCTTGGGACTGGAAGTGCTTTGTATTTAGACTTTATCTTCAGATTTGGAATTCGTGCACGGCCACCGTGAGATTCCCTCGGGGCCTAAGCGGGAAACCCATCTATGCTTCAGGTGCCCTTCACGCGCATCTCCCGCAGGCAGTTTCGTGTAGTATTTTCAGCGCACCTGCATTTTGACAGTGACCTGTCACGTGAGGTCAGGTGTGACAGAGAGTCAGTGGTCAGAAGCCTCTGGTCATGGAGCGTTTTGGACTTTGGAGTAGGGACGCTGCACTTTCTCTTCCTGTTGGTGTGAGATGAGACTTTTGCCACGAGGACATTGCCCTGTCCTAAGGGCCGGGAGAGGGACTTTGGGCAGAACTGAAAGCAGTGGAGGGAGAGGAAGACGAGGAGGCGGGAGCCGAGCCGAGCCGAGCCGAGCCGAGGATAGGACAGGGTTTGCCTTTGGCACCACAAGGCCACTGCATGTTTCTGGCTCTCACGATCACTGTGGCTCTGGGCTGCGAGACTAGCTGTCTCTCCCTCCTGTGCGTCCGCCTGCTGTGACACCGAGCCTGGGGTAGCTACAAGGTGCTGTCCAGGCCATCCCAGGAGCGCCCAGAGCTGCTCTCCACGGAGGCATCCTGGGACTCACAGCTGGGGCAGTACAGAGGTCCCAGGGCTGGCAGCACCATCCTGGGGGGAGCCTGTGCCCCCATGTCTCTGGGAGTTGCAGTAGGGCCTGCGCTGTGGGCCTGCTGGGTGCTGTCTGGGGAGGGGCTGGGTGGCCCTGCGTGAGGGTGTTCCGTCTTATTAAAAGTGAGCCACACAAGCTCAAGAGTGGGGATTGTCTTTAATTGTACCCTCAGTACCTGGGACAGTGCTGGGCACAGAGCGAAGGCTCAGTCGCTGCAGCTGGGTGTGAGCTTGTGGAACCTGCAGCTGCCCTGAGTGGCTCAGGAGGGGGCGGGGCAGGGACAGACACTCCTACACCTGACCCCTGCTGACCCTCACCTGGGAGGTTCTCCCGTGCTGCTGGGACCCAGGGAAGGGCCAGGCACAGAGATGACAGATGGGGGTGTCCTTGAGCCCTTAGGCAGGAGGGAGGTGGCGGTCAGTACCTGGAGCCCCTCACAGTGCTGACCTGAGGAACCAGAATCCCAGGATCCGCAGGAGAGACATCTGATGGGGACTTCTCAGCAGACACACTGGGACTGAGAGAGAGTCCTTGGCCTGTTGGGGACATGCACCTGGGCAGGTGGCCAGGAGCCCTGGGGCCCGTGGGAAAGTTCAGCTTGGGGCCCTGGGCAGCAGCAGGAGTCACATGGGGCAGGGGCTTGTATTCCAACTGTGGGGAGTGATGGAAAGTCGATTTTTATTTTTGGAAAGATTTTAGAGAGAAAATTTTAAATGTGAATAAAAAAGGAAAGTACAGTAAATGAACTGTAGATGAACCAGACCTCTAGGCTCGAGGTGACACTTCCGTGTGTGCATGGGTGTATGTGCCTGTGTGTGTATGCCTGTGTGTGTACGAGTGTGTATGTGAGCGTGTATGCATGCATGTATGTGTGTGTGTATGGATGCATAAATATGTGTGTGCATGTGTGCTGTGTGTGTACATGTGCGCACATGTGCACGTGTATATATCTGTATGTGTGTGTGTCTGTGTGCAAGTTGGCATATGCACATGAACATGTGCATATGTGTGTGTATATGTATGTGTGTGCCTGTGTGTGTGTTTGTGTGTACATGCCTGTATGTGTGCATATATATGTGTGTGTGTGTACATGCCTGTGTGTGTGTGTGCCTGTGTGTGTGTGCATATGTGTGTGCATATGTGTGTGTGTGTGTTTGTGGGTTTGTGCATGATGGTGCGGGATTGAATCCAGGGCCTCACATGTGCTAGGCAATGCTTCACCACTGAGACTCACCCCTGGCTCCTGTCTTTCTACAGTCTGTCTGTCTGTCTAGTGGTGCAGATTTCCTCCCTTCTTCCCTCTATCCCTCCATCCACCCATGTGTCTACCTATCTATTATGGTGTCCCCCGAAAGCTCTTGTGTGAGACGTGGAGAGTTTTCGAGGTGAAGTGATGGTTTATAAGAGCCGTGACTGAGCCAGTGGATGAAGCCCCAGGGGGATTAACTAGGTGGTGGCTGTAGGCAGGTGGGGCTGGGGGAGATGGGTCCCTGGGGTTGTGCCTTTGGGTTCATGTCTGCCGCTGAGCAGAGCTGTCTCTCTGCTTCCTGATGGCATCGTCCCCAGCTGCTTTCCTCTTCCACACCCTTCTGCCATGGCGCCCTGCCTTACCTGGCCCCTGGGAATGGAGCTGGCCCCCTGTGGACTGAGAGCTCACAGAGGTGAAGAGCTGTCAGAGCACCTGTGGCCCTTCCCCTGTCCATGGGTTCATGCAGGAGAGTGGCTTGTGTGTGTCTTAGAGGGTCCCTCAGGGGGCGTCCCTCGGGGGGTGGGTGGGGGTGGAATGAGAAGGCAGGGGTGAGTTTGGGAGGACGCTTGAGTCCCCCTGGGAACTGCTGAGGGCCGATGGCGGGCTGAACGACATGGTGACAGCAGAGTTGGCATGTGGAAAGCTCAGAGATGCTTATGGGGACATTCCAGTGACTGTGACTCTGTAACAAATTGTCCCAAAACTTATGGCTTAAGATAATGACGGTATTTATTTTGCTTGCAAGTCTGCGATTTGGGGAGGGATTGGTTCTGTCCCCTCACCGTCCCCTGGTGTGGCTCAGAGGTGCGGGTCTGGATCTCCCGACTCCTGCTACTCTCGTCTGGCTGGCCCATGCTGGCTATTGGCTGGGGTCCACCACGAGTGGCCTCGGCCTGTGGCCTGGGTTTCTCAAGGTGGGATCTGGATTGTAGGATGAGCAGTGGGAGGAGAGTGCAGGGGAGCAGGACTGAATTTGCTGACATGGCTTCGTGAGCCCTGGGCCTTCCCTGTGGCCATATTCTGTTCATCAGATTGGGCACAGTTGCAGAGGAGGAGGAGCCTGCGGCCTCCATGAGTTCAGGAGCCTGTGGGTCTAGAGGCACTGCCCAGCCATTTCAGGAGAGGATGGCTCAATGCCCCTGGGGACTTGTTAGGAGGTCCTGTGTCAGGACAGCTCCAGGAACTGAGCTCACAATTAGTCCGGAGGCTAAATGGGAGCCATGGTGGTTGGGAAATGGCTGGCGAGTGTCCCGCGGGTTCCGTGTCCTCAGTGGTGAGGCTCAGAGGTGGTGGGCCCTTTAAGAGGAGGGGCTTCAGGACACAGGGGCCTAACCTCCAGGAGGGATAAGGTGTCCTCATGGGACCCTGAGTCAGTTCTCCTGAGAGCTTTGTTTAAAAAGGATGAGGTGGCACCCCCCTCCCTCTGCCTCCCTGACCTACCCTTGACCTCTCCTTCCAGTACACACCATGAAGTCTTCACTAGAACCCAGCAGAAGCCAGCATCATGCCCTTGAATCTCCAGAACTGCAACCTAAACTTTTTTCTTTATAAAGTACCCAACCTCAGGCATTTCGTTATAATAATGGAAAAACTGGAGGATGTAACAGGTTTCCATAGTTGAGTGAGGGGAACCAGGGCGAGTGAAGAATCTGAGGTGACATCTGGATTGCTGCTTTGTGCTTCTGGAATGAGGATGTCATTCACAGAGAGGGCAATGTGAGTGGCAGGACAGGCTGTTCCAGGAAAGGAGAGATGGTGAGGACCCCTTGACTTGTACTGTGTCAGGACAGCTCCAGGACCTATGGGTCCTCAGATGCAGCTTCCTCCAACAGTGGACGCCTGAGTCAACCGGGGGTTTTAGAGAGTTTTGCACAGGGGAGGGTCTCCTGGCCTCTCTGCCTCCCTCCAGGAGGCTGGTTGCCCTCCAAGTCCATGCAGGCTGGTTGCCCTCCAAGTCCATGCAGAGGCCTGCGGCACATGCTGCCCTGTGGAGTAAGGCGGGTAGCGCTCGGTGCTTGCTCAGTCCACCCACAGGCTTCTGCAGTCCTGGTGGTGTGCTGGGACCTGGAGGGACAGCGACTCTCTAAACGCACTGGCCTTACCCTAAAGAGCTTTGTCTCTCCCAGGGGAGAGGGAGCTGTGGCTGCCACTACATGAGCTGCAGAGGTGGCAGCTGAGGTGACAGAGAGCTACCAGCAGGAGCCTGTGGTGTGCGCTTGCTGGTTTTGTCCTTGCCTCTGGGTTCCGCAGCGGGTGGCTGTTGCTGGTGTCCCTTCTGGAGCACAGGGGTCCCTTCTGTCTGAGAGGAGAGGCCAAGCCCTGGCCTCACACGTCACAGGCCTGTGATAGACGTGGGGCTCTCCCGGTTCCCTGGGCTCAGCACCTGGTCCCTTCCCTGTTCTCCACTCCCCAAGGCAGAGGCTACATCCAGGTTTCCCTGGCCAGTGCAGTTACTGGGGTCCCATCAGTCCCACCTCCCTGGGAACTCGGCCTCTGCTCCCAGCTTCCCGTGTCCTGGCTCTGATTTAGGGTCATTTTCCCTGGGTGGCTCTGAGACTGGTGACTGAAAATCCGATTCCTTGCAGCTCATAGTGAACGTCTGTAATTCAAGTCAGGGGGCCCCAAGTGGGTTCAGAGAGGCAAGCCGCCCATCTGCCTGGCAGGATGGGCATTGAGGAGCAGGCATTGAGCTGCCCCGGGAAGGCCGTGGGGCTGGGTGGACAGAGCTAGTGGAGGGGCAGAAGGGCTTTGGCTAGAAAACCAGGGGGAGTGGTGTGAGTCAGCAGCGCTAGTGGAAGACAGCGAGGAGGCTCCCTGTGACCCAGCCATCCCACTGCTGGGTGTGCAAGGGCCACGAGAGTGTGTTTCTGCATGCTTGCCCATGTGAACACACATGTAACTGTGTGAGGCTGTTGACTTTCAGGTCTTAAAATTATTACAGTCATCTCATAGTTCCATCCTGCCTGTTCAGGGACATTGGTTGGTTTTTGTCAAGAACCCCCCAGGTGAATGGTCCATGTGAATCACTCCAGGAGTGTCAGGGACAGGAGCTTGGTGAGTAGCATCTGCAGACTGGGAACACTTTTTATTGAAGGCAAAACTCATGAAATATTTTGGAAAGAGTGATGGCACTTTTCAATCAGTACTAATCTTTGATGTGAAATAGGTACTTATTTCTATGCCAATTAAGAGAAACAAACTACAAAGGTAAGTATGGTGGCTTGCCAGACGACTTAGGGAATGGAAAATGCGTCATGTTCCAGTGGCTGCTGCTTATGTTTCTTAAAAATTCATTTATCCGTTTCTCACTAGTGCATATGAGTTGTACCGGGTAGTGAGTTTCCCGGGAGACTCCCACACATTCACGTCCATTCCCCTGTCCACTGCCCCTCCCAATGCACGCCCTCCCCTGCCGGCCCCCTTCCTGGTCCCTAACTGTCCCCTGCCTACTTTCAGGTCATCCTATTTATCTTTATTTTTATTTTGCTATTTTCTGCGTAGGGGAGAAAACACAGGATGCTTGTCTTTCTGTGTGTGACTTATTGTGCTCCAAACGATGTCCCGTGGTTCCATCTAATTTTCTGGGAATGACAGGATTTCGTTTTTGCTTGTGACTGAAGAATGTGTGACTGGGTGTCCCGCCACCTCTTCCTTATCTGTCCGTCTTTTGATGGGCACCCGGCTGGTACCCTCCCTTGGCTGCCTCCGAGGACGGGAGTGTGCTGGTGTCTCTCTGGAGTGGGACAGTGGGGTCACGTGGGACCTTGTGCTGTCTTCTTCAGTGGCCCTACTAACTTACACCCCCCCCCCACACAGTGTATGGAGCTTCCTTCCCCCACATTCTTGCCAACTTTTGTTATTTGCTTTTTGAAAATAAGTCATTCTGACTGGGGTGAGATGCAATCTCTTTGGAGCTGAGATCTGCATTTCTCTAATGGCTAAGAACATTGAGTTCATTTCTGTATTTTGTCCTTTTAAAGCTCAGAGACCACTGTATACCCCTCATTTCCAGTGTCTCCACTCCTCCCTGTATATTTGAGATATCATCTGGAGTTCTTTCCTTCCAGGCTGAGGACATTTCCTTAGATTTTCTTGTAGATTTTCTTGCAGGTCTGCTTGAGACAAACTCTCTAATTTTGTTCCTTTGAAAGGGCCTCCATTACATTTTTATTTTTGAAGGATAATTTTGCTGCATATAGAACTCTGCATGGACAGTTTTTTTTTTTTCCTGTGAAGCACTTTAAACATATCATTTTAGTGTCTTCTCCTCCATGGCTTCTGGTGACAAGTCCACTGTCATTTGTATTATCATTCGTGTATGTAATGGATCTTTTTCTCTGTTTTCAAAATTTTTTCATGTGGCTTTCTTGATATTTTTCCTACTTGGGTTGTGCTCACCTTCTGGAATCCATGTTTGTCTTTCAACCAGCTTATTTTTAAAGCCTATTTCCTTGACATTTTCCCTTCCCCATTCTCTCCCTTCTCTCCTCTGGGATTCCATCTTGTCTCGGGGGTCCTGAGACTGTGCTTTCTCTTCAATATGTTTCCCCTTTGTTCTTAGAATGGCATGGTTTCTGTTGATTTGTCTTGAAGTTCACTAACTCTGTTACTGTCTCCAACCTGCTGTTCATCCCACTTGTTGGTGTGCTTTTCACTTCTAGAATCCTTACTTCATTCATTTGTCATCGTTTTTAAATTTCGAAACCCAGGTCCCCAATCTGTTCATTCATTGTGTATGTATTTTCATGGAGTTTTTTGAGTATATGTGTAATGCCTGCTTTTAAAGTCCTTATCTACTAATTGCAGCATCTGGGTCACCTTTGGGTTGATCTTCTTTGAAACATCTTTTTCTCAAGAACAGGTTGTTTTCCTGTTTCTTTGCAAGTGGTCATTTTTGATCAATTCCTAGACATGATTAAATATATGTTATGGAAACTGTGGCTCCTGTCCTATCCCTTTCGATAGGACTTGTGTTCCAACAGACGATTATTTGGCTTGGACTCAGACTCCAAATTCAGTGCCTTGTCCGAGCTGGGCAGTGCTGATATCTCCAGTTATTTATTTCATCCTCCGGCTGCTGCTACCCACACCCAGGTCCCCTGTGGCCTCTCATATCTGCGTGTGGGTTCCCAGCCAGCCAGGACTCGGGTGGACATCGTGCCCAGCTGTTATACACAGGATTTCACCCCACACCTCATGGCTGTTTTTGTAGCCCCTGGGTTTTCCGCTGAAACCTCAAACCAGACAGCTTGTGCCTCTTTGGCCCCTGGATGGATTTATGTTGGAGAGGATGCTCAGGTAGGAGGCTGTTGAAAACTCATAAATCTAACCTGCTATGCTTGTTTCCAAGGAGGCTTCTGACAGTTTCTGCCTACTTTCCTTCAGTATCTTTAAATGAGTTGTTTTTTTTTTTTTTTTTCTAAATACAGTTCTGGCTTGATGATAGGTACCTGCAGGAAGGTTAGTCTGTAAAACTCCTCTGCTGTTACCGGGAGCCAGAGTCAACAGTGAGATTTTGGCTATTCTTTTTATAGCTTTATTGATACATAATAAGCCCTAATATTTAGACTGCATACTTTGATGAGTTTTCATAGATGTTCACCCTTGGGAACCCTCGCTGCATTCAAGGCGGCAGTCAGCTGGGAAGTTTTATTAAGGAGTCCCATGAAGATGAGCCGCGGGAGTAGGTATTTCTCCTTGACCTGCTTTGTGTTCCCAAGGTTGGGTTCCAGGCAGTATGTCATGTGGTCCTTGCAATCCCCAGGTGAGTAGCGTGGTGACATTGAACCCTCTACCTGTGAAAAACTGAGGTGGGCGAGTTCAGTGGCTCACCCTTCTCACAACACTGCCCTGTGTGCTAGCACACTGCACATCGGGAGATGCGTGCCTCCTCCTAGACACTGGGGAGATGCGTGCCCGCGCCCTGTAGGTCTGGGGAGATGCGTGCCCGCGCCCTGCTCACCTGGAGAGATGCTGAGCTGTGGCTCCAGGAGCCCATCTCATTTCATGTGTGGAGAGAAAGCTGTGTAGGTGGGGTTGGGGGCCAATAGGTTGAAGGTGTGGAGTTTGGAGACAGCAAAGCCCCATGTGAGCCGAGCGGGGACTGCAGTGTGCCTGAGGGGGTGGCTGAGGAGCACAGAGACTTGGCACAGCCTGGGGAGCAGGTAGAAGGAGGAGGGTGGTGCTGGTGGGATGGGAGGGAGAAAGTGTCCTTGAAAGGAAGAGTCGAGAGGAGGAGCCAGGTGGGGGAGCGAGGGAAGGAGTGCTCAGGCCTTTGTGTCCACTCTTGGCTGTGGGCTTCAGGTGGGATGGACACCTGGAACAAGGTGTGGCTTGGGCCCTGTGTTGGTCTTCTTTTCCTCCATGAGACCCGCCTAGAACACCTGGGGGGGGGAGTTCAGTTGGCTCTTGGTGTCAGATCCAGTCTGTGGTCGGCGGACTCCATTGCTCTGGGCCTGCAGTGAGGCAGAGCCTCGTGGTGGACATGGTGGCACAGGCAGGACGCTCAGCTCGTGGCAGCCCGGGGAGCTCCTGTGCGAGGAGCTGGAGTTGACATGATCCCCAAGGCAGCCTCCAGGAACCCCCTGCTCCAGCCACACCCACTGCCTGTGCTGCCACCCGCTGATCCCTTAGTCCACCAGGTCATGAAGCCCTCCGTGGATTAGCCCCCGATTCGCTGCAGCTCTCATAACCCAGTCACTCCACCCCTGCACGTTCTGCATTGTCTCCACAGCAGCATCCGGGGACACCCAGTATTCAAACCACACTATGCCCCAGGGGTTCACGTGCCGGGCGCTTGGTCAGCAGTGTGGAGATGCTGAGAAGGGGCAGAACCTGCTAAAGGCGGGGTCTCTAGGGAGCTGCCTGGGCCATGCCCACCCTGTGACAGGATGAGTGAGTGTCCACAGCACTGTGAGGGCCCCTAGGGGTGGGTTAGTTCCCGAGAGAGTGGGATATCGAGCAGAGCAAGCCTGCCCCCTCCCCACTCTCTCCTTTCCTCTCTCTCTCTGTGGGGCCTGCTCTCGCTCTCTCTTCCTTTCTCACAAATCTGAACCTTGTGTGATGTCACCATACTGTGACACTGCCACAGGCTCTTCCCAGAGGCCAAACATATGGGGCCCCGTGATCTTGAACTTTCAGCCTCCAAAACGGTGAGCTGAAAAATCTCTTTTCCTTCTAAAGTGCCAGCCTCAGGTATTTTGTTATAGCAACAAAAATGGACTAAAATAGTACATTATAAGTTTTGTTAAAATAAATAAATTGGCTGGTGATAGAGATGAGGGGTGAGGCTTCCTTCTGTACCACTAAGGTAACACTTCCCTTCCTTGAATGTGCATCTGAATCACCTGGAGGGCAATTATGGGTGTCACCTGAGTTTCTGACTCAAGGGTGGGCTGCCCCACAGTCTGAATTCTGACTAGGTGCAAACACTGCCAAGTTACACAGTCCCCTGGGCTGTCCTTTGGGGACCAGTTGCACAAAGTCAAGGGAACCTTCACGCATTCCCCTGCCTGTCCCTGTGCTCCAGAGCTCTATGGCTGCTCAGAAGCAGGAGTGTCGGGGAGGGGAGTGTTTCACCCTCAGGCTTGTCTCCTGGAGTCGACAGGCACAGAGGTGACTTAGGATCATTAGTCACCATGTAATATAAAATTTATTTTATTACCCACCTGAGCTCCAGAGCCCAGAGCCTTGCTTCTGGAGCCCCTGGGGTCACTTGAGAGTGCTGCATCTTCTGCGACAGATTCCCTGTGAGCAGACGAGGAGACCTCCCCTGTTACTGCAGAGGCTGAGTCCCGGGAAGGGCAGCGCTGGCCGGCTCCAGCAGTGACCGTGGGGGGGTCCTCCTGGGGCTACTTCTTAACCAACAGTAGAATCATGACGTCACATGTCATCGGGAGGGTGTTCTGGTCATCCTGCCAGTTTGTCGGGGTCTTCTTAAACTGCTGCTTAGACACGAAGAGGAGACTGTTCCTCTGTTGGGGTCCCTGTGTGTTTTCCAGCTTCACATGCTGTGCCTTTGCGGGGGGAGGGTCACTGTTTCTTTAAGCACGTCATGTGAATTTCATGCCAGTGACTGCAGTAGTGACCACAGCACTGACCGCAAGGCTGGCAGGGCACTGTGGGCCTTGCTGATTTCACGATTCCTCTCTGGTGCTATGAACCCGGGGTGCAGAGTGAGGAGGTGCAGCTTCCCAATTCAATGTCAAGACAGAAACTGAGCAGATAGTCACCCAGGGCCACCATCGTTTCTCAGGGGGGCCTGGGCACGTGAGGGCACGCGTGCTCTCTGCTGGACAGCTTAGCATTCCGCCCAGCAGGATGAGGCAGTCGGGGCCTTTCTGTCTTCCTACAGCTCTTCCCAGGGCAGCTCTTGCAGACAGGCACTTGCCCGGCTCCACCCTCCGGCCTGACCCGATGTGCCTTTGAGACAGTGTGGTTATCCCCCCCCCCGTTCCCCCCCCCCGCCCCCCGTCCCCACCTCTCCTCCCCGTGGCAGGCCTTTTATAAAGTCTCCACATGCACACTTTTGCAGAAGGTCCTCCTGGGCTCACCGAGTTCCTCCCTAGGAGTTTCCATCTGGGGTGACTCTCCTGGGTGAGAATTCATTCCAGGCACTGCTCCCCAACACCCCGAGGGCTGACCCAGTCGACAGTTGGTTAGGGTTTAGCTACTAGGGGTTCCCCTGGGAAGCTCTGCGTGAGACTAGGTGGACTGTTCAGAGGTGAAATGATCCGATCATGAGAACTGTGATGTCATCAGTGGATTAATCCATTTGATGGATTAATCATTTGATTCATGGATAATAACTGTAGGCAGGTGGGGTGTGATTAGAAGAAGTAGGTCACTGGGGTGTCCCCTTTGGGGACTCCTTGCTCTTTCTCTGTGCTTCCTGGCTGTCATGAGCTGAGCAGCTTTGCTCTTCCAGGCCTTTCCGCCATGACGCTCTGCCTCACCTGAGGCCCAGAGCCATGGGGTTGGCCAACCAGGGACTGAGGCCTCTGAAACTGTGAGCCACATTCAATTCTTCCTCCTCTAAGTTTTTTGTGTCAGGTATTTTGGTGACAAAAAAACTAATAACACAAAGTTCTCTTGGCCTTCCCCCAGGCCAGAACCCAGTCTGCTGATGTCCTGGGAAAGCCAGCACACAGGACTGGGGATGTGCCCCGTGCACACGGGGCCCTGGGTTCCATCTCCGGCATGCGTGCGCATGCACGCGCACATACACACGGCCAGAGACAAAGCAGTAGCAGTAAGAACTACCATGTGGTACTTTAGGCTGCACTGTGTCCTCTGGATTCACATGTTCGAGATCTGACCTCCAGGACCTCAAAAAGTAACCATATTTGGAGGACACGTCTTGAAGGGGTAATGAAGTTAAAATCACGTTGTTCTTAACAACCAGAGGCGACTAGGATGCAGAGGAGTTCAGAGGGAAGACACGGGAGACACCTGCCGTCTACAAGCGAAGCAGAGGCTGCAGCCAGTGCTGCCCGCGGCGACTGACTGGGTCTCAGACATCTGGCCTGAGGGACTGAGAGCACTTGGTTCCTGTGGCTCAGCACGTGGGTGGCAGCCCGGCACACTAAGGCACGGGTCAGGCGTGGCGAGGACTCCTTGACTCTGGACTGCGTGTGCAGCCCAGCCAGTCGACCTTGGCTGCCATTCCAGAGCCACTGTCTCAAGGCCTGCAGCTGGTCGGGGAAACGAGGAGGGAGGGGAGGGTTAGAGGTGGGGCTCTGGACCTGGAGCCACCCTGCCACACAGCCGTGGGACCCTCAAGGCTACCCCTCAGTCTCTGCGTCTGAAACCCGGGGCTCACAACTGCAGCCAGTCACAGGGTCACTGTGAAGTCCCAGTGCCAGTCTAGGAAACCAGGGCTCCATCAAACGAACCCTCGGGAGGCCCAGGGAGCTGTTGGGAAGATTGGTTTTGTGCCCTCCAGGAGAGTCCAAGAATCCCTTGCGCCCTCTGAATCAAGAGACATTAGTGACAATGGGGGTGATCCTTATGTCCCATATCAACCACTCTATCTAGGCTCTCCAAAGGCAGTCAGTCCTACAAGAGAAGAAACTGAGTCACAGCCCCAATTTTGAACATAGAGGACTCTGCTTTTTGACGGATCTTTTAAGTCCTTAAATTTATGTTTATTTTTTCTGAATAATCCCCCTCCACACAATTTTTATTAACCAGAAGCTAAAATGGCATCCCTCTCTGGTAGGGTTTGGATATGGAGTGTCCCCAAAGACCCCTGTGTGGAAGGCTTGGTCCCCAGCTTGGCACTCCTGGGTGTATGGTGGGAGGTCTGGGGTCATTAAGGCTGTGCCTTCGCAGGGCACGGTGGGGCCCCAGCCCCTTTCCCTTCTTCTCTTTCTTGCATCCTGGCCACAGGGTGACACTTTTGCCATGTGCTGCCACCGTGACATGCTGCCTCACCTGGGCCCAAAGCAGTAGGGCCTGTGGATCATGGAGAGAAACCTCCACAGCCATGAGCCACAGTAAACCTCTCCTCTCTTTAGGTGGATTACCCCCAGTGTTTGTTGCAGTAACAGTCAGTGACGGGCATACCTTCCCTCCCCTCCTTCCTCTCCAAGTGGGGATCACTTACCTGCTGGGTCCAGATCTAGGACCCACATGGGCCAGCTGGGAAAGCCTCGTGCTTAAGAGTGCCCTCTCTCTGCTTCCTCTCTCCCCACTGCAGCCCTGAGTGGATCAAGACCCCACCTCCTGGGGCACCCCAACACTTATTATCTTAACTCTTCTCCTGTGGGCACTTTGTGGCCTTCAGGTCCTAGCTGGAGAGTACAAGAGCTTATACTGGAGTTTGTGCCCAGCAAGTGGACAGCCTCCTAGGATTCACTGCCAATCCCCTCATGCCAATCAGACCTCACTTGCCATTTGCCATTGCCCCTGATGTGACCAACCCAGGAGGTGAGGGGAATGGGGTCAAATGGACCTCCAAACCCGATTTCCTAACCGAGGGGCTGGTGGGTGTTGTCTCCCCAGGCAGCACCAAGATGAGGGAGGGATCTGGGCCTCCAAGAACAGAGGCAGCTCCTGTCTTGTGTGGAGATGCTGCTGCCCTGGGAAAGTAAACAGTGCCCCTGAGGCAAGGAGGCTGGCTTTGCTGCAGCCTGGCAACCCCTTCTCTGGGGACAGAGCTCGAGTCTCTCTTCTTCTTCCCAAAGGTAAACATGCAGGCAGAGCTCCCAGCCTTCGACCCAGGTCCCCTGTCTTGTTTTCTCTGGATTTACTATTTTAAAGCAAAGCTTGAATCTCTGACAGATGCACCCAGCTGCACCCTCTGCAAAAAACAGAGCTGTCTCCAAGTCTTCGTTGGCGCCTTAAAACTGTTGATTGAGTAAGAGGATAATTCAGCAAGGGATAGGGTGCCAGAGAGAGATGCAGAAATCTCTGTGGTCAGTCCTGCTCTCTGCTTGCTGTGTTTGTCTCACTGTTGTCCATTGCCCTTGGTGTTGTTAGAGGCACAGCCGCACTCATGCACTATCTCCCAGCCCCACACGCCCTGCTCTATCCACTGTGGAGTTCTGAGAGTCCAGTTTGTGTTTTGAAGTCCGTCAACGCTGACCTGCAGACAGACTGCTGCTATCCTGCTCTGTCTCGGAAAATGACACCAGAATGGTGCTTCCCGCTGAGGGTCAAGTCACTCTCAAGTTGAAATGTGCACAGCCAAGCTTGGGGCACATCGAGGAGTCCCTGGACACACGTGTGTCTCATAAGAAAGGGGAGCAGGGAGGGTAGGGAGGGCCTTTCTGAAGGGGCCCAGTTTAGAGGTCAAGTGCAGCGTGGCGTCTGAGGTGCATGTATTGAATCATGCTCTGCAGCTCTTGCAGAAGGAAGAAAATGAAGTTTTGAAACAGGAAGGAGGAGAGGACTGGGCAGAGCTGTGTCCTCCTGGAAGGCAGCTTGTGGGGTGGCCCTTGGCTGGGGAGTTGCTCCCTCCGAGGGCTGCAGGGATGGCATTCCTAGTGTGTAGGGTTAGATAAAACTGAGGACTGGCTGCTCTGTGGGTCTCAGGCACCGGAGAGAAGGGTCAGTCGAAGAGAGGGGGGTTGGAGGAATGGTGACCACAGAGTGTGGGCCAGTGGTTTGTGCCTGGAGGAAACAGGCCTTGTGATCATGGGTGCTGTGGGCTCTGTGGAGGCCCCCGGACCGTGTTGGGTGGGGGAAGGGTGGTCTCACTCCAACTTCCTCCAGAGCATCTATGGTTTGGGGTTTTTTGTTTGTTAATATCTTGGCTATATCTTATAGGACTATTTGAACAAAAAACTGTAGATAAAGTAAAACCATTGTTTTCCTGTGAAATCTCAAGATCTGAGACCTGGCCATTAGGAACAGTTGGTCATGAGGAAAAAGTATCTGCCCAAGCTGGCCTTGACTGTGGATGTTAAATGGAAGGCCAAGATGCACAGGGTCCAGGAGGGGAAACGGGTCCAGCTCAGAGCTGAGATTCTGCCCTTGTGTTTCTTGGGGGAAATGCGGAGTTTTAAAACCGGGATGTGCTCCACAGAGCCTCAGTGTGCAGTTTGATCTCTTTGGACAAACGCATACTTCACGTGGCTGCCCTCCACCAATACACGGAACAAGTCCTGCCCCCCCCAAACCCCCATCCCTTCCAGTCGGCCCCCTACAGCCTCCAGAAGCCTTGCTGTTGTGATATTTTTAGGCATGGATTAGTTTTCCTGCTGGAGAGCTCCACACGGCCAGATTACGCAGCAGCCTCCGGTGTCTGTGATCCGCCTCCCCGACTCCGCATGTTTTTATGTTTATCTCTGTTGGGGTCTGCAGTCCTCTTCTGAGCCCAGCAGATAGTAAATATTTCAGACTTGGCAGCCACCAAGGCTCCATGGCAGCTCTGAGGAGCTGTGGCTGCTGCAGGGGAGGAGCTTAGACAGGATGCAGCTGACCAAGGGTGGCTGTGTTTCAATAAAACTTTATTTAAAAAAACCAGGTGACTGGTCTGTGACACAGAGGAGCTGAGCTCTGATGCAGTGTCTGTGGTTCCATTCTGTGGATGGACAAAGACCGTGTCCATCGTTTGGCGATTATGAACAGAGCTGCTGTGAATGTTTTTATAAGACTTTCAGGCTAAGTGACGCTTTCTCTTGTGTCAGTACCTAGGAGTGGAATTACCATGTCACGATAGGGGCACGTTCAGCCTTACAGAAACTGCACCATTCTGCACGTTTGTTGGCAAAATCTGAGTGTTTCGTTGCTCCCCTCCTCCTCCTCCTCGCCTGTGTTTGTTGGGCTCAGTCTTTTCCATCTAGCCACTGTCACGGGCATGGACTGGCATCTCCCTGTGCTCTGCACTCCTCCTGAGCGCTTCGGCTGCAGGGTCGTGTTATTCTGAGGGGGCTGGAGGGGGGCCTCGCGCTGCGCTCAGCCTCTCAGGCACGGACTGGCCTCTGCACAGACCTGAGGGGTGACGTGGATCCTGACAGGCGGCGACAGAGGCATCTTGGTCTTCAGTCATCACCTGCCTCAACAGTCAGTGGGAATCAGGTTTTGGGGGACGAGGCAGAAAGGTAGACCAGGTAAAGGCCTCGGAGAAGGGAAGGAGGGCAGGACTTCACGCGTCCTGGAGGAGACGTTGGGTCTGCTCCCGACAGCTGCGACCACAGTGGCTACTCGATGCCTGCTGCTGCCCTAACAGCGTCCACACAGAGCTCTTCCTTACCCGCTCCCCTGGCAGGGGCTGACCATGGAGTCTGCCCTTCCCTGAAGTGTTTCCTCTCCCCACAGTAGTGCCAAACCACAAGGTTGGGCCTGTCCCCTTAGTTATGTAAATGAGGGGTTGGAGTTATGCACTCTGATTCACTTACTAAACTCTAGGCCCGGAAGGTTGATCAGTCCAGGTTACCTACCTCCCCACCAACCACCTGTACTCGGCCACCAGATGTGCCTTTAAAACCCCCGAGAGCAGACCTTGTGGACATCCCTCTCCAGGGTCCCCTCTCCAGGACCCCCTCTCCAGGACCCCTTCTCTGGGAGCTCTGCTTTCTTCCTGTTGCTCTAGTTAATCCTGTTTCGTTGCTGTCATGCTGTGTGTATAGATTTTGTCTTTGAATTTGCAAGACAAGGAACCCCCCCCACCCACACTCCATGGGACCCCGTTTTCCCCTGAAGCCCGTTGCCTCTTTGGGTCTAAACACCCATCTTTGGCAGTTTGGTTCCGCAGGTTGGCAGGTTTCAGGGCCCTGCCTTTCAGAGCCTGGAGACCAGGCAGGCCCCTGTGTAGGAAGCCCCCCTGGACTCCTTCCTGCCACGTGGTTGGTGCCCCTCCAGGGAGTGTTTGTGTTTGGAGCTGTGGAGTTTAATTTGTGTCAGAAAATAGCAGCATTCCTATTTCATTGATTTCCTTTTTGCTACTTTCATGGGAGGGAAGAATGAAAGCTGGGAAATTAGCTACAGAAATAGCAAGTGAATAATAAAATAATGTGTTGCTGGTGCTTGTGCAGCTGAGAGAGGAGCCATGTTTTCCTGCCTTTTGGTCCGTGTTGACAGAGACATGCTGGTTTCTCGGTCGGTGTGGTGTTTAGGAGATACAAAGCTTTCTTGCCTCTATACCTAGTAACACAGGTAACCCTGTGCAGGAGTTTTGAGCAGAAGTGGTGGTGTTTTGTAAATGGGGAGTCTGAAGGTCACAGGTTTTGGACTTGCCCCAGGTCACTGGGCATGGACTGTGGTTCTAGTTCAATAGGCATTTGCAACCAGTTTCTTGATGGGTCATGAGATGTTTTCATTATTATGAGTTTTACCCTCCTACCTAGGAAAAGGGGCTTGGGGATTTAAAAAAAAAAAAAGAAAAGAAAAGAAAAAAGAAAAACAGAGGTTGGATTATGAAGGTCAAATAAGGCTCTTCCCAGGATTGTGATGGTTAAATAAGGCCCTTCCCAGGAAGGCAGCATGGGAACTGGAGGAGGGAGAGGGCATAGAGGGCTTCTGGGGAGAGAACGATGCATGGCGCTTCCTCCTGCCTCGAGATGCAACTTGGCATCATGCTGCTGCTTGCTGGTGAGGACAAGCACAGGGTGGGGACACCCCAAGCACTGGGCATGTGTCACCCTGGCTAAGTCATCTAGTGCCCCTGCTGCCACCACTTACCTGAACCATGGGTTCTTAGGTATGATCTCCTCTCTCCCTCCCAGCCCTGAGCACTGCTCGCCATTCATAGCAACTGCGGGTTCCTGGTTTAGCACCTCTCTTGGGTTACAGGAGCTGCCTCGTGGGAAAAGCAGCAGACACCAGCAGGCCTCAGTGCTGCGGCACCAGCTCACCTTGTGTGGCTCTGTGGGAGCCAGGTCTTCCAGGAATTGGAGGGAACCAGAGATGGGCGAGGGCTGTCTGTCCCAGGGCCTGGAGCACTATGACAACCTCCTTCTTACCATTGTGCCATCTTTAGCTCCCAGCACGTGAACTGAGGTAGGAATGTTTGCGTAGCTCTGGCCTGGGGCTGAGGGGTGAGTGGGGATACCAGGGTAAACTCCTGCGTATTGAGCATGTGTTTTGTGTCTGATGCCTGCTCAGAGCTTTACATCCATTGAAAGGGTAAAGTTTCTAAGCTGGAAAGCTTGAATTAAAATTAGGTATTATTAAGTTCCTCTGTTACACCCAGATTCCTGAGATAGTTAAAACAACGCCATACTGGCCATTTAGCCTAGGGTCCGGGCAGTTTGTCACAGGGCCCGAACCAATCAGTTTGAATGTGTACCCCACTTAGGGATGACCAATCACCCCCGCCCGACCTGTTCCCGCCAATGAATGTGCCAATCACGTCTCAGAGTTGTTGTTCAATTTCCCCCGCCTCATGATGATTTGTTCTGATGTATGCAAAGCCCACCGCCCTCTCCAAAAAGTGTACTTAAGCTCTTCTTGACCTTTGCTCTGGGCTCCGAGCCGCTCTCCCTTCTTGAGTGGGCACTGAGTCCCAGCGCACTGGAATGGATCCCCAATAAATCCCCTTTTGCCAATTGCATGGAGCCAGTCTCTTGTGTGGTCTCTTTCTCCGACGTTCCGCCGGACCCTTACACCATTACCTGGTTATATGCTTATAACAGCTCTGAGGTTTGTCTTCCGTGACTGTGATGAAATATCTGAGGTTGATTACTTGGTAAAGGAGAGAGGTTTACTTAGCTCACAGTTCTGAAGTCTCACGGGTATGGTGCTGGCCACAGCTCAGCTCTAGTAAAAACTTCCTGGCTACAGTGTAGCATGGTGGATGGCACCATGGTGGGAATGTGTGTGAGAAGGAGGGATCACAGGTGGGACTCCGTCTCTTAACATCACCACCCTGGGGACCAGGCTTCCAACCCAGGAACCTTTGGGGGGCAGACTCAACCATTTCCAGCCATGACAGGTGGGTGCCATGGAAAACCCATTTTACGGGTGAAAGCTTCCTAGAATGTTTAGTGAAGCATCCCAGGCAGCAGAGCTGGGACCTGAGCCTAAGCTGCCTAACTTAATCAGTTAGGAGCCTTGATCACCCCAGTCGGTCAGCCTGGGTGCCTCGACATTTAGGACCAGCCCCCAGTAAGATCCTTGGCCACCGAGTCGCACTGAGCTTCCCCCAGGGGACACATGCCTCCTGTCCTCATGGCTGCTTGAGGGCTTGTCCTGTATGGTTCCATGGAGAGGGGGCTCCAGAGCACTTGCTGCTATGCCCTCAAGGGCTTTGCCTCTCCTCCTGCTTTGTCCCCTTCTGCTGCAGTAAGTCACAGCCGTGATACTACTTGCTGGATGCTGTAAGTGCTAGAGAAATAGCAGCCTCCAGTATTCTTGGAACCCAACGTACCTGGGTTTAAAGCCTGGTCACGCCAGCTGGTAGTGTGTGGCCTCGGGATGGTCAGCTTCTGACAATCTTGTTTCACATCCGTAGAAACAGAGATGGAAACACCACCTTCTGTGGACCCAGCTGTGTAAAGTGAGGAGTGTGCACACAGGGACGCAGGTAGCTCTTCTGTGCCGCAAGAGCACTAACGAACCGACATGGGCTCCCAGGGTCTCCGTGAGAACAGAGTGACCTCTGTGCTCCCGGCGTGATTCCCTTTATTCATTGAGTTAGGCTCTGTGCGCTCTGGTGGTTTTGGTGATTTTGAGTCTATTTACTACACGTGACCTTATGCTAGAGAGACGGGGAGGAAGCCAGAAGGCTGAACTTCCAGAATTTTTTCTGGGGACTCCTGGTCAACTAGCAGTGAGTGGCAGACGCTAGCAGTTAAGTGATGGCTACAAACAACCCCCCCACCCCGAGAGTGAACACATCATGAGTAACTCTGCCTTAGCTCATGCAGATTGGGAAGACAGCTACCGAAGACTGGCAGACTCTTTCGGCCAAGTCCAGAAGGCTTGGTCACCAGCTGATGGCGCTGTTGGGAGGTGGGGTCTAGTTGAAGGAAGCAGGTCACTGGGGGAATTCCCTCGAGGGGTATGGACAGGCCCCTTCCTCTCTCTCTTTCCCCACTTCCCCGCTGACAGGAGGTGAGCAGCTTTGTGATGTGTACACCATGAAGTTCTGCCTTCTCACATGCCCAGAGTGACAGTGACCATGGAACCTTCGGCACTAGGAGCCAAAATAAATACTTCCTTTAAGGTTGTTATCTCAGGCGTTTTGTTACAGCAGCAGAAAGCTGGCTAACGCAGAGGACAGCATTGTGGTCTGTCAGGTGGAATAGCTGAGACTTGGTATCAAAAGAATTGTCCTATCTGAATTTCTCCCAGAAGGTCTCTGTGTTTTCCTTCAGAGAGGCTTTATTTTTGCTCCTTCCTCATTTCCCTCTCAACTCTGATCAAAACTAAGTGTGGAGTTCTCTTAATTTATGTGCTGGCTTTAGAATGAACTGGAACACCAGCAGGCTTTAGAATGATCCGGAGGGCTTGTTTTACACAAATTGCTGGCATTACCCCCAGAATTTCTGATTCATTAGTTCTTGGTGGGGCCTGAGAACTTGCCTTCCTAAATTGTTCCCGGTTGCTGCTGGTCCTGATTATGCTTTGAGAACCCTATGCCGGCCATCTCTTCTCTGTCGAGAGTGACTCATCTAAGCACCTCACAGCGCAGTTCATACCCTGAGGAAGGGGCAGGGCCTGAAGCCTCCTCTAGAAAGCAAGAACTCTGAATTTTTTCTTTGGAAGATCTCATAAGTGGTCCATTTGTTTTCCATGGGGTGTCTTTGGCTTGCTGTCTTGTTTGGCTGTGTTCAGAACACCACTGTTCTTCCTTTTGCAGTTTTTAAAACCCACTGGAATGTGTCACTGGTTTGAGCAGTGGATTAAGATTCATAATTATCCATCCATCCCCCATCCACCCACTCACCCAACGTAAGGTGCTGTTAGACTGTAGAGCCGTAAGAAAAACTGAGACGGTGTCCCTATGCACGAGGAGTTCATGGTGCGCAATAGAACTCTTCTATCTTGTCTCCCTTCAAACTAAATGTGCCTCCCCTGCTTTCTAGTGACTTGAGATGTTAGTTGATCCATTCAATTAATATTGACCCTTCTTGTAAACACACCTCTCTTTAGAAAATGCTTTGAGAAATCTGCTGACTTCTTGAAGTCAAGGCACCTTGGGTTGAAAATCAGTTCCTTCCAGAGAAACTTTACAGGGCCCCTTGGTGCTGATGTCAGAAGAGTCTGAATAACAATGTCATGACTTAGAAACCTCTGAGCTCTTACCGGCTTATCTTCAGAGACGTGTGACTGCTTCAGCTGGTCCGGCTGGTGGCCTGCAGGGTACTCTGTGCAGTGAGCTCTCCCCCGCAGGCTGTGTGCATGCCCTGTGGATCGTCCCAGGGCACCTTCCCAGGGCTCCACCGACTGGGCACACCTGCCACTTACTGCTACGTAAGGGCACCTCTCAGGCTGCCAGGTGCTGCTGCTGTGAATGTCCTGGATGGTTCCTAGAAGCCAGCTTTACCGTGATTAATCATTCTGAGTGTCCCTGCACCTGCAAAAGTGTCAACAAGTTTGAGTTATAGACATGGGTGGAAATGGCCTGATCATTTATGTCCCCTCTCCGTCCCGTCTGTGTTTAACCCACGGAACTCTCCACATGGTGAGGTCACCAGGGGTGCTCAGTCTTCTCTGTTTCTCTCCCTTCTCCCCATCTGGCCAGTGTCTTTGCTCCTGCGTGGCCCGAATGGCTCCACGAGCGTCCAGAACTCGATACACCTCTTTACTGCTGCTGCATCTTCCTTCGCTGGGTGTCAGGTCATGTCCATTAGTTTCAGTGGCTCCTCCTGCACTGGCCTCTACGGCACAGAGCAGAGCCGACTCTGTGTTCTGAATTGCTTACGTTTAGATGATATTATTTATGCTTTACTGTCCTTACTGTTACAGTTTCAGTGACTCTTGATATGATTAGTCACACCTCTCAAGGAATTGAGCCAATTTAATTGTCTCTGCCAAAACTGGGCTGAATGATTTTTATTTGTTTTTCTAATTTGGTGTGTGTGTGTGTGTGTGTGTGTGTGTACTGTGTCTATTCCTGTGTGTATGTCTGTATGTGTGTGTGGACACATGGGTGTCTATTCTTGTGTGTATACATGTGAGTCTTTCCTATGTGTGCATATGTGTGTTGGCATGTATATGTATACATGTCTGTGTGCATGTGTTATACATGTTTGTGTGTGTACATACATGGGTATGTGCATGTGTATATACATGTCTGCGTGTGCATGTATATATGTGTGTGTGTACATACATGGGTGTGTGTGTCCATGAATATGTGTGTAGATGCATGTGTGTGTGTAGACACAGGTCTCTCTGTGTGTGTATATAAAGGTATGTATATATACATGGGTGTGTGTGCATGTGTATGTGTTTTTGCAGTGCTGGAACTGGAACTTGGGGCCTCCTGTGTGCTGGGGGAAGTGCTCCACCACCGAGCGGCACCCCACCCCTAATTTAATAAATCACAAAGGGCGTGCCCCCATTCTGATTCTGCGTTTCTGTAACTCGTAGCATCCTGAGCCCGTGTTCAGTTCTGGCCAAGTGCACTTCTGTTCGTGTGTTCCAGTGTGTGCTAGAGGCTGGTGGTTTTCCGTTGTGCGAGACACTGTGTATTTCTACTTGGGTGTGTGTATTTGTGTCTGCACGTGTGTGCTTTAGTAATCTACATGTAGATTTTCCAGTGCCGATGCTTTCCTCTTGTGAATTTTTTTTTCTGACTTCAGAGAAGTTGATGGTTTTCCCATGTGGTAACTAAAGCCTCTGCCTAGTGGGAACTCCTCTATTTATTGTTTAAATAAATGTTTATGTTTCCTCTGACATCTCTTCCATCACAATGATTTTAAAAACACTTTACTTGGGAAAAGATTGTAATTCCGTTTTCTTCTGGTTGTTTGTGTTGGGTCTGTTGTACTTGGTGGTGTTTTGTCTCTGGATGCAGAGTGGGCATGGAGAGGAGCTAGCATGTCTCCATCTGGTTCTCTGGCTTCAGTCATAATTCATGAAGTCATATTTCATTTCACTTTGTAGTTATTTAATTCTTTAAAAATTTGGATCCCTATCTGGGACTCCTCTACTGCGTTAATGATCTGTGACTTGGTTTTAAGGCATTATCACCATTTACAAAGTGTTTGTTTTGAACATATTCTAGTGCTTAATGAAGAAAATCCTTTTTTATTCATCCCTTTTCCCAAAATAATAATGCTGTTTCCCTTTTTTGATTTTAAAATTGCATTTCCCACACAGCAGTATAAATAAATAATGAAAAGTTTTACATGGCAAAGGATGTGTACAAAGGAGCCTGTCCATTCTGTAGTTCCAGGGAAATATAATTATAACAATTTAAATTATAATTTTAAAAATATTCATCACACAGACAGTATCATAACAAAAGTAAAGAAGATAAAGCAAAAAATTCGCCTTAGCTACATGCCTTTTCTTGACGTGCACACATGAATCTGTGTAAGTCAAATGAAGGCTGTGTGGGTCTCAATTCTGGCCTCTTCAACTTCATATTTAAAATTTCTCCTTTTAATATATAATCACAAAGATTTCTCCATATTAGTATTTGTCTTTTGTACATTTAATTAAAAAAAAATTAACAAACACGTGTGTGCTTTTGTGGGGTCGGGTGTGATGTTTTGATGGGTGGATAACGTGCGGTAATGAAGTCAAGCTGATTATTATTATTTTTTTAAAGAGAGAAAGAGAGAGAGAGAGAGAGAGAGAGAGAGAGAGAGAGAGAGAGAATTTTTTAATATTTATTTTCTAGTTTTTTTGTGGACACAACATCTTTGTTTGTATGTGGTGCTGAGGATCGAACCCCGGCCGCACGCATGCCAGGCGAGTGTGCTACCGCTTGAGCCACATCCCCAGCCCCAAGCTGATTATTAATGTAGCCATTGCCTCATGGACTTTATTTGTGGTGAGAACATTTAAAATCTATATGGTCCCAATTTGAAATTTGACAATACATTACAGTTGACTGTGCTGTTCAGTGTATCTCCAAAACTTGCTCCTTTTAAGTGATCCTTTGTAATCTGCCCCCAATCATCAACCTGGGTAGCCGCCAATTCTCTCTGCTCCTGAGAGTCTGACCATGTAACGAGGTCACACCATGTGTGTCTGTGCCTGTCACGTAGTATGGTGTCCCCCAAGCTCATCCAAGCGGCAGGGAACAACAGAATTCCTTCCTTCTGAAGGCTGAATAGTATTCCTGTGTGTGTGCGTGCGTGTGTGCGTGCGTGTGTGCGTGCGTGTGTGCACGTGTGTGTGTGCACGTGTGTGTGCGAGGATGTGTACTGTGTGCACAGCTGTGAGCATGCACTTGCATTTGCTTCATGTTCTGTCAGCTGATGGACGTGCAGGTTGGCCCCACCTCTGGCTGCTGTGAATGGTGCTTCTGTGGACATGAAGTTCAGTCCTCTCTTCTGCACCCCAATTCCAGTTTTTTATATTTACACCCAGAAGTGGGGTGCAGGACTGCTGGATCATAGGGTGCTAGTTTTTTGAGGAGCTCCGTGCTGCTCCCACTCTTACCCTCGCTGTGCAAGGGCTGCCTTCTCTCCACACCCCAGCGCCTGTCTGTCACCTTCTCAGTGATGGTATGCAGTGGTGTCTAATCGAGGCTTAGTGGTGGTAGAGCTGTAGAGCGTTCCTTCCCTACACCCACCTGCCCAGGCCCTTCACCTGTTTTCAAGTCAGCTGTCGCCTTGCTGTTGGGTTGGGTCCCTCACATGCTTGGGCATGAACCCCCTCCAGACATGGGGCCCACAGAGGCTCTCCCGGCCAGTGAGTGGTCCCCTCAGCCCGACGGCTGTTTTCTGTGCTGTGCAGAAGCTCGGGGTAGGATGCAGCCCCATTTGTCTGATTGATTCTGTTGCTGTGTTTTGGGGGTCGTATCTAAAACAGTTGTTGCCCAGGCTGGTTTCCAGAAGTTCCCCTGTTTGCTGTAGCTGCTTTAAGTTTCGGGTTTTAGGTGTAAGTCGTCCATCTATTTTGCATTGGTTTTCACATGTGGTGCGAGGAAAGGTCCCACTTTCATTCCTCTGCGTGGGGACATGCAGTTTCTGTGACACTGTGTTGAAGAGACTGTCCTCTCTCCACTGTGCGTTCTCGGCACCATGACTGAGAAGTGACCGTGAATGAAGGGCTCCTTGCTGGACTCTTCTTTCTGCAGGTTGTTTAAAGCGTCTGTTTTGTACCAGGACCATGCTGTTTTAATCCCAAGAGCTCTGTGATGTGTTTTGGAGTTACATAGTGTGTTGTTTCTAGCTCTTCTCTTATTGCTTAAGATCACGCTGGCTATCTGAGGTCTTTGGTGGTTCCATATTGAATTTTAGAATTGATCCTTTTTATTTCTATAAAAATGCCATTGGAAATCTGGTAGCGACAGCATTGACTCTGCAGATTATTTGGATAGGAATGTGGTAGTGCAGGCACTTTAACAGGACTAAATTTTTCCAGTCCATGAGCATATGATATTTTCCCATTTATCTATTTGTGCTTCAGTTTGATTCTTCATTGTTCTGTAGTTTTAAACTGTATCTGTCTTCTCCTTGGTTAAATTTATTCACACATATTTTGTTTTAAATGCTATTATAAATGAGGTTATTTCCCTGATTTCTTTTTTGGGTGGTTCATCATCAGTGTCTAGAAATGCTGGATTCAGTAAAGTTGGCAGGATATGGAGTTGACATAATACGATTTCTCCATATTATTATGTTTGAGGTACTCGTCACTTTGTGTGATCACTCCCTGGGGTTGGTGTTTAGTAGTGACCTGCCTGGTCACTCCAGTTAAGGAAGTGGGTTGTTCCCAGCACTCTGCTCTGGCGGGGATGTAGTCAGGAGCTCTGTGCCACAGATGGCTTTTTCTTATTGAGAAGGGTGTCACTTTGGTGGAGTCACGGGCCCCAGCGTATAGACATATGGGTGTTTATACCAATTGCTAAGTTGTTTTCCCAACTTGAGAATCGTATGAATTATGTAGTGGAAACAAGCCACTCAGGAGCTCTGCTGCAGCCCGGCTGCTCCGTGAGCGTGGTACACGATGTGTACGTGTGAAATCCGCATGGTCAGGGTGGCACTCCATGAGGACACACCTGGGAGCATGACCTGGTGGCTTTGCCATCATGGGACACCCCCAGGTGCTCACGTGGAGCTCGGCAGCATTGCCCACCCCACATCACAGCTTCTGGCACAGCCTTGGCTCCTGGGCTGCGTGACCCCTGCGTGTCTGGCATCCTGCTGGACATCTGTGGCTCTCAGGAAGGAGAGACGCCTCTTGGAAGACAGGCTGCTGGTCAGTGGGGAGGAGAAGGGGCCTTGGACGAAGGGACGAAGGGAGGAGAGGAAGCCGGAACCTGAGTGGCTCTCTACCAGGGATCCGGCACCTGGGCAGGCAGAGGTCACAGAGGCAGCACCGACGCTCACCCTGGGCTGCCCTGACCCTGTGTGGACCTCGGGAGGGGAATGCCAGGCACAGTGGTGTCCTCACTGAACACGTGCTGGCTTCTGTCTTGTTGTTATTCCTAAGCAGGACACTGGAACAGGGTTTGCACAGCGCTTTCAGTGCTAGGTGACCTGGAGGTGGTTTGCAGTCTGCAGGGGAGTGTGTGTAGATGACACACTATGCCATTTCATGCAGGGGACTCAAGCACTCACGTTGTCTTCAGGGGTGAGGGCTGTCCCAGGGGTATGGACCGAGGGTTGTTTTGTTCCTCTGAGGATTTGTTTTCCAGTCTCCCAACAATGCAAAGTTCTTCTGAACCTGGGGGCCTCACAAGTGCAGGATGTAGTCAGCTGTCTCTGGGATGTGGTGCACTTTGGGGTTGCTGTGTGGGGTTGCTGGGGTGTGCTCCACATTCTCTGTGCAAGGTCTAGGCTGCTGGCTATTTATGTATTGCCTCTGAAACTTTCACGGAGCTGTGATCATGCATCTGCTTGTTCATCACAAGAGGGGATACTGAGGCTTCCTGAGCTGTGGTGGCCTGAGTCACATGCAAGTCAGTAGTAGTGCTGCAACGCTTTGACTGAGGTCTGCCTGAGTTAGTTTTAGCTATAGAGTCTTGTTATGGAAGAGTTTAGGGGTTAGTATGTTAGGCAGGGGGTAATTAAAACTTTCTGAAGTTATAATCGAGGATCGTCAGGGTTCACTCAGTAACTAAGTTTCCTGGATTCAAGATTGGTAAAGCCTTGGGAGAGGTTGACTCTGGGGCTCTGTAGGCCTCTTACTGACGGTGCGGCCAGAGCAGATGGCCTGGGCTTGAATCCGACTCTCCCCTTGGAACTTCAGTGCCCTTGAGTGACTTATCCTTCCTGCGCCTCAGTATTCATGTGTGAAACAGAAGCAAACACCGTTGACCTTCTGGTGCTGCAGCCACCGCGATAGGAGATGGACATGGGCAGTGATTGGCCCTGGGCTGAAGGCTGCAAACGCAGCTTGCTGCTGGCCATTTGCAGCTGAGGGTTGGGTGAGCCCGGTGGTTATATATAAAACTCAGGCTGCTGCCAAATTATTTTCTACTTTCTTCTATATTTGTGAACTTGTCTTTGGAAAAAGGGTTATGTTTTGTGGATTAATATAGCTTTCAATATATTTTATCTGCAGTCAAAAAATGAAATTGCCAAACAATTCCCTTTTTTATGTGACTTTTATTAAAGTCTCCTGATGGCAGGATGATGACTTTCAGGTAAAGTACGTGGCCTGCCCGCTGCTCCTGGGTCTGGAATCGCTCTACAGCACCCAGCAAAACCTTCTGTTTGTTAGAACTTAATGACATCTTTCAGATTCTGGAGAGTTTTGTGAATCTGTGTATCTAGATGGGCGCAGTTCCTTTTGATGAGTGCTGCTTGCCCTCCAATTAGTACTCTGTTTGGGTTTTCTGCCCGTTGGCTTGATGTCTTGAGCTTTTGTGGAAAGCCGCCTGACTCTCTAGATGCAGGGGTGTTGTGGTGCGTGACTCTGGTTGGCACTCGCGGTGACATCCCTGCATCCCGCACGTTGCTCTCTCATTTCTAGACTTCTTGTGCATTCATGTTTCTGTTTCTTGTTTAAATTTTCCTTGGGGTTTTTGTTTTGTTAGATTTTGAAGAATAGGGTGCTCGTCTTCTTCATAATCTGTTCTATTTTGCTTCTTTTAAAATTGTCCTTGGTATATAGTAACCACGCATAGCGGTGGGTTCCTTGTGACATATTGGGACACGCACATCATTGGGCCATCCTCCCTCCTGTGCCTCCCTCCCTCCCTCCTTCCCCCCTCCTGAAGGCCCTTCCTCCACCTGACCATTCTCCTTCTATTTCCACATGATCCCTTTCTTTCCCTTCCTCTCTAGCTCCCTCATGTGAGAGGAGACATGGGCCCCTTGACTCTCTGAGTCCAGCTTATTTTGATTAACAAACTTTTTGCAGATGACATATGTGTTCTTCTAAAACTCCATTGTGCATATAGACCATGTTTCCTTTACGCATTCGTCTGTGATGGACACCTGGGCTGACTGGCTGAGTTGAGTTGTGCTGCTGTGACCGAGGTCTGCCTGTGTCCCTGTAGCATGCTCTCCTGGAGTGGAAGGAATCTCGGAGTAATTTTGACTTGCGTTTCCCTGGTTGCTAAGGATGTTAAACATTTTTTCATACATTTGTTGGCCATTTATACTTCTTTTGAGAAGTGTCTGTTTAGTTCACGTGCCTGCCAGCTGGGTGGTTTATTTTATTCTTGGTGTTCCTTTTCTCGAGTTCTTTATATATTCTGGATGTTAATTCTCTGTCGGAAGAGACGCGGGCAGAGACATCCTCCCCTTCCGCGCTCCCTCTGCACACTCCGGCTGTTTGCTTGGCCCTGCGTGCAGGAGCGTTTGAATTCGACGCCGTCCCACTAACTCATTCCCGGTGTGAGTTCCCGAGGTTTTAGGAAGTCCTATGGAAGAAGTCGTTGCCTGTCACCCCAATGTTTTCTTAGATTTTTGGAAAAAACAGATCTTTCTGTTATCTCTCCCTAGACATCTTAATCTGTGTTTTATTGGCACGTTTATTAGACTGTGGTCAGGAGTTTTGGCTTCTGCAGGGATCACTTTCCTGTACTTACTGGCGGCACCTAGTCTGTCACCAGTTGTTATTCTAGTTGTTTCTTGTAAAGAGGGAGATACCGTTTTTGTTTGCGTCTCTAGTGCTCGGTTAGTTTGGTCCTATCGGTTACAGGGATAAGTGTCTCTGCTGTGTGCTGAGGCTTCCTGAGCTCAGCAGCGTTTCTGTGGCTTGTCACCTTGGCCAAGGCTCCAGTTCTCTGTGTCACTGCTGGGACTCTCTACATATGTATTTCCTGTGGACAAATGTACACTCACAGTTTGGGGTCATTAGTTCTTGGTGTACCGTGAACGTTTTAGTACAGCTTTGGAGGAATCTATTAAGTGGGTTTTGACTCATACATTCAGTCACCAAGCCATTTTTACTTTTCTATACGTATATTTTTTTAAAAAAATATGTGTTTTTATTGTATTTTTTTTTTAATGCTGTGTATGTATCCTTTTACCTTCACCTTCATTCACGGGCAACAGATTTCACGGGCAATTTATTAATCTAGTAAGAAACTCCCCTGACCCCGTAAGATAGTAATTAAGTTTTTAAAAAAGATGAGCGTTGGTGTCACCCTTGGTCCTCCTCTGTGGTGCTGACTGCTCGTTCGTCTTTAGAGCTCTTTGGCAACTCCTTTTCCTGATGTGAGCACATCGTCCTGGGCATTCCTGTGGCCCCCGTTCTTCCTTTTCCCGTGACATGGCTCTCTGTGGCTCTTGGGCAGCCCTTCTGGTACTCCTGTGATATTGCTGAATGCTGCTGGGCAGGGGCTCCCCCCCCCCAGTCTAGATGCAGGGGTGTTGTGGTGCGTGACCCCCCCCCCTCCCCGTGTCCAGATGTTCAGTTTGATGGCTCGGCTCAGCCCTGCCATCGGCTCCTGGTGCTGGAGGCCCTCTGGGGCT
Organism: Ictidomys tridecemlineatus; assembly: GCF_052094955.1. Lineage (NCBI taxonomy): Eukaryota > Metazoa > Chordata > Mammalia > Rodentia > Sciuridae > Ictidomys > Ictidomys tridecemlineatus. Next base: position 121,533,415 of record NC_135486.1, read on the forward strand.
AGAGCTCTCCGCCTCCTGGTGGCTCTGCACCCTGGGGCACTACGCCTGGTCCCGTGGCTGAGCCTGCTTTGCCTCTCTCTGCTCAGCTCGGCAGCCTTCCCACAGAGCCTCTGGGGCTGGCCTGTAGGTGCAGTGGCCACCTGGAGGCTGGTCAGAAGCGAGGTGGGTCAGGAAGGGGCGAGAGCCATGAATGATTTCTCCAAAGGTGGCACATGTTTAGGCCTGCCTTGTCACAGGTGCTCTTAGGTGATGGCCTTGTGGGGCCACAGGGCCTTGGAGTTGGCTTCTGTTCTGAGCGTCCCTGTCCTTGGCAGGGGCCAGTGAGAATTCTGGGTGAAGACATGTTCGCCTTCTTGAAAGGCAAACTGGTCTTTGCTTTTGGAAGCATTGAGAAGACATTTCTCGAGAGAGGGACGGGTCTTCCTCTTTGCTGATGGACTCTGGGAGGAGCGTCTTGAGCCTGCATTGTCTCCAGACTAAGCTCAGAAGCTGCCCAAGATCCCCGCAGCCCCTCCCTGCAGCTTCTTGGCCTGGCATTTGCTGCACCCAGGTGGGTGCTGGCCAGCTCCCTGCTGTGCACCTTGTGCCCGCCCTGGGCCCTTGAGCTCCTCTCTGTTCTCCGTGGGGTGCTGCATCCATCTGAGGTTCTACAGACCAGAGTGCTCCCCGGTTTTTCTGGGGTGTTCTCATTTTGCTATACGTTCTTTTAAGTCTGCTTAATCCTGATTGATATTCCAATCTCCGCTTTCCATTCTGTCCAGAGCAGATGCCACTGCTGGCGGAGCGCCTTGTGGGTCTGGGAGTTGGTTCATTTAGTTAGCTCGTCCCATTCCTGCCCTGCCCTCTGGAGGACCTGGTGTGTGTAGCTTCTGCCAGCAGAAGAGTTTTCATCAATGCTGTTTTTATTTTACTTTTCTTTTTAAATTACAAAGTAATTTGTCATCTTTATTTTTTGGACGTTGTTTTCATTATCATTACTTTTCACAATGGCTCTTATTATATTTTCCTCTGATGTAACTTACTCTAAACAAATTAAGTCCTCTTGTTGTACCATAGTCCCTGTTCTCTGCAAGGGAAAACTTCCTAGACCCCCAAGGGGCTGAAACCACGTGGGCCTGACCCTCTCATTCAGCTATGGGCCCCATAGTGGCATTTGGTCACAGTGGGCTGCGAGACTGTGTCTCTGGTGGCTCTGGGAGACCCTATTGCCTGGTGACATCATGGCCGTCTTCTTGTGTGGGTTCATCTCGGAAGCCTGCAGACCCCATGGCTGAGACTGACCCAGCTGCCAGGAGATTCTGGACTGAGCCTTCTTCTTGTGCGTGCATGCCGGGATCAAGTCTCATTTGTAAGTCAGGCATAGTGGCAGATGACAGCGTTATTAATAAAACGCAAGTCATGGCCGTGCAGTGCATTGAACATCATGCATGTGGTGTCTCTTCCCGGGTCTGGTGACCTGTCCTGTGGTCCACCGAGGGCAGTGGGCGCCAGAGAGAGCTTGTCGGCGAGTGGGGAGAGCTTCTGTGTTGAGCTTTGTTTTTATGATATTGTGACAATAAAGTTAAAATTCTTTATAAAAAGAAAGGGTTGTGGATGTGCCCCAGGGTCCGTGGAGACAGTGTGTGTCGCCTGGTTTCACTTGTTTTCCACTCCACAGGCCCCTTGGCTGTCCTGCAGGTCCTCAAGCACACCTCAGATAACATCAGGAGGTGAGGTCCTCCCGGCCACCACGTGGCTTCTGGAAACCTCCCGCTGCAAGCCTGGGGACGGAGAGGGAAAGGCCGCGGAGCCTCCCGTGGTGAGGAGGGCAGGTTAGATTCTGTGAGCTCTCGAGGGGCCGCTGGGCCACAGGCCTGGGGACAGAGGATCTGGGGGCTCCGAGGAGGCTACAGACCCCACATTGTTTTGGAAGACAAGAGGGCGTGAATTGGCAGGTCCCTCCTGGGTGGCACTGTGTCATCCCTGTGCCCCAGCAGGGGACATCTCGCCTCTGGTGTCCCCTGCTGGTGACGCTGAAGCTGGTGGGTTTCAGGAGATCCACAGACTGGAACTGGTTGGGGAAGGTGTGTGTCCCTTTGCACACGTGTGCCCTGTACCCGTCCCTCACGTGCTCACACCAGCCCTTGGCTGTCTCAGCTGCTTTACTGGAACGAAGCCCTTGGATGGTCACGTGGTCCTCGCACAAGGATACTGGGTGTGACGATCTGATGCTGTTTCTGCCCAGTAAGCTATTCTCCAGAAACCATTACCCTATGATTTCCGTGTGTGTGTGTGTGTGTGTGTGTGTGTGTGTGTGTGTGTGTGTGTTTATTTTTACCTTTGGGTGTTTTTTTTCCAATTTAATAGTCTTAGCTGTAATTTCCGTCTGTGGGAATAGTGCTTCACCTGCATTTGATTAGCCCGGGTTTTATTTCAGTCCTAGCTGCGGTGAGTTTTCGGGCTCCTGCGTTGATCAGCACGCCACTGCGTCTGATTCCCCCGACGCAGAGCCCCTTCTTCCTGCCGGGCCAGCAGGCTGTCTGCGCCTGTGCTGTGGTCCTCGAGCTCCAGACAGCGATGTCGCTCTGCTAGGCCCTCCTTTTCTTCCTCACTTCTTTCAGTCATGCTTTTCTCTTTATTTTTCATTTAAAAACATAATAATACAAAAGAGTTGTCATTCAGGGGACCATGTGGCACTATCCTGCACACACGGGCAACGCCTCAGCCAGGCCAAACCTTCTCTGTCTTCATTTTTCAGGAAGCCCCTGAGCCGCACACGTGGGGACATTGTTAGTGACGGAGCAGGGAAGGACAGCAAAGTCCCTCCCCTCCGTCCTCCCAGCCCAAGCTGATAGCCCTGTGGACAGTTCAGCATGTACCTTTCAAAAGCTTTTCTATGCATTTATCCACAAATATTGACACACAGAAATAAAGATTTTGAGTTTTTATGGCTCTTAAAAAATGATCAGTGAGTCTGTTTGCTTTGCATTTTTCTGCAATTTACTTTTGCTTCTGTTCTTTTAACCCAGTAGTATGTCCTGAGCTCTCTGCCTGTTGGTGGAATGGCTCTGAGTGCTTTCTTGGCCAGGCCGCAGGGCAGAATGGGGCTTGGCCAGGGCTTATGTGACCACCTGCTGTTGGTGGACAGGGAGGCTTTTCCCTCTTGCAGCCGCAGTGGCAATTAAACCCTTGACACAGCCCTTGTGAGATATTTATATGCATCTCCACATAGAAGTCTAGAAACAGGAATGCCCGGTCAACGCGGTGTCCATTTTAAACCGTGAGAGATGCGCCAAGTCCTCTCCCGGTGAAGCCGCGCCCGGCAGCCGGCTCCCGGCAGCCGGCTCCCAGCTCCCATTTCTTGCCCATTTTCCGACAGGTTGTTTGTCGGCACTGTTGGCATTTTGGATATGAATCTTTCGTCATATTTATTTTAATGACAAATATTTGCTTCCTGTGTTTTAGTTGGTCTTTGGCTTTCTCACTGGGTTTTGTTCTTTAGTCTTTCAGAGGTGGCTGACTTTTTATGCAATACAACTTCTTGAAATGTTTTAATATCTGCAGTGCTTCCCCTCTTTGTGATCTCCTTCTACTCTCATCGTTGTTCGTCATGTGCCCCGGGGGGGGGGTGCATGGTTTCCCCTCGTGTGGGAGGAAGGTGCTGAGACGCTCCCCTGCACCTGGGAGCTGAAGCCCCAGGGAGCAGGCAAGGGACAGCTGTTTGGGGGCTGTGACGGGCCAGACCGTGTCCTCCTCAGGACTCCTCATAGCTCAGAACGTGGAGTGTCAGGATTGGGACCTTTGGAGAGGTAGGAAGGTTCCGTGGGGTCATCAGCATGGCCCTCATCCAGTGTGACTGGTGTCCTTACCGGAGGTCGGGACAGACACGTGGAGGGAAGTCCAGGGGAAGATCCTTGGCAGGCAGCCATCCTGAAGCCAGAGGGAGGCCTTGGAGTGGAACCAACCCCTCTGGCACCTCCACCTTGAACTTGCAGCTTCCAGAGCTACAGAAACATAAACTGCCCACATTTATGCCACCCAGGCTGTGGCACTTGGTTATGTCTGACCCAGAAGACGAACGCACTGGCTTCAGCTCAAGTTTCCGTGTCTGTGGACCTCCCCTCGGGGGCCGCCAGCTTTCCCAGAGATGAAACTCCAGTCTTCTGCTGGACTCGGCTACGAGTGCACGTTCTGGGGGCTGAGCTTCATGATGGCTTGGGGATCTAGGCTTCTCTCTGACTTCCTCTGTTCCCTTTGCTCCTCACCCCCACGTGCCTGGACCCTGTACTGGAGCCTCCAGGGCAGACCTAGCAACTGTCTGGGTGGAATTGTCATGGAGGTGGGGTCTGGAGGGTGTGTTGGTCTGTTCTATGTTGCTGTAACAGAATACCTGAGGCAGGGTGCTTTACAAAGAATAGAGGCTTATTTTAGCTGACAGTTTTGGAGATTAGAGGGCATGCACCAGCACTGGCTTGGCTTTGAGGGGACCACATGGCAGCTAGTACCACAGTGGTGTGTGACAGCATTGTGTGAGAGGGTGAGACAGGAAGCCCGAGCAGCGGGGGAGGCCAGTCTTGCTCTTTTATAACAATCTTTGAGAACCCCCCTGCTGGCCATCTCTTCTCTGTCGAGAGTGACTCATCTAAGCACCTTACTGTGCAGCTTGTACCCCGAGGAGGTGGCAGGGCCTGAAGCCTCCTCTAAAAAGCAATAAGCTCTGAATCTTTTCTTTGGAAGATCTCATAAGTGGTCCATTTGTTTTCCACGGGGTGACTTTCAAGTCTTTGGCTGGCTGTCTCGTTTGCTTGTGTTCAGAACACCACTATTCTTCCTTTTGCAGTCTTTAAAAACCCACTGTTATATGTCAGTGGTTTGAATAGATCTTTGTGGATTAGTATTCGTAACATCCATCCATCCATCCGTCTTCTATCCACCAATCCATCCAACTGCTCACCACATCCATCTGTCCATCTGTCTGTCCATCCAGCCATCTATCCACCCATCAATTCATCCATCCATCTATCCATCTACCTATCCACCAATCCTTCACTGCTGATAGCACCCATCCATTGATCCATCCATCTACCTATCCACCAATCTAAACTGCTTACCATGTCCATCCATCCATCCACCCATCCATCCATCTTCTATCCACCAATCCATCCCACTCACCATCCATCCACTCACCCAACGTAATATGCTGGAGACTCTTGAGATATAAACAAGAGTGAGACCCGATCCCTAGAGACAAGGGGTTTATGACACCTTAATAGAAACTCCTATTTCTTGTCTTGAAAGAAAATGTGCATTTCTTGCTTTTAAATGAGTTTGGATAATACTTTTTCAAAGAAAATCTTCCTGTTGTCAGTACCAAGGGGCCGTGAAAACGTCTTGGGAAGAGTGGATTTTCACCCCCAGGGCCTGTGCCAAGACTCTGTGCCTTTCGGGAAGTTGGTGGGCTTCTCCGAGCATTTTCTGATGAGAGACATTTAATCAAATGGAATCAGCTGTGGTAACAATCTTCTGGTGTAGGAGTAACTTGGGTTCCAGGAGGACTTTGCTGGTCCCTGCTGAGGGTGGTGGCCCAGTGACCTCCCCTGGACTCCACCTCCGACAGGTTCTCCCTTCTCTCCCATTGCCACGCCCAGCCCAAGCTCCTGCACCTGAACCCTCAGAAGGCCGTGGCAGGGGCCGGTGGCATGGAGGCGCGGTGTTTGGAATTGCAGCTGTGTGGCGCTTGAGCTCTGCAGGGGGCGCCACTCTGGGGCCTCCTCCGGGGCCTGGGCATGGGCTGACATCTCCTCCCGGAAGCCACTTGCTTCTGCCCTCGGCCGACTCCTCCACTTCTCCTTCCTCCAACCTCTGCTCCTGTTGCCTGGCCGCAGTCGCTTCTCCTGCTCTCTGTCCCCGTGTGTCCTGGGGTTTCCCTGCTGTGGATGACACGGGGTTTATTGAGGTTCTGGTGGCCAGCCTTGGCCTCTGTGCTTGCCCCTTGGGAGGGTGGCACCCAGAACCTTGTCCCTTTGTGGCTCCGCGTGCTCCTGCCTCTGGCGTAAGCTTCATTTTTAACTTTGTATTTTGAAATAATTTTAGACTCTCAGAACAGTTACAAAGATAGCAGTGGGAGCGCTGTACCTGCCGGTGGCGTCTTACATAACGTGGCACAGTTGCCACCGCGAGAGATCCACGGCTCCTCATTGCTAACCGCACCTGGATCCTGCTTAGACTTTACCGGAGTCCCCCGGAGAGTGCTTTCCCTGTCCTCAAATCCAGTCCAGGACCCTGTGCTGTATTTAGGTGTCAGGTTTTCTTAGTCTCTTCTAGAATCAGTGTCCCTCAGTCTCTCTTGTCTTTCGTGACCTTGACCTTTGACGGGCACCAGTCAGGTCTTTGGGGGAAAACCCTGCTAGTGTTCTATGGCATTGCTTTGATGTGCCCTGGGCATGTCCTTCTTGGGGCAACCTGCCAGGGGTGCCCACCTGTCTGCGGGCTGGTGACACGATGCCCATCAGCTGCAGGAGATGACTTCTGCCAGGTTTTCCCAGGGAAAGTTCCGGCTTTGTGGTTGACACGTATTTAGGGGAGTACACGGAGAATGTGAAAGTCTTAAAACTTTTTTTTCCCCCAGTACTAGGAGGTAAGCCCAGGCCTGGCGCATGCTGGGTGAGTGCTGTCCCCTGGGCTGCGTCTTCAGCCCACAGACATAGTCACCTTGACTGCTGCCATCTGCATCTGTGCCGGTCACCCCTGCCGTAATGATCTCATGGTTTCCAGTGGTGACTTTCTCTCCTCTTCCTTCCACACACTGGTGGGAATTCTGCTGTCAAGAAGAGGGGTTGTCTCCTCTTCCCCATTTGCTGGTTTATCCCATCACTTATTTGTATCAATATCGACTTTTAAATATGTATCCTATTTATGGTATAACCAATAGCATGTGTCTGTCTGTCTGTCTGTCTCTTTCCTCAACTGGCTCCAGGCTCGGCCACTGGGGCCCTTTCCACTGGTTTCTGTCCTTTGTCCTTTTGCAGAGTCCCCAGCCCACCTGGTCAGCTCACCGGGTTTCACGTTCTTTGCCTGTTTTGAGGTCTGGGTGGAGGCAGGCAGGCTGGGCTCGGTACCCTCCCTACACCGGCATCACAGTCACCTCGACAGTCCCCAGCCCAGGGCCTGTGGGCAGGGGGGCTTCTGGCTACTGTCCTCCAGCAAGGGTGAGACCTGACTGTCCTCATGTGCTTGGTCCAGTGTGCTCGGGCCGACACGGCACCTAGGCTGGTGGCTGGCCTATCCCTCCCGGCCAGAGCCGCAGACTGCAGTGCCTTGGACTGAAAATGGTGAGTCCCCATGTTGAACTGGATGGCCCTCATGGGGGGGCTGGGAGAGGGCTTTACAGAGGTGGTCAGGTCATGGAGAAGAACCAGAGCCTTCCCTCAGGAGGGAGTGCTCACCCTCGGGGCTGGTCAGCTACCACTGGATCAGCTACCGCCAGAGTAGACTGGTGTGAGGCAGGTGGCCTGGTGTGTGGCCTCCCCCACGTGCCCACCTTCCTTTCTGCTTCCCCTTGAGTGGAAACAGCACGAGCCCTCACCAGGTATGGCGGCCGCCTCCCTGAGCCCCGATGAACTTCTTTCCTTATTCATTTCCCACTCTGGCATTCTTTGAAGGCGACAGAAAAGGGCCCAAGACAAATAAGGAAATCTTTTCTAGGGCCTCTGTAAAGGGGAAGCCTCCTCCTTCTTCTACAGAATTACGAGCAGAGGAAATTCTCCCCATTTCTTGGAGGATGGCTTGCTCTGAAACATCAATGCTGGAACTGCTGCAGCCATTTTGCCACTGTGAGTTGAAACTGGAACTGCTGTCAGGGCCCTGTGTGGAGCCTGGAAGCCACACAGGCAGAGGACTGCAAAGCTAGCCCCGTTTGGAGAAGGAAACCCAAAGAACCACTTTGGAGCTTTGTTTGAGTTGCTGCTCTAAGAAGCCCCCACCCCCCACCCCCGCCTCCTTCTAGTCATCCCGCTTATGATGTATTTCCCTCCTGGCACCTGCATTGCTCACTAACATGGTCTCAATCCTTCAGGAATTGTGCATTGCTGCCTTAACTTTGCAGGAAGAGTATGCAGTTGACATTATTATATCTGAATTGATCTGCAAATACTTTGAGGCAAGCACATCTTATTTTCTGCTTCCCAGGCTGGCGAGAGCGTTCTGCGGCTTAATGACGGCAGCAGTTACCTTGGAAGCTGTTTCTGACATCGGAGATGTTAGAGGCTGTGAGCTCGCTGCCTCCGGCCTTCTCTTATTTAGAAACACCAATTAGGCCCAGTCAATAAGTAGGGCTGCCTGTGGGTTTCCACACACCGAGTATCCTGTGCCGTGTCACCTGAGACGCTTCCTGAATGTCCTGTGGCGGATGACAGCCGCCCCTTAAACTTCCTATTAGTGCACTATAGTTCTGCGTGGTGTTGGGGTTCGTTTCAACACGATCGCGTGTGCATGGCACATAATTGGCTCCACGTCAGTCCCCAGCTCTCCACCTCCCCTCCCCTCTGCAGCTTCCTGTGGACCAGCTCATTTCATCTTCGGAAATTATCTCATGGAAATAAGGAGACAGTTGTGAGTACACAGGAAAGGAGTGTGCCCGAGGGTCACTGCAGCCTTACCATCATCTAAGCAAATTGGGTCTGGTGTGAGTGACCAATAATGGGCCATTGGTCCAGTGAATCAGGTCACGTTCCGGCATTAGCCTGCTACGCAGCCGTTAAGTGGGGATGTCGACGTGGGTTTCTGGCAGGACACCATGTTCACTGTGCTCATTTACGTTAGGAAGGAGGCGAGTGAAACCCCAGGCACGTGTCATTGCCTTGGTGAATACTGAACGTGGGAACACGCACTTGAAAGTAAGAAGTTACAGATTTTGTCCTGATTATCTTTAATTTTCCTAAGTCAAATCCATATCACTTGTGAGTAATAAATTAATAAAATTAGTTAGAACAGAAGTCAGCCATAGAACACCGGTGCCCTCCCATGAGAACTTAAAATTTCTGAACAACGGGAGGAGCTGTGAGGAGGTGCTTTCCTGGTGATTCCTTGGTTTATGCCCCCACTTCAGGCCTGGGCAGGTGCACTGGGTGTTTGCCTCCCTCCCTGCTGGGGCTTGGGTGTGGCCTGGCTACCACATGCCTGGGGGCTCCATGGCCAGGGCAGTGGTGTGGGAGGTGTGGCCTGGGGGAGGCCTCCTGCGTGGACTCATGCCTGCTGGACGCGGGCAGCCCCTGGGCTGTGTCTCTTCCCACGTCTGCCCTTGCTTTTACACTGACCTCCCTGAGTCAGAGTAGCACAAGTGCCCTCCAGACAGGGTGCCCGGTCCTGGACTTCCCAGCCTGCAGAACCACCAGCCAACATCGACCTTTCCTTAGTAGTTACCTGGTCTCAGGCATTCTGTCATAGCCTCAGGAAACGGACTGAGATGCACCCTCCTGCCCTTCCAGGGCTTGGCTCAGGGACTGAGATGCACCCTCCTGCCCTTCCCAGAGCTTGGCTCAGGGACTGAGATGCACCCTCCTGCCCTTCCCAGAGCTTGGCTCAGGGACTGAGATGCACCCTCCTGTCCTTCCCGGGGCTTGGCTCAGGGACTGAGATGCACCCTCCTGCCCTTCCCAGAGCTTGGCTCAGGGACTGAGATGCACCCTCCTGCCCTTCCCAGAGCTTGGCTCAGGGACTGAGATGCACCCTCCTGTCCTTCCCAGGGCTTGGCTCAGGGACTGAGATGCACCCTCCTGCCCTTCCCGGGGCTTGGCTCAGGGACTGAGATGCACCCTCTTGCCCTTCCCGGGGCTTGGCTCAGGGACTGAGATGCACCCTCCTGCTCTTCCTGGGGCTTGGCTCAGGAACTGAGATGCACCCTCCTGTCCTTCCCAGAGCTTGGCTCAGGGACTGAGATGCACCCTCCTGCCCTTCCCAGAGCTTGGCTCAGGGACTGAGATGCACCCTCCTGCCCTTCCCAGAGCTTGGCTCAGGGACTGAGATGCACCCTCCTGCCCTTCCCGGGGCTTGGCTCAGGGACTGAGATGCACCCTCCTGCTCTTCCTGGGGCTTGGCTCAGGAACTGAGATGCACCCTCCTGTCCTTCCCAGAGCTTGGCTCAGGGACTGAGATGCACCCTCCTGCCCTTCCCAGAGCTTGGCTCAGGGACTGAGATGCACCCTCCTGCCCTTCCCGGGGCTTGGCTCAGGGACTGAGATGCACCCTCCTGCCCTTCCCAGGGCTTGGCTCAGGAACTGAGATGCACCCTCCTGTCCTTCCTGGGGCTTGGCTCAGGGACTGAGATGCACCCTCCTGCCCTTCCCGGGGCTTGGCTCAGGGACTGAGATGCACCCTCCTGCCCTTCCCAGGGCTTGGCTCAGGAACTGAGATGCACCCTCCTGTCCTTCCTGGGGCTTGGCTCAGGGACCACAGGGTACGGGGTCTTCAGTTTGGAGGGCATCACAGCACAGTGGAACAGGGAGCCGTGGGTCTGGATTTTCATGTGGGAGCTCTCATTTCCCGACTTTGCGGTCCAGGCTGAATCAGGTCTGTACGGGCCTGAGGGAGCTGGCTTCTCCAGCACGTAGGGGTCTAGTGACAACAAGATGACACTCCTGAGTTGAAAGCACCCTGGAGCAGGCTCCGTGGTCCTCTGAGGTCTCCCTTGGAAAGGAAGCTGGGACGTTTGCCTCGTCCCTCTTTTCTGGAGCGTCTGCGGCTGCCCTGGGGTGTGTTCCAAGGAGCCCTGTGTATTGGAATGGAAGGGAGCTGGGGTGGGTGGTCATCGTGTTCCCTCCAGCCTGAGACCCCTCCTCGGGTCCTGCTGGTTAAGCTTCAGAAGGAGCCTGCGGTCCAGTGGGCAGTTCCTGGGAGTCCTTGGCGCAGACCCTGAGCTCCCCTGGAGGCCCCGCCGGGCGGCAGTCCTCACGCCCCTTTCCATTGTGTTCCACGGACACAGACGTTGGGCTCCTTTCCTAAGCCATGGTCTTGTTTCTTTGGTGAGGGTCCTCCGTTGTCCCTCCTTCCCCTGTTGCTTGGTGGCTTAATTTCGCTTGCCCCCACCATTTGATTTGATTTGATGGTGTGCAGCATGAGGTCCCCAAACCTTCTCTGCCCATCAAGCAAACCCATATTTCTGGGATTGATATTTTAACTTAATGAAACACATTCTAACGAGGGCCAGTGGGAGCCATGGCATGGAAATGGAAGGAGACCCTCATTGTTATACAGAATTACAAATAAGAGGTTGTGAGGGGAATGGGGAAAAAAACAAGGAGAGAAATGAATTACAGTAGATGGGGTAGAGAGAGAAGATGGGAGGGGAGGGGAGGGGAGGGGGGATAGTAGAGGATAGGAAAGGTAGCAGAATACAACAGTTACTAATAGGGCATTATGTAAAAATGTGGATGTGTAACCGATGTGATTCTGCAATCTTTGTCGTGTTTTGAACAACCAATAAAATAAATAAATTAATTAATTAATAAATAAATGAAAAGCACATGGATGGGAGCATTCTGTGCCTGGCTGGGTGGGCCTCGCGTGGAGGGAGGTGTGGCAGGACCCCGCGTGCCTGGCGTATGGAGATTCTCAGGCTACGTGCTCCACGGAGGTGCCCAACAGAGGCCTCCCGCCCAGGGCGCTCTTTCCTCCAGCCCAGGGGAAAAAGACACAGTGGCCCCAGGAGACCTCAGTTTGGAGTCTCTCCCAGGCCCGTCCTCGGGCTCCAGCAGGAGGAATCAGGAGGGCCTTGCGTGGGGGGGTGTATGTGGAGGTGGGAAGGTGTCCGCACTGTCCCCATGAAGGAACCCAGCCTACACAGCTGGTGTCCAGTCTGCCGGCCATCACCTTGTATTTGCTTCCCGTGACCACTGTAACAAATCACCATGAATGCATTGGCTTGAAAGAATAGAGGTTATCCTGTCCGAGTCTGGAGGCCGCAAGTCCAAGGTCAGCGCCACTGGGCCAAGGTCAAGGTGTCAGTGGGCGTGCTCCCTCTGGAGGCCCTGGAGCAGAAGGTCGGCCCTGCCTCCTCCTCCTCTTCCGCCCACTGCCCACCTGAGCTGTGGCCATCACCCCATTCTTCAGAAGCTCTCCAGACTCAGGCTCTCCAACATTGCTCCGCCTGCCCCTCTGCTGCCTCCTGCTGGCCATGTGTGTCCAGGTCCCGCTGCTTCCTCCTTGGATGGACACTTAGGATTGCCCCTGGGCTCCCATGTCTTTCTGCAGAGGCTCTGGGGCTCCTGACGTGCTGTCTTTGGGGGCCATTCTCTGGCCGCAGTAGGCTTTCTCTCCCTGGAAGAGTCCCAGTTTGATCCTTTTTGATGAATCCGAGGTGAGAATCCCTTGTCTGAAATGCTTAGACCAGAAACATTCTGTATTTTGTGTTTTTTGGTATTTTGGGAATTTGCGTAGGCATAACGAGGTGTCCTGGGAGGGACTCGTGCCTGAAGACTCCGTCCACTCGACTCATATGCCCTGGCCGTGCCGGGAGGTGATGTCCACAGTGCTTTCAGGGTGCCCGTGGTTTGACTGTGACTTGTCACGTGAGGTCAGGTGGCGTTGTCTACTTGTGCCTTCCTGTCAGCCCTCAGAGAGCCCAGGTTGGAGGGCCACTTTGGATTTCAGATTTTTCGGATTAGGCTGTTGAGCTGTGTCTTGTTGGAGTCCCGTCTTCCTCGCTGGGTCACTGGATGGGGCTCTGTTCTGGCCCGTGAGGTGAAGAGTGGGTGGCAGGGGTCAGGGACATGCCTCCTTCCTGGAGAAGGGCAGCAGCTTGAGGACCAGACCTTATACCCTACCCTTCCTCTCTGCCGTGTGACATCCTGGCTCTTGCAGGGCACATAGCTGTTCTTCAGTCACTCTCAGGTGGCCAAGAGAATCCTGGAGAATCTGACACTGGGCTCGGCCTTCCTGCCCACCTCATCTTCCTGGCTTAGGCCTCTGGGGGTTGAGTGTGGCAGCCCAGGGAGGCTACCTGACCCCGGGGTTCCATGTGGTCCCTTTGCCTTGGCCCCATCTAGCTTCAGTCCAGCCCAAATGCTCATCATGCCAGCCTTCTCTGTGGCTAACGTTGGCCATGTGACAGAGCTGTGACACCAAGGGAGGCCTGTGGTGGGGGAGGAGTTGGGCCTGGTGGTCTGGGGAAGGGTGGGTCCCAGAGTGGTCTCTGGCAGGTCTCTGGCTCTTTCCTCAGACACACAGCAGCTGAGCTCTGGCAGCCAGACCCTTAGGCCACAGGTCACATCCCAGGGTCACTCTGGTAGCCAGGGCTCTGAAGAGCGAGGTCAGGCGGGAAACTGCACCTGTGGGACCCTGGTGGGGCCCTGTTCTTCTGGTGGAGTAGAGTCCCCCAGTTATCCCCTCCAGCCCTCATGACCCAGCAGGAGGTACAGAGTGGCTGGACCCTGCCACCGGTTCCCAAGTCAACCCAGCAGACACGAACTCTGTGCTAGTGGCCTGACCCTGTCACCTGTGGGACCTGTGGGAAGTCATGGGGTCGACCCACCTCCTTCCTCAGCTGTGTCTGTGACAGGCTGTGCCAGGGGCAGGGCAGGTCCTACTCGGGTCACTCCACTGCTGAAGGGGGACTGTTGTGGGTTAGACATGAGGGGTCCCCCAGAAGCTCCTGTTGGTGCAGGATGGGCCTGTAGAGCTGTGACCTGATCAGTCCATCCTGGCTTGAATGGGCTGCTGGGTGGTCACTGTGGGCAGGTGGGGCGTGGCCACAGGGGGTGGGTCACGGGTGTCCTTTGGGGTTTGTCTTTTGTCCCCCGTGTGCTGCTTGTGTTCGTCTTCTCCCTCTCTCCCCCACTCTCTCCCTCCCTCTCCTTCTCTCCCTTTCCCTCTCTCCCTCTCCCCCCCCCTCTCTCCCTCTCTCCCTCTGCTCCTTTCTGGCTGCCCTGAGCTGACAGCCCCCTCCACTGCACCCTCTGCCCTGATGCGCCACTCACCTTGGGCCCAGAGCGAAGGCACTGGCCCAACATGGACTGCGCCTCTGAAACCAGGAGCTCAAAATAAACTTTTCCTCCTCGAAGTGTCGGTGTCAGGTATGTCGGTCACAGTGACACAGCTCTGACTGACGGGGAGTAACAGGAGGGAGCCGAGAGCAGCCTCTGTGTCTCTGAAGGGCTCAGACTGAGCAGCCAGAGGCCAGCTGGGCCATTTGCTGGACCTCACCTCGGAGCAGGTCTCTGGCGTTGCCTGTGCAGGCCGCGGGGAGAACCCCGTGCTGAAGGCTGAGTGGCCAAGGTGTAAGGAAGATCCTTGGAGAATGGGCTGTGGATACAGGGGCAGGAGGTGGGAGGGCAGGGGGCTGGAGGGTAGGAGAATGGAGGGCAGGGGGCTGGAGCAAAGGAAGCAGAGGGTACTTGCATCACCCCGCTGACAGAGGGCCCTGAGAGACGCTGGTGAACACTGGCGTGTCAGTGAAGGACATTCCAGCCTCAGGAGCAGCCCACCAAGAGCAAGAGAAGTGGGTGGGGGGTTGTTTGTTTTGTTTTGTTTTTACTCCTGGTGAAGCATTTGGCATGGCTGGGGAGGGGCTGCTGCTGCAGGGCAGGTGAGGTGACTTCCCGATGGCAGGCAGGCTGCCACAGCTCCAGGGTGCTGCACACTCAAGGAAGAGGAAAGAGTTTGGCACCAGTTGGGGGTGGAAAGAGCTTTCTCCTCCTCCCCGCCAACAGACTGAGGAGGTGGGTGGCTCCCTGACTTCTCACAGGTCCCACGCATGACGAGGGTCAGGCCACTTTCCCTTTGTCCCTTTGTTTGGAGCTCTGTCATGTGGCCACCACTGGCTGCAGAGGACGGGCTGGAATGATGGGCATTTGGGACTGGGACCAAGGATACGTTGGGCAGCCCGCGGTGGGCACGAGGCTGCCTATGGACCCTGCAGAAGACAGCAGCTGACCGTCTTCATCATGAGTCGCAGGCCTTGCACCCTGAGTGCTTGCTGCCATGAACTTCTATCTCTGCAGACCCCTTCAGTGAGTGAGCTAGGGGGCGACCTTGGTTGTCCACAGAGAGGTCCCAGGGGCTCATGGTTCTCAAAAGTGTTCCCTGGACCAGCACTGTAGGTACCCCTGGGACCGTGTTAGCAGCCCATCCCCGGCCCATTGCATCAGGAGCTCCAGGGTGGGCCCCAGCTGTGTCCCTCCCATTAGGTCCCCCAGGAGATCCAGCAGGCAAGAGTGAGAACACTGACTCTGGACTTCTGAAGCATGGCTCTACTGGGGAGGAGGAAGGGACAGCCAGAAGCCCATCCACATTCATAGACCATGCCTCCTGTCTTCAGGCTGGTCTCCGCCTCCAAATTTGCTTTCCCCATTAGTAACAATTAGCTAGATTCATGAGAGGAAGCTCTGGATTTCATCTGTGGCTCATGTGGCAGCCAAGGATTCCTTTGCTCTTTCTTCCTCTGGACCCTAGAAGGGCTGATCTCAAACTGAACTTGGGAAGGAATCTTCTGGGACCTTCTTTACAGAGCAGATCTCAGGGCAGGTCTCTGGGATTCCAAGAATCCCCGGTGGATTCAGCAGATACAGGATGAGCTCAGCTAGCGCATGCTGTGCTGGTGCTAATTTTAATCCACATGCCAAGCCGAACGGGGAGGGCGGGGGTCAGGGCGACCGGAGGGCAGCTGACCTGGAACTAACCTCTAACCACAAACTGGCTGCATGCTGTTGTCTAATCCTGGTTTCCGCCCTGGCAGTAGCCACCATGTTCCTACAGCGCTTCCTGCTGCAATGGAGCAGAACTGGCTGGAGCTCTATCTCCTCTGTCAAAACAGACTTCATTCAGGAGGATGGATTCGTGGAGTCCTGGGGCCCGGAGGCTTGCTGGGCAATGCAGGGTGAGCTGAAGCTGGGGTCTTTTAATGCTTTTGGTGTCTTTGTCTTCTCCTGTGCAGCCATTGAGTCGTGTCTCTGGCCTGTGCACGGGACTCTGGAGGTTTGATTTTGACCCCAAGGAGAGCAAGGGCCCCCTGTCCGGGGGTGTGGCTTACAGCACTGGTACCGGCTCTCTTATCCTGACATTGCAACAATACCTCGTTTTGCTGTTTTTGTTTGCTAAGGACCCAGAGTGACTTGGATGGAATTACTGCCGGAATAAATGATGTATGAAATGAGAAATCTTTGTCCAGTGCTGGAAGGGGGAGTGGGAGAAGAAAGGAGAGGCTCCCGCAGAACCGCAATTGTACAGAATTGTCTCCCTGCAGCCAGAAAACAGGGAGAGCAAGACAAAGACGCAGTGGCTATTTTTCTCCATATGTCCTGAAAAGTCAGGCTTTGATGAGTGTCCTCTCTTCCCATCAGGCTCCCAGACAGAGAAAGTGGGTCTGAACGAAGGTGGATGCGCGTGGCCATTAGTGCTCACCCTGGCCCAGCACGGGAGCTCTGGGGAGGGGCCTTTTCCTTCAGGTGACCCTCCTGCCCATTCCCAGTGCCCTCGTCCTCTCCCCTCTTGTGACACTCACACTGAGGTCCAATGGTAGGAAGGACCTCTGGCTCTTGAGTGATGTCACCTGAGTTCCAAAGTCCAGGTCAGGAAAGCAGGAAACCCAGGTTGAGCGCAGGCTGTGCTTCCCGGGCCCAGCACCAGGCTCCAGACCCAGCGTCTGCCCGAGGGGCCTGCACTCCTGTTGGGCATTCCTCAGAGCTCTGCAACCCCACGTCCTGGGCGCTGCCTGGCATCTCTCTGTGGGCACCCAGCTCCTCCATCCAGCACTGGGCAAAGGCGCACTGTTGCCTCAGAACTATGGCCGTCGTCCCCTCTGCCTCCAGGGGTCACCCCCAGGCCCTGCAGGGGATTTGAACAGTAGCAACAGGACACAAAACGGGTCCAGGTCAGCCCTCAGTGGGCGCCTGCCCTTGACCCCCCTCGCACTTATGCAGGGGTTTACAAATTCTGCCCTGCTGCCTGCACCAGGGTCATGCCGGGGGGGACGTAATGACCAGACCATTAGAAATGAGCAGGAGAGAGCGGACCCGAGGAGGCAGTGATCCGCACCGTGCACTGTTTGTCCCTGCTGTGAGCTCACCGTGTCCTTGTGGGGCCTGCCGGGGCCTTGTCTGGGCTGTGGCTGTCCTGGCAGAACTCTATGCATGGCCTCCCAGCCTCCAAGGGCCGCTCCGGCCTCCCTGTCCCACCCGCCATGTTCTTCCTGGGGAGCTGCGGGTGAAGTGGCACAGAAGTGTCCCACTCATCAGTCCATAGGCAAATCACATCCTGCCTAAACTGTCATTTACAAAGTAGCCTTCCTGTTCCTGAGTGTCACCCAAACAGGCTTCCCCTGACACCCCTGGGGAGGAATGGCTGACACCGGCTCTCCCCACCACCCCCTTCCACTTAATTGGCACTTTCAAGGCGAGGAGGAGGTGAGACTCGGGGTCAGGCAGAATGTGGAACCACCTGGGACCAGCCAGAGCCCTGCCCAGAGCTAGTGCACAGGAGGGCTCCGTAGTGAGCAGGCTGAACAGAAGCTGGGGGTGTTCCCAAGCTTCCCAGGGGCAGGGGTCACTCTGGCTCTACCCACCTGTGCAGCAGCAGTGTGAACAGATGACCACACAGATGACCATATGTGTGATGGGGGACACATGGGGACATCCCATCCCACACCTCATGAGTTTGAAATCACTTGAAGAATAAGCACAGGGATCAGGCATATCAAAAATATCTACTTTATTATGGCTAGAAGGTGGCCTAAGGGTGCAGCTTAGATCTGCAGCAGAGTGGGCCCCCTGCTAATTCACTCTGTAATTAAGCTTCTTCACCAAGCCCAGCCGGGGTGGACAGCTGCCCTCTATAGGGCAGGCAGCACGGCAGGAGGTGCCCTGAAGGAGCCTATCCAGAGTGGTTACTCTCCATACTCTAGGCAGGTAGGTGACCCTGGGTCTCACAGGGCACAGGGACTGTGGGGGAGGGCTGGCTCAGAAGCCACCACGTTGGCACCTGGCTACCTTTGCTGCTTATCTCGTCAATGGGTTTAATATTAGAAGCTGGGGGATACAGGTCCATCCAGCCCTGTGGATCCCTGAACTCTTTGCTCTTGCCCGGAATACAATCAAGAAATGATGCATTTCTTCCTCTTTCTGTTGCAGTCAAAGGCCTGCCCATGTCACCACAGGAAGTTATGGTAGGTGCCTTTAATGCGGCCCCCTCGGTCCCTGTGGCTGCATCTGTGCCCTGGTTAAGCCTCCTCTCTTGAGTGTGGCTTGGACTTACTGGCTCCTTTCAATGACCACAATGCACCAGAAGTGACCTTAGACACTTCCGAAATCAGGTCATAAGAAGACCGTGGTTTCCATCTTGTGGACATTCTCTCTCCTCTGACACACGTGCACACACGCACACACATACGCACGCACGCACACACACCTATACTCACGTGGAAACGCCCAGGCCCCTGTGGCGAGGGCCCCAGCCTGTCCACAGCCATGTGTGTGAGCTGGAAGAAAGTCCCCTCATCCCCAAATTGAGCCTTCCCACGAGGCTGCAGCCCCCGCTGACAGCTCGGTTGAGATCTGATGGTCCCGAGGCACAAGCTGTGCCCAGCCTCCTGGTGGACAGACACTGTGAGGTGACGGGCATTGGTCTGGCTGCCAGGCTGGAGTGGCTTACTGCCATGAGAGACAATGGCCACAGGAGTCCTTTCCCTCCTGCACAGACTCCGGCCCCACGAACACTGTGAGAGGACAGGTATTGTTTAACCACCCTGGGAGTGGCTTACTCTGCCAGAGGAGATGACGGATTGGGGAGCTCTTTCCCTTCTGTGCCCAGAGAGGCCCCGTGGGTAAGGACACCAAGGAGGCCCTGCGGCATGTCACTCCCCTGGCCTTTCCCTCCTGGGAGCAGAGCGTCTGTGGGAAGAGGCTCAGCCAAGCAGAGCCCGGGAGTGGATTTTACCCCGGGCCTCAGACCAGGGACAAGCTGGGGCACGTAATGAGGCTCTGGAAACAGGTTTAAAAATAACTTTGCCAGCTCACACTTTGAAACTGAAGCCGACCACTTAGGAAATGCAGAGTATAGCTAGAAAAATGACTTTCACATTATTACTCTTCAAGAACAAAGTGATAAGTGAATTTGGAGTAAGAGGAAGTGTTTATCTGCAGAATTTATTAAAAGAAAGCTGTCACCTTTGTCTTATGTTGAAATCGCTGGGAGTGAGGACGCAGTTTACTTGAGTTTGGAGGTTTTCAAAGACTTTGGACATATTGAAATAAAAGATCTGTCCACAGCTGCCCAGAGTGGCCTTTCCATGTTCCCCTTAGAGGGTGGACCTCTGGAAGCACATCCGAACCCTTTTGGATCCATATCACATATCTGCTGCCCAGCGAGAGATGAGACCCAAATAGACGGGAACCGCGTCGGCCCCAGCTGCCTGGGCCAAGGCCGGGGACTGTGAGCTGGGTGTAGACTGGACACCCTCTCGGGTATCAAATACACCTCCTGGCAGCATTTTGGGGGTCAGGTGGTTCTGTTCTGCGGGCCCTGAGCTGGCTCTGCCGATGGTGGTGTTCTCCCTGAGTTCTTGAGAGTGGCTCCTGCTTCCATACTTTGGCTGAGCTGGGAAGGGCTTTGGTGGCACCGTCCCTTGGGTGACAAGCTGCCTGGGGATGGGCATCAGCTTTGTTGTGCCCCTTGTGCTGGGTGCCACGGAATCAGCTAGGCCTGGGTTGAGCCCCTCATCTCCCCCAGGGGTTGGCATTCCTCTGGGTTCGTGGCACCCAGAAGAGGCCTGTGTTTCCCAGCATCCCCTGCACATGGTGTGACTGAGGAGAAACCAGTCACGCGCATGCGCTTGGAGCAGAGCAGGATGCTGGGTGCTGTCTTGTCTCCCTTCAAAGCACGAGGCCCGCGCTCCCCTACGTCCTCCCTCCTACGTTGGTGGAATGCAGATGCAGTTTGGTTCAGGTCTGTGGCCCTTTAGCGATCCCAGCCTTGAGCTCCAGCATGGAGCACAGGTGCCATGGTGGTCATCCCCCAGGGACATTCCTGCAAGGGAGAAGAGGAGCTGGCGGTCAGGAGTGGAGCCCACAGAGTCACACAGACCTAAGGGAGCCTCAGCTCAGCCCTCGATTCGCCGTGTGACCTTGAGCAAGTTCCCAGCTCCCGTGTCCCCATCTGTAGGTGACATCTTGGGCTTGTGATGAAGAGAACAGGAGAGACGGTGAGCACTTGTGGGACTGAAGGACTAGGACGCCAGTGGCAGAGCTGGGCTCCCAGGACTTGGGCTAACCCAAGTTGGGCAGATAACCCCTGCCTTAGGGAAGGATCCCAAGGAATGCATCGAGACCCTCAGGAAAGGCCGCCTGTGTCACATAGCCACTCCCGAAGGCCCCGGGCTTTGAGCCCTTTCCTGGCTCACGGATGACAAACTGCTCAGTAATTATATTCTAATTCTTTGGCGCCCACGTACCCACATCTCCCACCCACTCCCTTTGTGGATCTTTGTCATCATCGAGGAATGACATGACCGAATCTGTGGGTTCCTCGACCCCGACACGTGATCTGCACTGAGTGGGCAGCTCCGTGGGGGCTGCTGGAGCAGGTGCTGGAGAGACTCGCTATTTTGGAACCAGCTCGACTTGGGAGGCAGACGGTGGCTGCCATTTTTACTTGGCACTACCTGTCACCCACGGGTGTGATGGAGGGGACAGGTGGGAAGGAGTCCACGTTCTTTGTAGCATTCCAAGGAAGTCCACTGCCTTTAGGCCATTTGGACGGAGAAGGGCAGCAGAACAGCAGTGCCCAGGGGGTCGTGCTGGGCAGCCCAGGCGTGCATGCAGTCTCTAGTTCTGGTGTGTATGTGTGTGGCGGGGGGTGCTGGAGACCCAGAGCTGTGCACATACTGGGCAAACACCCTATCACTGAGCCCCACGCTCAGCCCCAGTTGTGGGTGTCTGAAGGTGAACAGGGGACCTGACTGGGTAGGTGATCAGGTGTTTTGACTGTGATGTGCATAGGCTAGAGATAATTAAAGTGGAGTCTCTGAGTAAAATAATATTTCAAATTAGCTTCTGGAAATGGAAAAACATTTTTTTTTTTTTATTAAGAGTAAAGAGATTGCTCAGTAAAAATGCAGGAACCTATAGGGGAGGGCCAGGCTAGACCACGGGAAGTATTCAGAGAGCAGAATTCTGTTGCAAAGGTACGTTTCTACCACTGCCCACTGTAGTTGAGATTTCTCCTGGACCCCGAGGCTTCCGGCTAGCTGGTGGCCTCTCACATCAGAATCACACTTTTGGAAAGCCATTTGGAAGTACATTTCATGAGCCATAAAAATATTTCATACCTCTGAACTAGTAATCTCTCTTCTGGGAATTTATCCTGGAGAAATCAATCTAGAAGAAGAGCAAGTGCCGCATGCAAGTGAGAGCTGATTGCTTCATTGCTCCAACACCGAGAATTTAGGAGCCACCTCAAAAACCAGCAGCGACGGCACAGTCGTCCGGGTCATGCTATATGGGACAACAGACTCTAATGCATACATTAGTGTTGTCATTATGACCATCATGTAGAAGCATATATTTATCTGAAATAACTGCCTTTTATGATGTAAGTGAAAAGAAGCTTAATGTCAAATCCTGGCCGTCCTGTGATTTACATATAATTAATATGCATGCCTGTGGACCGGTCCTGGAAGGACACTCAGGAACGAGACTTGTGGATGGGCTTCCATGGTGACAACAGGAGAGACCACTTGTCCTTTTTCAGATGGCTTCGTTATGGTCATCATACTGCTGAAGGGCTTCTGCAGGGCCATCTGCATGTGGGAGGAGCACCAGGTGGTAACGGGCAGCTTCTCCCTCCGCTCTGTCCTTGGACAGCCAGGCATGGCCTCATCTGCCTGCCTCCTTCTGACAATGCAGAGGCTCACGTGGCCCTGCAGGTAGGTCAGGGAGCAGAGTGGGACCTGCTGCAGTCCCGGGCTCCACTCTGGAGGTGCGGCCTTGGCACCTCCCCACGAGGTCTCCTGCCTGCTGTCGGCAGGCTGCCTCTCCACATGCCGTGAGAAGCAGAGGGGACGTGGGCCTTGGGCCTGGCGTGTCAGGTAGTCAGGAACAGCAGATGCTCGTCCCCTTCATCATCACAGCGTTTGTGTAATAAAAACAACGAACGTGTGCAGCTCGTATCTCAGACACACTTCCTGCGAATGAGCGCTTCAGGTCCACCTTGAGCAGCACCTGCATGGACCTGCTTTCTCACGTGGGTTAACCGTGCCTCCTAGAACTCTGCGCTTCATTTAAAAAAAAAAAGCATTTTGATATTTTCTTTTTCTCTCAGTGACGGGTCTGTGGGTGGTCTCCCCATTGTACAGATTTGTGATCTCTCATCTTTTTTTTTTAATTTTTAAATTTATTTTATTTAGTTGTAGATGGACACAATACCTTTATTTTGTTTATTTATTTTTACGTGGTGCTAAGGATTGAACCCAGGGTCTTGCATATGCTAGGTGAGCACTGTGCCACTCAGCCCAACCCCAGCCCCATTTTTTTTTTTATTGCAACTCTGTTGGTGCAAATGTTTGAGTGCACACATCGGGTGCCTGTGCATTTGTTTATTTATGAACTTTATGGGTAGAATTCTGATGGGCTGTATTTAAAAGCATGAGGTGGAAAAGATGAAATAAGCCGTGTTTAAAAAATGGCTTTCATTCTATTTTATTTAATGGCACAGAAAGCCTTTTTGTTCTCATTAAAATGTCAGTCCGAGTCATATTTCCAACAAAGGCAATGTTAGTGGGTATGCTTTATTATTTTTAAAATCTTGATTTAATATTTTGTGATACAATAATTCAAATGTCTAGTTTTAATCCACTTATTCTGGCTTTGAATAGCTGAAAAGATACCCCCCAAAGATATGGAGATCAAGTAAAAGAAGTTCATAGTTGGTGGTGCTCACTAAATTATGAGACTGTGTTTTTCAGTCCCTTGCATATTTTATGCAAAAGTTTCTGTTGAAATCCAGCTAGCAAATTTCCATTTCTCATGATGCCAGTAAGTTGTCCTTGCACAATGACTGCAAGGTGCTGCATTTCAATGTCATTAGCAAGTGGAGCTAAAAGTTGCTGAAACTCTTCATTTGGAAGACACGTCAAAGGCTGGAAAAATCCATTTCCCAGGTTTTTAAATGTGCGGGCCTGAGTTTTTATAAATCAAATTACAGCACTTTCAGCCACAAATCATTAATCATGGAAACATTTCCAAACATCCATTTTCAAAATGCCTCTCCAGCGGTGCAGCAGGCTTTAGTTTTTGTGTTTGGGAAAGTGTCGCTTTCTCATTCATGGTTTAAAATGTCATCTTTACCTTGAGGGAACAAATTAGGTATATTTCATTTTTTTTCTTGAAAATATCTTCCTAAACTAGGTCATCGCATCCTGAACTTTTTTTAAAAAAAATAAAAATAAAATATTTTTAGATTTGCAACTCTTCCAAAGTTCTTCAGCAGATGCCAGCCAACTTCTGGGTACTGCTGAGATTTAGGCCACTGCCCACTCTATTAACGGAGCCTGGGGGAAGCGTGGCTGTGTCTTGAGGGTCTGTTTTGGAGATTGCGGTCCTGGAGCCTTCTGCACCTTTCCTGGAGTGACACATGAAAGGAATGGAGGGTCCCCATGGCTACTGCGGTGACCTTGCCCCAAGCCCTGTTTTCATTTCAAGCCAAGCAGCCACTCTGTGGCAAGATGGTTTCCAGGAACTAAGGTTTCACTTAAGAAGTCCTTGAAATCAGAAGCTGGTTGACTGTAAGTCTTTTGTTACTTGATGCACAGAAATTGCGCCTTCACGTGAAAGGAGGGCGCGGGTGCTTAGCCTTGAGACCCTCCTGGTGGTCAGTGCCTTTCCCAGGGCTTATTTTGCAGACAGGCATCTGATGTGTTGTGTGTGTTTTCTGGGTGGCAGATCGTCTCTCTTCGCCCCGGTTGAAAGTGAGAGCGATTTGCCGCTGGGTCTCCTCCTCTTCTGCAGCTGAGCAGGGAACCTTAAAACGGGACTCTGTGTTCCACCGAGTGTGAGCGCACACACTGCCCCTGCAGCAGGGTCTGAGCACCGCAGAGGCTGTGGGTGTGCTGGTCCCTGCCAGGCGGGCCCACCGGGTCTGGCAAGGAACCCGCGGGCTCCGTCACCTGCGTGAGGCTTCCTTCCTGTCTGGCTGCTTCTGAGTTAGACTGCCACTGTTGACCGGCACAGCAGTTGAAGCTGCATCTCAGTGGTGTCAACCCTTTGCAAAGACCTTTAAGTTTCTTACCTTTTGTGAGGGTCTGTTTTGTTAAACCTGCACCTTAGAATCTGCACAGTCACTGCCCAGGTCCTGTGATGGACCCAGGGCAGGTATCCCTGCTGCCTGCTCTGGTCTGGGGAGGTGCTCCGCAGTCTAGGGTGCACCGTCCTTCCCCAGGGGAATCGCCCCCAGGGCTGCTGCATGCATTAATCATGCTTAGTCCCAATCTGCTTTTCTGGTTTTTAGATCACTCAGGGCTGAGGTAACAGCGGTTGTAATTCAGGCTTGAAACATTTTAACTGTACTGAAACTCAGGTGGTGAGACCTGACCCTGCCTGCATATGAGGCTTGCTGTAGTGTGGAGGTTGAGTGGCCCCTAAGGGCCCAGGTACTAAAGATGTGTACTTGGAGGTGCTATGGACCTTTAAGAGGTGGGGCCTTCTGGGAGGTCCTTGGCTTCTTGGGGTGTGACTTCCAAGAGGACTATGGGACCCTTGTCCGGGCGTCTGTGTTTTGCTTCCTGGCTTATAAAGTGAGTTATGCTCCACCACATGCTCCTACCACGATGAGCTGCCTCGTTTGAGGCCCAAAGCAATGAAGCCAACTGATCTTGGGCTGGAATTTTCAGAATTGTGAGCCAAATAACCTTTTTTTCGTCTATATAAGTTAATTATCTCAGATATTTTGTTATAGTAATGGAAAGCTGACTAATGTACACCTACTTACGGATTTATCTATCCATTTAGAGTGACTAGATGTACATCTTAGTCACATGTTAACTTGGGATGCTGGCCCAGTCCCATAAGAGAGTTAGATCATATATGGAAAGGTGAGATATTACCCGTCTAACTCCAACCCCAGTTTTGATTCAGAAGCCCAGCTGGGTCCAGGGTTTTAAATGTGGGACTGTGACGCGGTGTGCTCTTCCCAGGGCCCTGGGATTGCTCTGGCCCCCTTGGGTGTGTGCACCCCCTTTGAGCACACAGAGGGTGAAACTGAACCGAGGGGAGTCCTTGCTGGCTCTGGTCACCCGGCAAGCTGGGCTCAGGTGTCAGGGATGAGATGCGGAGCTGCTGCTTCCACAGAGTCACATCCTGTGCAGTCTGAGGAGAAGATTCTGGGTCCGATTTAAAACCAGAGCTTCCCAGAGAGAACATAGACACCTGTGGCCAAGAGGCTCATTCACCGCAGCAGCGGCAGTGACAGATGGTGTCACAGCAGGTGGAATCGCAGCAGGTCCCGTGAGCGTGTTCAGTGGAAGGGTCCCTCTCCATTGCCCACTGACAAAGTGTTTAATGGTCCTGGGCCAGGAACGGAGCTGAGTCTGGGGATCCCTGAGCTGAGAAGGGCCTGCGCTGAGCCTGTGACTTGTACTGGGAGGGACGCCCCCGCAGGCCAACAGTGCAGGTCCCAGGGGGTGCCCGCTCTCGTGGGGAGAGCGCCCCCTCTGGAGGGTGTGCAGCACAGCAGTGGCCATGGGGACAGGCCCTAGTGTAGAGAGGTCATGGTCACCAAGGCCTTGTGCAGGTCTCTGGGCCTGGGAAGGGGACGCCACGTGGCCTTGAGACTGTCCTCAGTCGCTCAGTGGCATGGAGGGCTCAGGTGGGAAGGAGGCAAGGAGGAAGAAGCACCAGCCAGAGTGCCAGGCTCTTGTCTTCCCAGGCCCTGTGTTGGGGTGTGGGTTTCCTGGGGGTGATGGTTTTAAGTGCTCCCCATGGTGGCCCCTCTGTCCCCCGGGGGTGACGGTTTCCAGGTGCTCCCTGTGGCGGCCCCTCCATCAGGGATGGGGGGGCTCCTTTGCAGCGTCCCTGCTGGGTGGAGGAGCAGTCTCTGCTTGACCACTTCTGGGAACGTTATTTGATTAACATAGAAATTAATTTCTTTTATGTAGCTCATAATTTGTGACCTCCACTAGTTTTAAAAGCTGGTGTTTGGAGACTCTGTGCAACTCCAACCTGTTCTTCTTTTGGTAATGGGTGCGGGATTCTTCAATTTAATTCATTCCGTGCTCTCATTTTTCACACGAGTTGTCTTATTATTCTTAACTATTATTAAAAGGAATGATAAAAAGTAATTAACCATCTGGAACAGATTCACGCTTCCCATTAGTCAGGGCATCCGTTATAAAACCTCCCCAAAGTTCAGCCTTGGAAATAAATTCTCCAAGTAGGTGGATTAGCTAATGAATTTTTCTTCTCCAAAGGAGAGAGCATTTTTCCCAACACGGCCAGTGCTTCTGCTGCCCGTTCATCAAAGGGGGAAAAAGTCGAAGTGAACAGAAAAGGGACGGCTTGTCAATATAATTTACTGCGTCAAAGCTGTGGATTTGTTACGGTTTTATAGAGCCTCTGCCCTGTACTTGTCCACTAATATCTGTGGATTAGCATGACACCCAGCACCGGCTTCCGGAAGATAGCTCTATATTCACGTTCCGCGCCTCTTCAAGGTCCCCTGAAATGCCCCTGGTCCCTTCCAGTCCCTGGGTAGCTGGGAGGAGGGAGATGGAGATGGGTCTGCTCAGGGCACAATCAAGCAGGCTCCCAG
The DNA here is from genome assembly GCF_052094955.1 of Ictidomys tridecemlineatus. Taxonomy (NCBI): domain Eukaryota; kingdom Metazoa; phylum Chordata; class Mammalia; order Rodentia; family Sciuridae; genus Ictidomys; species Ictidomys tridecemlineatus. Next base: position 121,560,178 of record NC_135486.1, read on the forward strand.
CCCCCAGCTTCTCTGACACAGGGTCCCTCCGTGAGCTTTAGGGGCATTTGGGACTTGACCAAGGAGGACTTCTGGTGCAAGTGTGTCGCCTCTATGGGCAGCGGTTATTTGGAGCTCACAACCTGAGAGGTTTGGTCCGTGGTGGTTGACCGACTCCATTGGTCTGGGCCCAAGGTGAAGTAGCACATCATGGTGGGAGGAGAAGAGCTGCCCAGCTCACTGTGGCCAGGAAGGAGAGAGAGAGAGAGAGAGAGAGAGAGAGAGAGAGAGAGAGAGAGAGAGAGAGAGAGAGAGAGAGAGAGAGATGGGGGTGAGGGAGTCAGGGGGACGAGGTATGTCCCCACCTCCATTCACGCCCTGCCTACAGTTACCACCCAGTAATCTGTTCCCATTACTCATCGTCACGTGGATGGGTCACTGATCAGTGCGCTGCTCAGTGTCCTTACTTCACCTGCTCCATTACCTCAGGAGCTTCGGGGGACACCTCCTGTCCAAACATGGGGAACTGGTGTTCGGGCCGTTGTCCATGGCCCGAGGCTGCGGAGGGCACGTCCTGGAGCATGTGGGGAGGTCTCACGGCCCCCTGCGCAGCCTGACGTGGAGTGGGAGGACCCAGGTGCGTTCATGGGCAGGGCTGGGCCTGCGCCTGGACATCAGGGGACTCCAGGCCCTGAAGCGTCAAGGGCAAGAGTCGGAGCTGCAGGTCTCTGAGGGAAGGGAGCTGGATGGAGGCCGGGCAGGTTGTTTTGGGGTGAGAAGGAGCCGTTGCCTTTTCCTGCTCTGAGCTTATCTTCTCTCATAGCTTCTGCGAAACTTGTGTGCAGGGAGGGTTTCACGTTTTAAGTCCTCTGCTGTAGAGTCTGTGTGACATGGTCAAGGCTCGCAGAGGCCATGCCCTGCCCAAGGCCACAGAATCAGTAGATGCCAAGACACACCTTGGCAGGGGTGGGTGTGTCTTGAGGCCCGCAGGTACCCCTGGGGCCTCCAGGACCAAGGAGGTGCTGGTCTCCACCCTGTGGCTCTGATCTCCTCCTGAGATGGCATTCAGCTGGCCTGTGAGAAGGGATGTCAGCACATTAAAGTGCACCTGGAGCATAGAGACGGCCGTCCCCTGCCCTGTGGGGAGCAGTCTCAAGGAAGGTGCAGAGTGCAGGCGCTGGGTGGTAAGGTTGAGCGGAGTTGCCAGGGGTCTTGAGAGATAGCGGGGATTGTGGCCACTGGATGGTTTCAGGAACTTCATGTGCAAGGAGGAGTGATCTCCCTGTGGCCTTGGGGACAGTCTTGGAGTTGCAGTGGCCCTCACCCTGGGTGATCCCTGACGCTGTAGGGGGCTGCTCAGCAAGATCCGGGCTCCTGGCCAGAGGGAGGAGCCTCAGGGCCCTGGACAGGAGGCTCCTGCTCTTGGTCAGCCAGGCCTCTCCCGCCTGGAGACTTGTGGTCTCCTGAGGCTTTTCTCATCCTGCCCTCTCCCTGACCCTCAGGAACCAGGACCTGGGAAGATACCGGAAGTCCAGCTTTTACAGTGGTTAGTTCCCCGTGTGGGATCTGCCTGCCAAGGGAAATCGGGCCACACCTCTGGTTGGTTCCCTGGGACTTTCACTCCTTGGGGGCCTCTTTGGATTATTTTCTTTTTCATCTCTTGAATGGGTTTGATCCCCCAAAAGGTTAAAGCCCAGGTGTTAGATTTCGGTATAGAAAGACAATGTCCTACCAACTGTCACAATACCCAGCCATCTCAGCAGGAGGCTGATGGGAGCCCAGCCTTCCCTTGTCTGTGCTTTGGAAGCTCATAATGGGACAATTTGAGCAGTCCCAGCACCCAGGGTGGTTGGATTAGAGGGTTTTGAAGCTGGCTGGGGGCTCTGGATGACCTGGGTCTGAGAATTGGGCTGCCCTGGGCCCCTGTTGCAGGTCAGCCCTTGGGGTTGCTCAGAGCAGCTGTTGACACCCCACCTGCTGGCCTGGAGGGTCGGGGGACTCCTGTGCGTGTCACTGGGCCCCTTCCTGGAGCCCTGAGTACCTAGGGTCTGGATCCTGAGTGTCTCCTTACTCCAGATTATGGCAGGGTGGCTCTGCCTTCTACACTGTAATGCCCAAGAGTGTGGGGAAGAGTGGCCCTGGGGGCTCCCTATGCCCACGTCCCTTGTCATTGGCAGGCAAGTTGAAGAGGGTCACGTTGAACCCGTGGAGAATGTTGTGGGTGAATTGTGCTCCCCTGAAGGTGATGTGCTGAAGTCCTAATTCCCTGGACTAAAGAGGGTGACCGTATTTGCACATGAGGTCTTTAAAGAGGTGAGTTACAGTGGGGTCTTTGAAGTGGGCCATAATCCAATATGGCGGGCATCCTTATCAGAAGAGGAAACCTCTGTGTGCCCATGGGGGAAAGAAGACGTACGGAGATACACGTAGAGATGGCCTCCAGAAACCAGCCTGCTGGCCCTTGCATCCCGGGTCTCCAGACTCCAGAAAGTGGGGCAGCTCATGCTGTCGTTTGTGCCACTCAGCCTGTTTCTTTTTTGTTATGGAGGCCCTGAGAAATGGTGCAGGGCAGAGGCCTCTCTACCACGTGTCAACTGTGATAATAGCAAAGCCACCTGTGACCACCTAGTTTTAGAACACGCAGAGGTCTTCAGGCACATTGCAGGCTTTTACCCCAGGGCCTCTCGTGTGTCAGTGGTGGGGGCCCCAGGGCCTTGGAACGTGCAGTTCTAACATGGTCCCAGGTGACGCGGTGCTGCTGGTCTGGGGGACTGTATATGAGAACCATGGCTTTTAAGGAGCTCAGGATAGTAGGTGCTCTCGAAAGGCCTCTGGGATGGGAGGGGCTCCTTTGTGGCCTGCCTGAGGGGCTGCTGTTCAGACCTGCCTCTGTCCCCATCAGCCCTCTCTGCAGCCTGACCCTGCCTGGGTCCTGCGTTGGATCCTTTCTCCCTGTGTTGTTGGGCTCCTCTCTGTTCTGGTCTTACACACCCCTTGGGGTACAGGGTGGGTGAGACGGAGTTCCTGAGGAAACGGAATCAATGCTGCGAGCCACTGTTCAGAACAGCGTGTGACCCTACAGGTGTAGGGAGGATGAAGAGGGCTCTGGGGCTGGGGCATCTGAGCTAGGGTGCATCTGGTGAGTGGGGACTTCCTTGGCAGAGAAGGGGCCCAGAGCAGCATTGTCCAAGGGAGCAGCATATGCCAAGGCCCTGTGGTGGGAGCAGGATAGCCTCTCTGGGGAAGAGTCAAGGAGTTAGGGGAGGCCTGGGTGTGGAGATGTGGTGTGAGAAGAGGAGGGAGAAAGGGGTCGGAGCCCCTGTGCCTGCTGGGAGTGGTGTCTGCCTCCTAAGGAGTGCGGATGTGCCCTAGATTCATGTTGCTGCTATAACAAATCTTACAGACTTAGTGGCTAAACAACACCCGTCTCTTCTAGTTCTCAGGGGTGGAGTCTGAAATGGGGTTTGCAAATTTAGACTGAGGGGCCAGCAGAGCTACGTTCCTTCTGGAGGCTTCAGGGAGGATGTGATCTGCTCCGGCCTCTCCCAGCTGTGGAGGTGGCCGATGCTCCTCGACTTGCGACCACGTCACTCAGTCTCTGCCTCTGTGGCCACTTGTCTCCTCTGGCTTCGATCCACCCGTGTCCCTCCTTTGAGGACCCTTGTGATGTGTCATTGGGCTCCCAAGAGGACATGGGATAGTTCCCCCTTCTGGAGAGCCATGATCTATTCACCTCTTCGAGTCACTTTGGCCACGAGGACACCATTCACAGGCCCCGGGGGGGGGGGACATCTTTGGGGGCCATTATTCAGGGCAACTGGGGGATTTTTTTTTTCAGTGCTGGGGACTGTGCAGGCTGGACGGATGCCGTTTGCCACCCCATGCCCCCGTCAGCTCTGCGGCAGGGCTGGCTCTGCTGCTCTGCTCGTAGGGCCCCAGGCTCACGCAGTGCCATGGCACGGGACCTGAGTGGGTTGACCCGGGAGGGGAGGCGCTGAGAACCCACCTGCAGGCGGGTGTGGCCAAGGTCTAGAATGACATCGTGGTCAACAGGGCTGCCAGTCAAGGGGAGGGGCCCAGCTCCGCGCTCTGGCCTCTGCCTGGCCTTTGAGTCTCACCCAGGAATCCCGCTCTGAGGGTCAGCGCCCGTCTCCTCAGGGCACCGCACTTCCTGTCAGCAGGCCACACGCCCCACGGCTCTGTCCTCTGCACCTGCCTCCTTGGCTAGGCTGTGTCCCTGGTCACCACGCCCTGGCTGTGGTGTCAGCTGTGTGGGGGAAAGACCTGGGCGTCCTCGGTGGCAGGTAAGGGCAGGAACCCCCCAGCCTGGCTAAGCTGGGACACCTGCCTCGGGCCCCAGAGGTGACGTCGCCTTGTTAGCCTCGACGTCCTGGTGGTGCGTGGGTCAGGTCTGTCTCCTTCAGGAGGCCCCGGAAATGGGCGTAAACAAATCCAAGAGCTGAATGTGACTTTGGAGTGATTCACCAAGGAGGCACAATCCAGCTGGAACACCAGGAGGCGGTTTCAAGGCCGCTGGCCTGGGTATTTCTGGAAATGTGCTCTCCGCTGAGGTCCTGCTTCTGGGTCGGTTTCAGTAAATATCCGTTCTGTTCATTTGCTGATGGGGTTTGAACCTCTCCGTCTCCTGTGTCTTCTGATTTTTTTAAAAAAGTTTCATTCCCTTTTATCCTGCTTATTCCTTAAACCCACAGAAGGCAGACTTCTTTATTTAAAAAATAGGGCATGAGATATGGAAGGGGATTTGTCCTTTTGCTTGGGAATCTGGCTTACCTCCCAAAGCCGAGGGCCACGGATTCGGAGAGGTGGAACCCCCACCCACGGGGACGAGCAAGATTGCGTCTGGTGGCCTCATCTGCATTTGTCCCATGCGAGGGGAAGGTGAGTTCATGGTGGAGGAAGCGGAGGGGAGACGGGTGCTACTTTCCAAATGAGAATCTGAAAATCTAATAGAGGTTGTGGAGCCTGCTGGGGGAGGAGGCTGGCCTCCCATCCTGGCCGCCACTGGTTAGCCACCCCTCTCAGGGGCAGCTTCCTGGGTGAGGGCAGTTTAATGGCAGAGTTCTTTGGAGCACCAGCCTTCTCTGGACTGAGGGGACCACGTGAACAGTGGGGTGCCGCTGTTTCCTGCTGGGGGGGACTCTGAAGCCAGGAGGCTGGCGGGTGGGAAGGGTGGTCTGCGGCAGGGCTGCCTGACACCCAGCAAGGCAAGCAGCTGTGAGACACCCGTGGACCGGTGCAGGGGACAGGGAGGGGTTAGGCGGGCTCAGAGGGAGGACAGCACCCAGATGGGTCCAGGAAAAGGCCTGGGAGGCCAACCAGAGGGATTGTTGCCTCAGGGAGCTGCTATCAGGCTTTCCAGCTCCATGGGCCATTCTGTCCCTCCAATTCCTCCCCCTTCCATCGCTGTCTCCCTGGACGCTCATTACAGACATTTCTAGACATGTATAAGGAGCGAGAAGAGCATCCTGGACTAACGTGCGCCCCTCGGCCTCAGCCATGCTCAGTCTGTAGACCACGCCCCAGACCCCCCCACCCCCTCTTCTGGCTCTTTCAGCAAATTCATTGGAGGTGGTGGATGTTTGCTGAGTGGACGGATTAAAAAAAAAAAAAAGAGCTGAAGAGTAATTGCCATTTGATCCAGAACAGAAGAGCTTAGCTTTGGTTTCAACTGCTCACCCCTCCCACATGCTGAAGTTCAGCTGCAGAAAAAAAAAGAAAAGTAATCTGAGTCATTTAAATTCTGCATGCCGACTTAGTTTTGTCCGCGTCCTATCTGACCTTAGTTAGTCAGGGGAAAAAAAAATCCTGGGACGGCGTTTGCCAGGGGTTTCATCCTGACCCCTCGACGAGCCTCACGAGCCCCCATCTCCACTTGTGTAATTGCTTCACAGTGGACAGTCTTAATGACACCCGATCCCATTTCCAGAGCAAGCTGATGAACGCGACTCACTCACTCAGACATCAGAGCAGCTGAGAGGAACGATCTGGTGCCAATTCATGTCTATTAGATAATTTCCGCCTCTGGGTGCCGTGCTTTCTTTGCACCAGCCCTTAGTTGTGGCAAATGCATACACTCTGGTCCCGGAGGCTTGCCATCGGTCCTCTAGTATAAGACAGGCTCACCCCTAAGGCTCACCAGGTGCCACCACCCTCCTCCTTGCTGTCTGCAGGAGGGTGCCAACATTCAGAGAGGGACAGGGGCTTCCACAGGGCAGCACAGGCCAGGGCTCTGGAATCCTGACCGTCCATCCAGGTCGGCTCCAAGATGGTTCTGCATGGCATCTCTTAGGATGGCTAAAAACCCCGACAGTATCAAGTGCTGGGAAGGAGGTGGTGTGTCTTGGCTAGGAGACAGGCTTGGCCAAAGTGCCCAGAAGCTGTTTTGAAAGACTCTGATCTCCAGGGAATGAATTAAAAATCTCTGTCCCTCATTCAGGGTTTTCCTTTAAGTAAGGATTATTAAAAGGGAACTGTGTATAATAAAATTCTCCCTCTTTAGGTGCACAGGAGGGTGTGCTGTGACAATGTCATAGTCACATATGTCTACCAGCAAGACACACAACGATGCCACTATCCCTAAGGGCTCCCTGACCTCCCTTTGTGGTCAGTCTCACCCCCTTCTTAGACACCACTGGTTGGCTCCCTGTCTCTTGGTCTGCCTTTCTGGGTTGTCCTATACATAGATCATTGCACATGTAGTCTTTGGGGTCTGGCTTATGTCATTTAGCAAAATGCCTCTGAGCTTCATCGAGGTGGTTGTGTGTCCTGGATGTTCATTCCTGTTTGGTGCCAAATAGTTTCCAAAGTGTGGATGAACATATGGGTTGTTTCTGGCTTGGGGCAAAAATAAATAAAGCTCCTACGAAGCATTCATCTACAGTTGCTGCATGAACATGTGTTCATTTGTCTGGTTAGAGACTAGCAATGGAGTTGTGCGTGGCACAGTGATGTCATGTTTTTGGTAAGCAACCACCTAACTGTTTCCATGTTGCATCCGTATCATTCGGTGCGAGAGTGCAAGTTGTTCTGCCTCCTTGCAGACACTTGGTATTGTCAGGTATTCCTTTAGCCATTCTAGTAGGTGTGTGGATGTTCGGCAGGTTCTTGTGCATGGTGAGATGGGAGCACAGCAGCCGAAAGTCACCCTCTGCTGTTGTCCAGGTAAAGCGCTCTCCTGCAAGTCATCTGTACTTCAGTGAGTGCCCAGTAGGATTCCCTGGGTGTGGGTCCATTTGATGTCACCAGCCTGTGAAGCTTTGTGGAAGACCTGGGTGCCCTTTCTGGCAGCTGGCACAGTAACAGGGCAGACAGAGACCAACAGGTGTGGTGGGAAGAACACACTCTGGGAAGATGGAGGCCGAACTCTTTCTCCGACACTTCCCACTTCTGAGCACCCTGCAAACCACTCAATCCTGCACTGGCCTGTCCCCCTGTGTGGAGGAGGTGGAGGCCACTGTGGCTTTTGGCCAGTCCCACTGCAGACGGAGGAAGAACCCGAGAGAGGAAAGGCACAACCAGAAAAGAAAGAAGGACATGGCCACTGTCCCTGTCTTGAGTGACCGCTGGCGGCAGCTCAGGAGGAAGTGGTGATCAGCAGTGAGGGACTGCTTTTCGTCCACTTGGTCATCTTTAATCATTTTGTGTACTTATAGTTCCACGGTTAAGCCAGAGAGCTGCTCGGAGGAGGCGGCCGTTCCTGTTGTGATTTTTCACAGAAACTTCTCTTGGGCTGAGGCGACTCCTCCCATGGCTCACCCCTTTCCTGGACATCAGTCCTCTGAAGTGCTGTGTGGCCCTCACTCCAATCTCAACGCCGTCAGCTCTGCTCGTAGAAGGAGCTTTTTATATGGTTCGTGGGTCTTTCCTTCCCTTTCGCCCCGTCTGTTTTACTGCTGAACCTCATTCCCCATGGGTTCTGACGGGACAAATGGAAGCTTGTGAAATGTAGGCTGCATTATTTCCTCCCTGGTTGTAGCTACACACTGAAGGTTTGGCTACAGGGTGGCTTTTGGCTGTCTGGGGACTTGAGTCAGCTCTCGAACTGAGGTCTCATTTGCCCTTTGGAGCCAACAAGTGGTTCTTTCTGGGAAGCAGAGTGGGGGCGTGACATCAAGGGCCTTTGGCTAAGCCGCCTTTTGATCGGCCATGAAAAGTTGGATTGTTGCTGGCGGTCGAGCACAGAGCGGCATTTCTAGAAGTTTTTCCCTGATGAGCCATTGGTGTGGCAATGAGGGGGTGGGGAATGGCCCAGAGGCCCCACTGACCACCATCTTCATTCTGCAGATTTGTTTCGGCGATTGCCTCAAGCCTGGCCAGTGTCCATGCGCACGTTCATTCCCAGCAGGGCTCCGGGATGGGGCGAGGACCCCTGTCGGGGGTGGCAGGGAACCCAGATGTGCAGCTTGTGCCAGTTCTGCTGGTGTCAATATCCCCACTCTGGGGGACTTCAGGCTAGAGAGTCTGATAGCTGGCTGCCCAGGACCTGAGTACTTACGGCCAGCTCTGTCCAGCCAGCCTGCTGCCCATTTCAAGGGAGGTTCTACTTTCCACGTATGTCATTTCCCCGCAGACCCCTTGTAAGGTAGTGGACAAGGACATAGCATCCAGGTCAGCACACTCAGTAGCAACCTAAAGTATGTCAGGAGACGTCACCCGTTCGGTTCTGGTGTGAAGGCATCACCACATCCATGTCCTGCTGCGGATGCCCCAGGTACTGGGCAGAGGCCATCAGTAGGAACAGTCTGGGCCCTGAAGCTCAGGGCTGCCTTCTGATCTGCACTTCAGCCAACAATGGTGCTGTGGTGGGGACATGCTGGGGATGGTGCTGTGGTGGGGACGTGCTGGGGACAGTACTGACCTGAGGTCCACAGGGGAGCAGGTCACTGCCCTGCCCTCCAGCCTTGGCTCTGGCACAGGTCGGTGCAGGCCGAGGGCCTCTCCCTGGAGGAACCCCGGGGTGCTCTGTGGTGAGGGCACTGTGCCGTGGTCCCTGGGGGTTTGTCTGCCTCCTCCACCTGGGCAGTGACCTCCCTCCACCCCCTCCCAGCTGCACAGGGACAGCCCTCCTGCCAGCAGTGATTCTGATGGCACCTGGTGCATCACCAGCAAGGCTGCCCACCTCTCAGGCCCGCCTCAGACACCAGGATCAGAAGCTCAGGGTGGGATGCTAACGCTGGCGTCAGCACCTGTGAGAGACCCCTGGAGTCACAGACCTGCCTGGGGTCACATCAGGCCGTATGACCACAGCCTAGTGCCAGGCACGTGGACGGGCTCTGCCAGTGGTCACTCAGGAGGGAGAAACACATGGAGGGGTCTCCGGGCTGATGAGGAGCATGGTGCTGCCTGCACTGTGGTGGTGACTGAGCAGGAGTGTGGGGTAGCACAGGGAGCAGGTGGCCCTGTCCCTGCCCCTGAGTGGAAGGAACGCTGCAGTCCAGTAGGCCCCCTTTTCCTGTGGCTGCTCCGGGCCACAGTTCCCTTCCCGGAGGAGCCAGGCCCTGGCCTACAGTCCTGGAGCCCCGGGGACTCGGGTCTTGTGAGTCAGCCCTGCACTTGGCCTTCATTTACTATGACATAAGTTCATCCCTCATCTCACTGACCAAGCAGAACATCACCACTCGGGACAGAGGCAGATCTGTTTTATTTGCTGGTGTCTCCCCAGCACCTCAGAACCACAGCTGGCATAGAATGGGTGTCCCTGAATGTCTGTTGGGGGGCAGAGGCTGGGGGAGGGGGGTGTCAAGACCTAGAGCTCTGGGAGCAACCGTGCAAACCCCGGCACTCTGCAGACGGCTCCGCGGTGTCTGAGTGTCCCTGGTGACAAGCAGGGCCATCGGAACTGGACAGCTGTCTGCAGGGCCAGGTGTCCTCCTCTGAGGAGTGGTGGAGACCCCTGTGCCCACCTGTGGGGCCCCTTTCCACTTATTCTTGTGCAATGGTGGTCACCCTGCAGGAAGACATCTTGCTTACACCCAGGGGAGGGAAACTCAAAACCCAGCGTTTCTTTTCAGGTTGAAGAATTAATTTGTGAGCAGGGCTCGTGCTGGGAGCCCGAGATAAGGTGCACTTGTTCTTCCTTCCTCTCTGATGGTCCTTTAGAGGTCGGGAAGGTAGCTCGTCTAGGCTTATGAGGTGTCCTCAGTTGGGACGAGGGGGACCGACAATAGCTGGCAGTAGTCACGCCAAGTCTCCATGCTCCATGTTCCCGTCACTGCGCTGGGATTCCGTGCTCATTAACCCCATGGATGGGTCCCTTCCTCAGGACCCCCACTTGCAGGCGAGCGCACTGGAGCTGACCGGGTCTTCTGAGCTGTCCCAGGCCGGTGTCCCTGGATTGATTCCCCAGGCCTGTTGTAACCAGTTCTGACACCACACGGTGGCTTCAAGCCTCAGAGAGGCATTCTCTCAGATTTCTGGAGCCCCGGGTCTGACATCGGGGGTCAGCGGGCCACGCTCCCTCCAAGCTGCTGCCCTTGCTGACCCAGCTTCAGGTGCTGGAGCAGCCGACACAGCTGAGGCCACCCGCTATGGGGCCCAGCTCCAGTCCTGCCTCGCCCTGCACGGGCCCCCCCTCTGGGTGCCCCTGTGTCCCCCTCTTCTTACCCTGACGGACCAGCCTTTGGATATGAGGCCCATCCTAGTCCAGCGTCACCTCTTCTTAACTCAAAGCCACTATTTAAAACAGGGTCTCATCCTGGGGACACGGATTGCTGGGTCACTGTTCAGCCCCCATGACCCTGTGTGCTCTGCCAGGCGTCAGACTCGGCTCAGCTCTGCTGCCCAGCATGGGGGGGGGGGTTGCGTGGAGATGTGCCCAGGCTGGGGGAAGGAGGGTCTGTGAGTGGGGAGAAGCCCCAGGGCCTGGCGTTTGGCCTTGTCCATGTTCCCTGTGTCACTTGGCTCTCAGACGTCTGGATCGTGTCTCCACTGGGGACGAGGCCTCTCCTCAACATTCAGTCACCCTCTGACGGCGGGGGACTTTGTTGCTCTGTCCTCTGGGATTCTCACCTGGGCTTTGCTGTTGGTGCTTGGCCTCCTTTTAACTCATCTGGGCTGTTCTGTTCTGAGCCTGTTTGTACAAGTGTGCAGGATGCCGTTTCCTACCCCCGGGAGCCTGTGGGGGGACCCGAGGAGTCACAGAGGCAGCGGGGAGGGCGTAGGCCAAGCCGGGTGGGGTCCAGAGCCTGGGAGCAGCAGGACCCAGGGCTCACCTCCTCCTCTCCTGTCTTGTCACCTCCTGTCCCTGCTGGAGGTGCCCCGTGAGGCAGTGCACACCAAGGCCAAGGGTGGTGTTATGCAGCCTCCCCGGGTCATGTGGCCTTTGGGTGACACCGGGGAGAGTGTCGCTCTGTCAGCTGTTCCTACTGGAGGAGAAAATGGGTGTGGAAAAGATCAGGACCGGGACATCGATTTAGGAGGGCGTTTACCCATTTGTTAAGATTCTCTTGGTTGCAGGTGACAGAAAACCATTTAACCTAGCTGAAGCCTCAAATGAACCAGTGAGATTTATGAGCTCCAGGAACCGGGAGTCCACACTGTGTCTGGGGGTTCATGCCTTGTCTGGGGGTCCACACCATGTCTGGGGGTCCACACCATGTCTGGGGGGTCCACACTGTGTCTGGGGGTCCACACTGTATCTGAGGGTCCACACCGTGTCTGGGGGTCCACGCCATGTCTGGGGGTCCACTCTGTGTCTGGGGATTCACGCCATGTCTGTGAGTCCACACCGTGTCTGTGGGTCCATGCTGTGTCTGGGCGTCCACGCTGTATCTGTGGGCCCACACCGTTTCTGGGAGTCCACGCCATGTCTGGGGGTCCACTCTGTGTCTGGCTTCAGTGAGGGCCAGAGGTTCAGGAGATGCTGTCCAGACTCTGTCCCCTCTTCTGTCTCATCGATAGGCTTCCTCACGTGACAGCCCCCATGGCAACTCTAGAACGAGGGTGTTCTTGGGAAGACACATGGGGACGTGGCAGGAGAGTCTTTGGTTGGGCCTGGGCCTGTCTGGACCCATCCCGAGGGTGGGCTCCTAGGGTTCCTGCTGGGCTGGTCTGCATCGCACCCCCAGATGGCCTTGGAGGATGGTGGGCTCACCTGATCCCCATGGGGCAGGGTTCACAGAGAGAAGAGGGGATCTGCTTCACAGGAGGGTGGTGGGTGCTGGACAGAGAGGAACCACAGGTGCCCGGAAGCGGAGTGGTTTTACCAGTGCAGTAGTTGGTTTTGGCCCCTGAAATCATAAGGAGCCCTAGGAACCCTCGTCCAGCTGTTGGGAATGCCCAGGTTGGCAAGGGTTAAAGGGCAATCAAAGGAGGCCCAGCTGAGACAGGACAGTGCTGTCCCACCATGTTAGATGTCAGCAGATGTGATCTGGAGGAAGGGCGTCTCAGTCAGCTCATGCTGCTGTAACAAAAGCAGCACAGGCCTGGTGGCTCAGAGGCCACACTCGTATTTCTCACTTTCTGGAGGCTGGGAAGCCTGAGATGAGAGATCTGGGGCTTAGTAGGTCCAAAACCAGGGCCAGCAAGGTTGGGCTCTGGGGAAGGCCCTCATCCTGGTTTGCAGATGGCTGTTTTGCTGTGTCCTTAAGTGTCAGAGAGGAGAGGGGGGAGATACTAGCTGCTCTGTTTCTTTGATTCTGAGGGTAGCAATCCATCCTGGGGACTCTATCCTCAAACCTAATTACCTCCAAAGGCCCCACCTCCAAGAACTGTCACTTCCAGGCTTGAATGAGGACATAAATATTCAGCCCATGACAGACAGCCATCAAAGGCCAGGACAAAGAAGGGCCAGTGGGATGTTTCAGCCTTGGTTTGTGTTAAAATCAATGGATCAAGTCCCTCGGCCTCCCAGAGTTAACTCAGGGGGACTCCCTGTACACCAGGGTTCTGGCGGCTCTCGGGTTCTGGCAGAGGGTCCCGCCCTCAGCCCGAGTGTCCAGGCAGGGGGTGCCCAGGCAGAGCAGGCCCCACACAGTCACCTCAGAGCTCACCTCGCCAGCCAGGAGGGACACAAGGTGCCCTTTAGCTCACAGTGGGGACTGGCCTTAGCCCCGGCCTCCACATGCAGCCTGCTGAGCTGGGCCAGGCCCCAGGCCAGGGTGGCTACTCTGATTGGATCCCGCTCCTGGCTACACTGGCCCAGCACGTGCCCAGGCCTGTGGGGGACGTCCCCATTGTGCCCTAACGAGGCGGTGGAAACAAGCGTCTCTCTTTATCTGTCATCTTCCGACCTGGCTCACCTTCTCCTTTGTGATTCTGTCTAAATTGAGCCCTTTCTGAATCCATGGTGGTGTCCGCGTGCGGCTGTTCCCTTAAGCTGGAAATTGTGTCAGCAGTTTTGAATTTGGAGAAAATTATATATATTTTCTGATCTCAGAAAAATCCATTTGGACCTAACCACCTCCTCGTGTGGGAACAATTTATGATTTTTCTACTTGATGTTTTGAAAATTCATTTGGAATAAAAAAGCCCAGTGACCCGTGGATTTCAGGTTAGCGTCCTGGGATGAAGAAGGGCTTCCCGCTGGAGCCGGCTCTATTCTGAAACAAATCTGGCGCCTTCTCAAACCTACCAGGGCCTGGGTCGCAGGCTGTTCCCTCGGTGTGTTTAGGAATTCTTCTCGAGGATCTCCAGGCTGCTCCTTGGGGATAAGTGGGAGTCCACCCCAGGTGGGCTCTTGAGGTGCCCCCACACCTTGCTTTCATCAGTGTAAATCCAGGAAGCGCCCCATGGGTGAGGATGCTCCACCAAGTCCAAATGAGTTTGAGCCACAGTTTGGGCAAAATCTTGTTCATCCTAACACCTGGTGGCAGGCTGGTGGCTCCCGACAGGGACAGGGAGATCTGTGGAGCCCGCCTTATTTTCAGTCCAGTTAACCAAACATTTGGGCTTTGAAACACAACCAGATGGGGACCATTCAGCCTGGTGGTGGTGTGTGGGGGGGACAGTAATGGGTTCATATGGCCCAGTGGAGGGAGAACAGGGATGAGGCCTTATGACTCTTGTTCCCCTATGGCCCTATGGCGGGCGGGGCATGTAGCAGGTGCTCACTGCGAACTGTAGCATGAATGGACGGATGGATAGATAGATGCCCTCCCACCAGGTTGCTGAGCCTGGGCCATGTGCACCTGCCAACAGGAAAGTCATGTGCAAGGGCAGCGGAGGGAGGGACAGAGGGCAGTGGGTGGGGCCTGGCCTTTCCCTGTGCTCCAGGCTTGGGAGAGGAGTCCTTCAGCAGAGGGCAGTGGAGGATGTCTGCCCCTGTGGGAGGGCCAGGCAAGGTAGGGGTCGCCGGTGGTGGGGTGGTCTCAGAGAGTGACCAGAATACAGGGGGAGGTGGCATTCGCTGGGGCGGGGTCTGTTGGAGCCTCTGGGTTCAGAGAGCTCGTTTCTCTCCCTCCTCTTTCTGACCTGTGGTTCTGCCTCTCGGGCTGATTGCTCTCATCGTATTGTGCCGTGAGCTACTCCAGTTCTTCCAGATCTAGGCACTACATAGAATCATTAGTCCACACCCACAGGGCTCCCTCTCTCTGGAGGGAGGTCACTGGGCACGCCGGTGAGATGTCTTTTCTCATCTGTTCCAGATCAAGTGTTTTCTTAATCTTCTCCAGAAAGGGTCCTCTGAGGCTGAATGGTCTGAACATTCTCTTCCCTCTGTGTGACTCTTTTGCTTGTGATTGTTCAAGTCTGTTTTCTTCTGATCCTAGGTGGGGGAACTTTAAGAGCATGACATTGTTTTCGTAAAAGAAAATTTGGAGGTTCCCGCCCCCATAAGTGGGGTTATGAAAAACATCAGAGAATTCATAGTCAGGGATGGCGGGGAGTCAGCGTTTCATGGGGCCTAAATCTTATACGGTTTTCGCTCCCTCTTTAAGAAAAAGGATGCAAAATCAATAATACAGAATTAGGTGCAAAAGCAAATATTTATTTAGAAAGGGAAAATAAATCATTCCAGATTGCTAAGTTAAAAAAAAAAAAAAGCTGGTAAACACTACCAACGTCCCCAAAATCCAGAAAAATAACAGTTTTCATTAACTACCAACACACGTTTGCAGTCCTTTCTTTCCCACACTTTCTGATCGTGTGTCATTGGGTGTTCTCTTCATATGTCTGCAATTTGGAATATCCCTTTTTAATTAAGAGAATAAAATGCTATTCAGTCTTTCTTCAGTATGGTGAACTGATACTTTTTCCTTTGAGTTGGTAATTTAGAAAATTAATTTTAGCCTTGCAACTCAATATCGTCGATAATGATGTAGAAACGGTTAGGCCTGATGTAAAATTTGCTGTCTGAGCTGCATATGTCCAGTTCCTTCCTGAGCTGTAAGGTGACAGGGTGTTCTTGCAGCCACTTCTATTGAATGTTGTCGGATATAGAATTCTCTGTCCCCCGATCTTGTTGAAATCCTAACCCCCAGAATGATAGTATCAGGCATGGCCTTTGGGACCTGACGAGGTCCTGAGGATGGAGCCCTCCTGAGTGAAATTTGTGCCCATGTGAAAGAGTCCCCAGAGCCACTTGCCCTTTTGTGCCATGTGGGGACACAGCATGAAGACGGTTCTCCGTGGACCAAGAGGTAGCCCTTCATCCCATATGGATTCTGCCAGAGCCTTGACCCCGGCTCCTGGCCTCCATATCTGTGGGAAATAAATATATGCTGTTCAAGCTGTGAACTTTAAAATACAAGGGAGGCTTTATTTCAGAAGCAATTGGCAGGGAGACAGCCTTCAGTACAAAATCAAAGTGGGCTCCAAGGAACAGAGTTGGGGTCAGCTTAGAGGAAGGAGGCGGTACACTTCCCGGGTCCTTGCCCCGGGTTCACTTATGCAAATAAGGGATGCCAGCTGCTCAATCCTGATTGGTTGATTTTATGTGACTGCAGAGGGGTGCAGCTATGCCTGTTCCAAATTGGTGGACTTATTTGCATATGACTGTCAGGTAAGAGTTCATTGGTCAGGTTCAGGCAGCAAAAGGAGGCTTCTCAGGAGCTACTTATTTTGGAAGACTGGCCAGGAATGTGCCTGGACAGGGCTGCAAAATTTAGTTTGTGGTCCTTCTAGGACCCCAGAGTGGGTCCCTGCTCATTATGAATTTTAGGCCCAGTTAGGCATTTGAGATCCTTCTCAAGTTCACAAAACCACCCAAGAGATGGTGTTTTTGTTATAGCACCTTGAATGGACTAAAACAGATGCATTTGAATTGATGACATCCCAAGTGTTCTTAGAGCTCTCCTGATCCAGGGCATCTCTGCAACCTGCAGGAGACTGGGATCCATTACCAACACAACCCACTGACACTAAACTCAGTGTGTTCTCAACCTAAGTCTACTTGAGGCCCTCCCAGATGACTGTCCCTCCTTCCACACACACACTGTGTGTGTGTGCGGGGGGGGGGGGGATGTAGCAGGGCACTGGACAATGTGCTGATTGCAATAAAAGTATCTTGCTTTTGCAGATACTTTTGGGGGGTGAGGGTGTAACCGGGGATTGATCTCAGGGGCACTCGAGTCTTGTTTTGTATTTTATTTAGAGACAGGGTCTCGCTGAGTTGCTTAGCACCTCGCTTTTGCTGAATGTGGCTTTAGTTAACTTGAGATCCTCCTGCCTCAGCCTCCGGAGCTGCTGAGATTATAGGTGTGTGTCACTACACCTAGCTCCTTTTGCGGATTTTACAGAAACATCTGACCCTGTGTGCTCATTTCTAGGGTCCTTTAGAGGCCTCAGGAGGGGCTCACAAGTGGCCCAGAAGCTTAAGCTTCGGCATTTCGGTGGTACATCCAGCTCTGCATTCCATGGTTACTTCTCAATGTGCATGTTTACTAAATCCCCTGGATGAAGCCCTGGGGTAGCACACCCTGTCTCAAGGTCTCTTCTCTATAGACTTTCAATTTCTTTTAAAGTTTCCATTTTCTCGACTACTCGCCCAAAGGATAATTGCGTTTCCTTACATCTGTGTACTGGTTCACCCTTTGCCAAGGCTCACAATGCTCTGTTTTATTTCCTCACCTGTGAGCTAGATAGGGCCAGTATTTTTCTTGTTTGCAAATAAGGAAATGTGCCCTGAGCTTGCCAGGACTTTTTCCATCTGCCTCACAGGAGGCACATTTGCAGCAGGAGGCATCGAGGTGTGATTGAGGGACCGCTGGGCACCAAGTGGAGACCAGAGCCATTCATGCTAGCCGTGGCAGGAGCTGGTCCTCAGTCCTGTCTTGGCCCTTCCTGAGCCTCAGTGTTCTCCCTTGTGAGGGAGAAAGGGCCTCCTAGAGGTGATCTGTGGGGCTCTTTTTATACATCCTTTTCTTCCACACCAGGAGCAGGTTCCTGCTTCACATACGCGAGCGGGTAAGGAGCGGTTTCCTTCTTTCGGCTCCTGCTCTTGCTCTCCTCTAATCCCTGGCAACAGCCTGAAGTCCTCTGGGAGTGTCTTTCCCTGCTGGTAAGCCCTGAGCTATTTGGGACTTTGTGGAAATTGCCTGTGTGCTCCTCGGATTTCAGCAACAGATCTCAGACCCTCAGAGATTGGAGGTTGGAGCCTCCCCAGTCTCCCCAGGGTGGCCTGGCTGCAGGCTCAGGGCCTGGCTTGCACCTGGACAAGTTCTTGGGCTGTTGTTCTGCATCCTATCCCGGCCCTTGATGCACACATTCATCCTGAAATCCAGCGGTCCCACAATTCCAGACCTGGGCCAGGGCAACATGGATTGCAGGAGGAAGCCTGAGGGTGCAAGAGAGGGGGTTGGTGGACCCTGAAGAACATTCCAGTTCTGAACCTATTTTGTTTGATGAGGATGCCATTTAAGCAGTCTTTTCTTAAAGTAATACATTTAAAAATAACCCTACAGCATGTTTTGTTGATACGGTTGAACAGGAACGTAAGCTGCACAATTCCATGTGCTCATCTTGCACATGGGAAATGGAGCCCTGGCGGACACCACCACGCAGGCGCGTGGCCCCTGGAGCTCTGGGGTAGCACACCTGTCACTCCTGTGTTGGAGGCCAGCCTGTCCTGCGCTTCCCACATGGAACTGCAGAATGTTTGTCTTTGCAATCTTATTTGCCGCTCATTATTGGGCATGATTAATAAAGAAATTGTTGAATTTGTGTATTCTGGAATTTTTTGCCCATGAAAATATAGAGATACATTAATATGAAACTCAGTTTTAAACTTTTTAAAAAACTTTTCCTGTTTTCAAAAAAATCTATGTTTTTATTTTGGTAAAATTCTTGTAACACAGAAGTCCCATTTTAACCGTGTTACAGTGTGTGACCCAGCTTAGTCACTTACAATGATGTCAGCCCTCTCCAGCTAGCTCCAGGCCACGTCTGTCACTCCCCTGGAAGTCACATTCCTATTAGCAGTGGACTATAGACAGCCTCAGCCTTAGGGGGTTCCACTTGGGGTATTTTGACTGGTGTGAGAGTGGTGCGTGTTTAGGAGAAGCTGACGCTGAGTCTTGGATCTTGATCTTTTCCTGGCCTGGCCAGTGCGGGCAGCTCCACTCTCCGTAGCTGGGCAGTGGCAACTCCCACCAGCCCCAGGACCTTGAGGGAAGCAGCTGACGCCCATGATGTGCTGTGCTGCTGCCGAGGATACTGGGAGGTGAGAGGTGGTCAGCGCGCGCTGGGCACATCTGGACTGAAGTTGCCCGTCAGTTAACACTGCAGCTGTGAGTGCTTCCCCTGTGTGCGAAAGAGCATGGTCCTCCCTCTGTCGGCAGGAGTCTCCAAAAGGCTTCGGTCCAGGGGGAAGGAGAGGAGGAGCTCATTTTTGAACCTGCCCTGGGTCGGAGGCTTTCTGGCGAGGTGCTGGATGGAGCCTGGAGGAGGTGCTGAGGAGGGAGCAGGAGGGCGCATGGACGCCAGGAGGCCCCTGGTGAGCCCAGGCCAGCACAGCACTGAAGAGGGTTGGGCTGCAGAGGGGCAGCCAGCCCAGACCCCGGGGGGCTGGCCTATTACAACTCCTGGACAGTTTTGGCAAAAGCAATAATGTTGGCTGCTCCCATTCTAACTTAGACCCTGGCTGCTGTGCCTGAGCGTCCACCCCGCCACCCGGCCCTCCATTTGCAAGTGCCATTTGGTTCTCGCTGTCTCTTGTTCTACCGACTGTTATGTGCAGACTCCAGAGAGCTGTGCTCCTTTATAAAAAGGCAACGATCCAAACGGCACGGGTAAATGGACACAATGCCGGACACAGTCCTCATCCTGGCTCTGTGCCTGGGAGTGCGACCTGGCCCTGTCACCCCCTTCTCTGGGGCTCATTTCCACCCTCGTGGTGTTGCCATCAATGATCTGGAAGCAATACCTCCTTTCCTGGGCGCGTTGTCAGGGTTAAATGAGATAGTGCTTGGCAGTTCCTCGACACCACGCCTGCCCGGCGTAGCGCCCAGTGGGTCAACAGCGGCAACATCCTTATGATCATGAACATGCCAACCCCGGCCATCCAGTTCATCCATGCAGAAGTGCTCCTTCTCCTGCCCCACGTGATACACAAGGGTTCTGGAACACATTCCTTGTCACATGTGGTGGTCACGCACCTCTTGCCTGCCATGGGGCTTGGTTTTGCTCTTTGGACCTTGGCTTTGATCATTTTATTAGAACGATATAGCTTCATTATGACTTTGGTAAACTTTTCAACATGTTGGTGAACTTTTTAACTCCCTCCTGAGTTAGCTGAAGGGATTTCAACTCTTCTCACGTCCCTATTCTTCCATGATTTTAAGAGCTCTTTCTCGGGGCCGACCTCCTATCCCGTGGGATTTTGATGAGTATCGAGTTTTATTAAATGCAAATCTTGGTCTGTGAAACTGGCTGCTGGACAGTTCTCCAACTCCTCATCTGGGAGGAGACTGCACTTCCCTTTATCTCTGCCTTTTTACATCCTTCTAAGCTTTTATTGCCAGGACATTCCTAGCCGGTTATTTATGCGTGAATATTGTCACTAGTATCTCCCCATTGTGTGTTCTAATTAGTTTTCGCCTTAGGAAAAGTTGCTTTTGTATTTATGTTATAGGTACCCTATAGCCAGTCACATCACTGGGCCTGTGCAGAAATAGTCAGATTTGTTGTTTTGATTATCTCATGATTAATCATATAATTGAATATGCAAATCATGCTAACTTATCTCCATTTTAAGTGTGATTTGCCAGAAGACTGTCTTTTTCATTATTTTAAATAATTTCTTGCATTTATTCATCAACCTAGAGTTTTTCTTCTGTTTTCCGATTCATTAGCTTCTGCTTTTATCCCTATTTTCCCTTCCCATTTCCTGCCTTTGTTTGTTTTTCTAACCTCTTCAATAGCTTGCTGGGTTCATTTATTTTAATTTTTGTGGTTTAACAATAAACATAACTAAGGCTATGAATTTTATCCTGAGTACTCGTGACTCTGAAATGGATTATTTCCATTTTAGATATTTCCTCCCTGGTGTGTAGCAGTAGATTTGATTTTCTTTTTGAATTAATAGGTTTCCTGATCTTTTTCTGCACTGGCATTCTGGGGAGGGAAGTCAACAGCAAATAAGCAGCTCAGAAAATCCCCTGGAAAGGTACCCGGGACCACCACAGGTGGCCACGTGCCAACGCCAGGAGTGGTCAACGTTGCTGGGCGACACCAGGGACTCCTGGGTGAGGTGCCTGAGGTTCTGGACTCCAAAAGCCTACTGAGTGTGTCACATCCAGATGGTCAGTAGATGAAAACGCTGGTTTCAAACCTTCGTGTAGTTGGGATTTGATTTGTTTGAATACTGCTATTTCTAATTGTGTTGTGTTGCAGGCTGCATGTGGACAAGAGGTTTTTAAGGGGCTTCATGAGGATGTCATTGCCATATAAAGGTTGTAGGTATTTGAGGTGCATAGTGTGTTTGACTTAGCAGGCTTTGTGAAAGGGTCATCGCAGGCAAGCTGTTTAACGGCTATTGAACCTATCTATTGTCTTTGCATAGTTAGGCTTTTCTCTCCTGCTATAGCAGAGTACCTGAGACTGGGTGATTTATAAGGAACAGGATTTGTTTAGCTTCCTATTCTGGAGAATGGGAAGTCCAAGATGGTGGGAAGCTACCTGTGAATTACTTGAGGGTCTTCGGAGGGTGTGGAGCCAGGGATTTAGGGTTGGCATTGCGAACTATATCATGGCTCCTCCCACCCAGTGGATTGCCCAATGCATGTGACCTCTGTCTCCACCCTGCCAGGGAGACCAGAGCTTGGAGTTGGGCATAAGCTGTTGGGAACTGGAAAGCCCACCTCCTACCTTATTTAGCAAAGAACATTCCATGGAAAACTGTTGGTGTTCCCTGATATAAATAAAGCCAGCGGGGGCTCCATCTTGCTTTTGCTTCAGCTTTTTTGAGGGTAGGAGCTTGATCCCTAAGGTCAACTAGCCTGTCCTGCTTTTTAAATTTACTTTTTAAAATTACTTTCCATGTCCGGTTGTTTTTCCCCATTTTCTCTTTCTTAGCTTTTATTCCACAGCCAGCCCCTTCCACCAAGAGGGACTCATATCTGTGGCCTGCGTGGGCTGCAGACAAGACAAGATCAAGGGACTGTGTCTGTTGGGGGACTTCTTGTTGCATCACAACAGGGCGGAAGACAGCATCCTTCTTCAGCTCCGGGCTCTCCACATGTTGCAGTGGGACTCTTGGGGTTTACTTTTTTTCCTTTTTCTTTCTTTCTTTTTTTTTTTTTTTGGTAGTGCTGGGGATTGAACCCAGGGCCGCCCACGAAGGCAGGGGTTTATTTCCGGGTTCTCCATCCTGCTCTATGGTCTGTGCTTCTGTTCCACACGGGGACCCTGTGGTCTTGCTTTCTAGATCTCTGATATAATGCCAAGGCGAGAAGTATAAAACCCCCAGCTTTGTTCTTCCTGCTCAAGATTGCTGAGGTCCTCTGTGGTTCTGGGTGAATTCAGGATTATTTTTTTCTATTTTATTTCTGTAAGATTAATGCCCTTGGGGGTTTAGTGGGTATTGCATTGAACCTGCTAGTCTGCTGGGCAGTACAGACAGTTGACAACGTGGATTCTTGCAGTCCTCGAACACAGGCTATGTTTCCAATTATTCTTGTAGCAAGCATTCATAAGTGTTCCGTGCACCTGGAGTAAAAGCAGAGGGGCTGCGGGAACAATATCAACACACACACATCGACTTGCTTCATCCTATTTATTCACATACAGATTCGAATCCTGCTCTGGCAGGTTTGAAGAGGTCTGGTCACTGCAGAGAGTTGTTCTGTTCATTTGGTCCCTCCTCCGGTGACCTTGCTGGGTAGGTCCTGACGTCCTGTGTATCTGAGTCCCTCTCTGGTGCAGGCACCTGTGAGCCTTGCCTGTGGTCAGTCTTGCCCTGTGCACCGATGCTCTCAGAGAGGCTGTGACTCAGAGAGCCTTTAACTTGGTGTTTTTAACCCAGACTGTCTTCTGATTTACACGTGTTCCTTGGTCATGAATCATTTTTTAAACCACAGAAGTTCTTGACTTTTCTTTGTAAAGTCCTTGTCCATATCTCTCAGTTGTTTGTAAGATGTGTTTTATGGGAGCCTTGAGCTCATACCTGGTGGGTGGTTCCTAGCCGTGTTCCTGCACAGGACTTCCTCTGTCTCCTCCCCAGCCCTTCTCTTCTCCTCCCCGCACCCACTTGATCTGCCATCTTGCTTTTGTTATTGTTAGTACCCTTTTGTTTTAATGGGTGCTTCCCCACCCTGCATGCGGTATGGTCATGGTCATGACGGACACAGCTTACCTTGGTGGAAGCATCCCCCAGGGCTTCCTCGTGCACCCCTCTCACCCTCTTGCTCCCCTTCCTCTACTCATTGGTCTCCCATCTATTTTCATGAGATTCCCTTTCTTGAAGTCCCCTCCCCCACTTTCTTCAGCTTCCTCTTCTGAGAGAAAACATCTGGCCCTTGACTTTCTAGGTCTGGCTCATTTCCCTTAGCATCATGATCTCCCGTTCTATCCATTCACCAGCAAATGATAGGATTTCGTTCTTCTTCGTGGCTGAGCGGAACTCCACTGTGTGTGTAGACCACATTTTCTTCATCCCTTCGTCTGTTGATGGACAGCGGGGCTGGTTCCATGGCTAAGCTATTGTGAGTTGTGCTGCTGTAACTAGGGATGTGGCTGTGTCACTGCACTGTGCTGATTAGATGTGCACCATGGAGTGGGACGGCTGGGTGGTACGGCGGGTCCACTCCTGGCCTCCGGAGGAGCCTCCATGTTCCTCCCACAGTGGATGCACTGACATGAGTTATTTTAGGTCAGCCAAGTGGCCTCTAGGTCTTGTTTTCACTTTATTCCTCAGTTTGTGCTCAGTCCCTTTGTTCTTGACTTTATTCACAATGTTAATAATTATTAATTATTTCCCTTCAAATTTAAGAAATAGTGCTTGATCCTGTGTATCTGTCTCTGCTTATGAGAGCAAGAATGAAGCAGTTCTTTGGATTCCTCACTTCATAGGAGACATGCTAGTATTTCTGCCCGTCATACACAGAGATGAGCTCCTGATTGATGCTTGTTGGCGTTCAGAGTCAGGCTGTGTGTGTGTGTTATAACATATATGATTCCATGTTCTATAAGATATGCACATATAGACATATAACACAGAACACGTAATACATAGTTGGAAGACAATGTGTGTGCATAAGGTAGATGAGTGGATGGACAGATAGATGGATGGATAGCTGGATAGATAAATGGATAGATGAATAGATAGATAGTTAGATGGATAGATAGACGTATGTATGGATGGATAGATAGATGGATGGATAGGTAGATAGATGGATGGATGGATAGATGGATGGATAGAGCGATAGCTAGATGAACAGATAGATGGACAGATGGATGGATAGATAGATGGATGATTGATGGATAGATAAATAGTTAGATGGATATATAGATGTATGTATGTATGGATGGATAGATATGTGGATGGATGGGTAGATAGAGATAGATGGATGGGTAGATAGATAATGTAGACACACACACACACACACACGTTTTTCCTGGGGTGTTGGTTGACCTTGGCCTTATTCATGTGGGCCATGCATCATGCTCTGTGGACATAGGGGAGGGCAGGAGCCCAATTCTTGGCCTGATTCCTGCCTGTGGGCCAGCTGTCTCTACTATTGCTCTGAAGGGCTGAGGAGAAGCCTTGCCCTGTCCTGCTTGCTGGCTCTTCTGCTGATTTCATCAGAGGGAATAAGTTAAAAACAATGGTGCAGGCCTGTAATCCCCAGCAGCTCAGGAGGCTGAGGCAGGAGGATCCCAAGTTCAAAGCAAGCCTCGGCCACTTAGGGAGGCCATAAGCAACTTAACGAGGCCCTGTCTTTAAATAAAATATTAAAAGGCTGGAGATGTGGCTCAGAGGTTGAGTACCCCTGGGTTCAATCCCTGGTATCAAAAAACAAAACAGACCCAATCAACAGCCCCTCCTCCAGGGGTCGTTGTTCCTGTGGGAACTTCCCTGTTAGCACATGGTGCTGTCACAGCACTTCCCTTGGCCACATTCCCTCCTGGGCTCTTGGTCTTAAAGAAGAGAAGTTGGACAGAAACATTCAGAGTGGCCCTGGATGGAGGTGGCCCAAATGCTCATCAGTAGGTACATGAATAGGGTCTATTCAGGCCCGGCCACTGCTCAGCACAGAGGGAGCAAGCCCAGCGAGCCCGCGTCGTGGATGAGCCTGGGAAGGTCCAGCAGGGCACCACTGTATGCGTCTGCCTAGCAGGCTCAGGACCAGGCTCGCACGCTCTCTGGAGACAGAGTGACCATGTGTGGGGAGTTGGCTGGGGGCTGGGGCGTTCTCGATCTTGCTTGGGGTGGCTGTATCACAGAGTTGACAGCTGTCAGCCATGGCACTCAGGCCTGCGTGCTCTCTTGTGTGCGAATCATATGTAAGTGAACTAGTGTTTACGCTGTTTGCAAAAACCAAAGTCGGCCTGGGCAAAAATACAAGGAAATATGTTTATTAACTCATTTTATTAACAAATGAAGTGACTCTGATGCCAACAAGAGCCCTGTATTCCAGGCCACAGGATGGAGGGAGGCAAGCGATAAGAGAAGGCCATTTGAATCCACAGCTTCAGGTTAAATCAGGGAAAGAAGATAAACTGCCCCCTTCCTGTGCTGCGTGCCGAGGGTCACCCGCAGGGCCACTTGCTTCTGCTTTTGGAACCAGCCACCCAGGAAGGAGCAGAGAATTCTCTCCAAGGCTGACCCCTGCCCCAGGTCTCGGCCGCTCATAGCCACTACCTTTGCAGGTTTCATGCACATGGCCACGAGTTTCTTCTCCCCGGGATCTTACTGTGAAGCACCCCGCCCGGCAGGTCGGGCGGCTCTCTCTCCAGCTGCTTAGGGCTCTGCCTGGGGACTGGACCTCTTGGTAGCATCCGTACAGTTCAAGATACCCTTTATTCTAGAGAATTCCTCCTCTTACAACTTTGATTTAACAACACAAAACAAAGAAAGAGGCACAGAGGGTGAGAGCCTGGCCCAGAAGCTGACGGGTGACTCAGCACCTCCCAGGGTTGGGTCCACACACCATCTGCCCCTCTTTTCTCTAGACCAGATCCTGCAGGTCTCTCTGAGCAGACCTCGGGTGACCACTGCAGCCGACTGTCCTGTCTTCTTCCCGGTGGCTGAATTCTGCTATTCCCAGGAGTAGAGGTGTGCTCAGGTCACTGCTATGGTTTTCAATCTAGTTCCTCCAGATTCACATGTGGCTCTCCTTCTCAGTGATTGTGTGTGTGTGTGTGTGTGTGTGTGTGTGTGTGTGTGTCCACCACACACACTTGCTTGCTGTTGGTGGGTACTAGTAGAAATTTATTTTGAGTAAGAGGAGATCTGTGAGAGGTCAGAAGGCTAACACTATCTTCACCCCAAATTACGGAAAATAATTTTCAAAAATCATAGCTGCCCAAAGACACCTGGCAGGGGAGCTGGCTGGTGGTGTCACGGTGGATTTTCGTGTCATAGAGCCTGAGGTGCTGGCCACCACCTGCGTAGCTGGGTCATAGAGACCTGAGCGAGAGGGGCAGAGCCTGCAGCCAGTGTCCACAGAGGAAGGTGGCTGTAGCCACGGGGGCTTGGCTGGCCTGGGCGGCCCCTCCACCGAGCAGGCGGGAAGTCCTGAGCCCAGCAAGGAGTGCCTGGCGAGGGCGGGCGGGCTGGCCCCCACCTGGTGCTCAGTCCCTGGAAGCCTGGTGCTCATGGCGAGTCGCTAGACTGCCTCCTGGATGTGGTTGTCCTGTGGCCGCACAGGACAGAGCATGGGGCTGTCACGTATGAGCTCACCTCCAGTGACCAGGTCCCCAGCTGACATCTCGTGAATCCCAGTGGCCGACCTGAGGGTGAGAATGGTTCGCTGCATTGTGCAGATGCAGACCTGAAGCCCCCGCAGACTTGGGATTTGCCGCAGTCTTTGTTTTCTCTGGCTAGGTGCCCGCCCTGTGCCAGACCCTGGGGCCTCGGTTCTGGCTCTTGGGGGTGTTCAGCTGCCCCCATGCCATCAGTGCCATTGACCCCACAGTGACAGAATCAGTGGGACTCAGCACAGAAGTGACATGTGCAGAGATGAATGACCAGGGCCAGCCCAGATCCGGTGTCTTTCCTGTGTCTTTCGGCTTCCGGAGGGAATGTTCAACCTCACTACCATAGCACCGCAAACCTGCCCTTCCCCGAGGGCTGACCCTGATGGGGACAGTGACTGCTGTGCTCAGTGACACTGCAGGAAAGGGCGGGAGTTGCCCTGGTGCCACCCCCTGGAGTCCAGGCTGAAGGAGTGTGTCGCTTTCTGTCGATGGGAGGCTCCGGGCGCCAGGGTTCTTCCCACCCAGGGCTCGCGGAGCATCAAGGCCAAGAGGACACCAGGATGGGTGTGGGAGAGGACCGTCCCCTCCCTCCTTGTCCCTGTCTGCCAGGGTAAGACAACTGCCTCCATCTGGATCACTGATTATTGGATGTTGATGGGCTCGGACAGGATGACAAATGGAAGTGGGCCACTTTCTGATCCTAGTAAGTGAGAAACAGCTGTTCTTCCAGCTCCCGAGACACATAGTTTGTTTTCTATGCCCCCAACATACATGTGTGCACGCACACACACACACACGCGCGTGTGTGTACCCACTTCTACAAACAGTTATCACATGCATTAGGAAGAATTAAATATCCCACATAATATTTCTAAAAGGGGAAGCCGAGATGAGGGATTTCCAGACTCCTTTACCCACCGACTCCCTATGTCCCCTCACACCCTATGTGGGCTTCACGTTGGCATGCCCGGGACCTGAAGAGCATGTTACAGAGGGGGACTTGGGACTGGCTCTCCACTTCCCCAAGATTTTCTACCCTCTGGATAGATCTAAGGGGATGTCCGCTGAGGGCTTTGAAAACTGGACTCCATCCTGCTCCATAATTTATCACACACCATTCGTTTTGCTCTAACAGGATGAAAAATATTCAATCCACTTACATTTAAAGTAAAGATTTACAGGGAAGGTGTCCCATTGCCATTTTGTAAACTGTTCTCTGATAGTCTTGTAGCTCCTTTACCCATTGAAAGATGGAAAGAGCCGTTCAATGGTGTACTAGTCAGCTTCCTGTTACTGTAACAAAACACCTGAGATAATTACCTTAGAAAAGATTTACTAACTTCATGGTTTTGGAAGTTGCAAGCTCTGATCCACTGGCCCCACTGCTTCGGCTTCTGGTGGCAGTGCTAGATGGAAGTGTCATGGGTGTGCTCTGAAGCAAAATCACCCACATCGTGAGCCAGGAAGCAGAGAGAAAGAAAGGGACTGGGCCCACAGTCACAATGAGGGCACACCCTGCCTGAGGGCCTCCCACCAAGCTCCCCCTCCTAGACGTCCCACCACCTCCTGATAGCACTACCCTGGGAGCTGAGCTTTGAGCATGTGGACCTTTGGGGGCTGCTTATCCAAACCACAGCAGTAAATCCTCAGCTAAGCAAGTTGACTAAGCCCTGTGGTCTGATTGATGCACAGCGTCCTGCCCACAGTGAACAGCACAATGTCATGCTCTTAGGTGGTAGGTCTCATGGTAAGGGTTCTTACCACAATAAGATAAAAATGAGTAGGTAGCAGGTGAATTAATAGATTAAAAGAATAATTTCTCTTTTTAATTAACCTTTTTTTTTTTTTGGTAGCTTCTGCTTTGTTTACCACCTTGAGGAAAATGAAGAACCTGCTCTTGACAATGACTTTGAATAAATAGTCCACGTAGGTGCAAAATGCGATCACCCACAGTGAGCCTTGTAATGCAGGTGCTTTCGATTTCAGAGTGAGAGTCACCTTGGAATACTACACACCAGGGTCAGGGCCTGAAAGACGTAGCGTGCACGTGCAAGATCGTATGTGTACACCCCACTCTTGGCTGTCCTTGGGGACAGGGTTACCTTGTCTTGTGTCTGAGCTCAGCCTCATAGAATTTATGCAGTGGGAAGAGAGAGCCGTTCTGAGTTGGAGGAAAGTCAGAAATACTATTTTATTGGTTCTTATTAAATTTTTTTTTTCAGGAAAATAGAATAACTCTGCTATTGAAAAACCGGACTAAATTGAGACTCTATCAAACTTCCCTCATTCAACATGGCCACTCATTTGTCACAAGGAATAGCAATTTTCATGCATGTAATTAATATACTAAAGTCCTTACAAAGGCGATAGCTGCAGTGGGCCAGTCACATCACCTTATTTATACCACTTAATTGCCTTCCTTTCATTTTATTCAGAAATCATATGCAAGTGAAATTAGCCTGGGCGTTCTGAAGGAGTCGTCCCACTATCTGAGCTCACAGAGTCTGTGTGAGTGAGGGCTGCTTCCCTAGACCCTGGACGCTGGACGGGAAGGGCCTGTGGTCAGGCACCTGTGCAGGGCGCACTGACCCGTGCCTGAGAGTCGCAGGGTGCAGTGCCTTTGTTTAATGTGGCGATGACTGACATTTGGCACTGTGATCTGCATGACCGCGAGTCCCAGGTCCCTGGACCCAGGGAGACCTGCCTTTGCTTCTCTGTGTCATAGCTTAGGTTGGACTCCTGCTAAAGAGGCCATTACACTTGATGAAGAGCCACATTCCTCCAAGACTTGACCCCAAACGTTTGAGATTAGCCCTTTGAATTTTTCTTTCTAGAACCCTTGACAACAAAGTAGTGCATTTTTCTCTGCAGGATCCAAATAATAGCTTAACTCCTTGGGGACAGCAGCACGGCAAGTGTTTTAAAAACAACTGGGTTGAAGTTATCGGGAGACTGCAAACAAGAGTCTTCCCTGTGTCCCTGCTCGTGTCCCAGGGTGCATTTGTGTGTGTTGGCGCCTATTAGAATACTAACTGAGCTTCTCCCTCAGGAAGGTACTGGAGCTCTCTGTGCGTTTCTCCAGCTCAGCTCTTCAGGAGGCCTTGCTGGTGGGAACCAGAACCCCTCAGCTCTGCTCAGGGTACCAGGGGCTTCCATTTGGTGAAATTTGCAACTTCAGAGAATCGGCAGTGTTCATCCACTCAGTGATTCATCTGTTCCTTTACCCCGTGGGGTGTGTGCGCCTTGTGCATCTGCGGAAGCTGTTCTTGTTTTTTTTTTAAGCCCCAAGTTCCATCTCCAGCTTTTCCATTGCATATGGCAGTGGCTTGGGCTTGGGCTGTGTGTGGGTCTGAAGCTGAATGAGGTGGAGGTCAGCCCAGGGAGGATTGGAGGCTCATCAGCGGGCAGACTTGTCCAGGACTTGCTCCTGCCTTGGCTTCATGGGCAGATGACCTCATGACACTGTGCAAGGTTGTGGAGGTGTTGGGCGGCCTGTTGGTTGGCCACTGAGAGTGGAGAGGGCTCTGATTAAGGAGCATGGTTTTGCTGGGAAACACCTCAGAATCTCGGGTCATCCAGGTCTGTCCAGGGGGCCATTGCTGGCCTTGTCCATGGGCCATGACATCCTGCAGCGTGGGTAGCTTAGCTTGTTCTTAGCCTCAGGGTTCCTGCTGGAAAGTCGTCTGCTAAATGAGGGTCCATGATTACCTGCAAGTCCAGTGTCTCGCCTAGGAACCCAGGGGTTCTCATTCTGGTGGAAACAGGCTTGGGACAGAAGTGAGAATGGTAGAGTCGGAGATCTGGCTCTGTTCTGGTGGTGGAGACGTCAAGCTGAGCCCCCTAATCCCTGACTGCACCACTTTCCCCCCATCAATGGTGATCGGATGCTGAGCAATTTTAATTTTGCTATTTCTTTGGTTTCTTCCCCTTCCCCACCCCTCCTTCTTGTAGGACTAGGAGTAACATAAAGCTTTTTATGTTAGCAAATTTTAACCTCCTTTTTCCCTGGGAAGGCTGTGATTGAACTGCACACAAACCCAGCTGCAGTCTGAAGCACCGGTTTCTTGGCTGACCCACGGCAAGCATAAATTTTTCTGCCCTTTGGGGTGGCAGATTCTATACTGGAAATCCACTGGAAGAGTGAAATCATTACTTGCTGTTCTTAAAATCTGGTCCTGTCTTTCCAGGGAAGTGTATCTCTGATGTGTTTGGGCTGAAAGGGGGAATCTTGTGAGCCCTCGTCCTTGCAGCCCAGTGCCCTGGTGGACGTCATGGGTGGCAGCAGGGAGGTCTCTGGGCTGCCGTCCCCAGGGCTCTGGGGCAGCCATGTGGTGAGAAGTGCGTGTACAGCCCCGTCGTCTCTGATTCCAGAAGAGACCAGGACGCTCACTCGGCTGCCTGGGCTCAGGAGACTCGGGGGTGTTTCCCACCTTTCCTTGTGTTTAATTTCAGCTTCGTGGAAAGCGTTAAGCAGCAGAGCGTCATGGTTTGTCTATATTTTAAATTTTCACGATGATAGAATGAATATCAGTAGAAACACACCCTCTGGGCCCTTCCTCGGTGCGCAGATCCAGCGTGTGGAGTGTGCTGATTTGGCGGTGCCAGGTCTCCAGAACCCTCCTTCTTATAGAACGGAACTCTGTCCCTGTCCAGGACCCCCATTCTGCAGCTGCTGCCGCTCGGCTTCGTCTCTGAGCCTGGCTGCTCTAGGACTTCAGGCTGGATACCCAGTTGTGTCCTTTTGTGACCAGTTGCTTTCACTTAGAGAAATGTCCTCTGGCCCACGGTGTCACCTGCACGTCACATGTTTCCTTCTGTCTTGAGGCTGCGCGGTCTTCCTGCAGGGCCCGCCCCCTCCACCTGCCCCTCATCTGTGGCCTCCACCTTGGCTGCTGGAGTGGCCCTGCCCTCCCTGGAGCTGTGTGGGTGTCCCCTCAATCCCCTGCTTTCAGTTCTTTGGATCGATCCCCAGAAGCCGTTGCTGGATGACCTGGATCCTGTGTTTATTCTGGGGACCTCTATTCTGCGGGTCCTCGCAGCTGCACCACATAGCACCCGGTGGGCAGTGCATCCCCATGGGCAGTGCCTGGGGCACCGGCTTCTCCACGTCCTGCCCACGCTATCTGCCATGCTAAGGGCTGTGAAATGCTGTTATGCCGTGGTTTATGCCCCTTTAGACATGCAGGCCACATGTGCGGTGCTATGTTGGCCACAGTGTTCAGACACAGGGATGCAGTTCCTGCCAGAGAAGAAGCCCTGTCCATGGAGGAGATGGGCAGGCGTCTACAGGGCATCATGATACGGCCCAGCAAGTGCGGATGGGGACAGTTTTTAAAAGCACCTGGGCAGAGTGGGTGCTGTCGGGGATCCCTACAGATGTGGGATTGCCTGTTTGTGCCCTCTGTGAGTCGTCCTTGGAAGGAGAGACCAGGGAGGACGAGCAGATTGGCCGGCGGGCTTTGGGGAGAACAGTGCCTATGTGATGGAGATGCTGACCTTTGGGGAAGTTTTCCTTCCTTTGTGATGTGCTCTGGCTCAGGGAGTTTGCCAAGGTCACCTTGGGAGGTCTGTCCACAGTTTCTGGTCATCAGAAATTGGCCACCCGGAGGCCTTGGGCAGATGGCAATGGGAGGGGCACCGGGGGCCCCCCCGCTGAGGCTGATGGGGTGGTGTGTGTGCATTTCCTCCAGCCCAGGGGCCCAAGGGCTCTGTGGCCTGGGGCAGTGCCAGGAAGGTGCAGTGACCAGGTGGCGATGTGTGGGGGACACTGAGCGCGTGAGGGCTGCTGTTCAGGACAGTGCCTTTCCTGTCCTGGTGACTCAGCTGTCCCTCCCTAGGATATGCACAGAGGAAAGAAAACATCGATTGCAGCTTGGATTGGGCATGGTCTGGGCTCCGGGGCAGGAGCAGGCCGGGTGTGACCCTGTGTTTCCGAGAGTCATCCCAACACGGACGGCTGGGTGCCCTTTATGGTGTGGCCTCTTTCAGAACAGCTCTCAGGAGGCCGGTGAGGGCGTCTGGAGACCTCAGGAAGGAGAAGGGACACGCTTAGGTGAACTCTGTACCCACCCTCCATGTGATTTACCATTTTCACATTCAGCGTCTCTCTCCAGAACCGGCCCCTCCCCTGCTCCCCCCCAGGCACGTTGGCACCCAGGAGGCCATGAGGACTCAGGGACTGAGGATCCTGGAAGGAGTGAGATGGGGTACGGGGGTTAGGGACCCCAGGCAGCCTGGTTCCGCTCGTGGAGTGGTGCTCCCGGTCTCTGAGCCCAGGTCCTTTGGAATGGGATCAGGACAGCGGCTTCCCCTTCCCCCGGCCCTTCCCCGCCGTTACCTTTCACCGGGAGCCCAGAGCTGCCCAGGCCTTGCCTGTCCCACTAGGACACTTCCCGTGGTACCGTGACCCGAGACTGGAACCCGTGGCTCCTGCCTGTCTTGCCACCCGTGATACCCCTTCTCTCCTCTAAAGTCACCTCCCTTCTGTGACAGAGGCCGCGCCTGCCTTCTGCTGTGAGCTCACCGGGACCCTGTGCCCTGGCAGGCACCCCTGGTCCTGCAGCCTACCCTCCTGGGCACCCTTGGGGGAAGCTGGCCGTGATCCTGCCAAGCAGAGGAAACTGTGTCCTCCTCTGGGCTCCTGGAATCCGTGTGTGGACCTCTCTGTGTCCTTTACCCCATTGGTCTCCTCAAAGTGTCCCTGTAAATATGGGTCCAGTTATTAATTTCAAAAGTGATTGGAGACAACGTACAAGTCATACAGCTGAGAAAGAACTAATGAGGAAAGTGTGTGTGTGTGTGTGGGGGGGTGTATGTGGGGTGTGTGTGTGTGTGTTAGTGTGTATGTGGGTGTGTGAGGTACATGGGTGTGTGTTTGTGTGTGTTAGTATGTGTTAAGAGTGAGTGTGGGTGGGTATGTTAGAGTATGTGTGTGTGTTAGAGTGTGTGGGTTTGTGGGGTGTGTAAAGTGTGTGTGTTAGTATGAGTGTGTGTGTAGGTGTGTGTGTTAGTGTGTGTGTTTGTGTGCGTTAGAGTGTTGTGTATGTTTGTGTGTGTTATGTGTGTTATGTGTGTGTTTGTGTGTGTGTTAGTGTGTGTGTGGCGAGGGTGTTAGTGTGTGTGTGTATTAGTGTGTCTGTGTTAGTGTGTGTGTGTGTGTGTGTGTGTGTGTGTTGGTGTCCCCCTGCAGTGTGGGGTCAAGGAGCCACACCCCTTCCTGGGACAGTCGGGGTGGACCCCTGGCCCCCGAGTGAGCAGCACAGAGCGGCACAGGAGCTCCGTGGTTGGGTTGGCTGCCCACCCCGTGGTTCAGTCCCTGTGGCTAAGCCAGGCATGGGCAGGGCTCACAGGTGGTTCAACCAGGTGAGGGGGCACTTCTGGTTGGAGGTGTCCTGAGGGTCATGGGTGGGGGACTCTAGAGTGTGCTGCTGCAGGGAGGAAGGCCCCATGGGGAGTGCTCTGCAGTAGGAGGACGTCCTACTGGGGGCAGAAAGTGCTTTTCATTAGTTCCCATGTGACAAGCCAGTGGGGACCTCTGTTGGGAGAGACTGAATATTGCTAAGGTGAGCTGAGCGCTGGACGTAGACTTCCTCACCCTCCAGGGATGCAAATCCCAGAGGAACACGATGTGGACTCCTCTGGGTGCTGGGAACAAACACGTGGCTATAGATCTCAGCCTCTCCAGAGATTTCACTGCTGCACCCAGAGGAAAGGGGCCTCTGCGTTAGGAGAGTGCCCACATCCCCTAAAGGACTGCCTAGCACATGGATGGGATGGGAGGTGCTCCACTCCCATCAGCCTCCCAGGGACCTCCACGAGCTCAGGGAGTTACTCCCCTGCCCCAGGCCCATCCTCAGGATCCAGCTAGGGACAGAGGAGGGGGCAGCTCACACCTAAGTACAGATGCTCCCTGGTGACGGGGCTTCCTTCTGATAAACCCATCACAGGTGAAGGTGCCATGAGCTGAGAGTGCCCGCACCACAGCTGAGCCACGCTGCACTCTGCAGAGTGTGGGTGAACCACAGGGCCACTGCCTAGCACCATGAGACAGGGAGGCACCGGCCATGGCCAGCTGGAGGAGACGCGGAATCAAAATCTGAGGGGCTATCTCTACTGAACGCATATTGCTTTAGAACCATCCTGAATAGAAAAATTGTAAGTTGAACCATTGTAAGCTGGGCCGTCTGTATCCAGAGGCTGAGAAGCTGGATGAGGACAAGATCTGTGGCCCCTGGCTTCTTCCCAGTCTGGGTGAGGCCTCACGTTGTCCATTCTGTGCTGCTGGATCCCGGGCACAGCCCACTGTAAATCCAGCATCTGTGACAGAGTGGACTTCACATGATGGATTGGTTGCAGGAACAGAAGGTGCTGCCCTTCTTGAACACCCTTTCTGCTCACTCTGATGACCAGCTGCTCCCTCTTGCCCAGGGGAATGGACCAGGCTGGTCTCCAGAGCTATCTGAGGAGGTCTGCTCATCAAGAGCTGCCTCTGGAGGTCTGGAGCCAGAGACCCTCCCTGGGCAGCCTGGGCGTGTAAGAGGAAGAAACTCCCCAGGCCTGGGGGAGCAGGGGCTTCCTCAGTGTCCATCCGCAGCACTCGACTCTTGCTGCCCAGTAGGGAGAGAACGAATCCACCTAAATCGTAGAGGAGGCTCTCCGAGGAGGGAGTCCACAGTGAGGTCAGAAGGTCAAAAAATTCTGAAACAAGAAAGTAAAAAAGGAAGAGAAGAAGAACAGGAAACAATGTCTCTGATATAGAAGACAAGAAGTCGAGAGAGCTGAGACGGTCGAGAAAGGAGGTGAGAGACGGAAACCTGAGCCAAGGTCCTTAAAAATGCACCAAATAAAAGGAATAAAGTTTAAGGTAAGTACCTCATATACAAACAGAGAATGTGATAAATGGTGGTATAAAGGTGTATTAAGAACTGTAATGCAAAAAAATAAGAGAGCTCATGTATAATGGCATAATTTTGCGTGAACATACTTCATATCCAGAGTTACGAAAAAATGTGCTGTGAATGGATAATTATGATTGTAATGCACTCCACAATTTTCATGTATGTAAGAAATAAAAATAAATAAGTAAATAAATTTAAAAAAAGAAGAGTCAGAGAGAAGAACGTTTTTTGAAAGGATAAGACAGGAAGAGTTTCAAAGATTCTTGGGCTTCTGGGGATAAAACGTTGAAGCAGGAAGAATTTTTTTAAAAACTCTGAAGTATAAATTACATTAAAAAATTGAAAAACAGATCGTGTTTGTCTTTTTTCCAGAACACGAGGGAGAACCCGTGGCCTAGGAGAGCGTCATTTTAAAAACAGGGACACTGACAGGCCAGGTGGTGGAGAGCAGGACCTCAGGTCCCAAGCTGCGTGCTGAGCCTGCTGAGGGCTGGGGCACTTCTGCCTCCTGTGGTTCTGGAGATGCGGGAGGGACAGCAGTGCCGCTTTCTATGGGTTGGATGGTGCACCAGGCTGCTGTTCTCGGGAAACGAAGGACTCTGGGGGCCAGGGAGTTGGAAGGGCCCTTTAGAACATCCCTTTTCCATACCACTGTTCCTCCCTCTGCTTCTCCCAGTCCTTCTATCATTCCCTGTTTACCTGAGACCACACCTTGACCTCACCTCCTGCCCCACTGCACTACCACTAAGAAACACTAGAGAATTCAGCGGAATAGCCGTGTGTGTATTAGTTTGCTTAGGCTGCTGTAACAACATGCCCCTGGCTGACCTTTTCCTCACAGTGCTGGAGGCTGGGGAGTGAAGAGCGGGTGCGGGCAGAGGTTTCTCCTGCAGCCTCTCCTTGGCTTGCTGCTGCCCTGGGGTCCTTCTCTGGTGTGTGCTTAGAAGGACACCAGCCATGTTGGTTGAGGACCCCACCCTCTGGTCTCACTTTCACTTGATCACCTCTTTGAGACCTTGTCTCCAAATACATTCATGTTCTGAGGTACTAGGGGTCAGGGCTTGAGTGCAGGAATTTTGAGGGGTTACCTCGTCCCGTCTTGATCCTTCCTACGAAAGAGCTCAGCATAAGCTCCTTTTTCCCAGGGAGCTCCTGTGAGCTGTTAGCTGCTCTCTGGAGTACCGCACACCTCGTTTGCAGTAGCCGCCTAGTTGAAATCACTTACATGTACATTGTGGTCCACTGGTATCCATGGGCGTGGCTCCAGGATGCCCAGCCCGACACCATTGAAGTGTCTTTCAATGGCATAACTTTGGCACAAAACCTATGTGTGCTTTAAATCACACTAGATGACTTATACCCAACACAATGCAAATGCTGTGCAAATAGCTGTTATGTTGTAGTGTTCAAAAAAACAATGACAAGGACAGAAGGCTATGCGTGTTCAGTACAGATGCATGTTTTACTGTATTCGGTGTGCAGTTGGTCGAGTCTGTGGGAGAGTTATAAACCCCCTCCTCAGAGCCTGGGGTCTTTCCACTAGTTGGACTGGATTCCTGGTTTCCTGCCATTTTGGATATTACAAACATGAATATTTTATTCAAAGCCGTGTTGATCTCCCAGGCCTCACATCATCATGAAAGTCATCCTCAGGAGCCTGTGTGAGACTACCAGCTGAGAGGCAGGGGCCTGTGTCAGCTAGACTGTCAGTTCCAGGAGGTCAAGGCTGAGTCTTCCTGATATGTTTTCCCTCCAGGGATCCATCTGGGTGTTGGAAAGACACTCTTTCAGCAAATTGAAATTTGAAAGAGCAAATGAAAAAACACAATAATAAGGGAAGAGCAGAGGTCCTCCTGCAGCGGGCCACCCCAAGACACATTAGCAAATAAATTGCACGCGGTTCTCTTTAGGGAAGAACAGTTATCCAGAGTGAAAGCAGACTTGGGAGGGGAAGTCTTCCACTGGATCAGGTGAATATCCTGTAAAGGGGACTTCTGACCCTAAAAAATGGCGAGCCCTAGCTCCGTAGGGGAGAGAGGAAGCTGGTCTGGGAGAAAATGTGTGTGGACTCCTAGTTTCTGGCTAGGAAGGCAATTTGCATAACAATGATGACATATTGGTTTCCAGGCAGTTATTGCTGTTGGAGGCCCTTCTAGAGCTGCGCTGGGGGAGGGGGGAGCCCCCTTGGAAACCTGGTTTTAAAAGGAAATTAAACGTGAAGGCTTGGGTTGCTGCAGTCCTTAGCCTTGGGAAGGGATTAAAGGGGACATTTTTGTCATGTGAGATGTCAGGAAAATTCCCCAGGAGCTCACTAGGTTGTCTGCTGGGAGAAAATCTTTCCTCTAATGGGTTTTGAAAGATATTGTTTGGCTCCGGCTCCCCACCAGCCACTCTGGGGAAGAGGGGGTCGGTACTGCCTTCGTCCTCCCTGACAGTCACGGTTCCTGTCTTTTGGAAATAGAACACCGCTGGAATATGCATTTTTTATTTTTTTTTGGTCTGTAATTTATTGCCTTGCAGACAATGGAATGGAGAAGTTGTACTAGTTAATTATTCCCAAAGAACAGGAAATTTCATGTGTGTGTGAATGTGTAACCGTGACACAAAACTACTTCTGATTTATCTGAATTAGTAGGCTGAATAGAACAGAAAAACGGTGTGGTGGGAAGCAGATCGGATTTTTACCTCAATGAGGGATGGATGGATGGATGGGTAATGGGTAGCTGGAGAGTGAGAGCCAGCAACATGGCCCAGCAGGGGAGAGAAGGCTCCTTGTTCTATGCCACACACAGGCCACAGCAATAGGACCCAAAGAGGCTGCTTTGCATGTGATGGCCACTCAGCTCTGCAGGGACAAGAAGTTGCCAAAGAAAAAAACAAAGAATCCTTCCTGGTTTTTTCCTCTAAGTCCAACATTTTTTCCCATTATTTTTACCCAGATGTAATTTACATGTCATTGAGTCCATCCTCTGAACATGCACAGTTCACTGTTTCTAGAATGTCTTCACCACTCCAGAAAGAGAGCATGTCTGACCAGCACGGGATGCCATTGGACCCTACCCTGGCTGCTGGTCCTTGGCTTCCCCCTCCGGGCTGGCCTGTTATGCACAGGGCGTGTGGGCAGGTCGCTGTGGCACCTGGTTCTCAGGTTCTCGCTGCTCAGCCTGCTGGCCTCCTTGCTCCCACCATCAAGCTCTGCTCTGGTGGGGGACGTCCCGAGTCTTCTCACCTGCAGCTGAGGACCGCTGAAAGGCCCCCGCTTCCTGGCTGCAGTGGTGATGTGGCTGTGAACCATTGGCGCAGGGCTTGCTTGGACCTGGGTGTTCATTGCTCTTGGGTCTGTACCTGCGGGTCACCTGGTCACTCCACAGTTATCCCTTTAAGGAACGGACAGTTTTCTAAAATGGCTGCACCATTGGATGCTCCCATAGCAGCACATAGAAGCCCCTTCAGTGTGGGCGCCTGTGGTTTGCCAAGTACTGTGCTGACCCACTGTGGGCCTCCTGTGTGTTATCCTTCATAGGATAAGGATCGGAGGCCCCGGGGCTTATGACAGAGGCCAGGGAAGAGAGAGCGGGATCCCTGAGGTTGTGTTGTGTGGCCAAGGGCCTCTCCTGCAGTCCTGCCCCAGGGATTGGTGGACAGATCTAAGTGTGGCCTCCAAGGCAGGTGGACAGGAAAATCACAGGAAGATCAGTCTTGAGTGGAGTCATGTAACAAACCAACACTGGACAGAGAGGCCGTGTCCAGGGCAGGAGCAGGAGCCCTGCAGAGGAACTGCCTTCCTCTGGGCCTGCAACTGGAAGTAGAGCAGGAGCCCAGGGAGGCCAAGAGCCCTAGAGGCCACCAGGCCTGGGACAAGTGCAGCCTAAGGGAGAGGGAGGACAGAGCGGGCCGGACTGGCCCTGACTGGTCACTGGAGCTCACGGGTGTGTGTAGGGGAACAGCCACACGACCCTGAAGGCCCTGCACGCAGGCTGTCCTGTCCACCCTGCCCCGTGCCCATAGGCCATTGAGGGTGTAGTGTGGAGCCTGGGTGTGTTCTTCTCACAGTCCTGATTTTTTGCTTTGATTGTTATTGTTGACTTTTGCAGCAGGAGGGGGAGGGGGCATAAGTCGACACATCCCAAGTTCAAGGGCCTCCATCCTCCTAAATGAGCACCTGGTAACCTGGACAGCTGCTGCGGCCCCTCTGGAGGGACAGAGGGAGGGCTGGTGGTGCCACCCTCCCCTGCAGAAGCTGGCACTGGACCTGTGGGGTTGCCACACATAACCAGGGAGTGAGGCCGGATGTCCCGAGAGAGCCAGGGGCATTGCTGCCCTGTACACTCACCGCAGCTCTTCAGGGAGGGGACCCGCCTCTCAACGTGGGCCTTCTTGGGTGCCCCTATTCTGTAGGCCATCAACCCCCACAGGTCTCCAGAGCTCCTCCATCCAGGAGCAACACTTTTTTTATTAAGGATTTTTTTTATAGTTTATTCTACAAACTCTGGCCCTCAAGGTCCTTTTCTCAGGGTTGGAAGATGACCAGCTGAGAAAGTGTGCACAGTTCCTCATGTTCTGTTACATTCATCTACCTGTAGGAAACCAGCCCTGCCTGGGTGTCTACAGGCTGGAGCAGGGCTGAGGAGCCCGGGGAGCAGCAGGAGGCCGACTGTCTCCAGAGCTCACTTAGAATGAGCCTAGGGGAGCGGGCCCCTCGGGCACCCTCAGTGCCTTTGTACCTCTGTGTGTTTTTATCCTGAGGCCAGATCTGTATCAGTAGCCCCATGGAGGGTGGTCACTGTAGCTTAGGAACACGAGGGGCCTCGTGTGATCCTGAGGATCTGGGTTTTGTGCATTGGTTTGTTTCATATTTATCCAGGGAGTTATTTTGGATCTGCTGCATTTATCAATTCTCCAGAAGTGGCATCTTCCCACTGGTAAATCCGGTGGATAGATTTTAAATATAGTGCCTATATTGCTGTATCTGGGGACCCAAAAAAGGAGCTATTTTGTTGCTTGCTTTCTTTTTTCCTGTGATGCCACAGCGCTCCTAGGTTTTAATCCAGTGCTGAGACCTCACAGTTTTCCATCTATGTGGGTCACACGGAACTCTGTCAGGGAGGCCGTGGTGTCCCTGGATTTCAGAGATGGAGTCACGTGATTCCACATTCTTTGTTTGCTGATGGATGTACCTCCTTGCTGATGTCCTCATTCTGTCACGTTTGCAAACTGGAGCTGCAGGGAGAGGGCCACCGAGTCTGAGCGCCATGAGGATCCAGATCTTCTCTGGTTCCCGTTTCCACCCGGCGTGTGCAAGCTCTGTGGAGGGGATCTGGCCAAGGTGTCAGCTGAGCAGGGCTGAGCAGGGCTGGGACTGGGCTTCTGGGACCTCAGCTCTGGCTGGTGCTTGAACCCGGCTGTGATCTGCTGAGCTGAGCTGAGCTTTCCTTTTTCTTCCCGCAGGGAGATTGTTTTGTGTTGCGATTGCTGACACAGAAGCAGTTCCGTATCCCTGTCCTCCAGCACACTCCTGGGGAAGTTGCCCACGTCTTCTGACCACCTTGCTTCACCCTCCTGTTCTCTCCTAAATCTCCTCTAGGCTTTGATGCTGAAGTGGGTCCTGCGAACGTCACTTAGGCCTTGACCAAATCCAGCAGTCCAAGCTCAGGTCCCGTCGCTTACAAGTGCTCCCTTCTCATCCCCCTGGGCTCTCTGTGCTCAGTCTCCCGCTCCTGGCCCTACATGGTGGGGTGCCCAGGGCCAGTGCTCAGCCTTCCTTTCCCTGCCTGTGAGTTCTCCTCAAGGAACTTATCCTTACTTTCCATTTAGACACTGATGGGTCCAGGGTTAGCTCTCCAGTCCTGGCCTCCTTCTGAACACCGCATTATGTGCTGAACTGCTTCGTTTGGGGGTCTAATAATGACCTTCACTTTGCTAGACCCCAACCAAGCTCCTGATTTTGTCACACCCTCTTACACCACAGATTTTCCCTTCCCTGCTTCTCCCTCTTAATAAATGTCACCAGCATCCAATAGACTTTGTTGCTCAGGCCTAGAATGTTAAAGTGAGTGGTGCTTGAAGCCGCTCCTCCTCTTGGATAAGCTGAGTTTGGGCTGATCTGGGCCTAGAGTGTGGCCAGGTTTGGTTCTAAGCCGCAAGTTGGACCTGGCTTCAGATCCTCATCCTCCCTGGACTAGGGGGCATCCTAGAGCAGCTGCCCTCAGGGGCACGTCAACTTTGCCGTGTGAAGAGGCCAAGCCAACTGTGGGTTTCAAGCCTCAGCTCATGTCACATCCAGAGATCTCAATGACTGAAGCAAGCTTCATGGCCAAGCCCAAAGTCAAGGGCTAGGGAAGTGCACGGTCCTCAGCAAAATGGTCACGCCCAACCCTAATGGTGTGGCACGTGTACTCTCCCGTCATGTAGCAGGCAGAGAATGGATATTTGCTGAATAAAAAACCTAATGTGCCACCTTAGAGAGGTGCTTAGAGGAGGAAATGCAAGTCGGTAGGTCTCCCAACAGGGTCCTTGGGATAAAACCCTGGATGTGTTTTAAAAGTTTGTGATGCTCTTGAGTGTTGGGAGTCGCCCCGGCTCCAAAGACTAACTTCCCCATCCCCATCCCCGGAGAAGAGCCATCCAATGGTGAGCCCTGCTGGCTCACATGATCCTGCCATCCAATGGTGAGCCCCACTGGCTCACATGATCCTTACCCACCAATTAGACTAGCCTTGCTGGCTCACATGATCCTTACCCACCAATCAGACTAGCCCTTCTGGTTCACATGATCCTTACCCACCAATCAGACTAGCCTTGCTGACTCACATGATCCTTACCCACCAATCAGAAAGCACCCCATGCCAACTGTCAAACCCTTCAACTATTAAACTGTCATAACTGTCAAACCACCCCCGGCTCTATAAATATGCAGAGCTGTTCCTCAATAAATGGGCATTTTCTCCAACGACGAGCCTTGTTAGTTCTTTCATTGGTGCTGAAACCTGGAAGGGGGAATGCCTCGCTGCTTGAGGGCCCCCCTTTCTCAAGGCTTGCTGACCTCGTCCACTCTTTCGAGTGCTGCTACTACTCACACACACCGGCTCTTCAGAGGTGAGTTCCTCTATCGGGTATCCAACTTCTAGATGAGCTACGCAGGGGCTTTGACCATGATCGTCCAGCAAACCTCTGACGCCCAATCTGGAGGAGAGAACGCACCCCACCACGACCTTCACGGTCACAGTGGACTCTCCGGAGCCCAGTTCATGAGCGGGAGGTACTGAGGGGTGGAAGAACAGGCACTCTCCTCTCTCTCTCTCTTTTTCTCTCTCTTAACCACCCTTGTCCCTCTCCTGACCTATGGGGGCCTCTTCTTCCCTCCCTGCAGACTCCCCCTTATTAAATTCTGCACACAAGATTGGCCTTACTATCAATTAGACAATCAAAAGTCAATGGCCCCCAGGAGGATCCCTAGATCCCACAATTCTCAGAGATCTGTTTAACTTCTGTGAGCGCTCAAAAAAGTGGAAGGAGATCCCCTACGTTGAGACTTTTCTCTTCTTCGTTCTCACCCCAAACTATCTGGCAGATGAACCTGTGCCCTACCTACCTCCCCCGTCGGCTCCGTCTAGCCCCTCAGGTGCTCCCCCTGACTCCGCAGACACCTTTAGTCCCCTCAAACTAGGTCCATCTCCCTAGTCCCACAAACCATGGCCCCCTTAAGAGAGGTTGCTGGACCTGAGGGCATTATCCTGGTACATGTCCCCTTCTCTATGAATGACCTTATGCAACTCAAGGGAAGGTTGGGTTCATTCACCACAGAAGAGAGTTTCAATGGGTCCTCCAGGCTTATAGCCTCATTTATATGTTATTGGCTAATACTCTCCTTCTGGAGGAACATACCAGAGTCTGGGAACTTGCCAGAGCCCATGCGGATGACTCACTGAGTTAATCCCAATCACCCTCCAGGGCCACTTGCTGCCCTAGAAACTCCTGACTGGGTTTATTATGCACAAGCTGGCCTACAGAGTAGGGACTGATTGGTCCTTTCAACCTTTCCAGAAGCCTGGGGACAGTAAGGACAATGGAAATGCCAAGGGATTGATAGCACATGAGCCAGTCCCTGAGTTATCTGTGAGGTGAATTCTGGGCCATTGTCTGATTAGATAGAAGTGGGCATCCCAAAACGGGGGATTATGTGAGTAAGCAACAGATCACCTACTGTAGAGGCCCACTTGTTCTGCCAGTCTGCAGCTGGGGTCTCTGGCAGATCTGACAAACGGAAGTGATCTGTTGTAGGGGGGTCTTATTGCGTGGGGAAAGGGTGAAAAAGGAGTGAAGGAAAGTAGTGAGACTCTGTGGACTAGAATGGAATAGAGAGTGAAGAAACTGGAAGAGTTGCTGGGGATCTTTGGGCCGATCCCCGGTGATAACGAAGAGTAGCGGAGAGGAGATAAAGCTCTGTAGGGCAGCTGATGGAGCCACTTGATTGGCCTTGGAATTTCCCATAGTAGTAAGGGAGGAGTCAGTTTGGGGCCTTGCAATGGATTATCCCCAGTTGGGAAGGCAGCCTGGAGGCTTGAAGTAGGCCAGAAATAAGTGTGAAATTAATGACTGCCATCCCTCTGGTGGTCAATAGCCCCCTTTCTTTCCAAATGGCTGTGTGGGAGATCAGGATATGGAAGACATATTATACAGGGAGAGGGTTTTTCCCTCCGCTAGCTCGCATGCCCTTGTGGCAGCTCTGAGTTCAGCTTGTTGGTTGGTGGTATTGGGTGGGAGAGGTTTTGCCTCTATGATGGATGAGAGGGAAACGACAGCATACCCCGCCACTTTAACCCCTTCGTGTACAAAGGAGCTACCATCTGAGAACCAGACGAGGTCCGAAGAGGGCAGGGTCCCTCAGAAATGGTGGTAGGGTAGGGTAAGATC
The DNA here is from genome assembly GCF_052094955.1 of Ictidomys tridecemlineatus. Classification (NCBI taxonomy): domain Eukaryota; kingdom Metazoa; phylum Chordata; class Mammalia; order Rodentia; family Sciuridae; genus Ictidomys; species Ictidomys tridecemlineatus. The sequence goes on from NC_135486.1 coordinate 121,604,280, forward strand.
ATCTTTAATACCTCCAGGCACTTGTGGATGGGATCTTGTGTGGGAGAAGATGGGAGGAGGGAGGCAGGGTTTAGAACCCTGGAAGGAGGAAGTGACTGTAGCCCCTTGTAAGTGAGGAAATCCTTTAGATGGTGAGGAGATGAGATGGTTAGCGAGAAGCCAAAGGTAAGCTTGGGTGCTTCTTTCCGGAGGTCATGGGCCGCTGCTAGGGCCCTGAGGCATGGGGGCCAGCCCCTGATGGTGGGGTTGGATAGGTAGGCCACTGGTGCAAATGTGGGGCCATATTCCTGACCCAGAACGCCCAGACTTTGTCCCTGTTTTTCATGTCGGGGAGATGCAGGGCGGATGCCCTGAGGAGGGCCTTTTTAAAGAGCTTCCCTGCTGCTGAGGGTAGGGGTTCATCTTGGGGGCCCTTGGCCAGATTATATAGTGGCCTGGCGAGGAGGAAGAAATTAGAAATCCAGGCCTTGAAGTACCCAGCCAAACCCAAGAAGGAGAGTCTTTGGTCTTTGGTGTAGGTATAGACACAATAAGCTGTTTTCTGTCTGCTGTAATGACCTTTTTCCCTTGAGAGATAGAGAACCCTAGATATGTGACCTCTTTACATGCTATTTGGGCCTTTTGTGGAGAGGCCTCCTTAGAATGGTGCTTTATCATTCCCAGGTCCCATCAATTAGTTAGGGACAGGGACGGGGATGGTGGTGGTGGTGGTGGTGGTGGTGGTGGTGGGTAGGGGCTGATGACTTTGGGGATGAGCAAGATGGCAACATTTCCCAAGGTTCATTTTTCTTCTGCTTTATTCTGATTTCATAATTTATTCTCTAAGATATAGATTGCATATCCTTTTTGTGAAATGCTTGGAACCAGAAGGGTTTCAGATTTCAGAGTGTTTTTTTTTAACAATTCAAAATCCAAAATGCTTCAAAATCTGAAAATATCTGAGCATTGAGCATCCTGTTGCCACTTAAAAATTTTCAAGTTTCATTGTATTTTGGATTTTTATATTAGGGATGCTTAACATGTGTAACCAGAACTATTTTCACTCAAAACCTGTGGATCTACACAAATGGTTAATAGAGACTCATATGCCATCTGTGGGATTGGCAAAGGTTAACGTGACCCTCACTGTCCTGCCTGCTCCCTCCTCTTTAACCCTCCTCACTAGAAGCCTGGCGTGGGGGAGGAAGGGAACCAGCAAAGGGTGTGGGTTTCGTGGCCTGGCGCTCAGCGCCAGGTGCAGGTTGATGCCTGTGCACTTCTCAGGCCGTGGAGGGAGCTCTTTCTAATTCAGTGTATTTCCCACCCCTCCCTGGGGCAGCTCTTTGTACCTGTGTAGTTGTAAGTGACATGAGGCCAAGTGATTCTGAACTGGGCCACATATCCTTCCATCCGTCTGCTCCTGCAAGTCATGGCGGTCGCCAGCTCCTCATTTCAAGCATTCTTTTCACCTGCGCACCCTGGCACTCAGGAAGCCAGACCAAGCCAGAGGTGTACAGGCGTCCCCTCCCCACACAGGATTGTCTGTGCCTCAGTCATTGGGCACTGAGAGTGAGAGGGAGGCCTTTTTAGTCCTCATTATCCTGGTGATGTGACATCTGAGGGTGCATCTCTCAAGGTGTGCTTGGCCACCTGGAACAGGGGGTCAGGGCTCTGGATCCCTTCAGTGATGTGGGGACATTGTTCATGCCTGTTGGGTCTCAGTTCTCTTACCTGCTGAGTGTGGATGGGGCTGTTCTAAGGATCAAACTGAATGATCTTTGTAGAGATTCCAGGAAGCACTAAGTTCATAACACATGTAAGACATGTCATTTTGAATAAAACTGCAGTTCGAAAATTTATGGACAGTTTGTTCCAAAAGCACTTCAAGCCCATAACAATGATTCATCTCTCTCAGAACAGCAAATGCTGCATGAACAGCCCCGCTAATGGGCCCAAATGTACCACTGGTGCTGGGTGGGGAGGCACAGATCCAGAGACCTATTAGTCACTAAAGCAGCCTGGGACAGCATTCAGTGGGAGAGGACCACGTGTTATGAATTGAATATTGTCCCCACAGAACTCAGATGGTGAAGCCCTCGCCTCCGCTGTCCAGTGTGATGGTGTTGGGGGGCATATGGGGGGAAGTGAGTGGCTTCAGATGAAGTCATGAGAGGGTGGCCTTCATTGTGGGGCGCGTGTCCTCCTGAGAAGAGGGAGAGGGGCCGGGTATGTCTCGGTGGTAGAGTGCATGTTCAGCAGGTGTGAGGACCTGGGTTCTATTCCTAGCACCAAAAGAAGAGAGAGAGAGAGAAGAGACCTGAGAGTCCACTGCATGAAGATGCAGTGGGGAGGTGGCATCCATGAGCCTCCAAGGGCCTTCGTCAGAAGCCCAGTGTGCCTTCACCTTGATCTTGGCCTTCCCGCCTCCAAGCAGTGAGGGACAGATGTCTGAGGTTCAAGCCACCCAGTCTGTGGCACTTTGTGACATCAAGCCTGTGCTGACGGGGACACCATGGGGATCTGAAGACGGGGTCAAGTTCAAGGAGCTGGAGGAGGGGCATGTGTAGCCTGGAGAGGGGCAGATGTGGGGAGGGGCTGTGGGAAAGCCTTGGGATGTTTGAGGATCAGGTAAAGGTGTGACTCTTTGCATGGAGTGGAGAGGGAGTGAGAACACCCGGCAGAAGGAATTTCTGCAGTTTTTATCTAGTTCGGCTACAGACAGGGAATATTTGGGCTCGTAGGTGGTGAGCTCTGTACAGTACAGACTGTGTGGTCATCTTTCTCCAAGTCCTGCTCCAGAGGAGGTTGGGGCTGCTGCCCCCTCGTCCTCCGGTTCCAGCGTCCAGGTTGGACGGCAGGGGAACTGCTCTCCTGATAGTCAGGGGACATTCTATTCATGTCTCCTCCACCAGGTAGTAGTTGAACTCCTGAGACTTGACTCGAGATACTAAGGCTAACCTAACCTTTGGGCATTGCGTCTGCGAGGCCCTGAGGCTGCTGCAGGACAGAAAATGTCAGGCGCTTCATCGAGACGCAGAGGTCCAGGAAGGTTGGGATCATCTGCTAATAGGTGATCTGACCTAGTTCACGGAGCCGAGCTGCTGTTTTCCAGCCTGTCACCAGTGGGTGTTCACATCCACACGAGGATGTGGGGACATACTCGGGCAGGCCACCTGCACCGCATACATGTGTTCTCTTAGCCACTCACTTGCCATCCTGCAGCTCACCCAGCACCTGGGGGGTGCTTACCAGGTGCCAGGCCCAAGGTGAGACGCACAGGCTCATCCCTGGATGTGAGAGGCTTGTGCTCAGGAGGCGAAAGGGCCCAGAGTCCCAGGAGCATGATGACAGCAGTGCTCGGGCCGAGGTTCCCTGAGGAGCAGCACCTGCCCTTGGATTGGGTGGTGTTCGGAAGGGGTTCATGGGGTTGTGCTGAGCAGCAGAGGGGACCGACAGTGACACTGGGGTTTTAGAGGTGTCAGGAGAAGGTTGGGCTGGTGGAAACAGAGGATGCAGCAGAGGAGAGGCCAGGCGAGGCCGGGCAGGGATTGTGGAGGGGGAGGGTCTCCTGCACTGTGTGAAAACTCTGGGGTTGCTCTCCATGGGCACCGGGGAATTCTAGACAAGTGGCATCATGTTTGCATGTCAGAAAACTCACAGTGAAGACAGTGTTAGGAGTCGATGGAAGTAGCTGGAGCAAGAGAAGCCATAGCTTAGCTGAGCAGGGCAGCCGAGGAGGCCACGGCTGAGGAGGTGGGAGGATGGGGCTGGAGGGAGAGACTGCGTCAGGTGTGTCTGTGACCAGGTCACAGCGAACCCCACTGCTGTGTGTGACTGCAATGCACCAACAAGGAAAAGAAAAGACTTGTCGGGAGCTGTGGGTCTAGCTTGGTGTACTGTGCACACTTAGCAAGTGCAAGGCCACGGTTGCAACCCCTAGTGTGCGCACATGCACACACACACACACACACACACAGCCATGAGAGTAATGCATTTTGAAATACCATGTTGTAAATATGATATGTGTATGTGAATTAATCAGATATTTAAATATATATATATATTTAGACATGTATTTAACAGGTTGCTGAGTGCTTATTACAGACCTTCACATCTAAAGAGCACTTACCAGCTGAATTGGTCATTAATATTATTTGTATCCAAAACGATGCTGTCCTCTCCTGGCGATATTTCCCCACTCACTATTCTGTTCCATTATCTCACCATTTTAATTATTAGTGCTTCTTCGTGCATTTTGATAGGTGAAGGTGAGCCCCATGCCTTGGGTGCCCCTGCTCACCTCCATCCTGTGGGCTTCTGGAGAAGGCCTCTCAGGCTCCGGATGGCCCATGGAAGCTGGCCTTGAGTAAGCCTGCGATTTTTGCTCTTAAGCTCATGGCTGCGATTGTCTTCCTGATTGTCTGGAGTTTTATCAACTTCCAAACACTTCATCACAGGGTGGGGAGTTACACAACTCCTCAGGGGTCACTGGGTCTCTCTGTAGAAACCCCCACCCCTGCGGTCCCCCTGAGGTTGGGCCACCTGACCTACCCCGCTCTTTGGCTATGTGTGGGGTGTGCGGGGGACATAGCTCTGTTCTGAGCTGTGGCTGAGACTCCATGAGGTGCTGCATGAGCTGAGATGGTCAGAAGGCATTATTCTGCTGTCCCCATCTATCCTGGACTTGGTGTCCCTGTTTCTGAAGGAATAATGCTGGTTATCTATAAACTCCTAAGTTTGTCAACTGTGATGCTGAAAGAAGTCACGTCCTTCCTACGTCCTTCCTGTGTGGAGGCAGTGGAAAGACAGCGCCCACTTGATTTACACCTGGGCTCTTTGTTTTTGCTGCACAGTGGAGTCTCTGCAGCTCAGGCCGGATCTGCACAGACCTGGGCAGAGTGGCTGATTCTCCCAGCTGCGAGCAGGCAAGTGAGGCTCAGAGGACTTTGGGCTCCCGTGAGACAGGTGGGTGGCACTGCTGTGTCACCTGCCTGAGACTCCCTGTAAAAAGTGCTCCTTGGCTGGCTGCCCCAGAAACCCATTTCTAAGATTTCTAAAGTGGGGGTCATTTTTATTACTCCATGTTTGGAAAATTGGCCAATTCTCAGAGAAAATGAAACACTTTGGAGCCTCACCTCCCAGCACTCTGTAGCCTCCTCCCAGGGACCATGCCGCGTGGACGGCCATTGCTTCATTTCTTACTTACTATTGCACAGGGCAACCTCCTTCCGTTTTCACCTCTGCATCCTTGTGGGCCAATGTCGGCACACTTTGTTGTCCTATTTATGATCATACAAAACTGCACAGGAACAAGGAGGAATCGTGTTTTCGCTACGGCGTCTGCACGAAGCTCATCTTCCTGTTCAGAACCGTGTCTCGCTCTGCCGAGCGGGAGCCGTCTGTTTCATTCCATTTAGTAAGATGTCTGACGTTGTTTTAGGGGTTATTTCCAGGTGGACTGAGCATTTTCTGCTTTCACAAATAGATGGTCTCTGGTGTCGCGTTATCCTTGGTTCTTGCTGGAATGAAAAAGGCGGGTTAGTACTGGATGGACCGCCGGCCTCCATGCTGAGGGCAGACTGACTTCCCGCCGGAAAACGCTCAACCCAGGGACAGAGGCTGTCATCACCAGCATCAGTGTCCCTTCTCTGCCTTTTGCAGGCATGATTTCTGGTGGCATCCTTTAGCACAGATTCTCTTTTTATGCATGTGACTCTGCTGCGGAGTCAGAGCCCCTCCTACGAGGAGATTTTCTCATGGACGGCATTTCTTTCCCTTCTAAAGCCAGCAGACGGCTTCAGTGCACCTCAGATCTAACCTCTGTGGTCCATCACAGTGCTGAAGACCTTTCTGTGTGTCAGGCACTGGGTGTGGCCGGGTCCTGCCCTGGAGGAGGGCACCGAGAGGGGGCGCCCTGGTAGGTAGGAGGCTGTGTCTTAAGGATCCTCACAGGACACAGGCGTTCAGAGGGAGTGAGGGTGGGGCCCAGTGTGTTTGCAGAGGGGTGGGCCTAGTCCAGGGAGAGCAGCTAGGGCCAGCTCAGGGTGGTGAGCGGCCCTCGGGCTAGCCACCAGGCCTGGTGGGCAAGAAAAGGGCGTGGCTGGGTGGATGCCACCAGGAGGGCAGGACTGATGGCAGCTGGGGCCCAGAAGGTCTGAAACCTCAAACCGAGGGAGGGAGCTGGGATTGGCCTCAACTCCCCCATTTCCATCCACCCCTCTCAAGGTGCTTCCTGTTGGTGGGACTCAACCCAGAGGCCAGGGGGTGACTGGCCTCAGCCTCTGTCTGCCCTTTGTCTTCGACTTCCTGCCTCAAAGCCTCCCCTGGCTTTGCTGTCCCAGCCAAAATGGCTCAGGAGGCAGTGCCTGGAGCAGAGGGCAGGGACCAGTCCTCCCAGGCCTGCTGCCAGGCAGCCGCCCGTCCTCTCCCTTTGCCTCGGTGACCCCCAAGCCTACAAGTTCTTATCCGTCTGCAGAGACTGCAGCTGCTTTGGGCCAAAGAACCAGGGCCACTTTCAGAGAAGAAGCTGTCCTGGGTGCACAGATTCCCCCACTTGCTCCCGAGGCCGACTTTCCTGGCCTCTGCCATCGACTTGGGCTCCCCATGTCCTTGCCAGCAGTCTCTGGGGCTTGCTAAGTGAGCACATTAACATTCCACGGAGAATTCTTGCTGCTTTGTTGCACCTTTCTGGCAGATGAAATTGGGGGGAAAATAGGAGCACTCGGACCAAGAAATATGTAATTCATGGTTGTCACGTTGCACCGTGAGGAGTGACCTTTTGTGGGCTTGCTAAGTGGGTTCCTTTGTAATGGAGGAAACAATGCCACAGAAAGAGGGGGCACATCTCGTTAGGAACTGTCCTTCCCTGCGCGTCCTCAGTGGGTCAGCTTGCCTTCCTGGTCTTCATTTCTGTGTGGTTTTAGAATACGCTCCCTCCCAGTCTCTCTGTCTGCGCTGGGAAGGCTGCCCTTGGGAGCCAGGGAGTAAACACAGCTGAGACCTGTTTAGCTCTAAGGGGGATTTAATGACTTGAGTTGGAAGCTGTCTACTTACGTCAAACAAAAGAATTGTCGAGACCGTGCTAACCCAACCATATAGGAAGGAAGAGGGAGAAATGGAAATTTTCCACTGAAGTCACCGAGTTAAGTCTGAGGTCTGTTGTGCCCACCTGATGGTCTCCTTCCTTGACCCGTGGTGTCTGAAGTCTGTTTTCTGTTGCTAATTATACAGCATCGCAGACGGGTAAGTTATTCAGAAAAAAGGTTTGTTTTGGCTCATGGTTTCTAGTGCATGTCGAGGGGCAACATCGTGAAGGCCTTGCTGGCACAGTCCCTAGGCAGCATTCAGTGACAGACGGGGACCACTGGAGAGAAGAAAGAGAAGACTAAGTGGCTTTTATGCTGGACTCATTTTGGGGACAGCCCATGGGTGGGTTAGTCTATTAATAGCCTGGTGGATGGGGGTCACTTGGAGAGCTGAGCTCTAATTACTCCTGAAGGTCTCGCTGCTTAATATTTCATAAGGGGGACTGAATTTCAACCCAACTGTCAGGGGGCTGACCGTGTTCAAACCTTACACCTGGGGCCTGATCTGGTGAGACCATGGAGACCGAGTTTGTGGCTCATGAGGAAAGTCAGCAAATACTGGAGAAGGAAAAGGAAGAGGTCAGAATGAGAGAGCGGAAGCACACAAAAGAAGAAAAACACCTGGTGCAGTGAGCACGCCTGTGATCCCAGCACTCAGGAGGCTGAGGCAGGAGGATCGCAAGTTCAAACTTAGCCTCAGCAATGGAGAGGTGCTAAGCAGCTCAGTGAGACCCTGTCTCTAAATAAAATACAAAATGGGGCTGGGGATGTGGCTCAGTGGTTGAGTGCCCCTGAGTTCAATCCCTGGTACCCCCTCCCCCCAGAAAAAGAAGAAAAAGATAAAAGGATTTAGTCATCTCTTCATTTTAAAAAATTATGTAACCCATGTACCTGCAGTCCATTCATTTTCTTTGCTGCATAGTATTTCTTTTCATGAATGTAGTACCATTTATTTATGATTCCTCATCATATTGTCAATGCTGGGTGCTTCCTTTCTGTGAAATTTCCTAGATTTAAAACATGGAGTAGTAGAAAGAGCCATAAGGATGTGTGTGTGTGTGTGTGTGTGTGTGTGTGTGTGTGTGTGTTGGGGGTTGGGAAGAATTCTTATTCTGTTTCCATCATTTTTTGATGGTTAAATAATCAATTCTTCTGCTCCTCCATTTGCTCATCTCTAGGTGGCATGGTACTGTCTATCTTGCCAGCCTAATAGAAAAATGATAAAAAAGCATTTAAAAAACTTAAAGCCTAAGCAGTCCCCATCAATGGAGAGAGGGTGGACATCCAGGGAGCTTTGCCACGGGTTCCTGCCAGGATGCTTCCCATTCCGTAAGTCCCCGTCTTGGGGACACAGTGGGGGAGCATGCGTGTAGGGCAGAGAAGAGGCCCGGAAGCTGGCGGTTCTTGCTCTAGACAGAGTGGGACTAGGTCAGCCCTCCCCAGCTGCCCATTGCAGGGCCACAGATTTAACGCCACAGGCCAAATAGCCTCAGGGACAAACAGTAGAGAATAACAATTCAGGAATAAGAATGGTAGAGACAAGAGGGATACCATGTACACTGCTTACGTGGAGTCTACACTGTCCCAGGCAGCACCAGGAGCTTGGGGGTGACCTGGAGCATGCAGAAGGGTGGCCTCGGTGGTTCCAGGCCAACACGGCACCATGTGACGTAAGGGAGCTGGGTATATGGATGTTTTCTACTGCCAAGGGGTCCTGGACACGGAGGGACAGCTGTATCCAAGAGGAACGTGCCTGAGGACTGCTGAGTAGCGTCTGGTTTCCTCTTCCTGCCACTGAAGGGACCCCTGGGTTTTCTACCAGGGCTCTGCCCCCTCCAGGCTGGCGAGGGGGATGCCCTCCTCCCTCCCTACCCCTCCCTCCCTCTCTCCCTCCCCCTCCCTCCCCCTCCCCCTCACCCCTCCTCCCTCCTCTTTCCCTCCCTCCTCCCTCCCTCCCCCTCCCCCTCCTCCCTCCTCTTTTCCACCCTCCCTCTCTCCCTCCTCCCTCCCTCCCTCTCTCCCTCCCCCTCCCTCCTTTTTCCCTCCCTCCCTCCTCTCTCCCTCCCCCTCCTTCCCTCTCCTCCCTTCTTCCCCTCTCCCTCTCCCTCTCTCCCTCCTCCCTCCCTCCCTCTCTCCCTCCCCCTCCCTCCTCTTTCCTTCCCTCCCTCCTCTCTCCCTCCCCCCTCTTTCCCTCTCTCCTCCCTTCTTCCCCTTTCCCCCTTCCTTTCCCCTCCCCTCCCTCTCTCCCTCCTCTCTTCCTCCTCCCTCCCTCCCTCCTCCCTCCCTTAGAAACTTAGGGAGTCTGGTGCAGGGTCAATTAGATCAAGCCTGTTAATTCTGTAGTGTGTTCCTCTGTATCTTTGCTAAATTTTTGTCCTGATCAGTTCAGTACCAAAAAATGTGTTGATATTCCCCATCGTCATTGCACATTTTTGGATTTCTCCCTGGGTTTTGCTGTATGTATTTTGAAGCTATATTGTTAGGTGAATGTTATTTCTAATTCCTTATAGCTTCCTGCTGAATGTTTACCTTTATAAAAGTGATAAAAAGTATTATATATATATAATAAAAGTATTATATATATATATATATATATATCCCTGCACAGCTATTTGCCTTTATTTCATCTTATGTTAACATGACTATTCCAATGGTTATTATTTATCTTTACATCTTTTCTCTACTCATTTCCATTCCATGATTTTTTGTTGATTACATTAGTTTTCAGTAGCTGCTATAACATATTGCCACAAACCTGGTAACTTTAAATAGCAGAAACTGACACTCTGTTCTGGAAGCTGGAAATCTGAAATCAAGGTGTTGATAGGGCCATGGTCCCTCTGAGAACTCTACGGAAGGAAGTGCTTATTTATTTGCAGCTTCTTGGAGTTGTTTGAGGTGCTTGGTGTCCCTTGGTTTGTTGCTGTGTCCTTCACGACCTTCCCAGTCATCAGATTCCCTTTTCCCCTACATGTGTTGGACTCTCCGTATCCACATGCAGATTTCCCTCTCACAAGGACACCAGTAATCTTGATCTTGATTCTCTATCAAGGATCCCATTCTGAGTGCATACTAATTTTGAGGGGACACTCTTCAACCAAGTACCTTCACACTATAAAATTATGGAACATGTAAGGTACGTAAATGACATGAAATGCACAAATATCCCTGTGTCTGCCATCCAGCCTAGGAAATGAAACCTCGTGGACAATTGACCTGTCCTCTGCACGTCTCCTGTTGATCCCTCTCTCGCCCTCCTTCCGGGAGGTGCCGCGTGCGGTGCTCAGTCTTTCACTGTGTGTATTCTGAACAACACTTGGCTACTCTTGTCCAGTCCAATTTGTGTTTTAACTCGGGTCTTTGGTCCGCTTACTCAGAGTTGCTGACCCTTTTGGGTCATATCCACCGCTGTATTTTGTGTTGTTAATTGACCATGCCATGCTCTTAGTTATTTCCACTCTCCAACCATTCGTCTCTAATTTTTAAATGATTGGAATTTAATTATTTTCTCTGTTCTCGCTGATGACTTAAGATTTTTGATTTAACTTATGTAATGTCATTATACATCTCCAATTTTGAAGTGATACCTAACGAAATCTAAATTTGGTGCCTATTTCATCTCCATTAGGACTGTGTTAACCTTAATTGTTCTCATTTTACGTGTTATTATTTGGAACTTTAAGTCTCACTTGGTTTTTTACGCCTTTAAATCAGTCCTCGTCGTCTTCTGTGATGTAGGAACACTGGCTTAGACCTACAGCCGATTTCCTCTCTTGCTTGGATCTCATTCCTCTCTTCCCAGGTTGGTCTCCTGGGTCCAGAAGACCTTGGTCTGCAGAGCGCCCCACGGTGGTGAATGTCTGCAGAGCGACCCACCGTGGTGAACCACTCCCGTTGTGTTCTGTACTGTGCCTGAGCCAGGAGCAGTGGGTTAGCTGGTTCCATAGGGTTGCGGTGGCTTCTCCTCTGCGGAGGTGGAGGCCATGTGTCCGTCCTGGGGCTTCTGCTGGGATGGGGAGCAGTGCGCTGATCATTCATGTGCTGTGAGGACGTTTGAAATCCCCTATTCTATTTGAAGTGGCTGCCACGTTGTGCCAGGGGACAACCGGCTCCTTCCTCTTCCTCCCATAGCATCGTGCTCACTGTCCCCCCCGGCCTCTGGGTCTACGGATCTACTCTCCACTTCCAGGGTTGACTCTTCAATTACACCTGAGTGGGATCTTTATGATCTTCTGGATGCGTTAAATTTTTCATTCCATTATACAATCTTTCTTTTATAGAAGTCTTTATCTTCTCGATGTTTTCCAGACCTGCCTGGTGGGATTTCCCAATGCCTTGTTCTCCTTTAGGACTTGAATCCTTTTTAAACCACACTGTTTTATGGCCCACCCTTGTCATGTCGTTTCACCTAAAGTTATGAGTCCTGGGGTTCTGTGTCTGTTTCTACGTGTTGGGTCCCTTCTGGGGGGCTTTTGGGACTCCTGTGTGGCCTGGTGGAGTCAGACTCCAGCCCAGCAGGCCCAGGTTCGGGGGTCTTCTCTTCCTCCCCACCGGGCACATTTAGAGACCATCTCCTTGGTCATGTCGCTGCACTGTCTTTGGGTTTATTTTTAAACAGTCTCACCTTTTTTCCAGGCCATTCCATCCAAGGGCCCAGCATTTGACAGCTGTTCCCATTCAGTCCCACTTCTACAGACACCAGAGTCTCTCACCTGTGGGCTTGAGCTCTAAAGAGCTTCACCCACGAGCACCAGCCCCGGGGCTCGGCTCAACAGCCGCAGCCTCCGTTCTGATGTGAGCTTACCTCGGGAGCATCCCTCCCACCCCGGTGGCTGTGTAGGTCACACGGTTCAATATTCCTTTATTGAACATTTCTGTGTTTTACTGGAAAGTCTTATGGTGTCTGACCGTCCATTTGATCTTGCTGGAAACAGAGTTGTCAATCATAGAGGGTTTTAATGACTTTATTGAGGGGTTTTATGGATCCCACATCCTCCCTCTCTTTTAACGTGTTCAGCTTCATGGGTTTTAGTGTATTTACAAGGTTTTGCAGCCGTCACCACAGGCTCACCCCAGGACATCCCCATCAGCTCAGAAACAAACCTGTCATGCTCCGCCTCTTGCCCGGGTCCCCCAGCCCTCAGCAGCCACTGCCACATGGTTTTTCTCACGGATTCATAGGTGGCCCAGAAGCAGAACCTTGTACGTGTGTGCTCATGATGGCTTTGTGTACTTGAGGTGCTTTCAAGACTCACCAGTGTGCCATCATGGAACGCTACTTCCTTTTTCTTTTTGTTGCCAAGTGGCCCGCTCTGTGCGCCTAGCACATCTTGTTTACCCATCCATCAGCGGACGGCATTGGTCCGTAGGACTAAGGCTGCTGTGAGCATCATGCACAGGTTTCCTGTGGACATCATGCTTGGACGTGTGCCCAGGAGGGCACTGCTGGGTTTGGTGGTGACTGGTGTGGTGGACATCTGCAAGCTCCTCTCCAAGGGTCCGCCCTCTCCGCACCCCCACTAGTCCTTTTCTGCTGTGAGTGGGAGGTGAGCCTGGCCCCACATCGGTCCTAGACATGCCAGGAGTTTTGAGCATGGTCAACACGATGCTCTTGGATTATTGTCACACACTGACGTGGGGTGTGAGGCGGCAGCAAGGAAATGGGCAGGGGCTCCGGGGTAACCTGCTCTGGGTTGAAGGGGTGCCTTCCGGGAGGGCGGCGGGAAGGAGGCTGGGCCTCCTGGGGGACACGTGGAGGGTGGAGGTGGTTCCCAGGCAGAGAATGGTGTCCTGGGGTTGGGCTGAGCTGCTGGCCTGGCCTTTGCTTTTCCTGACATCATAGAAAATCCATTTCCGTTTTCAGAGAAGCGGGAAAGAGAGCAGGACCTTGCCATGGTGTGACGGAGACCCAGGTGTGACTGGGGCAGACTGATTGGCACGTGCCCTGGCTCTGGAATCCTGCCTGGGGCTGGTTTCCCTCCATGGAGGCTGGGGGAGCTGCTCACATCCCTGGTCCCCATTCCTGTGTCATGGTGGCAAGGAAAGGACGGATACCGGAGATGGAGGAGTGTGCGTGTGCGTGCGTGCGTGCGTGCGTGCATGTGTGCACCTGTGCATGCCCTGAGTTGCTTAACATCTGGAATGGCCACGGGGAATGGTGCCTAGGGGCAGAAATTTCCTAGCCTTGCACCAGAGCCTCTCCTAACTCTGGGGTCTATACGTGGCCATCCCACTGTCTACCCTACAGTGGCTCAAGGGGGCCAGGTTCCCTGGGGGCTCCCTGGGGCCTCCCCGTCTCTGGGGAGGCTCCTTTCTGGGGCTTTCCACTCAGCACGGTTATTGCCCTTGTGGCTTCTTTTCTTCTCTGTGATTTATTCTCAGACATTTTGTATTTCCTTTTGCTATTAGATGAAATTTAAATAAAGCCATTAGGTAAAGAGCTATGTCAGGCCGTTACACGCTCTGAACTCGTGATAAAATCAATCTGCTTGTTGCTCTCGGTGCACATGAGACAGAATCCCTGCAGCTCGGCAGCTACCTGCCGTTGGCTCTCTGGGTCTGTGCTGGGTGGGTTCCTTCCAGCAGATGCAGTCCTGCTGTGACGGCCCCCCAGGGAGGACACCAGGCAGGGATAGGCCCAGTCCGCCCTTCCCAGGTCCCTCTGGCCCTGGTCTCCCAGTTCAGGGGACTCTCCTTCTGATGACCTGTTCCACTACAGTTCCCAGGAGGAGGGAGTCACTCCCACCTGGAAGCCAGCCTTGGACCCCAGACCAGCCTGGCCCAGCTGTCCTCTGCACACAAGTATCTTCAGGGCACATACCGGGATCCGGACATCAAGTCCGTGATTTTTCTCTGACAGCTGATGTTAAACTTCTCCACTGAGGCTCCATCTGAGATTGGCATGTCCTGGTTGGTGGTTTTTCAAATAATTCTCTTTCTCCCTCTTTTCTAGGCTTATCCAAATCCCTGGGGCTCATTGAAGGTTACGGTGGGCGGGGCAAAGGGGGCCTTCCTGCTACCCTTTCCCCGGCTGAAGAGGAAAAGGCCAAGGGTCCCCACGAGAAGTACGGCTACAATTCCTACCTCAGTGAAAAGATCTCGCTGGACCGTTCCATCCCGGATTATCGTCCCACCAAGTAAGTCCTGGCTCCTCCCGAGGGCTGGCTGGGTCTCGGGCTGGGCTGGACTCTGGGTCTGGGACTTTTCCTCTGGGGCGTCGTAACTGGTGAGTCTCCTCCAGTTCCTCAGCCCAGGACTCCTGCTGCTTGTGAAATACTCACCAAAAAAGTGAAATGGAAACATGATCCGGAAACACACAGGGAGGTCCTCCTGACAGACGTGTGACGTTTTAGATGTCACCATTACCCCTACCTAAATGTTGGAGTGGAGTGCGTCATCTATGAGTCTGCTTTCTGTACAGGATTTGAGCCTATGATGTATTGTTTTTATTACATTTTTATTGGATGTTGTATCATGAGCATTTGGGGATGTTATTAATTATGGAAATTATTTCTATGGTTGGGAATTTAGGTTATTTTCCACTTTTCTTTGTTCTATATAACACGAACGTTTTCCTGATTCACAGCTCTATGTGTTTGGATTTGGTATTTATCTTCTTAATCCACATTTCTGAAGGTATAATCCTTATGTCACAGTAGGAATGGTTTTGGAAGTTCTGGGTGTATACTGTATTATTTTCTTCCAAAAACTTTATAGCAATTTCTACTTTTACTGGAATTTTGCTAAAGTTTTCTAATACCTTATACGAGCATTTAAAAAAATTTTTTTAGTTGTCAATAAACTTTTTAAAAAATTTTAGTTGTAGATGGACACAATACCTTTATTTTATTTACTTATGTGGCACTGAGGATCGAACCCAGTGCTCTATGCATATGAGGCAAGAGCCCTACCACTGAGCCACAACCCCAGCACCTGTGCATGAGCATTTTAGAAATGCTTTTCCAGGTCGATAGGCAAGACAGCACATCCCGTTATTGTTTCAAATTACACTTTATTTTGTTTGAAATTCTTGACTTTTAAAAGGTTTGGCTGCATCTTGTCAGAGAAAATGGCAACCCATAAGAAAAGCTAAAAACAAAAACCTCGTGGGAGGTTTTTGTTTGGTGCTCTAAAATGTAGGAAGCATTTTCTTTGTTCGATAGAGGAAGTTTGCATGGGGACTCTAGGTGCTGGGGAAAAGCCCCTGTTTTCCCCATGAGACTCCAGCTTAGCTTCTCAAACAGAGTCTCCATTCTCTGTTAGATTGGTAGTGTCTCTTTTTTCCATTTAGAGTGTGCCCTTGCTTGGAGAAGATTATTTCCTTTTCAAATGGATTTTGTGCAAATCAGTTAAGTATCCTGGTTACTGAGAAAAATAAATTCAAGATAAAGAAAATTATCTTAAATGGATTTAAAATTGCAGCATTAGCTGAGAAACCTGTTAAGTCTCTCTCTGCCTAATAAGCATACATTCATTTGGAATCACCAGGAAAATATACATCACCCCTGTTGCAAGCTATTCTGTGTTCCTGGACTTGTGCTCTGAAAAACATCTGGCTGTTTTCATTTCCTGGTGTTCTCTGATTAGCCTTTCTTATTTGGATGTTGGCAAATAGACGTGGCCATTTTTTTTCCCTCTGAGAATGAAATTGCCTCCAACGTGGCAACAGTAAATGGGTAAACTGAACAAATATTAGTGAGCACCTACTAGGTGTTGGCTGGTTTTCCCTTGGGTTGCAGTAGAGCGGTAGCTGAGCCTTGGTCAGGGCCTACTCACTGCCTGTCTGGGGAGGGGGACAGAGGTGCCAGCAGACCCACTCAGCACAAGATGACTGGTGACGTGGGCCCCACTGGAGATATACGCAAAGTATGGGGAGCATCTGAGCATCTCCTGCTTGAGATGATGCTTGGCCTCCATCTTGAAGGACAGTTAAGGGTTAGAAATGGAAGAGACAAGGGGTTAGGGTGGACCAGGCAGTGCATCAAGAGTGTTTGTGGTGTGCTCTGGGAGGACTGCTCAGGATTGCTGCATGGTGTCATACAGCAGCATGAACTCATCATTCATCTGGTCCCCTCTGAAACTATTAAAATTAAAGGGACAGAGAAAATGGCAACTGTAAGGAAAGCTAAGCAGGTTAGGAGACAGCAGGGAAGAAATACCGGGGAAGCTGAGCCCTAGCTCCTTAGGAGAAGGGTAAGGCAGGAGGGCGCAGCCAGAATTGAAGAGAGACCCCGGAATTGAAGGCGCAGGTGTTTTCCGTGCACAATGGTGGACTGCAGTAGGAGAGCAGCAGTTCTCTCTTCTCGTCCTTGTCCAGCTCTGCGGAGCCAGAGAGTGCCCTTCCCTGCCTGCCAGGACTCGGGAGCTCTAGTTCATGGAGGTGGCCTAGCATAGGGGATGCATGCTCTGTGCAGAGGCTCTGCAGCCTCGCTGTGCCCTCGGGCCTCAGACCCTGCAGGCTCCATCTGGAGGACACTGCCTGGCTCAGGGGAGAGGCCAGTAGACCTCACAGTTGGTGGGCACCCCACAGTGATCAGGTTCTGCTCATTTGCTGTTACCCGTGTCCTGTGGTAAAGCCATGTCCTTTGTCACAAAGCTGTCTTGCTCGAAAATAAGGAAGGTGAGACAAGGGCCCTTGATGGGCGTCTCAGCGTCTCTGTCGTAAGTGAGCCGGACAACTGACCCATAGGACGACACTGGCCACAGAGACACTGAGAGGAAGCAGCCTGGCATCTTCAGGACTGTGACAGGCCTAGGTCATGGAGAGCTGCAAGTCATTCTGTTTACAAAAGAAGAATAAATCGCTCTGTTGTGGTAGTAATCGGAGTAAAAATGAATTTTGGAAGTTAAAAATTAGGTGGGAATAAATAATTCAGTGAAGGATTGGAAGACAGAATGGAGGAAACCTTTTGAAAAATGAAGGGTGGGGAGAGATGAAAATAGGAGAGGGAAGATCAAAAAAAATTAGCTCCGTCCAATGGGTTTGACCTTCATTAATAGGACTATCAGAGAGAACAAAGGAGGAAATCATCAAACGGGGGACAAGAACATTTTGCAGGACCGCAGGACTCGAGCTTTCAGGTGACAAGATCCCACGCAGTGACGACGGGATTCACGAGAAGCAAAGAAAACCAGACCCACATCAAAAGATCCAAACATAAAAGTTCAAAACAGCTTAGATGCACAACAAAGTGTCGTGAGAGAAAATGCAGATCAAATGCTGGCCTCAGATTTCTGCATTGCAACATTGAGAGCCAGAAGACCGGAGAGCGACACCCATATCGTTTGGAGAGTGAATCATTTTCGGCCTGAGGAGTTCTCAGTGGGCCACAGCACGCTCTGAGCTGGGAGCGAGTGCAGAGTAGGTGGGAAGCCATGTGGGGTCTCCATAGCCCTCCTTCCCTGCCACCTGTTCTCAGGACGCTGCTCAAGCCTGGGCTCCAGGGGGACAAAGAGGTGACATGAGCAAAAGCAGAAGTAGTGAAGGCAGATCCCATAAAGATAATAAGGGGTGGCCCCAGGTGACGGCTGTGGGGCAGGCCAGGAGATCGACCATCCCTCAGTCCTGGGACTGAGTTGTTTGCCTGGTTGTTTGAATGCAGGGAGATTATTTTAAGCGTTGTTTCAAAAGACTTGGGATTGTTCACTGAGAGACGGGGAAAACCAAGCTTGTGGAAAAAAAGCAAAACAACCATAACTACAGAAACAAAACAGAAGTCCTCCAAGAAAAGGAATGCAGCACTGCGTACTGTGGCTCCGCCGTGTGACATCATCACACACACGTGGCCATCGAAGGTCGACTTCAGCGCGCGCGGATCATGGTATAACTATACAGGAAGGGGCAGAAGGTGCATGAGGTGTGGGTACCGTAAGAAGGTTAAATCTTCCATCTTTTATAGCAGAAAGTCAGTGGAAAATGTGGGAGCCAAGGCAACATAGTTCTTGTTATTTAGAAACGGGGAGATGACAGAAGGGACAGGAGTCTATTTTTGTTTGAATAAAATTTCAATTAAAACCATACATATAAATATACCCCCCCAAAATTAAGTGGGCGGTCAGCAGGGTGAGGGTATGGTAGAAGAAAGAGCTGGGGGACAAGGTCAAGTGGCATGGACACAGGAGCCCTTTTCAATTATTCCAGCAGCTCGGTGTTGGGTGAGTTTGAAGCAGAATTTGAGATGAGTCTGCAAGCTGGACCACTGGCCATCCTGGTAACCAATGGCACCACGGTAAATTCTGAGTGCTACAGAAAAAGTTAACCGGATTAACCTTTGTTAACTGAAAATTAATCCTCGCCATCCACCCGTAGCCAGGGCCTTGCCCTCGGAAGGGGCCTCTCTGATCTTCCAGCCCTGGGGACATGGAGGCAGCTGCTGGGGGCTGGGAACACTTCCTTCCACAACAGAAATCGGCCCCCAAGGGGCAGGACCCTTCTTGTTAAGCCCCCAGCAGCTCCCACAAGCTTTCTGGGGAGGATTTAAGCAGAGACACTTCATTGCCCTTTCAAACCGACTCTCAAGTTGCTGTAATTCTTGTGAGTCTCTCACTACATTGTGCTTGAGATAATTGTTTCTCTGATAACTGTGAGTAGTTTTTCGGTAATGCTGAAATTAACTGTTTACTTGTCATATTTCAGGCAAATGAATCCCAAACTGTTCTTCTCCATTTCATTTTAAATCTGAGATTCTCTCCCATCCACTGGACAGACCTTTTAAACGGGCACGCACCTCCAAGTGTCAATCTTTCCATTTTCATTTCCTGGCTGCTTTGAACCTGAGAAAGATATTATCCCTCAGAACACTTATAAATATTCGATTCCGTTGTGTATTGCTCTTCTCTGTATTTCACGCCTCCATCCACCAGGAGTTGATTTTGGAATGTGGTACGGGCATGCGTCTTTTGTTCCAAATGTCTGTACATCTTTTTACAAAACTGCCTTCTCAAAATAATTGTGTAAACAGCCCTTCTCTTTCTCTTATGTGGAGATGCTAAATGCTTCACAGTTTATGCTTTTTATGTATAAATAAGTTTATTTTTCTAGGTTCTGTGCTATTCTTTTGTTTATATCTCTTCTTTTCCCCCCTATTCTTTCTTTGTTTTATTAAAATTTTTAGCAATGATTGCTTGACAGGTGTCTCCAATCTGCCAGGCTGGGCTGGTCCTACAGAGCACACGGCAAGCCAGTCCTGGGCTCCCTGGGAGATTGAGGAAAGGGATGAGTGGCTATTGGAGTCCTGTGGGCCACCCTTAGGGGACCTTGGAAGCCATCAGGAGAGTGAACAGTTCTTGGAGAGGCAGGCTTGGTGCAGAGGCGACCTCAGTCTTTGGTTTCTCCGTGGCAGTTTGCTCACTTAGCCATCGACTCAATACTCGTGTGTATTCATGGGTGCAGCATGACATTCTCCAGGCACTTACGCAGCGTGTGATGATCGAATCAGGATAATGAGTGGGTCTGTCTCCTTAAATTTTCGTCATTTCTTTGCATTGGGAGCTCCAAACTCCTTTCTCCGAGTTCTCTATGAAAAGCATGAACTTTGGTGACCTGTATTCACTCTGCTGTTCTGTGGCACATTGGAATGCGTTCCTCCTAACTATGTTTCAGTACCAGCTGTCCAACTGCCCTCTGTCCATCTCCTCATGTCCTTCTTAGCCCCTGGGGTCCATCTTCTACTCTCTACTCCCGTGATGTCACCTTTTTAGCTTCTGCATAGGGTGAGAGCAGGCAGTGCCTGTGTTTCTGCACCAGGCTTATGGCACTTAGCATAAGGATCTCCCCAGTTCTCTCTGTGTCACATCCAGTGACAGGATTGCAGTGTCTATGGGTGCATAATATTCCACTGAGCAGACGCCCCACCTGTGCTGTAGCCTTTCATCTGTTGATCGGTCCCTCGGCTGATGTCACATCTTGGCTGTTGTGAGTTCCGCTGTGATGGGATCGGCGTGCAGGTGTCTCTTCTGTGTGCTGATCCTTCCTCTGGATGTTTGCCCCCCAGTGAGATTGCTGGGTCATGTGCTCAATCTGTTTTTAGCTTTCCGAGGAACCTCCATGCTGGTCTCCAATATGTTCTGCTGTTTCCACTCCCACCAACAGTGGGTAAGCGCTCTTCTTCCTCTGCGTCCTCGCCAGCGTGGGTCTTGCACACAGCTGTTCTGACCCATTGGAAAGGGGTGAGATGACATCTCAGCTGTGTTTGCGCTTTGCAGTTCCCTGATGGCTCGTAATGTCGAACACTTTCTCTTGTGCTCATTGGCCGCAGGGGTTTCTTCTTTTGAGAAACGTCTTTTCACGTAATCTGCCCATCTTCAGTTGCAGGGTCTGGTTGGGGGTTGAGTTCCTTGGGTTCCTGGAGCATTCTGGATGCCGATCCTTTGTCAGAGGAGAAGCCGGCCAACATTCTCCTGCTGTCTTGGACTGTCCGCTCGCTGCCGGCTGTCCCCTTGGCCGTGCGGAAGCGTCCTCCTTGGATAAGATCCTTTTTGTGTCTCTTTGTGCTTGGACTTTGGGGCCTTAGAAAAGTGATCGTCTGTCCTGATGCCTTGACGTTTTCTCTTGGCAGTTTCATGTCTCTGAGGATCGTTGAGCTGGCTTTCACTCCTGGTGAGAGACAGGGTCTCGTATCCTTCTCCTGGGTGTGTCCGGTGTGCCCAGCACCATTTGTGAAGCCTCCCTTTCCGCCTTCTCGTGTGTTTCCGGAGCCCTTCCGCGGGCGGCCAATGCCTGGCTCTGTGGGTGGTTTCTGTCTGGGTCCCTGTTCTGTCCTGCTGGTCTGTGTTTTGGGTCTTAGGCCCCGGGCCATGCTATCTTGTAGGTTTTGCAATCAGTTTTTTTTCCTTTTGCTCAAGATTGCCTGGCTTCTCAGGGTCTTCTGTAATTCCCCACGGATCTGGGCTCTTGCTATTTCTGTGAAGAAGGCCATTGGCATTTTGGTGGGGATTGACTTTGGTCTTAACAACAAGCAGGGATCTCCTGTCTGAAGATCATGTGGGGCTTGAGAATGCTAGCGAGAGGCGTCTACAGGACTAAGTAGTCAAACTGGCGAAAGGCCAAGCGCCTCTTCCCGCGCAGAGGCAGCTCTCACAGAGGGGGAGCCATTGCACACACTCAGGTCAGGGCAGCTGGAAAGGTGTTGGACTTGGGGAAATGTCCAGCTAGGCACAGCATTCAGGTGAATTGTGGAAGAGAAGCCTCCTGTGGGAAGAGGAGGCTGGGTCATGGGTTCTTTCTGTCCCAGCCCTTGTTGGGTGGGGACAGTATCCTGGTCACCGTGTGCCAGCACAGGGTCTCAACAAGGTGGCATTAGTGTTGCCGTCTCCCACTTTAAACAGGGTGCAGCCTGAGCTGAGAGGCAGGAACAAGCAACAGGGCAACTGGACACACACCCTTGTCCACCCTCCTGGGATTTACTGGGAGCCAACCATGTCTTAGGCGTCACCAGAGAGGGAAGTGGAGGCCCCGAGATGGTGCAGTGAGCATTTCAGTGGGTCCTGCTGGTCTCACGGAAGCTGTTTCTCTGTGACACACTAAGGTCTCAGCAGAGCTGATGGAGGATCCAAGACAAACGGCCTGGGAATCAGCAAAGTGAAGCGGCTACGGGGACCTGGGCTCCGGGGTACGGCCAAGAGTTCCAGCTCAGGAGAGACCTGGAGGTTCGCGCCCTGGGGGAGAGGCAGCCCTGCTCCTGAGGTTCTCTGCGGTGGGTTTTCTTGAGGTCGCCCCAGGACCAGACTCTGCCTGGATTTCTTCATGACCCGCTGTGTGCGTGACAGCCAGGAGCAGCCGCAGTGGCCCCTGTGCTGCAGCCCCTCTCCCTTCACTTGCTGGGAGACATCGAAGGCCTCCGCCTGCCTGATTATCTCCTAATGTGGAGGAGGCAGCCCAGGAAGCCGTCTGTGCTTATTAAAACCGTTGCTGATACCTGTGAGGTTTTATGGGCTGCCGCCTTGTCTCAAACCCCGCCTGTGATTTATGGGCAGTTTTGACTGCTGTTATCTTCAATTTCTCCTTTGGCCTCCTGCTTATAAATCCAGATGTCAGGTTTCTCTGGAATTTGTTGGCCTCCCTCCGAAGCCCCCCTTCCTTTTATTACAGCGACTTCTAATCTGCGGCGTCCCAGCAACGAGCACTGTGGTGTCACTGTTGTGACATCTGTGGGCCACCCTCAGGTTGTGTGCAGTAGGCAGATGTGAGTTGGGGCAGGCGTGACATCTGGGCTGACCTTGGGAACATGGGGTTGTGCGTGGGAGTTGGGGTGTTGTGAAGGAGCGGGATGAATCTCCTCTCTGCTCAATAGACAGCGCGAGTTTTCCTGTCCTAAATATTGTCACTGGGTCTGGGGTCTTTGCTGTCTGGGTTGTCCCCAGTAGTTGATATCCTGAGTCTCCCAGGTTGGGTTTCCCAGGTGAAAGCCTGGACTCCCAGGTTAGCCATGGCCAAGAAGCCTGGGTTAAACCTCCTCTCTTACAGAGTGGGCGCAGAGGGCAGCTGTCCGTAAGTGCTTGTTGGTTAAAATAATAAATAGGTGCATGCTCAGAACTGTCCCAGAATCACTCCCCACAGTAATTATTCCCTTTTATTGACTGCCTTTTATGTTTTGTCACTGTGCTGCATGTTTTATTGATCTCATCTAGATTTAACCACCCTCTGAAGTAGCTGTTACCATCTCTGTTTTATAAATGAGGTTCGCAGAGGTTAAGCAACCTGCCTGAGCTCCCACAGCTCGTGTGGGGCGGCATTCACACCCTCCTCTCCATGTGTCCTGAGGCCTGAAGACAGTCCTCCACACCGCCAGGGTGCCTGTGGACACAGCCCTGTCTCACCGTCCACACCCACAGGACACACCCTTATACTCCATGCTGTTTTGCCAGGCAGAAAAGAAATTCTGAGTCTTAGAGAAAAAGGACAGTTTCTCCAGGGAGGAGAGAGAGGGACAGAGTGTGCAGAGGTGTGTGTTTTACCTTGGTTTTCTTTTCTTGGTCTCCCAACTACCAAACTCCTGTCACTTGAAGGGGCTGAGAGTCCATTTAGCTAACTTTCTCATTACAGGTGCCTATTCCTGGTCAGATATGGTTGAAACCATCTCTAAGGGACACAGTATTTTCTTATATAACTCAGGGAGAATAAGTTGTGTACTGTGACTGGGTTTAGGAGATGTCTCCTGCAGAGTTTATTTAATCTAGAGGCCTAACTTCACACTAAAGCTAGTCCTTACCCAGCCACGGGATGGAAGAGTGAATCAAGGGGTGTGCGGATGGGGGCCCCCTTTTCATATGAGGACAGTGAAACCCCTGAGGTATTTATGGGTAAATACTGGCCCCACTTTTATGGGTGCCATAGGTATGAAGAAGGTGTTTGGGTGATTAGAAACTTTGATGGGAGAGAGTTTTACGTGGATGTGGAATCTGAATTCCCACTGAAGCCTTGCCTCTTACTAGCCACGTGACCCTGGACAAGTTACTTAGCCTCTCTGTTCAGTTTCCTCATATATAAAACTGTGATACAGTGAAATCTTCTTCATAGAATTGCTGTGGGGATTGAATCGATCATTACACGTGAATAGCATTGACCAATATGTCAGGCACTAGTCTGATCCCTTCTCATTATGCCTTGACATTTAAGAAAAGTGACTTGCAATCAATTTTTAAGACCCTTCACCGTGCATACCCCTATCCTTAAAACACTTTGTATTAAATCACAGAATTGGGAAACGGCTACCTAAAAAGTGATTATTAGAACATTTTCATTTGCTATAACAAAATATCTGTGGTTGGCTCTTTTAGAAAGAATCATTTTGCTCCCATTTGGAGGGTGAAGGTCCAAGATTAGGCGGCTTTTTCTGTCCAGCCTCTGGTGGGGCCTCAAGGCTTCATCGCATGATGGAGAAGCAGCAGGGGACAGCTGCATGCAGAGCAGGGCAAGGCCATCCTGTGGGACTGGAGGGGAGGCCAGAGCAATAGCTCACAGCTCCAGGCCAGCTCCCCTAAGCAGCCCAGCATTCCTCCTGCTGAGGGCAGTGCCTCCTGTGGCCACATGACCTTAGTGCACCAGGCCCCACCTCTTAAAGGCCCAGCACCTCAACACGCTACACTGGGATCAAGCTTCCAGCTCAGGAAACAGATGCACCCAGACCACAGTCAGAGAGGGTTGCTGTGCATATAGCACAAATACTGGACACTCAGACCCAGGGCAATGACTTGGTCCCCAAGACAGCACAGAAATCCAGAGGATGAGGCAGAGACAGACACTGAGGCTGGCGCCAGGAGCCAGCCTGGGGGCCACATGCCTTGGGGATGGCACTTCCAGGCTTTCCCTGGCTAAGAGGTCAGGGTTCAGAGCTGAAGGTGGGTGTGCTGGGGACACAGAGGACATGGACAGCTGGGAGTGGGGCCGGCACCCTCTGCTGCACTGTACTATCCCCATTAGTCGTCAGATCAAACACGAGACACACACACACACACACACACACACAAACACACACACACACACACACACACACACCACTCTAATGTAATGTTTTTACTTTTTCTTTTTACAGATTGAAATGTGTTTTTTTTTTCACATATTGAAATAACTTCTCCATGAAAATGACTGAATGTTAAAGAGCACATGTCAGGGTGGTGTTTCCCCAGGGGACTGACAATGCAGGCAGCTGGGCCCCCTGTGCTGTGCCCCATGGAGCACCTCTGCCAGCTGGGGGGCTCTGCCTGCGCCCTGGCCACCACAGCCCCCATTACCAGGAAGTCTGTGTTTGGGTCTTGTCCCTAGGCTGCTGCAGCAGGTCTTAGAGGTGAGAGGGCAGCTGGAGCGTGGAGCTGGCTGCACCAACTCCACCGGGCTGCATGGGAGTCCGGGCTGCATGGGAGTCCGGGCTGCATGGGAGTCCGGGCAGCAGGAAGAAAACCCTTGGTTACCTCACAGATGCTCCATCTTAAAACCCAAACTGTCATAGCAAGGGACAAAAGGGACATTTCCATCATTGTTTCCTGATAGTGATAAAGAAGGGGAGAACTTGGAATGAATATGATCATCCAAGCAGAGTCTGGAACATTCTTTGAATACGTGTTAAAAGCTGCAAAAGTGAAACGCAGGTGCTGCCCAGAGTGCCCAACCCCGCCCACTCATAGGCAGGCCGTCTTCCTGCACCTCTAGTCCTTACAAAGTTTGCTCCACTGCCTGCTGATGTTGCCAAGGGAGTTTCGAAGACTTGGGGTACCCAGACCACATCCTGGAGCAATTAAATCAGGATCTCTGCAGGTAGGTGCAGCCTGAGCATGAGTATTAAAGCAGTTTCTTACTAAAAAGCTCCCCAGGTGACTCCAGTGTCTATAAGTGGAGAGCCAGTGTGTCTAGGGGTTTCTTAAACAAACTGCATTGGAATCTTTAGGACTGCTGTTTAAAAATGTCATAGGCCCCACTACAGATTTTATAGACCAGAACACAGCCTGAAAATCTACATGTATAACAAACCCCTTGAAAGATTCACATTTAAAAGGTTTGAGCTGGGTACAGTGGTGCACACCTGTAATCCTAGTGACTCAGGAGGCTGAGACAGGAGTCGCAAGTTTAATTCTGGTCTCAGAATTTGTCTCAAAATAAAAAATATAAGGGGTTGGGATGTGACTTAGTGGTAAAGTGCCTCTGGGTTAAATCCCCAGTACAAAAAAAAAAGAAAAAAAAAAGAAAAATTGATCATCCTGGTACCAAACCATCTACTGAGAATCTCCCTAAGTGGAGCAGGTGGAAGAGAAAATCAGGACAAAACAGGAGTTCCTGTGCTTGGTAATTTAGAGCTGGGTTCTACATCCATGGACTCAACAAACCTCATGTCAATAATATTAAAAATAACTGCATCTTTGTTGAACATGTGCAGACATTTTTCCTTGTGATTGTGACCTAAGCAATATAGCATGACAACTGTTTACACAGTGTGTTCATTGCAGTGGGTATTTTGAATCATCTAGAGATGATTTAAAGTACTTGGGAGGATGTATATAGGTCATGTGCAAGTACCATGGAGCTTCACCCAAGGGACTTGAGCATCTTTGGGGTCTGGTGTCCCCAGGGCTTCCTGGAAGCAGTCCTGAATTCTGAAGGGCAATGGTACTTTGTTGATGGTTTTCTTTGTCATTTTTCTCTCTCTCCATTTGTTCCTTCCCATCTCATACTCTGGACCACATCTGTTTCTTTAAAAAATGAAAATGAATAGAAATTCACATCAGGTTGAATATTTTCATTTTAGAATTCCACAATCCCCCATGATATGGCTATTACTGCTCTGGTGTATTTCAGATGTGGAGATAGAGTTCAAAAATGAATAAGAAGCAGAAATACCATTTGCATCATACAGATGGCAAGGTCAAAGACTTAGCAGATCTTTATGACAGTGTTCCTGCTTCCAGAGGCACAGCCAACCCATCTGCCCAAAACTTAATGAATTGGCAAAGTTAATTTAATCTTTTTTGGGGGGATCTAAGAAGGAGTCCAACCTGAATGCATTAAAACAAGGCTGCAGTAAGGATTCCCCTCCATTTCTGTTCCAGAGAATTTTCTGGAAGCCTCAATTTCTTGCAGTGAGAACTTGAAACCAGTGGATAGAAACCTATGCCAGCCTTGCCCCTTCTGTGCAAATGGATTTGCTGGGTGGCTTGTTCACAGCCTCTAGGGCCATTAAGCTCCAGATTCACATCCCTCAGAGGTAGGTGTGACTCTGGGAAGTGGAGTTCTTGGTTGATTAGCCACCGTCAAACCAACCTTGGCATTCACAGTGGTGAGTGTTCTTGCTTCTGTGGACCTTCAGTACCTGATGTAAGGAGTACAGGCACTGAAGACTGTGGGAGGAGGCTCTCCTCACTTCATGTTTGTGAATCCCTGTGCCACCTGTTCACTAGGACACTAGACTTGGGACCCACAACCTGTTTCAGGGGGACTATTTGTCCACTTGGTTCCCTGCTTACTCTGCCAGTGCACTGTGCATTACACAAACCCACCCCAAATTGGCAGGCAGGTGTGCAAATGTGTGTATTCTCTCTCTCTCTCTCTCTCTCTCTCTCTCTCTCTCTCTCTCTCTCTCTCTCTCTCTCTCTCTCTCTCCTAGATAGCCCAAGCTAGTCCATAGGAGCTTGGTTTAGGCAGCCTGCAGAATTCCAAATTCCACTCTGACTTGTTCAGTGGTCACTTATTGAAATTCTTTCCTGCAAACACTTGTTTCTTTGCCCTGAGAATAATCAATAGAGGCAAATGTCCATGCAATGACAGGGTCTTTTTAGAGTTCTTCCTTGGTATTGGTCTGTGAGTACAGTAGGCATCCTCCAACGGGGCAGCAGGAGAGTGCCCCATACTTTGTAATAAGGTGAGATTCACGGTGTTGAGAGAGCTGGGGTGGGGGATCCATCAGGCTTCTGGAGCAGCGAGGGAAAGGGACTAAATTCAGGTATTAATGGGAGCGCCGTGTGTATGGAAAGGGAGACAGCCTTAGCAGCATTACAGATGGCATGTGCTTTTGGTTAATTTGGAAGAAATTCTGATCAGCCAACAGAGCTTTGAAGATGGATGCAGGAAAGAGAAAGCTGGGGCAGATGGAAGGAACATATTTGTTCTTGGGAAATCAGTAGGAAATGTTTAATGTCATCATAACCTCATTTGCATAAAAATGGTCACATGCAACATATCGAGGAGAGCGGAGGAAGACATGATGGAACCGGGCTGTTCCAAGTTCCATTTCATTATGAACAACATAAATAATTCAATTGCATAAACAAATGCAAAATTGCTTCAAGTAGATGTACAGCACATTATTATTCCTTGAGAATTCCTCTAATGTTATGCGTGGTGATGACAAAGTGGTGTGATTATTCCTCCGTGGGCAACACTTGGCTGTGTGCTTGACCCTTTGATAAAAATATCGAGTTCTCTGTAGCTCTCAAGTGTTTTAGGGACACCGGCGGGTTTTTCGTTCACACAGTCCTATTCATACCTCCACCTTGAAGAAGTTAAACGAGCCACAGCTTATCTTCACGTGGAGAACCCAGTTCCACTTTGCACAGGGGTCTGCTAAGCAGGATCCCACCAGCAGAAGTTTGTGTCATGCTAGGTGCATAATCCTAAATAAATATTTGGAACCCAGGTGGCAGAATTAGAGCCACTGTCTCTGCCTCACAAAGTCTGGTTGGGGGAATTCTTGGATAATTGCAAATTGTCTCATGGAGAAAAATGGATGGAGTTTATTAATTATATGATTTCAGCAAACACTGCAGGGCTGTGTAGGCAGCCTTGGGTGGACACTGTGGGAACTGTAACAGATGTGAATGTCATCGTCCTGTACTCATTTGATTTTCCTCATTAACTCAGCTTATACTCAGGAGTCTGCTTCCTTGGGCCAGGTACCATGTTGGACCTCAAGGTTACCACAGGAGACAGATAATAAATTGGAAAAACTAAATACGAGGTAATTATAGTCTATGATAAAGGCTTTGAAGTGAATAAGCAAGTGCCGATACGTAGATTAACTGAAAATGTGGGTGTCCTTAGAAAAGTTGCCCTGGGAAAGTGGACTGGAGACTCAAAGGCGTGTGAAGCCAAGATCAGTGCTCGGAAGGCCTTGGGTTGGATGGGCCTGGTTGACTTAGGGACCAGAGGAGAGCCGGGCCAAGGGTTAGCGAGGGAAGAGGGGGGTGGAAATCCGGTCATGCAGATGGTCAGTTGTCATAAAGAATCTGGGGATTATTCCAATGGGAACAGAACTGGGTAAGTGGAAATAGGGTCCTTACAGATTAATTGGTTAAGATGAGATAGCACTGGATTAAGGTGGGTCCTAAGTCCAAGGTGATTGGTGTCTTGTAAGAAGAGGGGAAACGCAGAGGCAGAGACCAGGGAAAGGCCCAGGGAAGACAGAGGAAGGAATTAGAGAGATGCTCCTGCAGGCCAAGGGGCACCCGTATGGCCAGCAGTCCCCAGGCTAGGAAGGGGCCAGGATGGGTCTTCCCTGGAGCCTTCAGAACATGGCTCTTGATTGGGATTTCTGGGCTCCATGACTTGGGGAGAATAGAGTCCTGTTTTTCTCACCCACTCAGTTTGGGGAACTTTGCCATGGCAGCCCTAGGAAGTCCACGTGAAAGGTGGGGAAGCCAATGGGGACTCGGAATAGCAAGTGTGGTGACGCCGCTGGCTGTTGGAGAGAGGGTTGGAGAGAGCTGTGGGAAGGGAGGCGTCAGGCTTGGAAGTGCATCCGGGTGGAAGGTGAGCATGGTGAGATGAGAAAGGTGGCTGAGATTTATGTAGGAGGTGATCAAGGAAGACCACCAGGGTTAGGTGGGCGGGGACCAGGGCCACTCCCTGAGACGGGGAAGCCTGAGAAACAGATCTGAGGAGATGGTTGAGAATTCCATTTTGGATGCTTTGAGCTTGATGCTTTGACTTTACATCATGCCTTGGAGTGAT
The DNA here is from genome assembly GCF_052094955.1 of Ictidomys tridecemlineatus. Lineage (NCBI taxonomy): Eukaryota > Metazoa > Chordata > Mammalia > Rodentia > Sciuridae > Ictidomys > Ictidomys tridecemlineatus. The sequence continues at coordinate 121,633,776 of NC_135486.1, forward strand.
TGGATAGGTGATGGCTGAGTAGGGACTGTGGATAGGGAGAGAGGCAGGGTGTGGGACGTGTGCCTTTGGAGGCATCCACCTATGGGTGACCATCCAAGAGCAGAGATGAGGCAGTGGCCCCAGATCGAGTGCTGTGTCACTCCAAAATTTACAGCATTGGAAGAGGAGAGAGATTCAGCCACAGGTGTGGAGGAGGACCGGCTAATGAAGGGGAGAGAAATCCATGAGGACGTGGTGACAGGAAAACTCAGAGGGTGTTTGAAGAAGGCAGCAGAGCCGAGGGCCACTGAGGTGCCACCAGTGTTCAGTGGTTTGGCGACATGAGGTCCCCTGGACCTGGCCAGGTGTCCACTTTGACCGGGGTAGTAGGGAGCAAATGGGAGAGAGGAAGGGAGAGCAATCTCCCACCCTTGATGAATGCACTGTGAAAGGGAAGTTCTCACACTTCACACCTGTGGTCTCTTTCCATCTGTCCGTCTCCCTGGATCACAAGGAAGTGGGTGGTGGCCACGCCTCCCCTTTTCTTCCTGGTTACTCTGGCTCCTTGGGGTGGGATCTGCCTTGTCCTCCTTCATCTGAATCCTTCAGTGGCAGGATTCCAAGAATAAGGACGTTCTCTTCTGTCACCGGTTCAAGATGATAATGCCCTTGATAGAACAAGACTCCTGGATCACGGGTTGGATGCATTGGTCGTGATCTTTTATTTTGATACCGTCCTTCAATTTGTCCGTGCCTTTTATGACCCTGACATTTTCAGGGACTGCAGTCCAGCTACGTTGTAAAATGTCTTCAATTTGGATTTGTCTGATATTTCCCTAGAATTTGATCTAGGAAGTACTTTTGTGTACACACCTGGGATCTCTTGGTCTCCTTGCTGCTTGTGTTGATGTCCGTCCCTGGGTCAGAGTTGTTGTCTTGATGGACATGCCTCTAGGGTTTCTCTACAGTAAGATACTGGCTTTAGGACTGTGAGGTAGGTGTTTACCATGTTGAGAAAGTGTCCATGAATTCCTGTGTTCTTGAGTTTTTTATTAAGACAGGTATTGACTTTGTGGAGCCCTTTCTAATATTTTTGGTACCTTTGCTGATAATCCTAGACTTTTTTCTCCCTATATCTATTAACATTGTGCCCCCTATTATTGGAGTTTTTAATATTGAACCGGTTGGTGTCCCTGAAATGTACTGCACTAGGCTAGGGGGAATTATTTCCTGAACTGTGATGTTGGATTCTGTTCGCCAACATTGGATTTTAAGCGTCTGCATCCATATCTCTCCCCCTTTCTCCGTCTCTCTCTCTCTCTCTCTCTCTCTCTCCTCTCTCTCATCGTCCTATCTTTCTTATAATGGTGTCAATACATTATAAGAAAGAATTAGAAGCTGCCTGTCCTCTCTGGTGCTCTGGGACGGTTGAGGGAGCATTATGACTCTGCCATTTCGAAGTGTGGCAGTTCATCTGTGAAGCCATCTGGGCTTAATTTTTTTTATGGGATAATTTCTCCATGGTCCTCTCCATTTTCCCTGGGGAAATGGGTCTGTGGAAGGTTTCTGTGTCTAATGAGGTCAACTTTGGCAAACTGTCTTTTTAGAAAAGTCTCTGTTTTGTCCAGCCATGGCCGCTCACCTTTATTTACATAGAGGTCTACAAATTAGTCTTCCTCCCATATATTAAAAATGTTATTTTGTTCCAATGGTTATTTCCTCCTTGGTTTCTTATTCTGTATATTGATGGTTTCTTCCCCCTCGTCCCATCCTCTTGATTACATTACCTGTTGTCTCTTGTTGAATACTTTTTAAACACCAGAATTTTTATTTATTGATCAGATCTTGCATTTTTGTTTTCTAATTCATTGGTTTCTGGGTTTTTTGTGTATTTATTTATTACTTTCCTTGTGTTTCCTTTGTTTTATTTCATTGTTCTTTTTATTTCTGAGAAAGCTTTCCAAGCTCGTAATGTAACAATAAAAAGTATCTTTATTGCTAAAAGTTTTTAAGGCATTGAATATTTTTCTTTTTACTACTTAAAAATTTCCCACTGATTATTATATGTGGTGTTGTGATTATTATTATTATTATTATTGTTATTACTTAGAAGTTATTTAAAATTTTGTTTTTTTCTCATCATTCAAGATTTGTTTAGTAGGTTTTTAAAATTTCCAGATGTATGTCTTTTTTAAAAAATAAGATATTAATAATTTTAAAATTAACCACACTGTGATCAGTGAGTGTTGTCATAATTCTATTTTATGAAAGCCACTGTTGTGGTTTGGATGTGAGGTGTCCTCCAAAAGCTCATGATTGGATTGTGAGGGCTGCAACCCAATCACTGGGTCGATCCATTGACTGGATTGACAATGGAATGGGCCAGGTTCTGGGTGATTACTGTGGGCAGGGTGCAACTGAGGACGTAGTCATTAGGGGTGTGCCTTTGGGGTTTATATTTTGTCCCATGTAGCCTGCTTGTTTCTCTCTCTACCCTCTCCTTCATGGTTGCCTTCCTCCACCATGGCCCTCCGCCATGATCTTCTGTCTCATCAGGGCCCAGAGCTTTGGAGTTGACCAACCATGGACTGAGCCTCAGAAACCATGCGATTCAATAAACCTTTCCTCCTCTGATTGTTCTTGTCAGGTGTTTTGGTCACAGCAGTGATATGCTAACATGGTTACTGATGTCTCCTTTGTGATTCTTCCTTTCCACTCTCTCCTGGAGTTGAGAAGAAGGTCCCTTACCGGTTTCTGAGACGACACTTCTGTCCCATTGCTTACATTGCCCTCTGTACTTTCCTCATTGACTCTTGGCTTGGCTTGGATTGAGAGTGGGGAGTTGTTGTGTCTTATCCCTGTGGATCCTGCCTGGGTTTTCTTGCATCCCTATATTGCTTCCTAGAGTTTGTTGCTAGATTATTTGATGTGCGGATAGGAAAATGGTTGTGTTTTCCCTATCAGTTGTGCCTTTGAGCATTAAAAATGCTCTTGGTCACATTGAATTTATCTCATTTAATACTTTTACACTTGAACTCCTTTTCATGGTATTAGGATCACTCTCTTTTTCTGTTTGCTTATTACACCTCCACTTCAGTGTCCTGAGTCACTCAGGTTTGTTGGTGGTAACACAACATGCAGATTGATCTTACTTTGTGAGCGAAACTAGCATTTTTTTCTTTCAATAGCTGAATGGAGACCTTTTGCATTTACTACCATCAATGATCCAAATTTTGTCATATTATTTTAGTCTTCCTCTCATTTATTAAAAAAGTTATTTTGTTCCAATGGTTATTTCCCCCTTTGTTTTCTTATTCTAAATATTTGTAGTTTCTTCCCTCCACCCCTTGATTCCATTACTTGTTGTCTCTTTTTGAATATTTCTTAAAAACCAGAATTTTTATTTATTGATCAGATCTTCCTAAACACTTCCTTATAGTGTTTGTAAGTTATGGGAAAAAACTTGTCTGCATGACACTTTGTTCTTTTATTTTAATAATTTATTTAGGGGTTTATTTGTCTTGAGTACACTTATCCTTTTTTATTTTATTCTTTTTTTATTTCAGAAATTATTTCTTTTTAAAATTGCTCCAATTTGCTATTTAACAACACAATCTGATTTGCCAGTTTTTGCTTTGTTTGGGTGGGATGTGTATGTGTGTGTGCACTGGGCATTGAACCCAGGGCCGGTTCATGCTACACACATGTGCTACCACTGAGATACACTCAACCCAGCTATTGATCATGGCCTTTGACCTCTATTTGCTGTCTAAACAAAGATGAATGAGCTTGTTCTCCTTTTCCCCTCCCTCTCCCTCTCCCATTTTTAGTTGCTTTACTTTTCTTTTTTGAGAACATGAGTACATAACTGTCTAGTCCTCCATCTACTTTCCACCTTGCTTTGGTCTTAAACCTGCACTTCACTATAAGCTTCTCCAGTTCTGTCTATTTTGGCAGTCTCTGATGGGTTCTCTTCAGCTTCCTTAGGAAATCCATGAGGACAGTGTTTTCTGAATCATTGTATCTCTAAAGCATTGCTTGCTTTGAGACATGAAGGACAGTTTAGCTGGGTATAAAATCCTCAGTTCACATTCGGTCTTCTTTGGTGTTTCAGAAGTGTGGATCCATATTGCTTTTCTTGGTGCCTTGATTTTGGGAAATTGGATCCCTGTTTAATTCTCCTGTAGTCGTAACTTGATTGTTTGGAGGACGGATGGAATTCCTGGGGGGTTATTTCCCTTTAACTCTTAATGTCTAATTGTTTTCTAGGCTGTTTCTTGAAAGTAATCATTTTGGGTCAAATTTTCTAAGGTACCCAATGGGCTTTTTCAGTATTTAGATCTTCTCATCCCGGAACTTTCCTTGATTTACAGTTTTAAATGTTAGTTATATTCCATTGTTTTGTTTGTCCTCATCAGGAATTGCAGTGATATGTTCTTCTTTTTTGCTGCTCACATTAACTACTTTTTCTCTGGATAAGTTTCTTTACTTTTTTGCAGGCGGGGGAGTAGGAAGTGAATCCAGGGGTGCTTCACCATTGAGCTACACCCCCAGCCCTTTTTTATTTTTAATTTTGAGCCAAGATCTTGCTAAGTTGCTGAGGCTGGCCTTGAGCGTGTGAGCCTCCTGCCTCAGCCTCCTGAGTTGCTGGGCTCACAGTTGTGTGCACCAAGCCTGGATTGTGTTTCTTTTCTCTTTATCTTGTTTTCCTTATCTTGGGTTTTCCCCTGATTTTCTTTGAAGCCCTTGTTAAGTTTTCTTCTCTTTTTTTTTTGTTTGTTTTGAGGCTGGAGGTTGCACCTGGGGCCTCATGTGTGCTCAGCAGGTGCTCTACCATAATTCCCTTGAATTTGTGCTTCTCTCCTGGGAGCTTCTGGAGCCCAAGTGGGTCCTACAGCTGGTCCTCCTTTCTGGAGTCCCCCTCGCTTCTGAGATTTGAATCAATTTTGCTTCATTTCTTCCTGGTTTTCTCTCTCTCTCTCTCTCTCTCTCTCTCTCTCTCTCTGTTTTTAGTTCTTGACAATCTGATTAAAGCAGCTTTTCCCAAATGCTTGTTTGATGATAATTAAGTTTTGAGTGCTGGTATAGTTTTCTTTTTGCTTTGAGGTACATATTAGAAGGGGGGATTTTTATCAGGTGAAATAGTTTGCTTTTCTGTTTTCTTTTCTTTCTGACAGTTACTTTGTCCAAATGGACCATTGATTAATTTTGTGGATTTGGGGCCATTCAGAGGTCCTCACTGTCCCTAGTGTGCCTCTGTAGAGGCTGTACTTGTGTGTGCATGTGTTTGTGTTGGCAGGGGACTGTGTCACCTGGCCCTGGGGTTCTCATTTTGAGGGGCTCTGGTGCTCCCTCGTTCTCCACCCTCACAGCTCAGGGTCCAAGGTCTGCCCTTGTACTCTTCTCCCAGAAGCAAGGTTGGGAATCCTGCACCCTGGGAGTCCTGCCCTTGGTGCGAATGCTCTGATCTATGGGCTCCTGTTTCCCATGTTCGCCCCGAAGCTGGACTTCCTCTTTTAGTGGTTCTAAAAGAGCCCCCACCTGGGCTCCCGCCTGGGTTCCCCCCAGCTTCCCTCTTCCTCCTGCCACAGCCTTGCCCTTGCTTGGTGAGGCCTGGCAGTGAGAAAGAGCCCTTTGCTAGTTTGTGTTCATTTTCTACTTAAATTTGAAGTTCAGGGATTTTCTGGCTTGTACTAATGCTGTAATTTTACTCCTTATTTTGTCATTTGTTAATTTGCTGGGTACATTCAGAGATTGGAGCCCATGGAGCGCCAACTGATGTTAGATTGGAGTTCACACCAGTAGGAATATTGACCTTCCTCAGAGAGTGGCCACATCAGAGTCCCCCCAAGGCTCTGCTGCGCTCCAGACCCCTGGGCTCCACCTGACACAGATGGAATCAGAGACTGGGGTGGGGCCCAGGAATGCGCTTTCCAAGTGCTGTCCCCAGAGCTCCTCAGGCACATCAAGTTTGAGCGTCACTGGTGTGAACAGTAAAAAGTACAGAGCAGGTGCAGGTTGAGTGTCCCTTATCTGATACAGTTGGGACAGGATGTTGCAGATTGAGGAGCTGCTCTAATGGTAGAAAATTTGCACAGGCTTTACCGGGGGAGCATCCTCTATTAGGATTTGCAGACCAGGGGTTCCCAGCCCATTCAGGCACTTCTGATGGCCATGGCACTGCAGGTCAGCTGGGAACCCTGGACAACTCCCATTGCATTCACACACCCCAGCATGTCATTCACTGTCCTGCTCATCCAGTAAGACCTTCCTAGTCCCCAGGGAGTCTCCAGTCAGATAACTCCTATCGGGGATCCTTGTTCCTTGGCCTGTCATGTTGTCCACCAGCAGGTTTGCTGGAGGGGGGCGATCTCTGTGTGTAATGTACACTCTCATGTTAGGAGGGCGGCACAGGGCAGTCTGGCATGTGAGAATCAGTGACAGCCACGTATTCTCAGCTCTGTTTTCGTGCGTGGATGAGGCGATTCCCAGGCCTTGCATATCTGTTCTCTTCACTGGGACAGCTGGGGTTCCACATCTCACTCCGTCACCCCTGGTTTTCCCTGAAGGGCACCTTGCTTCAGGAACTCCTGGGAGCTGGAGACCACGCTACTTCTTCCCCGTACACGGGACTCGTGGGGTTGAGCACAGGATTTCTGTGTTGGTAGACTCCATGTCTGGACAGGGTGATGAATTAGCTGACAGTCCTCACAAGACTGCTGAGAGGGCAGATTGTGCTCAGTAGGTTGATGTCCATGCCCAGTGGGTTTCCTTGCATTTGGACGAGTCGTGAGATTGCACGCAGTTGGCTGGAAAGGGCATTTTGTTTACTTCACTCCTTTGAACGTGGCCCCTGCATGACTTGGCTAGTGGCTTCCCATCAATTAGGATGGTCAGGTAGCCACACTCTGCCTTTCTCTTTGTGATGGTAAATTATTTACTGAGCTCTAACTTGCTGGATGTTTTAAAAGCTCTCCTTATGCTTGGAGGGCTAAATGAACCGTGTCACACTGGACAGAAAGATCTCACACGGTTTCCATGATGTATAGATGCTCCTCCGCGTGCCGTGAGATATCATTTTGATAAGTCCCTTGGGAGTTGAAAACATCACAGATTGAAATTGCATTTGAAATAGCTAACCTAGCGAACGTGGAGGCTTCGCCTCACCTACATCAAACATGCTCAGAAAGCTTACTCGCAGCAGCCCACGGCCGGGTAAAATCTAATCTAACCCAGGGCCTGCAAATACTCTCCTGAAAATTAAAAAACGGGAGGGTTGTATGGACATCAGGTTGAAAAATGTGGAACCATCATCAGTTGAGGACCCTCTGTAGGTAGGATTCACCCCAGGATGATCATTAACAGTAAAACTGGGGCTCGAATCTCACCTGCAGTGGGGGGACAGTGCTTCATCAGTGGGATTTGTAGTAAGTCTGAGCACTTGGCACCAGCACTGTCTGTACTATGCACATGGTCCTGGAGGAAGCCCCTATGTGTTCCTCTCTGTTCTCTGATGTGGCCATTTCCAGCGCAGCAGGTACCCATTGCACGTGCACTTTGCGGTGGAAGCAAGGCCCAGGGCTCTGGGCGTGCGTGGGTGACCAAAGCCTCCTAACTGGCAGGAGACAGCTTCCGCCCAGGCATGTCTGGCAGTGCCGGGTGGCAGAATAAATGGGCCGGGACATTAAGTTCCTGTGGAGCTTTCTCCGTTACACAGATTGACTGTCTCTGCTTCGGGTCGCAGATCCCGGTGACTGCGGTGTCATCTGTGTTATAAATAGCATTTGTCCTGCCTGCAAATGGTCGCAGAGAGGGAGTGGGCTGGAGGAAGGCAGGCGGTGGGGAGCTGGGGCGCTACTGGGTGAGTGTGTGCGTGTACGCGCCCACGCTCTGCCCACGAGGGTGTGATCGTGCTTAACTGATCCAACGACTGCATTTCCCCCAACATATTACACCAAATGTACTTAACGGCAATTAGAATGTTTGCCGCCTGCTGGGTACAAATCTCCTTAGAAAACAAAACTGTCCTAAATGGCGGTGTAAGTAATTCTGGAGACTGAAGCTAGCGATTTGTGATGCTCTTGGTTCGTTTGGCTTCCTGCGAATATCAAGATTAACAAAGAAATTCATTGGTCCCGTTGCACCTCCATGAAGCTTGCGGAGACCCAGGGAGGTCATCACACGTGGCTGTGTGACTCGCACCACAAGGGCCTGCTGCTGCCTTATCTCACAGCCTGGGTGCTGAGTTGGCGGTATTTCCCTTGACAGAGGCTTCCCCGGAAAATAGATCCGTCTGTGGGTATTTTTACAGGAATGTCCACCTCACCCTTCTCCACCAACAGTCTTCTCCGTGGGTTCTGCAGGAGACAGAGCCCATCTGTGGCTTTGAAAGGGCAGCTCAGGTCTGGCCCGAAGATTGAGCCCTGCCTGCTTGGTGGGGGTTGACCCTCCTCCACTCTGAGTGCTCTTTCTCCGGTGTGAACACAGGGCCCAGCCCAAGATGCTGTCCAGGCCTCCTTCCATGTCTAACGTGCTAATTTACTTAATGACTAATATTTTTTGGAGCATGGATGATGTGTCCTGAATCACACTAGCCACTGAGAAATACAGTGGTGACTGTGAGGCACAGTCCTTGCCCTTAGAGAGGTCTTTTCCAAACACACTGTGTGTCCCAGTCTCTCTGAAGAGACTGGCAGCCAATGCCGGCCACCATTTTAGATGCTTTCTCCCTACAGACTTACCTCCCCTGTCCCCTTTGATCCACTCTCTTCTTTCCGGCTTGGACGACTCCTCCATTCTCTCACTTCTCCTTTCTATGACTTCAGAACCGTCCTCCCAGAAGATAAGTGACTTGTCCACAGTTCAGAAGTGGTGGATGGGCAAGCCACAGCTCAGGTCTCAACAGAGGTTTGGCGACCCACCCTTTAGGCTCCTGGCCTTAGGATCTTGGTGTTCTCACAGGGGTGTGTTTCTTCTCCTGCTGAGTGTCTTGGCTGGAGCCTCTCACTCTGGCCCTGGTCCCCGTGAGACTCAGGATCCTCCACCCAGAGCCCACCCAGCCTTCCTCCATGAGGTATTTTTGAGGGGTTGGAGTTAAGAATATAACACAGCATTTTGCCAAATAATGGCCTTCTTACGACTGTGCCTGTGTACCAGTGGGCAAAGTAGAAAAGTTTCATGAAGTTTCGCAGACATGTGATTAATACTTTTCCTTGGAACCCCTTTGCCATTACCTGTTAGAGCAGTTTTCAACCATACAGACTCAGGGAGAAAGATGCCCTAGAGGACAGGAGGCAGCCATGTCACTCACCCTCCAGGATCCATGGCCTGCCAGCTCGAGCCCAGCGCGCTCCCGCCTGCCATCCCACTGCCAATCTGCCTGCCAACCTGCCTGCCAACCTGCCTGCCAACCTGCCTGCCAACCTGCCTGCCGGCTACATGGGGAGCGAGACCCTTAGCCTGTGAACTCAAAGCCAGAGGGGTGCGTGTGCTGGGACTCGGTGCCAAGTGAGGGCCCTGCTTTCTGGCCTTCTTCCCATGCCCATCCTTCCCTCCATTCTCTTAGGGGCTAGTCTGAGTGCACCGTGTCCATCGTCTATCCACTACTCATCCTGGTGAATGCCATTTTGAAGGGTACTCTGGTGATTTCCTAATGGCCCAATCTGATAGACCATGTATTTATTTTGGTACCAGGGATTGAACCCAGGGCTGCTTTGCCACAGAGCCATATCCTCAGCCCTTTTAGTTCTTTATTTAGGGATAGGGTCTTCTTAAGTTGCCCAGGTGGCCTTGAACTTGCTATTCTCCTGCGTCAGCCTCCTGAGCTGCTGAGATTACAGGCGTGCACCACCACAACCAGCCATAGCTGATGAACGGTTTTAAAGTCTTTTTAAAAAAATTTAATGTATTTTTTTATGAACTATGTACCTGCATATACCAAAAACAAACCAAAAAATGTTCTCTTCAAGCCCCAGTGCCAAATCTCTCTTCTCAGCAAAAGGAACTACAGTCGGCTATTTTGTGTGCATTTCTGAGATTTTTTTTTTTTTGCAAGGATATGCTGGCCATGTCCGTTTTATTTTTGGTCTTTCCAGCCTGCTCTCCAGAGGATTTTGCTGTTAATACATCAGCCAGCAGCGCCGGCATGTCCTCCCTCACACTTGGCGGCCCTGGACGAGACCAGTCATCAATTTGTTTTGGCATCCTGAATGACAGCGAAAAAATTACTCACAGTTCTTGGTGCATTTCTTTGATTACTGTAGAGGCTGATCACCTTTTCTTATGTTTATTGGATATTCTGGTTTCTTCTGTTGATTCCTGAGACAGGTTTGTTAATCCCTCTCCCTGTAATGGTCGATTTATCTTTTATTTTTGGGGGCTGTTCAATGCATTCTGCTTTCGTATTTAAGTCCTGTTGTCAGGTACAACATGTCTTGGTGGCTATAGATAGCTCTCCACTCTAGGAGGGTGTGAAATTGGTATGCCTTCGCTAGAAACCGTGCTTTGAATGTTCATCTTTCCCTGGGCTAGAGACACGCTGTGTGAGACTCTCCTGGGGCTAGGTGGCAGGTGGCATCTCCCAGGTAGCCCTGATGTCACAAGGTGGGGAGCGAGAGCCGAGACTTAGAGCCTTCTGTGTTTCTTCACTGTGTGATTGATCGCTCGGGTGGATCACCAAGTGCTTTTCAGACTTACAATATTTTCAATTTATGGAAGGTTTATCATGATGGAACCTGATCGTAACTCAAGGAGTATCTGTATTTGATTGTCTTAAGAAAAATCTTTTATCAATAGAAAATATTCCTCCTTCACCCTGGATCCCTGTATGTCACCCGCAGAAACCGCTGCAGCCATCTCTTATTGATTGCCTGCTTCTCTTGCCTCTTCTTTCCAACGTCCCTTCCTCCCTGTCTTCAGAGTCTTTGGCAAACACGGATTTAGTTCTAGATGGGTTTTAGTTAAAGACAGTGATGGACAGTCCTGGGGCCAAGGCAAACACTGGTGGAGACCCACAACCCATGCCTCCGCCAAGGGCCACTAGGTCACACATCACCATGGCAGCTGAGAATGGAACAAGGCCTTCCACCTTGTATGTGGTGCAAAGGGGAAGCCCTGGAGACAGTGGCCCAGGGGCTCGGATGGAGGCTCACCTGCCCTTCTGTTGATACGCTGGTGGGTGATTTCTGGATAGACATCTTCAAGCCCTGAGAGCTCACCTTTAAGGGATGAGGCCAGGCTAGGAGTGAGGTCCCCTCATGTTCAAGGCCTTTGGCAGATTGGGAAATCTGGTCTCACCAGCCACTGGTGAGCCTGCTGGTTGTCTTCAATTGCAGAGATTAGAGATGGCCACTAATGCAGTGGGTTGCATAGAACTCACCACTTTTTAGGTAAGTTTATGTGGCTAAGGATGCAGTGTGTGTGTGTGTGTGTGTGTGTGTGAGTGTGAGAGTGACATTGGGAACTGAGCCCAGGGGTGTCGTACAGTAGACCTATATATCCCTGATCCCCTTTTCTTTCTTTTTTCTTTAAAATATTTATATTTTAGTTGTAGGTGGACACAATACCTTTTTTTATTTTATTTTTAGGAGGTGCTGAGGATCCAACCTGGTACCTCACACATTTCAGGTGAATTCACGCTCTACTATTGAGCCCCAGCCCCAGCCCCCCTTTTCTTTAACTTTGAGACAGAGTCTCACTAAGTTGCCTAAACTGGCCTTGAACTTGTGATCCTCCTGCCTCAGACTCCCGGGTTGTTGGGATTATAGGTCTGTGCCCACCACACTGATAGGAATGTACTTTTTCTTATGTTTTTTAATCAGGATGGGGTAGAGGGCACCTGTCTGAGGGGCATGCAGAGAAGTAACGGGTCCACCTGGGCGTGGGCACCTGGTCTGTGGGTTCTGCATCTGTGGGTGGGAAGTATCTGGGGGAAAATGGCATTTGTATTGACAGATGGAGACTTTTTTCTTGTCCTTATTCACTAAACATAGGGCCTTCTGGCTATTTCCAGAGTCTCTGCATTGTCGTGGGCAGCATGGAGACCTAGAGGTGACGTGGGGATGCAGGAGGGTGTGGTGTGTAGTTTATATGCCATTTCTCACCGCTGTAGGAAGGGGCCTTGAGCGTCCTTGGGTTCTGGAAACAGAGGGGCTGCTGTGTCTGAGCCAGGGCTGAGGCCGCTGAGGAGCTCTCCACACATTTCAAAGTGTTGGATCCAAAAGGAAGAAGCAGAATCCAGGGGCCTCGGGAGCAGGTGCAGATCAGACAGGGTGAGACACCAAGGTCGCGCGGGGCAGGTGGCTCCAGGGAGCTCCTTGGGCAGGAGCAGGTCGCCTGCGTCCTTTTGAAGACCTGGAACTCTCTGCCGAAACTGCGGCTTTTCTGGGCTTGAAGGGACGATGCTCTTTGATTCGGACACGTGCTGCCTGTGGTCCTGTCACTTCCTGCCTTATGATCCCCATTGTGGACGCTCCCCACTGCGGAGGAGCGAGTCTGAGGTTTAGAACTGGCTTCGGGTGTCGGAGGCTGTGCTGCCTTCCCATCCTCACCAGTCACTCCTGCAGCTGACTCATGAGGGTCGCCGTGCATCCTGCTTGTGCTCCTGTCCTATCTGCAGAGCCCCCTTCCTCCTGGCCTCCCTTTACAAGGCCCTCACCTGGACACCACCCCCGGTGCTTCATGGTCCAGATCAAATTTTACATCTTGTTCCAGACCGTCCCTGAATCCCCACTGATCTTCCACTGGTGGAAATGAGCCCCCAGGACGTCCTCCCTGTGACCTTGCTCCTGCCCTGCCAGGATGATGATTTACATATCGGCTTCCTTTATGGATCTGTGAGCTTTTCCAGGGTAACAGTGAGGTTCTTAAATTTCTGTATTTTCAACACAGGCCCCGATTGATGCTCAGTTTTGCGAATGTCACAGTTAATGTCTCTGGTGACATGAATACCCTTGTTCTTTGGTGTCTGAAGTGGATCCATGTTCCATGCTCTTATCCAGAGTGTTGAGGCACATGGTGCTGCTGGGCCTCCTGGGATTCCACCGGAAAACCCAGTGGGATGAAAAATACTGGGAATTAAACGGAGTCACATCCCTAAAAGGAAGAGTTGCTTCTCCAGTGACCCATGGGACATCTTCACAGCGTGACAGATGCCCAGGGGACTTGGTCCTCCTGGGTCACAGGCCCTTCATCAGAGCCTCGGGATCTCAGGTCCAGATGCCCTGCGCAGCCCACTCCCACCGCAGGCCCCTGGAGCATGGCCAGGTGGCTTCCCATTTCTGAGACCACCAATCACGAGAGGAGGAGACCCTTTGGACCGGAATAGGGAGATTCCACCCCTGGTCCGCTGGCTCCATGGCTTTAGGCCTGGGGGAGGCGCTATGTCATGGTGGCATGACAGACGGCTCATACGTGGCCGGGAGCAAAAGAGAGCAAAGAAAAGCCTGGGTCCCACACCCTCCATCAGGGGACACCTTCACCGACCCGAGGATCTCTCACTGGGCCCTACGTCCTCCTGGAAGGGTCATGCAAGGAGCAAGCTTTTCATCACACGGACCTTTGGGGACCTTTAAGATCCACCATGACAAATACCTTTTCTCTATTTTATTTACCAGTTTATTTAAGAAACAAGAATTAAGCATCTGGGCTGAGACCAGCTCACATGCCTGAGGTTATGTCAGCTAAAGGGACGTGGCCCCCAACCCCATGAAGCCAGCAGGTGGGTTGGGAGAGGTCCTGCTCAGGCCAAAGGCAGCGTGGAGATGCAGACCCGTGCCACCAGCTCTTGCTTTACATCTCTTCTGCTGTTTGTACCAGCAGCTTGAGATGTGAGAGGCGAGTTCCCCAGCCACCCCTGGGTTGCACGAGGTCTCCATGTGCCACTTTAGAAAGGAAGCCACCAGCTGAAGGAAGGTTGAGAAGAGCGAACCCAGGTTTATCCTGGCACAGGGAGAGTTCTGCAGGATGTGGAGGAGCCAGTGGACGTGGAATTAGAAGATGCAAGTTTTTCTTTGTGCCATTCTGGCCCAGAGAGCAGGTGCATCTCAGGGTTAGGAAGCGGTCCCCAGAGTTGTCAGGTTGATTTACCAACAGGTGTCAATGGGCGAGGCTGGATCCCAGGCCACCCTGTCAGACATTCAGCTCCTGGGTGGGTATAGCTCCCAGCCCTGGGCTCATGTCCTGAGGCCATGTCACCATGCACATGGCAGTTTCCTCCCTTAGGGCACTGGTACATACCTGAGTGTCTCATGCTCCTGGAGAGCCACACAGTCATGGCAGAGGAGAGTCTTCAAGGGCAGCGATTGGTTTTATGTTTATCGCACAAGCCCGTCATGAAGTAATGTCAGGGTAGGAGAAAATCGATTGGAGGCTTACATGATCAGTGTGTCTGTTGTCCAGAAGGGGTGACATGGGTCCTGCCACGTCATTCCCCGACATGTGCATTGGAAAAGGTAGAGGAGGTGCCATCTTGGGTTGCCTTGGAGCTGTTTCCAGCTGTGACCTCCAAGGGCCATTGTGGGTGACACAGTGTCTCCTGCCCACCTTGAGGTCCAACCTCTGAGGCCGTTGGTCAAGTGTTTCTGTCCCTTCAAGTCTGCCACCCGCAAACTCCCCTGAACTGGTGTTTTTCTGTGTTACATTTGCTCATTATAAAAATAAGAACAGAACCTGTGAAGAGGCAGAAAGGACTTATACTGTCCACCTGGGGACAGAGTAATGTCTCCTTATTTCACCTTGAATGTCCTTTTACTAGGAAGGGGCTACCTGTTTTCATGTATTCTTTGCTCCTTGGTCTCCGTTGTGCCCTCGGTCCTGTGTTGGTGTGTTTTGTTTGTCCCAGGGACTTGCTCTTTGGGTTTCATTGTTGAAGAGGGTGAGACCTCCTTCACTTTAGTCATTGCTCTAAATGGTTTTTTAAAAAATTGTCTACAGTTTGCTGTTATCTTTTCATTCCATTTTGACAATCAGAGGTTTCTGATTCTGATCCAACTAGTAAAACTTAGAAATTCTTCAATATCCGGAATTTGTACAGAGATTTATTTGTATTTTGGTTTTAGTTTCCTTATGCTTAGAGAATTCTGAATGGATCCCTTTGTCCATCTACAGTTGACTTTGAAGCCTGTGTGGAGGGCAGACTTGCTGCTCATCTAGTGCAGACATGGGAGTCTCACACCCTGGGTGGCTTCTCTCTGTGTCCCTTGGTCAGGCAGCGTCTCTGGGTTCGAGTCTGCTTCTCTGCTGTGGGTGATGTTTCGTTTGCGGGCTGATGACATTGCCTCAGCCTTGCACTGGACTTGGTCCCCAGGTGTCTTCGGGCTCCTCAAGGCCCTTCTCCTGTCGGCACTCCTGTTATTCATTGTTACCTGTGGATTATTTCAGGCTTGATGTTGGAATCATTTGTCAAGTGCTCTGATTGCTGCCATAGAAACCTTTTAGAGAGCAGCATGTGCCGTATTCTTTAAAGGATAAAAGTAACGCCTGGTTGTGTAGAAACTGGAGACCATGGTGAAATACAAAGGAATAAACGAAGCCGCTGAAAATCTCCCCACTTAGGCCCTTCTGGGGGAGGGGTGCCCTCTTTCTGGCGGCTAAGACAAGGGGCTTTGGAGTAAGGTAGACTCAGGTTTGAAGTCTAGCTCGGACCACTCTCGTGACATTGGACAAGTGACCTGAGCCTCAGTTTTTGCATCTGGCGGGGGGGGGGGGGTGGCGCATCAGTGCTCACTGTGGAGAGAAGCATGGCAAGCCTACACACTGCGGAGACCTTGCACATGGCTCTCCTGGGGGCACACACAGCCTTCCACCAGTTCCTTCCACCCTCTTCAGGTCCAGCGGCCCAGCCCAGGGTTTCTCTGGCCCATGCTTGGAGCTGGCCCAAAGCATGGCACCCTGGTGGCTGGTCAGGGCACCTCATGTGGGCAGGTCCAGAGCCAGGGGGTCGGGAAACAGTGGGAAAAGTTGAGTCAGAGGTTAAGATGTAGACATATGGGTGGGGCTGGAGGGTCGGGCCAGGGGTGCACCTGGGCCTATGGTGTAAACAGGATCTGCTTCACCGCTCTCTGGAGGCCCCCAGAGGGAGGAGTCTTTCCAGGGCTCAGATAGGCAGGACTGAAATGGGCCTGCAGGGCTGGGGACAGAGGGGGTGACAGGGTCTGTCCTTGGAAATCTGTGATGGATGGATAGAATGATAACAAAAGTAAGAAAGGAACAGAGGTCCCCAGGTGTGAGTACATGCCCACAGCTTGGCCACCTGGGCCACCCTGAGTCATCATTGCAAGACAGGGACAGAGGTCCCCAGGTGTGAGTTATGTGCCCATAGCTTGACCACACAGGGCCACCCTGAGTCATCACTGCAAGACAAGGACAGAGGTCCCCAGGTGTGACTGCCTGCATACAGCTTGACAACACTAGGCACCCTGAGTCATCACTGTAAGACAAGGACAGAGGTCCCCAGGTGTGACTGCATGCACACAGCTTGGCCACACGGGGCCACCTTGAGTCACTATGTCACACGGCTGATTTTCCTGCACAGCTGAGTCATAGGTAGGGTTATAGTCATAGTCATAGTCAGTGGAACCTGGCTGTAGGGGTGCCCCTGACCTTCAATGTTTCCCAAGATAAGTAGGTTCGTCAGCCACGATGACAGAACGAAGCCCCCTTGTCCTGACCATAAGCCCTCCCCTTTCTCTGACCACATCCTCAGGGTCACAGGACACTGTTCTCTGAGCCCCCGGGACTCCTCAGTCTGCCTCCCCTCTGGGGTCCTGGCACCTTGGGGCTGGTCCTAACAACCTGGCTGCTCAGAGCTCCTGGTGCTGGGAAGAAACAGAAGTATGTTCAGGGTCCTCCTCGGTCCAAATACAGGCTCTGCGCTCCATGGTGGCCAGAGCAGTCCAAGGACAAGTAGCCCTAAAGGTAACGCATTTCCCATCACTGGGGAGAGCACAGCTTGGGAACTGGGGACCAGGTTGGTCTTCTGGAGAGGCTGCAGGGGAGGGGAGGAGAGGGGAGGGCAGGGGCTGCGGGGAGGGGAGGGGAGGGGAGGGGAGGCTGAGAGCAGAGGCTCCACGGCCTTCCTTCTCCATGAAGAACACTGCTACCATGTGGGGTGTGACGGGCCTTGAAATAAGCCTTCCGGTTTGCTCATTTCCTGTGGTCTTTCCAGCCCTCTGCGGGTCCCACGCATTCCGCTGACCTCCGAAGGTGGCAGGACACACTCGGGGAAGGAGGCTGGGACCCTCCTGGGCCTCGCATTGGAGGCTTGTGCCCTCTGAACTGGAGCTGCCTCCTTGACTCACTGTCACTTTTAGAAATCCCCTTCCTGAGCCCTTGCTCAGTGCAACTCCTGGGCTCTTCCTGCTCCCTTTCCTTCTTCTTTTTTTTAATCCTTATCCTTCTTTTTACTTCAGTTAATACAGTGAGAACTGCGTCCTCCCGCACAGAGGTGTCGACTGAACTGAGAACCCGAAGGAGGCTCCCTCCCACCCCCCACCCGTGTGTGTGTGTGTGGGGGTGTGTGTGTGTGTGTGTGTGTGTACCTGGGGGTGGAGTAGCAGCGTGTATGTGTGTGTGTGTGTGTATGTGTATGTGTGTGGTGTTTGTGGGGGTGGAGTAGCAGCAGTGTGTGTGAGGGTGTGTGTGTATGTGTGTGTGGTGTATGTGGGGGGTGGAGTAGCAGTGTGTGTGTGGGGTGTGTGTGTGTGTGTGTGTGTGTACCTGGGGGTGGAGTAGCAGCGTGTGTGTGTGTGTGTGTGTGTGTATGTGTATGTGTGTGGTGTTTGTGGGGGTGGAGTAGCAGCAGTGTGTGTGAGGGTGTGTGTGTATGTGTGTGTGGTGTATGTGGGGGGTGGAGTAGCAGTGTGTGTGTGGGGTGGGTGTGTGTACCTGGGGGGTGGAGTAGCAGCGTGTGTGTGTGTGTGTGTGTGTGTGTGTATGTGTGTGGTGTTTGTGGGGTGGAGTAGCAGTGTCTGTGAGGGTGTGTGTGTATGTGTGTGTGGTGTATGTGGGGGGTGGAGTAGCAGTGTGTGTGTGTGTGTGTGTGTGTGTGTGTGGTGTCTGGGGGGGTGCAGTAGCAGTGGGTGTGTGTGTGTGTATGTGGGGGTGGGGTAGCAGTGTGTGTGTGTTTTGTGTGTGTGGTGGAGTAGCAGTGTGTGTGTGTATGTGGTGTGTGTGGTGTATGTGCGGGGGTGGAGTAGCAGTGTGTGTGGAGTGTCTGTGTGTGTGTGTGTATATGTGGAGGGTGGAGTAGCAGTGTGAGTGTGTGGGGGGTTGTGTATGTGGGGAATGGAGTAGCAGCTTGTGCATGTGTGTGTGTGTGTGTGTGGTGTATGTGGGGGTGGAGTAGCAGCGTGTGCATGTCGGGGGGGGGGGAGTGTGTGTGTGTGTATGTGTGTGTGTGCATGTGTGTGTGTGCGTCCCCTTCCCTTTTAGAGGAAACACTCCTTGTGCAAATCAGGAAGCCTAGTCAGGACATGCTCCTGAGCAAAGCCAAGGGAAGGTGCGGCCATCTCCCCAGAAAAGACCAGCGTGCACAGCTGGGGAGTACATGCCGAGGAGCAGGCTGAGCTTTGATCAGGAAAATGGCCCCACAGGACTGGAGGGACCCTCACACGGGGCTCAAATGCTGGCATAGGCAGCTTGGCCCGAGCCCGCTGAGCAGGGACTGAGCTAAGGAGGTGTGCGGCTCTCCTGGAGGAACGGGAGCCCAACCAGAGGAAATCAAGCCACTCAGCAAAGTGTGCGCGTCCCCCAATAATGAGCTGCAGAGAGGGCCTTGTGCATCTCAGCCATTCCACCCACATCTCGTTCTGCAGGGGCTGCGGCGGCTAAAACGATGCCGCTCTCCTAGGATGACAGGAGAGGCTTGATGAGGAGGGCATCAGAGCCGAGTGCTGGGCGGGCGACGCACTTGACCCGAGCACTCGGAGAATCTGAGCCCTGATTAGTAAACGGGGAGAGACAGAAGTGCCGTGGTGTTCGCGATGGGGTCTTTAAGCACTGGGTGCCGCCTCGGATCTCCTAATTGTGGTGCGAAATAAGCGATGCCTTGGATCAGGAGGAGGATGCAGGGGACAACTAAGGAGGGAGGATTCCTGCTGCCTCATTCAGAACCATTTCTCTGCCGAGTATGCTGTGGGGCTCGGGGACACAGAAGGAAGAAGATGGCACCCGCTGTCCTGAAAACCACAGGGGGGCTGTGGGGGCAATGTGCAGGGAGAGGGGCCGTGGAAGGGAAGCCTGAGCGAGGGCTGGCCGCAGGGTGGGGTGGCGCTGGACGGAGGCGAGGCTCTTGAGGCAGAGGGAGTTGGGGTGAAGTGAGGGAGGCCCTCCCCGTGACTCGAGAGTTTGCAGTGACCCGAGGCTGGGCAGGGAGAAGAGACAAGGCTGTGGAGGTGACACTCTCTGGCGCCCAGTGGAGTCTGAACCCAATTCTGAAGGCTGAGGGCGGCCAGAGGTGGGTTCAGTAGAGGAGAGATGTGGTCACATTTGCCCTTTTAGGAAGATCCTTCTGCAAGATGGGCCTGAGCCTCAGGGGCAGGCTGTAGGCAGGAGACAAGATGAATGGTTTTTGGTGCCTTTGAGGATGTAAGGCATAGAAAAGCGGGGTAGGGAAGGGCAGAGTCTCCCAGATGTGGTGACTGATTGGGCCACTCGCGTGCTAATGACTTGGCCTCCTGGAGACTGGGTGGTGTCCTTCCATGAAGACCTGAAGGCACCAACAGAGCAGGTTTCAGCTTTGGGACACAGACTGGGACTCCGTGCTCGTCCCTCGGCTCCTCAGTCCCCCATCTCCCGCCCCCCCAGCCCACGACCGTTTCCTCTCTATACATCTGACTGCTGCAGGCACCTCGCCTGAGCAGAATCGCCCTCTGTGTCCTTTTGGGGCCGCCTTATTGTACTTAGTGTGACGTCTTGGAGTCTCACCCATATTGCATCATACAGCTCAGTTTCCTTCCCTCCCAACGGGTGCCCTTGTGTGGCACTGTGTGTCCATCTCTTTCTGTTTGCCCATTCATCCCCTGATGGGTGGGCCGAGTATGTGCCGCCCCATTTTATCTCATTGTGAGTGATGACACAGGTGTCCAAGATGTCTCCTAGACCCTACGTCCTCTCAGCTCCTTGGAGTTCCTGGATCATGTGCTAATTCCCCAATCAGCTCTCCCGGGATGGCTGGTGGCACTGCCACTGCACTCTCACCGACGCGCACAAGTGTCCCAAGTTCCCCTCGTCCTCTCTGACACTGTGTTTAGTTTTGATAGTAGCTGTCTTCATGGGCGTGAGGTGGGCCTTACTGTGGTCTTATTGTTTGTATTTCTCTCCTGATGAATGATGTTGAGCCAAGAGCAAACTACTTTAAGGAATTGGCTCACACAGTGGGCAAGGCTAGGGCATCTAAAATCCATAGGTCCTTAGGCAGCCTGGAGGCCTGGGGGAGCGCTGATGTGGCAGCTCTAGTCTGAGGACCACCTGATGGCAGAAACCCCTCTCCCAGGGACCTCAGTGTTATGTCTTTCAATGGATTGTATGAGGCCTGCCCACACCATGGAAGATGGACCAAAATGTCAGTCTTGTCTAGGATGATACTTGACCAAATGTCTGGGTGCTGTGGCTCAGCCAAAAGGACTCATCAGATTAACTGTCACAGGCAGTCAGATGTCCTAGGTGACTGACATGTCCCTGATGGGGACAGTGTGTCAGAGAGAGGGAAGAGTCTCTCTCCTTGTTGGAGGAAAAGTGAGGTGGTTGGCCGTGGGGTTACCTTGGGCCATAGGAAGTAGGTGGGGTCTTCTGGGGCCTTCACTACCATGATGACAGTGTTCATGGTCATTTCCAGGCTCAGAGATGGAGGCTGTTTTGTAGGACAGTTTCTGAAGAGGAGCCCCCTGTCTCCTGTTGGTTGCGTTGGTGTGGCTTGGCTGGAGATGCCCGTGTCCATGGGCAAGCTTGTGCCACCAGAGCCCGTGGAATCAGGCCGCAGCCAAGGGGAGACAGCTTTTCCCACATGTGCCTTCCCTTGCAGATTACCTGGCACCTGGGAACCACCGTTGGAAAATGCCTGCTAAGTGGCCAGGCCACACTCCAGCTTTCTGCATGGTACCCTTTGCCTTTTCTCTCTGAGAATGTGGTCTTTGGGGGTACACTCACAGGGCTTGGTGCCAACCAACGAGGGTGTGGCCAGTGATGTCCAGTGTGGCCACCAGGGCCCGGGGAGGTGCGCATATTCTGGAAGTGAAGGGGAAGGGGACACAGAGGTCCCATTCTGAGTTTGTTCACGGAAGCGAAACATGTCAGGGTTTAAAGGGCAGACGCTCCAAGAGCTGGGTGCTGTGTTTGGAAGTGGGTTTGGTGTCATGTGATTGTGACAGGGTTGATAAGGTGGTTACAGAAAGGCTCCTGCCCCCCACCCCTGCTGCAGCAGGGCAAGGATGGTGTGAAGGTGGGGTGGGCCCCCACCCCCATCAGTCCCAGGGGTGTCCTCACATGCGCCTGCCCCGGGGTGCAGTGAGTGCTTTCTGATTCACACCCCCCCCATCCCCTGGACTACTCAGGCTTCTTCCCCTCCATGTGGCTTCCCATACCCGGGGAGCTTGGGCATGGCTGGGGTAGGGAACCTCGCTAGGAGAACACTGGACCTCTCGTCTGTCAAGGCTTTTCGTTAACATGAACTCTTGCCTTGTACAACATCTGAAAATTAAAGAAAAAGAATCTGCGTGACAGGAACTTCCAGAGCCTGAGGGAGCCTTCGGTCCAGGGCTCACCTTGCTGCGTCTCTGAACAGGCTGGCAGAGATGGCTTCCGGAAGGTGATGGAGAGGGAAAGAAGGGGAGCCCCCTGCCTCTGTGCTCAGAAGAGCTCTCACTCCTGCTCTGGAACTTGCGAGTTGGACCCCGTGACCCCTCTCTAAAGCCAGTTTGCAGCTCCCCTCCCCTGCCCTCCTGCGCACCTGAGCTCGCCTGTCACAGCCCTGTAGGGACATCCTTACTTCTGACAGGACCTAACAAACAAGGGCTGGGCCCTTAGCTCAGGCCCCTGGGTACCTGCCCAGCTGTCCTGAGCACATATGGGTACCTTCCACACCCAACTCCTTTCTGGTCCTGGATTCTGCCCCAACCCTGAGGGATGGTGGGGCCACAGGGCCCAGCCAAGTACAGAAGGGCCACAGGGCCTTGGCATGGCTGTGGGCAGGCCTGGCCCCTCTCCGCTTGAGGTCCTTCAGTTGAGAGGTTTCTAATGAATCTTCAAGGGACCCCACAACCAGGAGAGTACCCTGTACAGATTCACAGCCAGGATACCTGGGGCTTTGCCCACGTGCCCTCCTGGGGACAGGGAGCTGGCTTCTGCACATCCACATTCTAGAGTCCTAGGTGGGCCTGTGGAAAGGGTCTGAGTCAGGTCTCTGCTTCCTTTCCTCCATGAGAACAGCCTCACTGTGAATCTGTCTCCCCCTCAGCACTGGGAGAGGGGGAAACTGGTTTGGATTTCTTTTGAGCCCCCTTGGGCACTGATTGAAATTGATCAAGACCTTAAGTTAGCTCTCCTGTGGACATACTTCTTAAACACGGAGCATTTCTTATTGCTTACTGACTAGATTTTAAAAAGAGGTTCATCATTTCTGGGCCCCAGATCTGGGGCCCCCCAGCAATGGATTCTGAGGCATTTTACAGTTTTCATACCATCTACTCCTCCTTCCCTGAGTGTCTTTGAAACCTAGAATCTGTATCCTGCTAGACTGGCCTCACTTAGCTATCTTCACAGCCGGCTCTACAGCCTGGGATTGGAAAATGTGCCTGAGCCTGTGTATTCTGTGGTGTAGCGATGGGGCAGGAAGCCAGGCTCTGAGCTTGCCTCTCCCTTCCCTGGTGCTGGCTCTGGCCATTGCCTTGTGCTCACCCCCAAAGCACAGAGTACTTTCCACCCACCCAAAGCTGCAGGAAGGAAGGAGCATGCGGCCATCTGCAGGGTGCAGACATTCAGGTGTCATGTGGTTTGGACATGCTGTCTGGGGTCTGGGGACCACAGTGGGAATTGGTTTGGTCTCGTCTCCCAGGCACAGGAGCTAGACGTCTGTGCCCTTTCTCCCCACCATCCACACTTGGGCCCCTTGCTGTGCTCATCTTCTGCCCTGCTGGACATCAGGTTTCTGAGGAGTGACACAGATACCCACTGATGCCTGGGTCTACACCTTAAGGAAGATGCTCAGAATTTCAGTTCTCTGTCTTTCCAGCACATTCTGAGCATTTGTACATATCAGGCAAGAAATCAGACTTAAGGGCTTTTTCAAAGACCTACCTCCCTATAGAGACCAACAAAAATAGTGCTGGTCCTCATAGCAATGACTACTGCGTTGATATTGTTTGCTAGCAACTGAATAATCAGCGAACAAATTAAGGTAACCGGTGTCCGCCCGTGTAGGAAAGGCGAGCCGTTTTGGCTACAAAGGATAGAGTCCTGGTTGTGCTGGGGAGCAGGGTCCTAGGTGGGCCTGTGGGAAGGGTCTAAATCAAAGGAAAGCTCTAGAAGTCTGACCCTGGTCACAGGGGAGGTACAAAAGGAGGAGAACTGAAGGGGTGGAGGGGAACTGGAGGCAGCCTGGGTCTTTTCATTAGGCTGTACATTGCCTTTTGGGGGACTCTGGAAGGTTCTCCCACCTGATCCTTACAGGGGGCCTGGAGCTGGGCACAGCGAGGCCATTTTAACAGTTCTGCAGATAGAGGCACTGAGGTGTCGGTGGTGTGAGTTACACACAGTGTCACTTGGGCTACGTGGCTAGAACACTCCTTGCTTCTGAAATCCCCTGGGACTTCCCTCAACCCAGGGTACAGAAGCCTCGAGGACCCTGTTCCCAGAAGACTCTTGCCTCTCCTGCTTCCCCAGGAGTCACCTGCCTCGGCTGGGGGCTGACTGACAGCTGCCTCTGGCTGCAGCCAGCCCTGGCCTGGGTGGGGAGGTCACTGTGTGTGCTGCAGGCTGGCCTCTTCCTTCTCAGCTGCAAGAGCCAGAGGATGTTAAAAAATGTCCCTGAGTAGCCAGCCCCAGGGCTGTGCTGGGAGGGGTGGCATGTGCTGGGGCCCTGTAGGCACGCTGGTGAGGTGCCGGGGGAGAGGGAGCAGCTGCCAGGCTCCAGATGGCCAAGACCCCAGGGGACTTCCGGGGTCACCATCCAGTCAATGCTGTGACACCCACCAACGGCCCAGAGCCAGTCGATAGCCATCCTCATCTCCCGGCCGCCTCGGAAGTGGATTTACAGCGACATGATAAAAATGAGGCTGTGTGATCAATGGATCCCTGGACGTCTCCTCCAGGAGACACCGACGTATATTGTAACAAAACTTTATTTTCCTCTGAAAATTGCCTACATGATTAATATGGCCTGACACAGCCCAAGCTGTTCCGCATAAAAAACA
Organism: Ictidomys tridecemlineatus; assembly: GCF_052094955.1. NCBI lineage: Eukaryota > Metazoa > Chordata > Mammalia > Rodentia > Sciuridae > Ictidomys > Ictidomys tridecemlineatus. Next base: position 121,658,159 of record NC_135486.1, read on the forward strand.
GCCTTTCCTGGCTTCCTCCTCGGGCTGCCCCCACCCGCCGCCCTTCCTCTCCTTCCTCGGTTCTCCCTGCTCAGGGAGCTCTGTGTGGCTCTCACGGGGAGGGTGCTACTTGGCTTTGTTCTGGGCTGGCACTGCAGTGGCTGAGACTGAGCATGAACAAGATCCAGGGCTGTCTGGACCCAGCAGTGCTCCTGGGACAGCCGTGACAGGGCTCCCGGCTCACTCCTCCCCACACCACCTGCCACGCACCAGAGGGCACAGCCCAGGTCCAGCCTGCCTGGGGCAGAGGGATCTTGCCCTCTAACTCTGTCCTCGAGCTGCTGTGGTGGCCTGGTGCTCCTGCCCTGGAAAGTTTCGGAAGAGTGGCCCTGGGCAGCACACTCCCCAGGCAGAGGCCCCTGCCTCTGCTGGACGTTGGCAGATGTGTGTCCCCTCTGGAGTGGCATCTCTGGGAGGGCAGGCAGCACTGTTGAGTGCTGGGCCCACCAAGGGCCCAGATATGGGAGGAATAGACCCTGGAGCTCAGATCTGAGAGCAGATAGTGCATTTTGGAGGTGAGGAGAGTACTGCTGCATGAGGGGGGAGCCGGACTGGGAAGGGAGGACATCCCAGGGCGTGTTAGGCCGACTGCCACCGTGGGGCTGGGGACATGCTCTCCAGAGGAGGGTCCTGGGCATTGCTGCTTCCATTCCAGCAGTCCTTGGGCGGGGGCTCTGGGCCCAGGGGTCATTGCCTAGGTGGAGCATAGAGTGTCTAGTTCAGGACACTCGGGCTCCAGAAGGGGGCTCTGGGCGGGCATGCACCAAAGCTGGGCCAGGAGGTATGGGGTGCGAGGGGGATACGGGTAGGACAGGTGGGTATGGACCGGAGACTGATGCTTCCCCTTTGCTTTGGGGGCACAGACATGGAAAAGAAGACCTGAACCCTGGGTACTCCCCTCCTTGGGTTTCACTCTCAGTTCTTAGACAAGGGAGGCCTGGAGGGACCCATGGTGCTGGCCTTGGGAGCGCTGTGTGATGGAGTGGCTGGATCCTCCCGTGTCCAGTGGTGCAGCACGACCTTCCCGCTTCTTCTGACCGGCTTCCCCTTCTCTGTCCCCAGGTGTAAGGAGCTCAAGTACTCCAAGGAGCTGCCCCAGATCTCCATCATCTTCATCTTCGTGAACGAGGCTCTGTCGGTGATCCTGCGCTCGGTGCACAGTGCCGTCAACCACACGCCCACACACCTACTCAAGGAGATCATCCTGGTGGACGACAACAGTGACGAAGGTAGGCCCAGCTGCCTGCGGTGGTCCATGTCGCCTGGATGGAGGTGCCACCTTCCTTCCCAGGATTGCTCCTGGAGCACCGAGGGAGAGGGAGGTGCTCTGGAGGGAGAGTCTGGGCTGACACTGGTTCCTTACTGGTCGACTTCCTGGGACTCTTAAAATACGGGCCAGGGTCTAGAGCAGTCTCCCTTTCTCTTACATAAAAGAGTGATGGTGAAGGCCTGAATACCTCCGACCCCCGCTCCATTGTTCTTTTCTAAGAAGTGGATAACTAATTCTGTCCTGTTCAGGAACTGCTCATCTCAATCAGAATGGCCTTCTGGGCCATTGGGCCCAAAGCCACCATGGGTCAGAGAGAGCGGTGTTTGTAGGTCGTTTGGAATTCAGCACTACTGGGAGCAGTTGATCAATTTAAAAAATGAAACAAGCAAATACCAGGTGGCAAAGCCAAATTTCCCTGGAGGTCCTGGGAGACGAGGTGCGCAGTGAGGAAGGTGGGCATTGCGGAGCGGGCCTCTCTGTTGGTGCCTGGCCCGTGTAGGCACTGTGCCTGCTGCAGGGAGGAAGCCCGCAAGCTCTCCACAGCCAGGACAGCCAGCAGTGAGCCCACCTGACGGCCGGGGGCTGCCTCTGAGCAGCCGCAGGACAAGGAGAGAACACCCCTGCTTCCAGCGTGCTGCAGAAGGGTCACCCCGCCAGGCACTGGGGTGGTGAAGAGGGCAGCTGTGGGGGTCCTGTTTATATCCCGGTCACCTTCAGGAGCTGAGGCCGCTCTGCCCCTTCTAACAGCCCGCTGTTCCCGGGGGCCACGAGTAGCAAGCTGGGCACTCTGCCTTCTCTGGACCTCAGGTGGCTTGTGGACGCTGTCACTGGTGGACTCTCTTCCCTGGTGTCTTCCTTCATGTTGGGCCATCTTATTATCCGTGAGACCTGACATTGGTGGTCTTCTTGGGAGGAAGAAGTTCTTCCAGGATTGAAGCTTCTGAATCATCGGGCAGGTCTCTCCTGACCTGACCTGGGCCCTCTGCAGGTTCCGTGCTGTGCATCAGAGCTGGCCTCCGGCCACTTCAGCAGTACTCACAGGCACCTCCTGAGACCCCTGGCCTGTGCCCCTCCTGGGACCCCGTCCTGTACCCATCCTGCTGGCTGAGTCCTGCTGGTTCTCAGGTGTCCCCAGTGTGTCCCCTCCTTTGCAGCCCCTGAGGGCGTCCCTGCTGGCCATAGTGCTCACTAGCTGTGACTTTGGGGCGTCTCCTCAGCTGGGCTCCCCGTGCTTGGTGGACTTTGCTTCAGGGCCCAGCTAGTGGATCTTCGGTGAGTCTCACCCAGTGAGGAGATGGGTGAGGAAGCCCAGGAGGCAGGGGCTGTGGCCATGCAGCTGGAGGTGGCACAGACAGCTGGAAACCCCGAGCTGGTGACTGCCAGTCAGGCTGCACTGGGCTGAGGATCCCGCTAGGTGCCTCCCTGAGAGGAAGCTCATCAGGGCCAGCAGAGGAGGGATGGGAAGGCCAGGCGGGCTGGGAAGGCCAGGCGGGCTGCTGGTGCAGGCCAACACTTGGTGCCCTGTGCTCAGCAGGGGTCTTGGGCTGGGCTGTCCTGGAAGCAGATCCCGAAATCAAGATCTCGGTGCAGAGGGCTCATTTGGACGCGAGGACAGCACCAGGAGCTGTGGGGCTGTGGGGAGCGGGAAGGGGGGGGAAGGCAGCCCCCAAAGACGGTGTGTAGCAACAGGCACAGAACCCCAATGGGCAGTGCCAGGAGCCATGCCAGCTGCCCCAGGGTGAGCCTGCATCAGGAGCCACGGCGCTTAGGCCCCTTCATCACTAGGTGCTGTAGCAGCAGATGTTTCTGGGGCTCACCACGAGCAAGCTCCACTTCCAGAGCCCTGTGAGGACCAGGGGTCAGAACAGGCAGGCCCTGAGTCCACTCTGGTTCCAGTTCAGGTCTGAACAAAGACGATCCGTGGTGCAGAGGGGGAGCAGAGGTCCTAGGGCCAGTCAGACCTCCAGGCCCATCCCTGTCCCCTCTGCCCTGGCCCCTCAGTACCCAGGGCCGGAGTTGGCTCTGCTAGCACCATTGCTTCCCATTTCCTGGTCTAGTCTCCATATTTTCTCCAGAATGCCTTCTCTCTAACTAGAGGAAGAATTTATTTACTTTTTATTTTATTGAGATGTGCTTTTGTGCCGAGCATTATCAAGTGTTGTAAATGTTCTCATCTACGTGAAAAGCCCCCCACACTGTAATCATGGAATCGAATTCCTGCCAGACATGAGTTTTGTGTATGTAGAAAGACTAGGAGTTTATTTTCTCAAGTCTTGTCTGATAATGGTCTTTTAAAATCACCGTGCACAGTGACCATTCCTCTTTGTGTTCTTCATAATATTTGGTTTATGCCTCTTGTGTTGGTTTCTCTGGCAGCTACCGATGGTGTCTGCACGCCCTTGTTATTAGTGGTGGTGGTGATCACCATGTGATGCCCTCTTTATCTTAAAAGCATCCCTTTTTTTTTTTTTGCCCTGAATTTAGTTCTTCTAACATTAATATTGCCATCCTTGCCTTCCTTCCGCTCAAGTTTGATTAAAACGTTACTTTTCCAGCCTAACTGTTTTGTTTTCTAAACTTAAAAGTAATGCATGTTCTTTGCAGGAAAATATGAATATATGGAAAAGGAAATATAATGGGAAAAAGCAAACACTGAAGAAACTGGCCAGAGGCAGCTGCTCCTTCACATGCCCTAAGCCTTCTTAAATGCCATCTTACATAGTGAAGATCACGGAGTATAAACAAGTCCATTCTCGGCTTTTCTCTCTCTGACGTATAAGCATGATCAGTTCCCATTTTATTAAAAAAGTGTGAAGGCATCATTTCAATGAGGTTAGAGTGGCCTTTCTCTGGTTGCACGAGGCCATGGTCCAGCTTGGCCCGGGGGTGGGTGAGAGGAGCCAGGTGACTACATCGGCCCAGATGAGACGGGACGGCTGCATTTCCGTTGTTAGGGTGCTTGGTGGTGATGATAAGTCCCATTTCATTCAGCAGCAAATGGAAGTGGCTCAGGCAAAATGGCCAGGGCCGCTACTCAGTCGAGCGTTTGCTCACCACCCTGGTCATGTCTGGGCCGCGGGCACATCTGACAGTTCCTGCGGCTTCTTAGCTGGTGCAATTATCTTGGGTGCTGCCACAGTTCTCTGACTCTGCTGGGACTGTCTTGGCAGCTGCCCTTCCTGTCCCTTAGCTGCCTGCTGCCCTTGGGATGCTCAGGATTCTCAGGATCAGGACACCAGGGGAGGTCCCCGCTCTGTATGCCTTTGCCCAAATCGTGCCTTGCAGCCCAGAACTGCTCCACCCCTCCCCGTGCTCCGCACAGAGTGTCCTGACTCCTGGTGGCACCTGGAGCCTTGGAACTGGCACTCAGCCGGACCGTGGCCCCTGCCCTTCTCCCCTCAGCCTTGGAAGTGGCTTCTTGCCCTCATTTCCTCTCAGCAGGAGGCTTCACCCCTAAAGACCGGAAGCCCTTCCCACTCTTACGCTGCCTCTGAGTTCTCCACCTGGGTTTTGATCTAGGTCCTCAGCCTTGTTTTGCCCCCTTTTTCTTTGGAGTCACTGGCGAGGGGACATCCAGGTGCATGGAGCTATATGGGCCATTATGTTTTACATCCCTGTCATTATTTCATGCCTGGACATCTTTTATTTATTTTCCCTTTTCTAATTGAGGTCAAATGCATCACTGCAAAGTGTAGAATTTGGTGGCTTTCCGTGGGTTCACCACTTTCTAATTCCAGAAGATTTCCAGTGTTCCCCCAGAGAAACCCCATACCTGGTATCCCCCAAAATCTCACATGTAAAACAGTGCAAGAAGGTTTGGAGGAGAAATGATTGGGTTATAGCCTTAACCTAACCCGTGGATTGATCTCTGATGGGATTAGCTGGTGTTAATTGGAGGCAGGTGGAGTGTGGCTGGAGGAGGTGATTCTCTGGAGGTGTGGCTGTGGGGTAGATATTTGTATCTGATGAGTGAAATCTCACTCTGCTTCCTGATCTTCATGTGAGCTGTTTCCCTCTGCCTCACTCTTATGCCCTGATGTCTTGGTTCACCTTGAGCCCCAAGGGATGGAGCCAGCCTTCTATGGACTAAGATCTCTGAAACTCTGAGCCCCTAAATACCCTTTTCTCCTCTACAGTCGTGCTGGTTGGGTCATTTAGTCATAGCAGCATAAAAAGCTGACTAAAGTGGGTTGTTCCTACTGTTTGGCTGTTAGGAATAGTGGTGCCCTGAACATTCAGGTGTCAGTCTCCGTGTGGACATGTTTTCAGTGTTCTTGGGGACATACCAGGAGTGGCCTTGCTGGGTCTTGAGAGACCTAGGTTGACTCTCTGAGAAACCATTAGACTCTTTTCTGTAGCAGCAGCACCATTTCACACTCCCACCAATGACATGCAAGGGTTCCATTTCCCACATCCTCGACCACACTTGCTACTTTCTTTTTCTAAAACATTAAGGCCATCCTCATGGTCATGGGTTGGCATCTTGTGGTTTTGATTTGCATTTCCCTAAAACTAATTGTTAGAGCCTCTTCCCATGTGCTTATTTGCCATTGGTCTACCTTTTTTGGAGAAATGTGCATGTGAGTCCTTTTCCTTTTTTAAACATTTGTGTCTCTATTGTTGATTTGTAATTGCTCTTTATATACCCCTACTCTCCCTTATCAAAAATATTCTACAAATATTTTCGCAAGTGTGTTTTCAAATGTTTTCCCTTGTGTGGATTTTCTCCATGTTCTTGATAGTGTCCTTTGATGCACTGAAGTTTTTCATCTTGATTAAATACAGTTTGACTATTTTTTTTGGGGGGGTTCTTGAACTGTTGCTGACATGTCTAAAAACCTGTGTCTTCACCCAGGTCACAAAGACTTACATTGATGTTATCTTCTAAGAGTTTTATAGTTTTAGCTCTTACATTTGGGTATTTGTCAGTTGTGAGCTAATTTTTATATATGGTTTGAGGTAGAGGGCCAAGTCCATGTTCCCCACAGGGGTGAGAGTTCTCCCACCAACATTTGCTGAAGAGACTCTTCTTGCCCAGCATCTTTGTCAAACCCATCTGGCTGTGATTGTGAGGGTATGTCCACACTCTCACTGCTGCTTTATGGCCTGGTCTATTCCTAACCCTTGGTAACTGCTCTTTGGTGATACCTTTTTAAACTGGTAAATGTGAGTCCTTCATCCCTGTTCTTCTCTTTAAAAGCGATCTTGTCTGTTCTGGGTCCCTGCATGCACCGTGAATCGTAGGACCCAAGCAGACATTTCTGCAGGAGAAGGTGGTTAGAAGTGTTTCAGGGAATGCGGTGGATCTACCGGCCTGGGAGTGCTTCCGTCTTGATTTTAAAATTCTGAGAACACAGACATCTCTCTGTTTAGATGGTTCTTCCTTAATCTCTTCCAACAATGTTTGATAGCTTCCAGTATCCAAGTCTCACAATTCTTTGGTTAAATTTATTTCCTAAGTATTTTATTCCTTCCGAGGCTAGGATAAACGGAATCTTTTCTTTATTTTCAGTTCAATGCTAGAGTATAAAAATACAAACCAATTTTTGCATATTGATCTTGTTTCCTTTATCTTTGCTGAATTTATTAGCTCCAACAGTCCTTCCTTTGGTGGACTCCTTAAAGCTTTCTGTGTGTGTGTTGGGAGGGGTGTATGTGTGTGTATATATATATATATGTATGTGTGTATGTATGCATGTGTGTGTATGTTTTTGTGTGTGCGCATGTGTGTGTATGTATGTGTGTGTGTGTGTGCATCTGTGTATGTGTGTATGTATGTGTATATGTGTGTATGTGTGTGTGCATGTGTGTGTATTATGTATGTGTGTAGGTGTATGTGTGTTGTGCATGTGTGTGTATGTATATGTGTGTGCATGTGCGTGTATGTGTGTGTATGTGTATGTGTGCATATGTATGTGTGTGTATTGTGTGTATGTGCGTATGTGCATGTGCATGTATGTGTGTGTTTGTGTGTGTATGTGTATATGTGTGTATGTGTGTGTATGTGCGTGCGTGTGTGTGTGTGTGTGTGTGTTCGTGTCATTTTCAAACACTGATGATTTGCGTCTCACTGTCTCATCTGGAGGTCTTTGATTTCTTTTTGCTCCACTTTTCTGGCCCCTCTAGGAACCCTGTGAAATGTGCTTATTAATACACACCTCTTCTCCTGCCAGGTCAAGGATAGGAACGCTGCCCCAGGTGCTTTCCCAAGAGTTGACCAAAGCGCCTTCTGGAGGAGACAGCTGAGTCCCAAGTAGCCCAGAAGCGTGGGCAGGCTGCCCGGAAGCTTGCGGCGGGGTCACTGTGTGTGCCGGTCACTAGATAAAAGGCAAAAATACGGCCAGATGGAGTGGCTGCCCTGTGCTTTCTGTCCTGAGTCACCAGGGCCTGCTGCCTACCCCAGGAGGTCAAGGCAGATCACATCAAGAGAGGAGGAGTGTCCTTGGCAGACGAGGCAGCCTGCACAGGAGGAGGCCTGTGGTCAGACGTCCAGTGAGCAGGCAGGAGTGGGAGCTGGAGTCCTGAGGCACGTGTGGCCACTTACAGGGAGGCATGTCTGCAGGAAGGACCTCTGCTGCCCGGCCTTGGCCTGTGCCCTTCTGCCCATGCCCTTCTGCTCGCTGGGGCCTGGCCTCCCGCCTCCCTCTCCTGTGCTGCATCCATACCGTCCCCTTCTGGTCCGTGGGCCTAATTTGATAAATCACAGTAGCTAGAAGCCTCCCTGGAAGGCCTGCAGGGTGGGCAATTGGGAGGCCATGCACGTCTGCAGAGGCCTGTGTTTTGCGTGTGGCATGGCCTGCTGCAGGTGCAGCGCCTTCCGGCAGGAGTGTGATGACCAGCTCCTTGCTCTTCATCTTCACTGCTTGTCGGAAGAGCCCAGGTCTCCGAGTCCTAACTCTGTTCCCACTTTCTGGAAGCCCGCGGAGTCTTCAGTCTCCCCAGAGCTTTGACTTTCACAGTGATGAGCCTCCGCGGGAATCAGTCTTGAGCCATCAGACTGGACATCTGGTGGCTTCTCTCTGGAATCTAATGTCCATCAGTTTGGGGAAATTTCCTTGGGGTTTTAAATGGGCAGTCCCTCCCCATTCCCTCTGTTCTGATTCAGCATCTCCTGGGATCCTGGGAACTCCCAAGGTCGACCCCTCGTTTCCTTATCTTTTCGGGTCTTTTTGCTCTTTGTTTGTTCTTGTCAGTTTTATCTTTCCTTCCACTCTTCAGTTTTTGAAATTCTTGCTGGGGCACTTTTACTTCCAAGTGACCATCTCACCTTCTGAAGGTCCTACTTGCAGCCTACTGTCCTTGTTTGATGGAAGCAGTCGTCTTTGCAGCCCTGGGGGACGCCCAGCCCGCCTTTGTTTTGTTTTTAGGCTTTTCCGCCGACACAGTCTGTGCCCAGGTGCCTTCTGCTGTCCGTCCTCCATCTCCCATTGTCCGTGTGGAAGGCGTCCTCAGAGGCCCCCGGGTGCCAGCTTGTGGGGATGTCACCAACTGGGCCCACACCCCCCAGGAGCTGGGGAGGGGAGTTGTGGGATGGAGCAGGAGCTTGCTTTAAGAAGGTAAACTGGGGTTTAGGGGGCAGACGGTGCTGGTGGTCACCCAATTGTGTGAATGTGCCGAGTGGCCCTGGATCGTGCACCTCTAATAGTTAAAATGGTCAATTTCACGATCTGTCCGTTTATCAGTTTTAGAAGGGATAATTAGTTGGATTTGGGGCTCTGGATGTGGGGCCATGTGCGTGGGCTGCAGGTGAAGTGGACATGGGGTCACAGTGACCCCTACCTCTCAACCCCCTCTGCTATACCTCCCTCCCTCTGCTTCTCCCTCATCCCTCGTCTGGGAGGTACTGGGGCTGCCAGCCGCCCACTGCAGGTTCCCTGAGCTGCCCTGAGGTGGGGTCCGCTCCCCATGGTGGGCTGGGGACTGGCTGTCAGACTGCTGTGGTGTACAGAGTATTGTCATAATTCCTATTTTGTTTTAGGGATTATTGATCTTGTACTGTGCCTAGTTTATGAATCAAACTTCATTGTATCTATGCGTACATAAGAAAAGGCCCAGTGTTGGGGCATGGCATTCTCCAGGGTGTCTAGAACATGTCCCCCATGATGAGGGGCACTGCTGTCCATGGAGGAGGCCGACTGACCTGATAGCTCTAACTCATTCATTGACACCTTACGTCACCCACACCAGGAAGCCCTCCAGGATTTCCCAAGTGTGATTGAACTAGGGCCTTTCATCTCTGCTCCCTGGCCTCAGTGCATCATTTGGCAGAGCACTGACCACGCAGTGCCCCTGTCCATCTGAAATGTGAGACGTTCGATGGCAAGACCCATTGTCCTCTGCCCTGCGCCCAGGGCTGGCATGCTGCTCGGTGGCGAGTGCCGGATGAGCTAAGCTCAGGTGCACAGTGCACAGATTTCCCTTGTCTCTGGCATTGTTCTGGAAGCTTCTGTGTTTGGCACCATTGTACGTATTTCGGCTTCAGCAGGTTTGCTATTTTGGTGGGGGTCTGAGATGCCATCTGCTAGGGTTTGGGTCTGGGAGGACCCCGGAGGCCCACGAGCCAGGGGCTCGGTCTGCAGCTTGTCACTGTTGGGGGGTGGACCCAGAGTGGTGGTGTCAGGTCACCGTGCAGAGGGGAGTGAGGCCCAGCCTCCTTCCTCCTTCCCTCCTCCTCCTCTTGGCATTCCGACCACGAGGCTAGTGGTTTGGCTCTGCTGTGCCCTGCCACCAGGACCAGACTTCCAAAGCCACGGGCCAAATAAGCCTTCCCTCTTTACAAGCTGGCCATCCCAGGCGTCGGTCTCAGTGACAGAGAGATGACAATACAAGCTAGGCCACCACCTGTCCCCAGTGTCACCCTGCAGGCTTTGTGGTAACCTGCCTTGCTGTGACATTGCCACGTAGAGGGAGCACTGATCCGAGTCTTTGCCTGGTGGCACTCACAGGCTGAAAGCAGAACGGCCCGGTGTCCCCTCCGGCCTTCCATCAGGGATGTGGGAGAGGCGCCCACCTGGCACCGCTGGCTGCCCTTCCTGGTGTACACTTGCAGGATGGGAGGATCTTGTGTTCTGGGGAGATAACCTTCTTCCCTGTTGGGGAAGTTCTGAGTGACAAGCCAGGAGACACCTTGTTATCACACTGCCACACACTTGGCCGGTCCCTTGTGCGAACCCCGCCTGCCCCTCCTAATCAGAAGCAAGTCTTGTTTTTGCCTCCAATCAGATCCCAGCAACACGGCCACGTCTGCTCATGGCCTGTCATCCCAGACAGTGAGGCGTTCACACTGCGCTCCGTGTGCTGTGGGTGGTGGGGAGGGGGGGCGAGGCGGGCCGTGCACACCCTGCACGGGAGATAAGGGGGAGCTCCAACCTGCGCTGCACATGCCACGTGGCCCCACAAACAGAAGAGTAGAAACAACCAGAAATAGTCTGAAATCAGCGCAGATTCATAGGGAGTCACAGGATGATACAGGGAGTTAGTAGAGTCTTCACTTAGTGTCCCCCCTGTGGGGACATCTTACAAACAGTCACAACCAGGAAATTATCTCAGGTACAATCCAAAGGGCTTATTCTGAGTTCACCAGTTAATGCATGCGTGTGTGTGCACACGTATGTGAGAGGGCGCTCTCTTTAGTTTTTATCACGTGTAGACTTGTGTATCCACCACTGTGACCAGATGGCTCCCTCCTGCCACCTCTCTGTGGCCTACCACCCGGCCACCACTCACCTGCTCTCATCCCCGTGGCTTTGGTATTCCGAGGATCCTCTGTAAGTTGACCCACCGAGTTGTGACCTTTGAGCTGTCTGAGTGCACACGTGGTCCTCTGGACAGACATTCCCCGGCTCCTCTGTGCCTCCGGTGGCTTCTCCTAATTCTCTGTCATGTGGCGTTGGCTCACATGACAACCTGGGCGCTCACCTGTCCCGGGACCTTTGCGTTGTTTTGCCTGAGCACCTTCACAGAGGAGGCTGCTTGGAGCGTTTGCAGGTAACTATTTGTGTGAAATGCATTTTCTCAGGAGTCCATGTTCAGAGTGCAGGTGTGGGTCTCAGGGGTGACGCATGTTCTGATGGTCCCTTTGGTCATTTATTCCATTTATGTGAAAAGTTCCTGCTTTGGCCTTGGGGACCACATGGCACCGCATTCCAGCAGAACCAGGAGATCATCCAAAAAGTGGGTTGACAGTGTGGCGCTGGTGATCAGACCCTGAGGTCCCCTAGACAGGGTCCATGACACAGGAATGCTAGCGGGTCATACGGAGCCCTAGGATGGAGCAGGGGCCAGCCAAGGCCGTCTCAGACTTGCCTCTACCCTGTTGGCTTGTAGACCCAGTCCTTGTAGAGGAAAGACGGCTGCTGGTGTGGCCCAGAGTCTGTATCTTACAGCTTCAGCTTTTGAGTAGAGACAGGTCTGTTTCTCCAGAGAAAGGAAGTGGGGTTCCATCTAGAACAGGTCCCCCTTGGACCTATGGATGATGGCCAGGGGTACATGGTCAGGAACAGCCTCATCATACCCCAGTTACCACGTGTCCATCAGGCAGCACCTCTAGACAACAAGCTGGGTGTGAGCAGGGTGGACACGCTTGCTGTGGGCTTCTACTGTGCACAGGGACAGCGTGGGCTGTGGCAATGTCACAAGGACCCTCAGCTACAGTTAACGCAAGCTGGGGTGGTTAATGTCCTCTTTGTGAAGGACGAGGCCATGGGTTGGACCCGGGAGAGTTGGCACTGTTGACATGGGAGGCAACAGCAGCCAGAGGAAGTGTCTGGGTGGAGGTCCAGAGGCAGAGGGGCTTGGGACACACAGGGCTGTACAAATGGGAGTCCAGGAGCCATGATGCAGGGGCAGATGGCCGCTGTGGAGAGGGCCCCATCAGAGACATGGTCTGGCTGGGTCCCAGGATTGAGGAGGGGCTATCCTTGATGGGCAAAAGCAGGAGGAACAGAACAGAAGAGCCAGGGACGTCTCAGTCCTGGATGGGGAGAGGTGATGTCCCCAGAGCTCATGTGCAGGAATGTTCGGAGGGGAGGTGATTCGATTATGAGCGCCATAGCCTGATCGGTGGATTAATCCATTTGATGGATTGATAATTTGAATGGATTAATGGGTGGTGGCTGGAGGAAATAGGTAGCTGAGTGCCGCAGTCTGGCAGGGCACAAATAACCGAGCTGCCACAAAGCCCTGTAGGTTCAAACAGCATCTCTTTATTCCTGAACTCTCACCCGCACTCTACACACAGTTCCCGGGATCACACTCCCTCCACCGGGCTCTGCACACCAATTCTCCCGGAACCCTGCGAGAACTCAATGGGAACTCCAAAGTAGCGGGCACCCAAGGCAGCAGGATCTACCCTAATCCTGGAGCCGCCCTATTCCCGGAGCAGGGTCACCTTTCAACCATTCCCTCTAGCAAAATGCCAGGCATCATTCCGACTAAACTGTGGCTCTCAACAGCTGAGGGGTGCCCTTGGGACCATACTGTCCCTGGCTCCTTGCACTCAGGCTTCCTCTGCCTCCCCCTCTCCTGAGTCACACAACTCTCCTCCTCCATGCCCTGCCGCCATGATGTTCTGCCTCACGGCTGCTTGGGCCATGGAGTCGGCCAACAGATTGGACCTCTGAAACTGAGGTAGAATACTCTCCTCTTCTGGTGCCCTGGGGGGTGTTTAGTCACAGGGATGACAAGCTGGCTGACACAGGGACTGGGCCTCAGCCTGAGTTCTGGGGGGCAGTGAACCTTACTCAGGCCTCAGTGCAGCCTGATCAGGTAGGAGTGCTTACTGTCCCTGCTAACTGTCCCCTGACTCCATGCGGCACATCAACAGGCATGCTCGGGACCAGGCTGTGGCACTGCCTTCCCCAAGTGTCCCCAGTCTTCGAGTGAATGTGATTGTGTCCCAAGCGTCCTCCCTCCTTCCATCTTCATCTTTTTTCCATGGTGCTCTCTTTGTGCATGTAGATGAGCAGTGCCTCTGCACGTTCTTGCCACACGGTCGGGAGCCTGGGGTGCCAGCTGCTACAGAGGTTTGGTATTCGCAGAGCAGCCAGATGTCCCACCGTGGCACCCCAGGCCACATCTGCTCTGAATGGCTGGTGCCTGTGCTCGTGGCTGTTGTGAGGACCCCAAGTTCTGCAGGCTGCACGTAGAACAGGCTCCGCTGCATAACTGACTTTCACGTGGGCGTGACCGCAGGCCCAAGAGTCCATGCTGCCATTGACCTTGAAGAATTCAGGGGTCTGAATCCAGGGGACTCTGCAAGCTGGAGAAGGGGCAGGGCCAGAGGGCTCGCGTCTCCTGTTGCCCCATCCCCGCTGCCCGGTGTGTTTGAGGAAAACTGGGGAGGAATGGCCAAGCTCCTGGAGACACCCAGTTCTCCCAGGGGCTCTCATTTCTGTGTTCTGTGCTGTCCTTCCTTAATCACTGTGACGCTTGCTGTTTCAAGGCACAGATCTACCAACTTCAGAGCATTCAGAATCGATATCACAGTAAATAAGAAACGTAATGAATGAAAAACACACTCTGGCCTGTGGACAAATTTTGTCCCTTACATTCAGTGTTATTGGGACCAGCGGCAGGTGCAGACTTCCCCGGCCTTTTGACAGGCAAGTGAGGGGATGCTTTTAATTTGGGGGAGCAGCTTGGGGTCCCCACCTCCTGTTGGCGAGGGTCACGCGTATTTGTTGTTTAAAGGGGAGACTGAGTGAGAGAAGCCACGGAGAACCTTCCTTCAGCAAGGAACAGAGGCCACGGCTCCCTCTCCAAGTGCCCTCCGTACAGGCTGAGTGCCGTGTCAAGTGTGGCACTGGGTGTCAGCTCCTCGCGGCTCTCCTTGGTCTTCTTCTCAGTCCTCTTGCTTTCTTTGGCCCTTTCTTTGGTCTCACCGTGGAATCGCCCTGCAGATGCTTCCCTGTGGTCTCCCCGAGAACCTGCCTCCGCTGCATGTCTGTCTGGGCCCTCTTTTCCACTCCGGCTGTCCTCCCTGTCCTCAACAAGTGTGTCACTTAAGCCCGCAAAGCCGGGGGGTGATCGGAGAATGAAACCTGCGTCCTCCCACCTCCTGTGACTTTATCCCTCATCTTTGCGTGTCTCCATATGGCAGTTCCTCTAGCCCAGGATGGCAGGGCCAGCACACTGCCCTGGCAGCAGGTGTCCTGGGATGCATGGCTCTGACGTCACCTGGCCATTGACACCCTCATGATCTGCATGGCCCCTGCTCTGGGAAGCACTGACCACCATCAGTGCAGGGCAGCCCAGCAGGGGAGATGCTGCCTCGGGTCCAGAGCCCAGGCTGGCCAACCTCCCTTGGGCTCCGCCCCTGTCCCCACCCCACCCCACCCCCGCCGTCAGCATGGGTGTCCAAGGCTGCAGATTCACAACAGAATGGGGTTCATCATTCTGGAGCCTCATGCTGGCCTGGAGTAGGATTGTTCACACCCGTGGTCCCCCTGGGAACACACGCGGGTGCTTCAGAGATACTCACAGGAGCCAGTTCTCGGGACAAGCCCAGGTCAGGCCTCAGCAAGGTCACATGAGCAGACGAGCTTGGGATATCATGATGTCACATCCACAAGAACCAGAGGCAGACAGACGATGTGTAGGCTTGTCACTCACAGACTGTGGCCTTGCCAAAGTCACTGGCTCTCTGCCTTTGTCCCTTCAGGCTGCTGTGACAACATACCTTGGACTGGGTAGTTAATAAGTAGCCATCCGCTGTCCGTGGTCTGGAAGACAAGGTCAAAACAGGTTTGATGTGGTGCAGATCTGGTCCCCAACCACCACATTGAGGGATGAGGATCGTCCTATGGGAGTGGGGGGGACACAGACGTTCATGCCATAGCAGCCCCTCTGAGCCTCAGTTTCCTGGTCCATAAAATGGATCTTTCAGAGTCCTTAAGAGGGTGGAAAGACCAGGTGCTGGCACATGCCTGTGATCCCCGTGGCTCGGGAGGCTGAGGCGCAGGATGGTGAGTTCGAGGCCAGCCGCGGCAACTTAGCTGGGCCCTGGGCAGCTCACCAAGACTCTGTCTCAAAGTAAAACATGAAAAATGAGGCTGGGAATGTGGCCAGGCGGAAAAGCACCCCGGGTTCAGTCCCCAGCACCAGGAAAAAAGAGTCCAAAGTGCTGATCCAGGTAAGCGGCCACCTCAGCACGGGCAGTGGTGAGCACCCAGTGAGTGTGAAGACAGGAATCCTGGAGCTTGCAAGGCGGCCTGGAGAAACCGTGAAGGGGGTCTGCTCTGGCCGGGTCCTGCTCCAGAGCCTTCGTGATTAGCTAACATTTTTAGTCAGCTCCGTTGGCAATTTGGGGATATAAATATTTCATTATTGATATAGACAAGCACAGTGTTTGAGATGTCTGCAAAGGACGCTGTCAGGAGAGAGAAGCTTTCCCTGTGAGCAGCCTTGCTCTTGGGGCCTCCCTCTGTGGACACCCTTGGAGGCCATCTGAGGCACCCAGCTATGTGCAGGCATTTGGTCAAATTTACAAAATAAAATTTTTTTTTTCTTTTTCAAAAGATGATTCCCTCAAATTGAAAATAAAACCCAAATTCATGTCTGCGACTTACTGTCTCCATTTGATAAAGAAGAAACCCACGTGTCAAGGGACCAAGGTGTCATCCAAGTTTCTCCCCAACCCCACGTTCTTTTTCAGTTTTAGATGATATTTTAAAAGTTTTGTTTGGTCTTCGCATGCCTGCTATAACACATCTAATTGGCTGGTTACTTTTATTTTAGGCATGGATGTCTTTTCAGGCATACCTGGAAATCCAGGTGTTTCAAGTCTATTTTTTTATGCTCTTCCAAAGCTGATTCTCACATATATAAAACATGAGATTTCTTGGAGAAGAAAAGATGCTTCAGAAGTGTGGAGTGTTCTGATTAATGCCGGTGCTCAAGCCCTGTGTTGAGGTCCATGTCTTCCAAGCTGACTGTCAGAGGCCCCAGCTTCAGTGAGCTGGGAGTTCCCATGGGTCAGCTGAGCTCCGTGTGCGTGAGCGAGATACATGGGCTGGATCTTCCCCTCAGGGACACCTCCTCACTGTCCGGGGGAGCTCAGAGCAGGTCTGGTTGGGAGGACAGGGGTAGCTTTAGTAACCTGTGTGGTATAAAGCACAGGCCAGGAGCAAGGATGCGCCCTGGAGAAGTCCAGGCCCTTAGGTCCTGGGGCGGAAGGTAGCCAACTGACCAGAGTGTGCTTGGGGGCAGTTTCTAGTCAACCAGTTACCAAGGTGGGGACCGAAGCCACATGTCCCAGAATATGTATGGAATCAGATCTTCAGTGAGACCACAGTTTTGAGTCAATCAGCCCACCAACCCGTTTCATACCACATGACTTTTACTGCCCACCTTCAAACTGACAAAGGCCACAGACACAAAGGACCACATACTGTGAGGCTCCATTGTAAGGGAGTATCTGGAGTAGGCCGATTCCTAGAGAAACCATTGGGCTGGGTCAGGAGAATGGGGACCAGTGCTTCAGGGGTTTGCATTTGGCGCTATAGTTCCAGACCTGGGTGGCGGTGATGGCAGCACGACATTGTGAAGGTACTTCACGCCACTGTGCTGTGCATTTTAAAATGGCGCATTTTAGTGACAACAAGAAAGCCATGAAAAAGGACCAATCAGAGATGTTTGGGTTTGTGTCGGGACCAGCTGGGGCCCTGGTCAGCCCCACTCAGGCTGACGGAGGAGGGACAGTATGGGCAGGAGCTGGACAATCACGCTCCCCCAGGCTCCCAGGTGAGGCCCACTCTGAGCAATGCTGGCTTAGAGGCAGGCACTTTGGTTTTGTTTTTTAATTGGAACACGCCATATGTGCACTTTTCTCGTCCCCAGCTGTCACAGCCCGTGTGTTCCCAGCGAGCAGCATGCCCAACCCCAGCAGCTGCTAGCAGTGAGAGGTGTTGGCAGCACGAGTGGCAGGGGGTGGTAGAGGACCTGATGGCAGCGGAAGGAACATGGGTGGGATACAATACTAGGTGCTATCACAGTCCCCCTCGTGGCATTTTTGCTTTCCAGAGACTCAGTTACCTATAGTCTACCTCAGTTAAAAAATATCAAATAGAAAATCCTAGAAATAAGTAATCCACACTTTTCAGTTTGCATGCCTTTCTGAGTAGCCTGATGAGATCTCATGCAGTCTTGCTGTGCGCCTCCTGGGATGTGACCATCCCTTTGTGCAGTGTATCCTTGGTGTATGCACTACCCACCTGTTAGTCATAGCCACCTCAGTTACCAGATAAACCATCATAGTACTGTAGGGCCTGTGTCCACAGAGCCATTATGTTAGTTTAACACTGTCCTTGGTTTCAGGCCTCCACTGGGGTCTTGGAATGCACACCCCTGGAGTAGGACTGCTATTTTAGTAGTAGGGATAGTCAGATGGGAGCAGGAGAGCAGGAGCCAGGAGCGTATGGGGTCCTGACGGAGGGAACAGCCCAGCTGTGAGACTGTTCCGTGTAGGTGCAGCTGGCCATCACGGTCCTAGCTCTGGAAACAGCATGGAGACCCTCATCATTTATGCTGAGGTCATTTCTGATAGGTCCAGTATTTCAACCAATACAGGATAAAAAGGGTCTAGTAGGTAGGAAAGGCCAAGATGGGACCCTGGAACCCATGTGCAGGAGGGTGAGCCGTATTTCACACACGGGGCCAGTTCACGAAGAGCCAGCTAGCCTGTCACCTATGGAGTCAGGCTCTGGTGTGTGTCCACAGAACCCTGGTCCCTTGGAGCCTGTTAGGCAAGTTCATGAGTGGTGGAGTTTCTAGAAACCTTCCTTTGCACCTAGGTGGCTTCTCCTGAGCCTCCACGCCTGAGGGAGAGGTGGGACATTCGGCTGTTCCCCTCAAGGCTCACTAACGAGGGGAGGGAGGAGAGGTAAGCTTCCCCTCCCCCCAGCCCGGCCAGTGTGGCCCCTCCCGGGCTAACCTAGTCCCTGAGAGGAGGGACTCCGCTGACAGCCTACCCTCTAGGTTGCTGAAAGCGGGGCTCTGGAGAGAATGGCCCAGGGACGCTCTGCGCTGGCTCTGTTCTTGTGCCCTCCTTCCACCAGCTCACGCTCCCTGAGCCTGGACGACAGGCTGCCTCACTGTTGAGAGCAGGTGAATTTCCCTCGCCAGCCCCTCCTGGTCACGGGCAGTGCTCGCGTCTTCCCTCCCGACTCCCCCAAATACTGTTTATCAAAATTGTGAGAAACACAGGGATTCCCAAATGGCCCGGGGCCAATCTGATATTGGATTTCATCTAACACTGGAAGGTAAGCATTTATCTCTGCAGAAATAGGTTTTTGTTTTCTTCTCTTGAGTTTGCTGGTAAGAAAATATGAAAACATAGGTGAATGTTTTTCCGGCTGTCCCTGTACTATTGCAGAAGGGTTTCTTCTGTGGAGGGTGATGGCCGACCTTAGGGGACGGGCGTGACATTTCTAAGCAATCCCAGCTTAGCTTGGCTCCCATGGGAACCTGGGGGCTGGTTTCAGGAGGTCAACCTGTGCACTCGCTCACTCTAGGGTGGACTTGGGCTCTTGCACCCCACCCTCACCCCCAGTGGATTCTCTCCTCTCCAAACCTCAACAACCCAGAGCCCTCCAGCCATCCCAGCTGTGTTCCGTTAGAAGCAGTCTTTCTGGAACTCTGTTCTAAGCCCCTGTTCATCCACTTCCCCGTGCTCAGCCTGTCCCTTCAGGGAGCCACCTGGAGGGAAGTCCCTCCTGGTCCCATCAGGTGCCTGTGCTCACTCGCTCTCTTGAATGCACCTGGCTCTCCCTGAGGCTGAACACTGGTCACTGGGGACAGGGCGTGAGCCTCAGTCCTCGAAGGCTCTGGGACTCCCTGGGAGCCGTACACAGGCCCCCCTTAGAAGCTCTGCCCTGTGGTGCTCTGCCCAGGGTGGGTTTCTGGCTCTTTCCCTGCCTCCTAATGGTGAGGGTATGGTCCTGCATCTTCCTCTGCCCCCTGGAACAGTCACCCTCTCCTGACACCTTCCCTCTGGGCATTCCTACCTTGGCCCTCCTCGGCCAGCCCTCCATGTCCACTGGAACCTACCTGTGCCCAGCTGAGCTCATCAACCTGTCCCTCCTGCTCTCTCATTCTCTTCTGTCTTTTTAAATTCATGGCACCTTCCCGATTGCCCAGCCTGAGTCTGGGGCACGGGTAATGCTGTTACTTTGGAGGTGTGGTTCTGCGTTTGTGTGTTCTTTCGCTGGGCTCTTTGGGACAGTGAAAACACACACCCAGGCCTCTGCCTAAAGACACGGCTGCTCCTGAGACCCAGTCAGTCACCTCCCCCTGGGTTGCTTCAGCTCCTCCCCCGTGGCTCTCTTCTTTGTCCCTTGGCTCCAACTGCCTGGAGATAGTGAATATTGGAATCTTTGAATGAGTGTCTTCTCCTTAATTAGCCGGGACATGTCTGGAGGGAGCACTGGGGTCTGAGCTGTTTTTTATTTGCTTTTTAATTTAGGCATGGGCTCCACCCCTCATCAAGCCTTGAGTTACCCTGCAGGGCAGGGATGCGAGGCCCGTTCAGTGTTCCTAGGCTGAGCCTGCTGGCTGGGTCACGGCACCTCCCTCCCGGCACAGCTCCTGGGCTCCACCTCAGTTGCATCTGGAACACTGGGTCCCTGTACCTTGGAAAGTGAGGACGGTGCCTGCAGTTCTGTCAGGCATAAAACAGTCCCCAGGCTCTAAGGTGATGTTTTCTGCTTAGGAAGATGAGCAGCGTCCGGGGGAAGCTATAAAGTGGATCTGAATTATTAATAACCACAGATTAGTTATTAGAAAGAGCATTTGCTGGATGCACCTTAAAACCCTCACATGTTATTCCATTTACTCCTGATGTCCATGAGGCTGGACAACAATTAGCATTGCCCATCATCCCGGTACTCTCAGAGCCCTCTATTGTCCCTCCCGGTAGCCTTGGGACATAGGAGAGGCAGCCATGGGAACGGCTCTCTCTTTCCAGCCTTGTAAACTCTTAGCTTTTCCCTACCCCAGAGTCTCAGTCCCAACCACTTTTACAAGTGAGGACATCACTGAGAAGTTTACATGGGGACCATATAGCCATACATGACATCGGTTACTGAGCAGAGCCTCGAGTACCCCCAGTTGCCTGGCAGTTGAGAGCCTAGAGTGTGTGCAGTCCCCAGGGATGGTGCTCAGCACTCAGCATTCAGAAAGTCCCGTGGGTGAAGACGGTGTGCTGCCCATTGCCTTCAGTGGCATGTCCCTCCACGCCCTGCCCACCTGCCCGGTCCTCCTGGAGAATAAATGGAAGCCAAGCACGCACGCCTCACCCAGTCTCCCTGGCCCATTCTGTGTTGCTGTAACAAAACACCCGAGGCCAGTGAATTAGGAAGGGGAGGTTTGCTTAGCCCACTGCTCAGCAGGCAGGGCAATTGGAGATCAGGCAGCTGCCTCTGCCAGGCCTGTGCTGCACGTAATGTGGTGATGACGTCACCTGGGAGCAGAGGGTGCTGCAGCCTGCTCATGTGCTGATTGAGCCAGGCTCCCCAGACCTAGCCCACTCCCCGAGACCTACCCAGCCTCTGGAGAAAGACATTAATCCATGCATGAGGATTGTGTCCCTGTGACCGGTCACCTCCCAGAGGCCCCTCCTGACCAGCCATGTGAGGAATGGAGCCTTGGCAGAGTTGGGGTGGGAACAGCTGTAGCACAGCCTGCTTGCCTCCGTCACGCTCAGTCCTTCCCCTGGGCCTCCCTATGGGGAGCGGAAGTGGCTGTGCCCTGCGTCTGTTCCAGGGCCTCCCTCTCCTGCTCCAGTGCCCTCGAGTTGGAGAGGCCGAGCTCTGGCTTAGCATCCTGCCTCATGGCCTCTCGCCCAGCCTCCTTGGGCTCCAGGGATACTCTCCAGTCCTGCTAAGGGGCCTCAAGCCTCTCTGCAGGGAAGGAGACATATCATAAGTGTCTGCCACAGCTGCTGGAGGTTGGCCACACTGTGCTACCCTGTGCCAGGGAGGTGTCAGCGGCCTCTCTGTCCCGACTCCTCTAACTTTAAATGCACCTTAAAGCCCTCACATGTAATTCCATTTACTCCTGATGTCCATAAGGCTGGACAATGATTAGCATTGCCCATCATCCCCAGGTACACCTGCTCCTCTGGTCACCTCACTCTCTGGAGACCAGCGAGTGGAGGCGGGAGTGGGCTGACCTGCCCAGAGTGGCCCAGGGTGCCCATGGCCCACGCCTGAAGCTTCAGCCCACCCACATGCTGGACCAAGGCAGAGGTCCTCCTCGAAGGGTGATGGCACCTGGTCACCAGCCGCCCTCAAGTAGTCTTTTGGGGCAGCCACAGTAGAGCTCCCTGGACCGCAGACGGTGAATCGCAGAAAGGTGTTTCCCCACAGTCTGGAGACTGGAAGGTCAAGATCAAGGTGTGGTGGGGGTTCTTTCCTTGGGTCTCTCTCCTTGGCTTCTGGATGCCCCTTGCTATCTCATCCCATGGTCATCCTTCGGTGCCCACATACCCCGCGTGTCTGCTTGAGTCCCTCCACCTCTGAGACATGAGTCCTTAAGGACTGGGCCCACCCTAATGGCCTCACTTTACAAGCTTGTCTTCAAGCACAGCCACATTCTGGAGCTACGGGGCTAGGACTTGAGAGCAGAGTTCTGTGGGGACACGGTTGGGTGCCTGGCGCACTCGTTCCCCACACGAGGCCATTGACTGACAGCACCTTTCCTGTGCCCTTGCCCTTTTGGGTCCTCCTGCCCCGTTTATCTAAACACCTCTTCTCTGTTTCTCCTGGGGTCACAAGGCTGCCTCTTTCCAGGCACAACAGCCATCACGCAAACCACTGACCCTTACGTAGGCGGTCAGGTTTATCTAGGAAGTGACAACGTCTGGTAACACAGCCTCTCTAGCTTTCTCTACAGTAAACCCAGAGGTAACAGCATTTCTGAAAGGTCCACCTGGGGACCTGCTTGCATCAGAATCACCCATGCAGCTCCTGGAGCGACCCCCAGGGGGAGACTCCGAGCAGGGGGAGATCCTTGGGGTGGACCCGGGCATCCCTCCCCTATGCGTTGTCTGCCCAGCCCCCACCTCCACCTACGCGGGAGACAGTGGGATTGGGTCTCAGCTCTTCATTGCTAGGTGTGTGACCTTGGGACAGGTTGGCCTCCCTCACATTGTATCTTAATTTGCAAAATGGAATTAATCTTGCTAATTAATGGAATTAGTCTAGCAACCTCCTAGGGCTGCTTCAGGATTAAATTAGATCACAGAAATAAAGCACCTTCTCACCCGCTCGCTGCTGCTGCCAAGGGACGGAGGGCGTGTTCAGGTGTCTGCAGCCTTGCAGGATTTCCGCCCCCAGCAGGATTTCTGCTGCTGGGCAAAGACCAGCACAGGCCTTGTCCCTGGTGCATCTGGCCTGTGGCCCTGCATCCAGGCAGCCAGCACACATTGAATGAGCAGCAGTTTGTGCACAGGGAGAGTCCACTTAGGAGTTGACTGGCAGGCCCCCGGGGCTTTGGGGCAATAGGGGTACTAGCTAAGAAAGTAGAAGGGCCACAAAGAAAAGACATCCCAAAGGACCCCTGCCCGCCTGCAGCAGCTGGGCTGTGGAAGCCAAGGCCGTCTTCCGGTCAGCTGTGACCCGGTGGTCCTCAGAGTGCAGCTGTCCAGGGTGAGGCTGCCCTCGGACTGGGCCACGTTTCCACTGGCCTTACCGACATTGACACTTTTGCAGTCACTCAACCCTCTGAGGGTATGCAAGCGTCACGGGTTGGTTGCCCGTGGAGATGCCCTGACCGTGGACCTCTTGCTCTTGTCCCCTGGCAGAGGAGCTGAAGGCCCCGCTGGAGGAGTACGTCCACAAGCGCTACCCCGGGCTGGTGAAGGTGGTGCGTAACCAGAAGAGAGAGGGCCTGATCCGCGCGCGCATCGAGGGCTGGAAGGTGGCCACCGGCCAGGTCACCGGCTTCTTTGACGCCCATGTGGAGTTCACTGCTGGCTGGTAGGTCACAGACCGACACCAGGAGCACTGGGGCCTTCTGTGCCCTTAGAAGGAGCTGGAACCTAGGGGAGGGCACGCTCCGCCTGCTCCTCAGGGTCCACTGGAGGGATGAAAAAGGGTGGTGGAGGAGGCCGGAGTCCTGCTGGGAGAAAAACAGGGGAGCTGACTGCATGTCCCATCTACCAGGCTGATCTTCACGCCCAGGGACGGGCCTGACACTCCTCTTGTAGAACACACGAGGATCCTGGGCAGGGGACCCAGCAGTTGTGTTTGTGTTGATCTTCTCCCTCTTCTCGGGAGGGGGCCTGATAATTCCACCTTCCTGGCAGTTTCTGGCTTCAGGGTCTTGGCTCTGGTCTCAAGGGAGGAAGAGGAGCTTTATTCTCCGTAGATGTGGCCCTGCGGTTTTCCCAGGTAGAAAGAAGAACTGAGGGACGGGGCTGTGCCTGTGGAAGCAGAGGCAGCACCACAAGTTCACACAGTGAGACAGCGAAGCCAAAGCAGGACTTCCCCATGGAGAGGCGGGTCCAAGGGCACCCCAGGGGACAAGTCCATGTCACATCAGAGGCTTGGCAGGCTGCACCCAAGTCACTTATTAGAGAGAAGAGTCTTTTTTTTTTTTTTTTTTAATCTGCACACATGACTGCACCTATTCACAGGGTACAGTGTGGTGTTTTACACATACCTACAGCATGCACTGGTCAGATCAGGAACTGAGCACACCTGTCACCTCAAATACTTATCGTTTCTTTGTGTTGGGGACATTGTAGCTATTTTGAAATATACAATAGATTATAGCTAACTATAGTCACATTACTGTGCCCTGAGAATCTAATGCTCTTATCAAACTGCATTTATGTTTCTGTCACTCACCCTTTTCTGACCCCCCCACCCGCTCCTCCCAGGGCCCAGCTAACACCCTGACTGTGAGGTCAGCTTGTTAAAGAAGCCGAGTCTTGTCTTCACAGAAAAGGTTGATTTACAACCAACGATACCCTTGAATAAGTTGTTACGGTACCAGCTTTAAAGAACTGGTGTCTTTCCAGGCATGGTGGCACATAGCTGAAGTCCCCGTGACTCGGGAGCTAAGGCAGGAGGAGTCAAAGTTCACAGCCAACCTCAGCAACTTAGCGAGACCCTGTCTCAAAATAAAACATAAAAAGGGCTTGGTGACATGACTCAGTGGTGTAATCTCTGGTATTAAAGGGAGAAAATCCTGATGTCCCCAAAAGCCATTCAAATGTGTCCTCATCTGCCAACTTCCCAGGCCTCTCAAGGAGCCTGAGCAGATCAGCACAGGGCAGCTGAGGTCCCTGTGGACATGGCCCATCCCGGCGCACACTGGCATCTGTCCTCACCTCCCAGGCCAGTCTCCTGGTCGACAGGCCACCCGTGGTCCCTTCAAGGAGGCAATAGGTCATAGGATGAGGTGGGAAACAGACCATTTGGTTAGATACCTGCCTCTCTGCTGCTGTCAACGCTGGTGGCTTGAAGCTGAGCGTCTTCAGTCCCTACCTGTCCCCTGAGCTTCTGAGTACTTCACCCTTTGCAGTAGTGAAGCAGGTTCCCAGACCAGCAGCCTCAGAGCTTGTTAGAAATGCAAATCCACAGGTTGGCAGGCTCCCGCCAGACCTCTGAAATCAGAAGCTGTGTGGGTCCTGCACCAGCCCTAGCCAGCCCTGGCCACCAGTCACCACCAGTCATCAGGACACACACAGTCAGCTTGAGAATCACTGAGCAGGGAGCCTCCTGAACAATTCACTTGGGGGCCTATGGCAGCTGTGGCTTGGCGTCTCCTGCCTTTAACCCTCCAAGTCTTCACCTCCACCCTCCTTCCCGGCCCCTCCCTGGCCCTCCCCACCCAGCCCCACCTCTAGCCATTTTGCCTTTGAACCAGTTCCTCACTCCCTCTTCCTGTTCTGGCTGCCACTGCCCCGGCTCAGCTCTTCATCTCCCCACCTGCTAATGTCCACCAGCCTGTCGGCTGTGGGTTGTCCATGGCTCTGCTTGAGAGCTCCTCTGTGTTCTGGGTCACAAGAGATTCTCCTTCTACCACATGCCATTTTGAGGGCCAGGAGGGAGAAGCCAGGCTGCACCTTGCAGCGGCTACTATAGCTTTGGCTCAGCTGTGACCTTGTCACTCCTGCTCAGACCCCGTGGGCAAAGCAGCTCCCCCGAAAGCCCAGCCTTCCTGGGAGGTTGGGGTGGGAGCATGCCCCTCCAGGGGGCATGGCGATCCACAGACATGCCCAGGGAGGGCAGCAGTCCCCAGGGGGAGTTGCCCCTCCTCCTGTGCACAGCGGACTCCGGACACTTCACCTGCAACAACATCACTTCAACCAAGGGCTTAGGTCTTCGTGCTGAGGGACAGCACAGGGAGGGCTGAGCTGGGCTCTCTACGCACAGCACAGCGACAGGCCATCTGTGGTCCCTTCGAGGAGGCAGTAGGTCATAGGGTGAGGCGGGAAACAGACCATTTGGTTAGATACCTGCCTCTCTGCCAGCTGGCCTTTGTCTCAGTCTCCTCACTTGGTAAATGATGATCACTGCGTCCCCTTCTGGAATACAGTGCATAGAAATCATTTCAAATGGTGCCTGGGCCCAGGTGCTGGGTAGGTGGCAGCTCAGAGATTAACAAAGGCTGTGCAGCTTGAATAAGGTGGAGTGAGGCCTGAGTCCAGAGGGAGGAAACCCTCCTCCTAGAGGAATTGGGGAGAGCTTCTAGGGAGAGGTGACATTGGATCTAAGCCTCCTGGGTGCTGGGCTCTCTACTAGTGGCCAAGGGCATTCCCAGGGGAGGGCAGAGTGGAACCCTGGAGGGCCGAGTCCTGAAGCTAGGTTTCTAGCCAGGAGAGCCCCCCCCACCACCCCGCCTGCCTCCAGCTGGAATGGTGCAGACCAGACGTAGAAGGCAGTCAATGGCCTGGGGTATATTTTATTGTTCGTTTTAAATAGAAAGATGAGATGAGCCCACAGGTAATTCAATAGCTGCAAATGAACAGAGATGGGCTGTGCACCCAGTGCTCTCATTATTCTTCCAAATAATGCAGAGGAACGGGATTTCCCTTGACTCTTTTCCAAAGCCCGCACTCTGGTCTAAGCTGAGAGATTAATGCCTTGGCTTCCCAGAGCCATCTTGTCCTTCTCGAATGTGGGAAATGGCCCCTTCCCAGGTCTGCCTGGGAGACACACGTTGGCAGAGTTGCCTGACCATCTGCTTTTTCCCAGGCCAGCCAGCTACACCTTGAACTTGGAGCCAGATTGCCAGTGGAAGCCTGCAGCAGCCTTCAGAGAGAAAGCACGCTAGGAGGCAGGATCCTGCCTGCCTTTGCATTTAATTAGTTCCAGGCCTTCCATTGCTAACCAATTCAATTAGATCCCTTTTAAGAAATCAATTAAATAATCAATTAAAAAAACTGAAATAGCCACACATGCAAAGAAGCCAGCAAATCGCTTATTAAAACCAGGCTATTCAGGCAGACATGGCCTATTTTGGGAAAGGAAACTCAGTGTCAGCCAGCAGGAGCAGCAAGAGGCGTAGTGAGCACCCTGAGAGGGGAAGTCGTGACCTGTGTGGCACCGGAGAACAGTGGGAATGTGGGAATCCTACTGTCACTGACCAATAGGGAGGCCTGGCGCTCTGGACTGGGCACCCTGGGGTTCTGAGTTCTCCCTCCCACCATTACAGGGACTCCAGGAGGGCAAGAGCCTGTGGCATGGCCCACACGTCCAAGGCCACCAGGGAGAGTTGATTCCACTTCTCTGTTTCAGGGCTGAGCCAGTCCTGTCCCGCATCCAGGAGAACCGGAAGCGAGTGATCCTCCCCTCCATCGACAACATCAAGCAGGACAACTTTGAGGTGCAGCGCTACGAAAACTCCGCCCATGGCTACAGCTGGGAGCTGTGGTGCATGTACATCAGCCCCCCGAAGGACTGGTGGGATGCCGGGGACCCTTCTCTCCCCATCAGGTCTGTGACAGCGAGCTCTGGTGGGTCAGCGGTCGGTTCCCAGGTCCCAGGACAGAGGAGCCATGGCGTGGGGAGGGCCAGGACACCAGGGTACCAGCAGCCCTGGAGAATGGCAGGTGTCTTAGATCAGAGTTCCCTGCAGAGGGTGGACCCTGCCCTTTGTTCCTTCAGCTGCAGGTCGACACAGCCACACTGAAAGTTCAGACTGATGGTCACATTCACACTTTTTATTCTTCCTTGGTCCTTAATTCCTAGGACTGTGGCTTTAAGGGCTTTGCTTTCTGTGGTCTCAGCTACCATCCGCCAGTCGATATGAAAATAGGAAGTGGGGAAAATTCCCCAAATAAGCACTTCACTTGCTTTAAATAAGTTGTATTACGCTCTGTGGTTACAATTGCTCTATTTCTAGTTACTGTCATTAACCTCTTACTATGCCTACTTTACACATGGGACTTATTATTGTACCTTATCCATTCATTGAAGGATGTGTGGACAGGAAAACCAGCACGTGAGGTTAGGGACACTCCAGGGTCAGGCTCTCTCCAGCCAGGCCTTGCAGGCCCCTGGTTGGGAGCTACTTTATTTCATGAGACTTGAATAACTGCAGAATCTCCCACCCTTGTTTGTGACACAGCTCCACACAGGAAGGGACAATAGTTGTGGCGTCATGCATAGGGGAGGGCCTCTGGGAACTCCATGTGGCTCCCACCCCAGGTCCCTGCCTGGAGGGGCACAGGGGTCCACAGGTCTTGTGCCTGCTGCGAAGTGTGAGTGTCAGGGTGTTGAGTGAAGCAGGTTGGCCTCAGTGCCCAGTACTTCCTCCTGCTGTTGTGACTGCACCCAGGAGGACTCAGAACAGTGCAGATCTGGTCTGACTGTTCCAGAGCTCAGAAGTCTGAAGTGGGCCCAATGAGGCTGAAATCCAGGGTCTTCCCGGAGTCCCCTGTGGAGAACTGTCTCCTGGTCCTTTCCTGCTCCTGGAGGCCTCTCCGGCCTCTGGCTTCCTCCTCCATTTTTGTGCTGCCCTCTTAGAAAGCCCTGTGGTATTTGGGATCCACAGGAACAATCCAGGACAGTGGCTGCGTCTCAAGATATTTCCCTGAATCACGTCTGCGAAGTACCCGTGACACTCCATTCCCAAGCTCCGCAGGGCAGGATGTGCCCGGGGTGGGCAGCGATGGCATCTCCTAAGTGAGGACCAGAGGATACCAAGCGTCTGAAGTTGGGGGAGCTGGGGACGGGGTCTCTGTTGGCTGATCCCAGTGGTGTGTTTGTTGGTATTAAGGGAAAGGGAGAGCATCGTAGAATGAGGACTGGCTACAGGTAGCCCCGGATTCTTTCTCGGTCTGCAAGTTTGCCATAAGAAGAGCCCAATTCTGAGAGGGTCTGTGTTCTCGTGTTTGAGGTGGAAAGTGGGAGGCTGTGTGAGACCAGGGCCCACCTGGGTACCAGGAGGGGTCCTTTCCCAGCCGACTCTCTGTCACAGTTGAGTTCCCCACCTGGACCACATGCAGGGTGGCAGGGCCACCGGCTGGGCCCACTGGGAGCTAAGACGTAGCAAACCTCACTAAGGTTTCCCAAGAGCCAGGGCACAGCCTTCAGCCACAGGTAAACCTGAATGGCAAAGCTTGCAGACCCAGAGGCCTCTAGACCTGAAAGGGGTGAAATTGAAATGATGGACTTCAGGACACTGGTTTCATATTTTGGCCAAATGATGCCCCCCACTCCCCAGCCACCCCTGACACACGGAGAGGTTGGCCATCCGCCGTGACGGTAGCAGAGTGAGGTCGTTGGCAATGGAGGGGAGGCTTGCTCACAGCTTGCTCCTTGGTGCCCAGCAACACCTGCACTGGTGTCTCTGGGGACATCACGCACTGAGCAGAACCAGCTTGTGTTCCATGAGTTATGGTGACATTAACAGATGATTAATATGCACTTTAAAGACTCAAGAGTCGTGATCGTGAGTCATTACTGTTGTGTGTGCCTCTGATGCACCAAACACTTAAGTGCCAATGATCTCTTTAGATGTACATTCACTTACGAATGCTTAATTTGTTAATTGCAGATGGGGTGTCAAATCGCAGGAGAGACATCTGACGGTCCTTCTGACATTACTAACCACAGGGTGGTTTCCTCCTCATCAGCACACGGTGCCTCCTTCTTCCCTTGACGCCAGAATGTTCATAGTTATGATTTTTCTCTCGTGAAGGGTGGGATGAAAACTTCTCTTAATACAAACAGCACTGAGACGGAGGAGTCCTTAGGTACCAGATTCCGTGGCATGCCACATGAAGTGAGACACGTGGCCATGGGAGTTCACGCCCTTCTGTCCCTGCTCACTGTCTGTTTCTTCCTGTTTATCTTTTCTTCCTCCTGCCTGACAAAGAGTCATTCTCCAAGGTCTTCTCCCATCCTCTGCTCTCCATTTGCACCACAGTGGGCAATGGGAAGTGCTAAAGAGGGCCAGGCCAAGTGCCAGGGAGGGAGCTGTGGGGTGGGGTGGAACTGTGTCCCACCCGAGGAGAGCCTGCCACCAGCCCCACATGATGGTGCTGGGCACACAGAAGCCATGTGGTCAGGTCCTCGGGCTTCCAAGAAATGCCGTGATCTAGATCCTTCCAGGTGTTGGCAAAGTAAACCCCTCTCCTTCAGGACCATGAGGACCTCCAGCAGGTCCGAGAGTGCATCTGGCCTCTAGGCCCTGGGCACTCGGTCTTTGCTCTGTGTCTCTTTCCTGGAGGCCCCCCCTCTCCCTGGACAGCCTCGGCCATGCTCCTCATCCACAGAACTATGGGCAGCTGGTATGAGGCATTGCTGTGGGCTGGGGGCCAGGGGATAGTATTCCCCCAAACCACAGGAGAAATACGGTCCATCTTCCAAGGGCTCCAGCCAAGCCTACAGGACAGGACTCCCCACCAGCCCACCAAGTGTCCGCAGCCCCCTGTGCTGGGTCTTCTGTGGGAGGCTTTGGTTAGCACTGACCCAGCTGTCGCCTCTGTGTGGAGAAGGCGCCCAGATCCACGGACCAAGCCCTGGTTATTCTGCAGGGATGTCATTTCAGTGACCATCACTAGACCACTGGGCTTAACTTGTTGGGCCTTTTTGACGACCGGACACAAGCCGGAGATCTTCTTCCCCAGACATGTTTAAATGGATGAAACTTTGTTCAAAATTTCCTGGGGGGCACAGGTGCCATGGGGTCCACCCCAGGAAGCCCTGCTCAGCTTCCTCCCTGGCTTTCCCGGCCAGCAGCCTTTCTGTGTGGCCTGCTGGTCTGTGTGCTTTGTGAAGCCAGGTCCACAGGTGTCCCTCTCAGAGCCATGTCCACAGTGCCCAGTGAGCACCCTGGACTTAGTGGGCATGCCAAAAAGAACTATTGAGTGGATGGACAGATGAGGTGACCGGAGGCTCAGGAGAGGGGTTCAGCTCATCAGTGATAGAAAAAGGGGGTTGCCCAGAGGTGCTGGGGGGACAAGAAGGGGACATCCATACTTCCAGGGTGAATCGAGCCTTCATGGAAGCTCAGGGAGTGACACTAGAGAGTGGGAGGAGAACCAGGGTCCAGAGAAAGGGGCAGCCATGTCCCAGACCAACCCAGGAAGGTGAGGCGTCCTGTGCTCACATAGGGGACTCACTGAAGCCTTAGTGAGGAGTCTGGGGAGCATCTGTGCTGAGGCCAGTGGGGTGGGGGGATGTGAAGGGATGGGCAGAGTGGAGAGTGGGGGACACTCGGCAAGGAGGGGCAGCAGCTGTCCAGGGTGCCCAGGCCCAGGGCACAGGCATCCCTCAGAAGAACACCAGCAGGTGGAGCTATGGGGCAGCAGCCGTGAGCCACTCAACAGTGTTACTCTGGGGACTGTGTCACTCACCCATGCCCAACGTCCTCAAGGGCTGAGCCGGGATGTGCGAGTCAGTCCCTCCACGTGGCCTCTTGCTGCTGTCGAGGGCCGCAGTAAAGCATGCTTTGTGGATTGGCCACCCGTCCCTGCCCGGCTCCATAGTGAGTTCCCTCTGTTCTTAACAAGTAGAAGGCGAACACTCTGAGATGACTCGGTCAGCGCACAGCCAGGCCCCAAGGAGCATCCTGTGCCATCCTGTGTTCTGAATGAGCCGTGCTTCCTGTGACCGGCAGAGCCCTGGTTGCTCTGTGTCTCTAGGAGGTGCCTGCATCTCGGCTCCGTTGTAATCCACGGTCCCAGTGTCCCACGTGCAGCTGTTACTGACCCACACCTCATGCAGGATGCATGGCCATGTTTTTAAAGCCCCTGTGGCTCTGTGGCCTTCACCCCGTGTCACTTGCTGGGTGAGGTGGGTCCTCCTCCTGTGCTGGGAGGGAAGCACCAGCCGCCCCGCTGTGACCTACTCTGAGGAGGAAGCCCTGCCAGACCCCAGCAGGCCACGGTTGGCTCCTGTTCACACTGTCCAGGTCCCCACAGAGATCACCCCACTCAGCAAGAGTCAGATCCCCTCCTGCCCCAGGCTGCTGCCACATTGGGGAGCTGCCGCAGGCCTTCTGCCCCTTTCCTTGGGGCCGAGCAGGTGAGGGCAGCAGGGAGGAAGGAGGCTCCGGAGCTTGGGACGGTCCTCCTTCATGGCTGGCTTGTGGTACTTCACGCTGCCTGGAGAGCCGCATCATGGCTAGGTCTTCCTGGGGGTGTTGGTGGGCCATGGGGGTTCTTTCAGCCCTCGGCATGGCTTGGGCCATCTGAACCACCTGTTGCTGGCTGGCTGGACTTGGGCAGAGACCCCAGGGTGGCCTTCCCGCCTGCCCCTTGTCCTCTTGCTGGTGGGTCTGCGCTGAGCCCATTGCCCGGTACCTTCCTGTGGTTTTGGTTCTGTTTTGTGGATGACCATGTCACGTGGTGCTGTTAACCAACTGCTCCCTCCTCTGCCCTTGGCCCTGGCAGCAGGGTCCACTTCCTGTTCTGGGCATTTCCTGTCCTGCATTGGTCAGCGGGCGCCTTGGTGCCTGGTGCACTGTGTAAGCCTGAGAAGGTCCGACCCTTCACCCCTGTGATGGTGGCAGTCCCTTCTAAAGTGGTCCCCATTCCTGTGCCTTCTGTAGGTTCCACCTCTGGTTTCTGAGTCCCACACATCTTTGTCCCTCCAGCCTTCCTCACGGGGGCCCTCTTTGCTCCACGGGGCGCTCTTCTGTCCTGAGCCTGAGTCCCTTGTCACTGGCAGCCAGGCTTGGGGCTGGAAGGCAGAGCCCAGGAAGTGGGGCTCAGGTCTCGCAGGACCCTGCCGTCCCCAGGGGGTACACTTCAGGGAAGCCCCTGATACCTCTTCAAGACTCCACCCACTCACCCATCACAGCCAGTCCTCCCTGGCTGTCCAGGGGACTGCCGGTGCCGAGGTTTGGACAGCAGGACAGCGCCTCAGGTTCCAGGGCTCTCGCTGGCTTTGAGAAGGTGGAGGTGGCATCGGTATTGAAGAGCAGGAAAGTGGGTGATCCTGGAGCCCTGCTGAGGGCAGGGGGTGGCCAGGTTGGCCGAGGATGGGAAAAATAAG
This sequence comes from Ictidomys tridecemlineatus, assembly GCF_052094955.1. NCBI lineage: Eukaryota > Metazoa > Chordata > Mammalia > Rodentia > Sciuridae > Ictidomys > Ictidomys tridecemlineatus. The sequence goes on from NC_135486.1 coordinate 121,690,922, forward strand.
TGAGGGCTGGTTGAGGACAAGGACAGACCTTTAACAAAGATCCCTCCTGGATCTAGGCAGACCTGCCAGGTGTGCGGCTGTGTTGTTGGACATGTAAACTCAGTCCTTATAACCTCATGGACATGGACACGAAGAAGAGCAGCCGTGGTAGGCACCAAGGGGATAATGTTTCTCCTGAGGGCACCTGGGTCCCTGGACACCTGGCTCAGAGGCCTGCAGAGGACTGAACGTAGCTCCTGCCCGGGAACTGCGGGTTTGGACGGTTCTCCCAGCTATAGGCTCCCAGGCCTTCTGCCCTGAGGCCACAGGGTCCCAGGAGTGTGGATGGGACACGTCACAGCCCCTGGCTTTCAGGGTGTGGGCTAAAAGCTGAGTCAGGTCTCCTCTGTCAGCAGACAGCGGGGCCTCCTGCTCTGTTTAAGTGGCCCTGTAATTAGTGACATTGCTCATTAATAACTAATCCAAGCTGATGATTAACAATGAGCAATCCCTAATCCAACATACAATTTGATGATAAATTATAAAGTACAGGAGTCATTAGAGCTGATAGACTCGTTTAGTGGGGGAGGACTGCCCACTGTGCATGGTTATGGGGGCTCAGATTCTGCGTGCAGAGGCACCTCAAGGGAAGCCATTATCCCCCCCCCCCGCCTGCAGAGGAATGTGCCCGGCTTACATGAGAGGAAAGATTTAAGAGAAAAATGAGATTTTTTGTTAGACTTTAAAATAGAGGTATCTTCTCTGTGCATCAGCAGATATATTTTAGGTACCAATATGGGCTCAGCCTGTGGTAGGCCCTTCCAGGGAGACTGGTAAGTGACCAGGCCCCTCTCCTGCAGCAGTTCACAGGCCATTTAGAGGCGCAGACCCCAATGCAAGTGATAATTTGGGTATAGGGAATGGGGTGTGTGGCCGGGAGGGGATTTTGTGAGTGGAGTGAATGGCAAAGCTGCTTTTCTACATGCCAGGTGCTGTTCTGCGCCTCACCCTCCTCTGGGTTCAGAGTTTTGTGCACTTAATGGATGGCAGGGCTCTGCGGAGGAGGGAGCCGCAGGACTATCTAATGGAAGACACTCGCTTCTTCACAGCTGAGCACGGGGTGGCCCAGTGGGGGGGCTGTCTACCCTACCACCTGAGCCCCAGCGTTTCATCCCCAGAAATGCAACCAACCAACCAACCAACCAGCAAAACATTTGCTATTTGCTCAATTACCTGGGAAGAATGCCTCAGGGCGTCACAGCGGAGGGGACCTGAAGGAAGCCTCTGCATGGGCCTCTCACCTCCCAGTGGCAGGTCCAGTCGTCAGGTAATGAGGCTGTCCCCACCCCATCAGTCTGCTCCTCAGAGCAGCCAGCAGCCTGCCCAGGGGTTGGGAATACAGGGCTTTCCAGCTGCGGCACCTGGTTCCTAACGGCTCCAGGTGACAGTACCCTAGGCAGAAGTCACCCAGGTTCCCAGTCTAGGCTGGACTCGGCCACTCGTCTCTGCAGAAAGAGGGACTCTGACGAGGCAGGCCGCGACGTGTCTGTGAGGGTGCCGGGTTCTTCATGGGTACACGGGGACATTTCAGAACCCCCTCCCTCTTCCCACAGTCCTGCTTCTGTGATCTCAGTCACCCACTGTCCTTGGGAGTCAGAAAATGCCTCATCTGTGTGACTCTTTGAGGACAGAGAGACAACACATGACTTTTATTCTAGTATATTGTAATTATTCTCCTGGCTTGGTTACCAGTGTTAATCTAGTATGGTGCCTAATTTAGAAATCTAACTTTCGTCACAGTCACATCTATGTAGGCAAAGGCACAACCTGTGTAGAACTCAGTACTGTCGGCAGGTCCAGGCGTCTCCTGGGGGGTCTGGAGCATGGCCCTGAGGACAGGGAGTCACTGCAATAGAACCGTCTCCCAGGGTCATTGTGGGGTTAACTGAGACACACCTGTGAGGTGCTCAATACTGTGTGGCGCTCGGAGGCCGCCATTGGTACTGGGTCTGGTTCTATGGCAGCTAGGCCTGCTCCTCGTGCTGGGAATCCTCTGGCCCCATCTTCTGCTCTGCTCCAGCTGGTGTGGTCCACGTCCCTGGTCTGGTATCCCACCTGCCAAATAGAACCCTAGATGCCCGCAGAAGAGACGTCTTTAAAGCAAAGGAACGGCAGGAAGCCAGGGGACCTGGCCTCCTACACAGTCCCCTTGGGGAGCTGTTCAGTATGCAGGCACCTGCTTCAGGTGACACAGACGGACTTTGTGGACATTGCTAGGTCCTGGCACCAGCCTGGGCCGATGGGCGATACTTTTGCATGACCCTCTGCTGCTGTGCTGTGGGCACTTTTCCTTTAGAAGGGAACTTCCCAGGCAGCCCCTGGAGCGAGAGCAACATTGCAATGTAACCGCTACAGCGTTCGAGGCAATGACATCTGCCTCATCAGCCAGCATGGGTGACAGCTCAGGGCAGCAGAGAGATTAATATGAATAACGTTGGAAGGGCTCCCCCTCCCCGGGAACCCAGCTCTAAGCTGTGGGCTGCCAGGGAGCTGACAGCTGTATTTTAAATTTAAGGATTTAAGGAAAAATGGAAGACACTTCACCCTTGAGTTAAATGCCCAATTCCTGAGTTACGGCAGGACATAAATAGGGAGCACGCAGATCCATTAATTTATCAAGTTGATCTGGCGGAGGGAAGAGTGATGGCCTCGGATTTTTCTTGGGTGAAGATAGATGTGTGTGTTGATGGGGGTGGAGGACGAGGGAGAAGGCTGGAGGGCCGAGGAAGGAGGCTGGCCCAGCCCTTCTGGTGGCTTTGATCCCTCTCTGTCTGAGATTCGGAATGTGCTGTTTTCCAGACCCTCCCAGATGTAGGCCTTCCCTCCTGCCCTTCTTGCCTATCCCTCTATTTCCACCCTACCCTCAAAGCCCCCCAAGACACCTCAAGAAGACTCGGATGGTGCTCAGAGCAGAAGTCAGCCTTCCTATTTCTTCCCCGCGGCCTCCCTTGGCTTCCCTTCTCACCTCTGGGCCTCTTTGGTCCTCCGTGAGTCATTATGTCCTATGGTTTTGAGGGGTTTCTGGGGACAGGGTGGCTCAGGTGCCCACCTGGGCTCAAGTGTGGGCAGCCTCTTCCTGCACTCAGAGGCCTCAGCCTGCAGGCCCCAGGGGGTGCCCTGGGGGGTTCCCTGGGCCATGCCAGTCGCACAGGGTCAGTCTCCTTGGAGCAGGACCTGGAGCCCAGCCCGACCCACCTTCTCTCCTTTGAGGAAATGCAGAGCACAGGGACTCATTTAGGTCGGAGAGAAAGCAGGTGGAATTCTATTGCAAACTGGGGAAGTTCATCACGAGCACTGAAGGCAGAGCCTGTGGTCTTCCTCGCTGAATGACACGCTATGGACAGGCCATCACGTACAGGTGACACCCGGCCGCTGAACCCCGGGGCATTCTCCTGCTGTAGACTCAGCCCCATGAAGCCTTCTGGAGCCTTCCCCAGCCTTCCCCAGTGAGAGGTGCGGGCTGTGCTCTGCTGCTTCTGTTTGAAGTTTGAGGACACAGTCCTCATTCCTTCTGCTGCCAACGTGACTCTAGTAACAACTCTGGTGCCAGGCACACAGGCAGTCAGGGACAGCCAACGTCTGCTTCTCCTGGACATCTAGGCCCCGTGTCATCAGTCAGTCTGGTGGCACATCCTGGTGGCAGTGGGAGGCCCTGACAAGCTTGTCTGACTGTTACAGGTGACATGACCACCCACTGTGCTGGACAGAGCCACGGCCCCTTCAGAGTCGGGAGAATAGGCCGTGGGTGAGGCCCAGGGACGCTGGCTCCAGGGCTCCTTAGGCACTCAGTTGGATGCCCAGGACAGTCCCCTGGAGCTGGGCCTCTGCATGAAGCTCAGTGGGCCCCTGGGTGCCTAGGAAGTTCACCCTAAAGGACAGAGGAAAGGAACGTCCTCTCAGCATCTTTCACTGACTGAACTTCCCGCTGTCATTTGTCGGGGGTTCGGCTTGCGGGGTGAAGCCCCCTGGCGGTCAGCACACCTGAAGGTTCTTGGTGGACAGATGCAGAAAGCTGACTTTCCTTATACCCCCAGCCTGGAACTCCCTACCCCAGCCCCCTTGCCATGTTGAGGAACAGGGAAGGATGGGTCGTAGCCACTCATGTCAATGGGACACCAAACCACAGAGCGTTTCCTCAGAGTAACTATGTACAGGGAAAAAAAAATCACAATTCCCCACACCTCGTAGTCCTCTCTGGGAAACTGGAATATTTGCTCGAAATTGTAGAGACCTCAGATCCTAAAGAATGGGAGGAGGGCGGAGGAGAAGGCTGAAGCCATGAAGTCAGCACTTTGTGATCTACCTCTAGGAGTGGGGGTGCGGGTGACAGGGACCCCACCTGCTTCTCCCCCAGATGTTGTCCTCCAACCCAGCAGAGAAGAATAAGGGCGGACACTAGGAGACAGGCTCAGACTCCTAAAAGCTCTTTTTAATTATGTATTCATTGCAGAATTTATACTGCAGTCATTGTGAATTTCATATTCACTGTAAAAATTAAAAATACAAAAGAGAATTAGATAATCACTCACAATCACACCACCCAGTGATAACCTCTGTTAATATTTTATGAGTATCTTACATATTTTACATTTTTTTACTTTGCGTGTTTAAAAGTCAGACGTGTACTCTGCGGGGCTGTGCCCACGGGGCCGCTCTCCCTTCTCTCCAGTGTACCTTTGTCTACCTCTGACCTCCCAGCAGTAGACCTCTGGCCCGTGCCTCACCCTGAGGTCCAGCCCTGGTCTCCTAACTTTCCACCTTGGGAGGCCAGGCATCAGCTCGCTCACCTAGGCTCCTCTGCCAGGTGTACCTGGGTTCTCCCTGAGGGTCCCCCCACCTCCCAAGGCCCCAGGTCTCCAATGTTCTGATGCTGAGTTTCCTATGGGTCTGTTCAAGTCCAGCACTAACTTCCCTGAGCTAACCTCAGGCTCCCTGGTCCAGGGCTCCATCCACCAGTTGTCCTCACTGTAGACACCAGCTGATCCACACTGTCCAGTATGGCCACAAATTCGGTTCTTACAATCTTCCTTCAGGTTTGATAATTTGCTGGGATGACACAGTACTAAGAAACCTCTTCCTGTGTGATTACCAGTTTATCAGGAAGAGCCAGGCAGCTCAGGAAGAGCCAGGCAGAAGAGATGCACAGGCCAGGCCCATGAGGAGGGTGGACAGAGCATCCTTGGCCCTCTCCGGGTGGTTTGCCAACTGGGAAGCTCTACTCCCATGTGGCCCTCGTGGTTGACTAAATCAATGCATTGGTAACTGCCCTCAGCCTCCAGCACCTTTCCTCTCTCTAGAAGATGGGGAGGGATGGTGGAGATTCCAGCCCTGCGATCCTGGCTTGATCCTCCTGGCAACGGTCCCCATCGTAAAGCTACCTAGGAGCCCCCACCAAGAGTCATCCATGTTATCAGCTTACCAAAGATGCTTTGCCAGTCAGGAGAGTCCAAGGTTTTAGAAGCTCTGTGCCAGGACCTGGACCAGAGCCCAGTACTATATGTTATCCGTCCCTTCCCCTCATTGCACTGTGCCTCCCCACATCATTTTCAATACTTACATCATTATAACCATAGGCAGCTCATCCGCATGGTGTACTCTGGTGGTTTCCCCTTTCCTGCAGTGTTTTCCAGATGCTGTTTTTCCCCCTGTGCTGAGGATTGAACCCAGGACCTCATGAGCTATATCCCCAGCCCTTCCTGCACAGTTAGTTTTGTTTGTTTTTCCTGGCTTTAATCATTGCCTTTGTGTTTGTTTGCTTACTTTATTTTCTATGTACTTTTCACTAATTCAACCCCAGACCCTGTGCCACTTGTCGGAATCCCTTCTCAGTCCTTCGAACCACCTTAGTCTATCTGGTTCCTCTTCCTGAAAAGTTCTGGAATGCTCTGGTCCTTTCATCAGAACTTGTTGCCCTCTAGCAGGATCCTGGGATCCCTTTTGCTTCCCTCCCTGTTGGGTCTCTTGTATCCTGGATTCCATATCTTTATCTTTATAAAATCTTCCCATTTTATTGATGTTTGTATTCAAGTAATTGTTTTAGTCCTTCCATAAGTAAACATTTCTGGATTACTTCTTCCAACATCATAAATGGTTTTCTTCTCCAGTACTGACCACCAAACCTTGTGGTACCTTACCACCAATATGCATCCCAAAACTCTTTTTAATGCTTTTATTTTGAGACAGGGTCTTGCTAAGTTGCCAAGGCTGGACCTCCTCGGCAGCTGGGATTACAGTTGTGCATCACCATACCTGGCCCGCTTCCTATTTTAAATGGTGTTCTCTCAGAATTTGGGACAGTCTTATAACAATATAGCTGCTGGGAACTCCAGAGCCATTCTGACTTCTGGTTCTTTAAATGTGGCTTGTCTCCTCCTCTGAAATTGCTCTATTCCACCTATTCTGAAATTTCATGATGATGTGGTTTAGAGTTGGTCATTTTTGTCCATTGTGCTGGGCACTCAGTAGGAACTTCCCATGAAAAGTCTCAGACATCTTGGAGATCCTTCCTTCCTTCTAACTGTGTGTGTATTCTCCCTATCTGGACCCCTTTATTTGGGTCTTGAACCTTCCTTTTGGATGATCTTTGACTTTCTTCCTTCACCCTTATTTCTCCCCTCTGTCTCTAGGCTATACATCTAGGATGGTTCCTTAACTGTTTCCCATTCTTCCTGTTTCTGCTTTTGCATTTTTAGTTTCACAGGCTCTTTGATTCTCTGCTGATCTTGTGCCGTGGCACTCCGTTCGTGTTTTATTAATGCAGTATTTTCTCTATCCGAGACAGTAATGCTGTTATTCAAAATGAAAGGCACGTGTGTCTCTCAAACACCATGTTGAATCAAAGAATCCAGGCACAACATTGTGCCTACTGCTTGATCTTTCTGTATAAATTTCAATTCCGAACTCATCAAGTAAGTATGAATACAGCTTCTGAATGCCAGTCATGTCTCCATGGTGTTGTTTTAAAAAGCAACGAATTTCACAAGCAAGCAAATTAATCTGCAGCATTGGAACTCTGGTGGCCATGGCACAGTGTGTAGGGATTTCTGGGAGACCCATCTGGTCATCTTTGTGTTTTGTCTGTATGATAGTTAGATGGATGTGTTCAGTTTGCAAAAATTGACTGAGTTGAACACTTGAGATCTGCATGCTCTTCTGTGTCAGCTCTACTTCCCTGAAAAGTTTTCATTAAAAATAACAACCTAGGGCCAGGCATGGTGGTGCACACCTATAATCCCAGCCACTCAGGAACTTGAGCAATTTAGTGAGTCTTTCTATAAAAAAAGAACTGGGAGCCCATCATGATGGTGCGTGCCTATAACCCCAGTGGTTTGGGAGGCTGAGACACGAGAATTGTAAGTTCATAGCAAAGTCAGTCTCAGCAACAGCAAGGCGCTAAGCAGCTCAGTGAGACCCTGTCTCTAAATAAAATAGAAATTAGGGCTGGGGATGTGGCTCAGTGGTAAAGTACTCCTGGATTCTATTCCCATTACGCCCCCCCCACCCCACCCCCCAAAAAAGAACTGGGGCTGTGGCTCAGTGAGTAAGTGCCTCTGGGTTCAATCCCAGGTACCAAAAATAAATAAACAACCAGGGAGCCAAGTGCATAGCCACAGGGTCATCCTAGCCTCTTGGGAGCCTGATGCAGGATCGCAAGTTTGCAGAGACCCTGCCTCAAAATGTTTAAAAAGGGCTGGGGTGTAGCTCAGCAGTAGGGCATTGGCCTCCCATATGTGAGACCTGGGGCTCCATCACCAGCATCTCAAGAAAATTAATAAATAAATAAGAAAGAAAGAGAGAAAAGAAAGGAAAACTGGCTATTTTTTTCTAACTATTCAGTGAGTTCTAATAATTTTCGTTGATTTTCCTGTTTTTATTTTTCCACGTAGCTAATTACATTATGTACCAGGAAGTCTATCTTTACCTCTTTATTTCTTATCATACATCTTTTTTTTCCCTTAGTTGCAATCTGAAGACCAATATTGAGTATTAATGGTGACAGTAGATCTTTATCTCATTCCTGACTTAATGAAATGCCTGGGGGTCTCACCATTATGACTAATACTAACTGTTTGTTTTAAATAGACTTTAAGGGAGGGAAATTTTCTTCCTAATGTAGTAGAATTTTTTCTGGTAATACATACAGAATGTTTCACATGACATTTTGGCATTTACTTAAGAGATCATATTTTTTCCTGATGTATTAATATTTTGAGTCGTGTTAATAGATTGTCTAAAATAGAGCCACATTTGTGTGTTTGTAATAAACACTAATTAGTCCTGGCATATTAATTGCTAGTATTTTATTTACAAATATTAACTCTGTCCGTGTGTGGTGGCGCTTGCCTGTACTCTCAGCAACGTGGGGGAGGCTAAGGCAGAGGATGGAAGTTCAAAGCCAGCCTCAGCAACTTAGTGAGGCCCTAAGCAATTTAGGGAGATCCTGTCTCAAAATAAAGAGGGCTGGGGACATGGCTCACTGCCAGAATGCCCTGGGCCCAACCCCTGGTACCACAAAATAATAAACAAAACAAAACAAACCCTCCATATTGATTAGTGAAATCTGCAGTTTTCTCTCTTGTGCGCACATCTGCGTTGTTCCCTTGTCAACACCAGCCTACTGAGAGTAGCCCAGCGTCCTAGGTGCTGCCCTTGAGCTGTGCGGTTCACTGGTCAGTAGCACATTCACCCGGTTGGCACCCATCAGAGTGTTGATATGGGCCAACTGGGTGAATATGCTGCTGACCAGTCAACTGCACAGCCAGGGCTGTCAGCTGCTCTGCCTTTGGGTCTGCCTGGGCCCTTCCTGGAGATGGGCGGTGGCCTTTTTGGTGAGCCCTCTGGGGGGCCCAGTGCTTCCTGGGTGGGTGTGCTGTCCTCCTTGTTCCTACAGGAGCTTGGACCAGCGGAGACCAGACCTGTCCACTGTGTTCTAGATTCCCACAGCCCCCCCTCCCACGCACTCTTGGTTCCCTCAGTGGTAACACGGTCACTGCTGTCCCAAGACAGGCTGACCTGGGCACCCTCTGGTCTGGGTCTGTGTGGCCCAGTCCCTCCGGGCCCCTCTCCCAGACCTCAGGGCTTGTCCCTTTCTGCTTTGTCTCGCAAAGCTTTCTGGAGGACACTTCTGCCGTTTGCCACTAAAATGTGAAAGCTTCTTTATGTTTAGGGTCAAAGGCCTTTTCTTGGTACGAAGGCATTGGTAAGCGTTTTTCCCTCTCCCTTTAAAATTAGACTTAATTTTTAAATCTTTTCCAGGATCGAGCTCCCATTGCTCAGTTCCCTTCCTCAGATTGGCTCTTCTCCCCAGGTCTCTGGTTCTCTCCTGCCCTTCTGAATGGGATGTGATTTCCATTTATTTCCATTTTACTTTCTTTTTGTCTTGCTTAATAACCAACGCATTTAATGGTCTGTCTTCTCCTCCATGCACAGACCTGCCACAGCTCATGGGTTTTTATACAGAGCGTCGAGTTGACAACATTTTCTAAATAGTGAATAATTCCCGGGTTTATTTTATCACCTATGAGAAATTTAAATGTATCTTTTATAACCAAATAGCTTGGTGTTTTAAGTGTAAACTTTTATTCTTGAGCTTTTAGTTTCTTACTACCTCAGGTGAGGGGTTCAGTGAGCCCCAGGCTGGAGGCTCCAGGAGGGTGAGGGTCCTGCCTTCCTGGTCCGTGAGTCCTTCTCCAGAGTGTCACCCCCCACCCCCACCCTGGGATATAGGGCATAAATAGTGTTTTGCGAGAATTCAGTTTGAGCGGCTGCCTGGGTCGGGGGATGCTCACTAGATTTTATTTTGAACATCATTCATCATTCTGTTCCAGCTCTTCTTGGTCTAGCGTAACAACCTGGTTCACAGGCAAACTTGATTCCAAAATCTTCATGACGGACAGTCTTTAATAACCCTCCTTTAGAGCGAGGTGGGGAAGGTGTGCAGCAGGCTGTGAAGCAGGCCCATGCCCTGGCCTCCCTGCAGCCACCGTCCCCTGCAGCCCCACTGTCCCCTGCAGCCCCTCTGTCCAGGCACAGTCTCAGTGAGGGTTCAGCTCTGGTCTCCGACCCCCTCTCAGTGCCACAGACCTGGGCTCTGCCATTCCAGCCCTCCCACCTTTGCACACCAGCAGGGGACTCTACCCTCCACGTCCTGCTGCTTAGTGACCAGTGACTGACACCAAATCTCCCACAAACCCATTCGCGTTACAGTTGAGAGAGAGTTTGTAAAACAACTTAATGTGTCCCAGGACGTGTTGAAAGATAAAATTACCAACAATTCAGTGTAAAGATCTTAATTGGCCTCATCTGCAATTCTAGATTCAGGCCACACTTCACTCCAAAAAGGAGGCTGAGCAAACCAAGTTGGTTTGTGGCCAAAAAAGGGCTGAAGGAGGTAGAAACAAAAATGGAGACACAGGTTGGCCATTTCAGACTCACTTTTGCTTATGAGGTGGGGACAGGCAGAAGGGACAGTGGGAAAATAGCAGATTGGTTGACATTAGGTCACTTTGGGTTGCCATGTTGTAAAAATCAAAGCCGAGGGAACATCGTGGTCATGCTGATTGAATCCTGGGAAATGTGGTCTTCTCTCTCTTTCCTGGTTTCTCTGAAGGTCAGGTGACAACTGAGTTTCCCTTTGGTGACATGGGACTTTTGTGAGTGACTCCCCTTGAGTTTCAGTCTGGTCTGCTGGGGCCTCGTGCAGGAGCTTAGTCTAGAACAAGGGCCCCCAGGAGTTCTTATTTAATACAGAGTGACTTTTTACATTTTAACAAGGCTCTTTATTCACCTTGTCCTTTATTCACTCAACAAACATTTCTTGAACATCTCTGTGAATAAGACTCTGAACAGACCCAAGGGACAGTCAGCAGTCCTTGTTCCAGGAAGATGACCGTCTCTAAGCTGCATCCCTGCTCCCAGCCAGCACGGGCCAGGGCTGTCCATCTGTGGCCTGATGCCCTGGGCGCACCCTGCAGTGGGGGAGATGACCTGTTTCAGGTAGCTCTGCCTGGAGAGGCGAACAGATCAGTTTCAAAGCCACTCCATGCTTGGCAGAGGCTGAGCGCAGCCCAGGATCCAGCCCACGCCAGGTTCAGAAGCAGAAGGGAACACCAAGTGACCCGACTCCATCTTTGACCCCAGGACTTGCCTGGTGTCCATGTGGCCAAACCCAAGGAGTCTTGGATCCCCACTGGGATCTCCAGAGGGCTTGCCCACCTCTCAGGGCTCCCAGGAGGATTCAGGTAGACAGTGTGTGACACCATTACCCACACACTGCGGGAGTCACGGGACCCTCAGTTCTTTTTTTTTTCTCAAATTTTTAAAACATTTATTTATTTGTTCTAGTTTCCAATACATGACAGCAGAATGCACTTCAGCTCATAGTACACATATGGAGCACAATTTGTTATGTCTCTGATTGTACGCAGAGTACTCACATCATTCATGTCTTCATAAATGTACTTAGGGTAGGGATGTTCATCTCATTCTTTTGTCTTTCCTACCCCCTGCCCCCTCCCTTACCCTCCCTCCCCTTTGCCTTATTTAAAGTTCCTCCGTTCCTCCCATGCTCCCCCCCCATTATGGATCAGCATCCACTTATCTGAGAGAACATTCAGCCTTTGGTTTTGGGGGGTGGGCTAACTCTGTTTAGCATGATATTCTCCAACTCCATCCACTTACCTGCAAATGCCATGATTTTATTCCCTTTTATTGATGAGTAGTATTCCATTGTGTCCATATACCACAGTTTCCTTATCCATTCATCCACTGAAGGGCGTCTAGTTTGCCTCCACAGTTTAGCTACTGTGAATTGTGCTGCTATAAACATTGACATGGCTGTGTCCCTGGAGTATGCTCAGTCCTGAAGCTTCCTAAAACAGGAGACCTGGGGTGGAACACAGGATATTTGTGCTGCTACGTTTACATTTAAAACATGCCTCCTTCTGGGAAGCCCAGGGCTTCCGTGCCTGGCAGGCAACAGCAGAAGCAGTGGCCCGCCCAGTGCTCCCCAGCCGCCACACTGCCACACCGTGACCTCAGTGGAGTGCTCCTGGCTCTCCTACCTCAGGCCACCAAGAGCACCAAAGCAAGGTTCCCTGGTAGGGGACGTCCCAGATCCACCAGGTTGCTTCTGGCCAGTCCCTTTCCAGTGTCCAGATGGGGCAGTGGGCCCTTTTCTGTGCGTCAGTTGAATGACACATGGTTGGTCTTGGCTGCAGGAACGTGGAACATAGGTCTTTCCTGGTGAAGTAAGAGCTCTGGGAAAAGGCAGAGCTGATGTGCTGGAGGGACCAGGTGTGTTCACTAGAGGGGGATGGCCTCCAGGTAGGGGGCCGGAGAGGGAGGGGAGGGTAGACCCCCACTAGAGTTTTGTTTTTAATCCAGAGCAAGGAAAATGATGGGTCTTTGGAGTTAATCAGGATGGCAGTCCTGGAGAACACAGGATCAGCCGTCTTGGAAGCGTGTTCCGAGCTTTTACAAAATGGTGGCCGTATTGATAGCTTGAACCATAAGCTGGTAGGCCCTTGTGTTCTGTTGTTCAGGAGTAAGGATCGGGACTGGCAGAAATTAAGCTCTCTTGTAACAAAGGGGTTAGGTGCTGCTCTGTCTCTGAGTAGTTTGGGTTTAGAAGGTCTGTTGCTTGGAAGGTCAGCAGAGGCTAAAATAGAGTGTTTCAGCTGGGTGCGGTGGCACACGTCTGTCATCCCAGCGACTCGGGAGGCTAAGGTAGGAAGATTGTGAGCTCAAAGTCAGACTCAGCAACTTTGCCAGGCCCTAAGCAACTTTGTGAGACCTGTCTCAAAAAATAAGTAAGAAAATTAATAAATAAGAAACAGGCTAGGGACGTGGCTCAGTGGTGAAGCCCTGGGTTCAGTTTCTGGTACCAAACAAACAATGTTTCAGGAAACTGTAGAGTCAGCACCCATCCAGGGGTGGAAGTGTCTGTAGCCTCTTTTAGGGGTGGACTGAGACTGGATTCAGTACTGGCCACCTCAGTCCACTGTAAGTGCCCCAAACCAGTGCTGCACTGTTTTGGTTTCCTTCCTTCACTGTGGCAGATAAAAACAAATAGAAGCGAAGCCACCGTCCTCCCAACAGCTCCAAGCAGGGAGGTTGTTTTGTGTGGCCAGACCTTTGGATGGGTAAGTAGATCACACACCAAGGATGTGAGTCTGAGACTAAAGAGATGTGAAATTTCTGGAAACCACCTCTGTCTTTGATGGAAACCCAACCTTCATCCCAAAGATACCCCCACCCACTTTCCCAGGTAGCCGAAACCCAGGTTGTCAAGGGAAAGCCATGTCCCTAGCTCTCCGGGAACAGTGTGACAGTTATCTCACGGACGTTAGAGACACTCACAGCCCTGGGGGAAAACGGAAGGGGGCTCTGGCTCATCCTAGGGAGGGAGGTTGAAGAGCTGACCTGCTCTACTCACTTCTCATTAAGAAACTAAAGTGTTTAACGACTTCTGCAGCAAGACCTCAGATAGGGAGGTGGTAACGGAAGCCTTCTTAGCAGCAGAGCTTGGCCGGCTTACCCCTGAGGACCTGGGGGGGTCTTAAGAGCAGGCCAGGCCTGGTTTTCTTCCACGTGCACATCAAGGCAGGGCCCTTTTATCTCAGTGGGACATCAGCATACATCATTTAAATTAAAAGTCAGGAGTGGGGCCCACATTAGCACATCCACTGGGGTCCTGCAGGGAGCCCAGAGGCTGGTCTCAAGAGTGGGTGGCCTGGAGGCCCAGGTTCCTCTGCTCCCTGCCCCGTGCTGTCCAGCTCTGGAGCACACCCCCAGCAGGCCCTCTCATCTCAGCGCCGTCCTCCAGGTCTATCCCCACAGGTCTCAGTTGTCCCCATGGAACTGCTGTCAATCTACTACACGACCCTCTGGGGCAGGACGTGACGCGTGTCCTCAGAGGAAGACGGGCTGGGTCGGCTGGGTGTCCAATGCTGCTGTTATGTGCTCACTTCTTCACCCAGAGGCAGAGGTCAGGGAGGGAGCGCAGACCCTGGCACTCGGGGGAGGCTGGGTGGGTCCAGGTGACTCCCAGCTCACAGCCTTCCTGAGGACCCTGCAGTCACTACCTGGCGAGTGTGTGAGGCCGCTGGTGGCTTCTCCTTCCCTCACAGTGGATGACCCAGGATCCTGGCCCCTGGCCCCTTCTCCATCTCAGGGTGGTCATTCCCCACTTCCAACGATGCTTCCTGTTAACCCCAAACCTTGGAGACTCTGTTGTCCCTGGAATTACAGGGTTTACTGAGCAGGTGCTAGTCAAAGAAAGGACCAGGTCCTGGAACAGGTTTCTGCAACTTCCAATAGCAGGGCTCGGGAGCACTGGACTGGGGTGCTGACCAGAGCTGAGAGCGCTTTGTGATAAGGAGGTTTGGGGGAAAACCACAAAACACAGCTTGTTTATAGGGAGCCTGCATTGACTATAGGTAATAAGAGAAGTAGGGGAAGCTTTGGGGAGGCCAAGGCAGGAGGACCCCAAGTTCAAGGCCAGTCTCAGCAATTTAGTGAGACCCTGTCTCAATTAAAAAGTGCTGGGGGTTTAGCTCAGTGGGCTAAGCCCTGGGCTCAATCCCCAGAACCAAAAAGAAAAGGAGGCCATCCCTAAGGAATGGTGACAGTGGCTTCTGGAGTAGTCTTCGTGAGCAGGATGTGGGCACCTGGGGCCTGATGGGATTGAGTGACAGGTGTCATGTGCATTCAGGAATCTAAAACTGTCTTTTGTTCTTTTCGGCCCGTAGCTTGATAACTGGTTAGACTTCCCCATCCCGCCCGTCTCTTCCGTCCCCTGGCCCTTCTAATTAAATGTAGGACATCTCGGAATTTTTCTCTTATCCGTGCCCTCCACTAATAGGATGTTAAAAAATCACTCTGACACTTGTTCAAGTGGCACGTAAGACTTTGCTCGAGACAGTCACAGTGCAGAGACACTCCAGGCACAGCTCTGACGACTCCAGATGGGAGCTGGCGGCCCAGGCCCTGGTCCCCGATGGAAGATCATCGGAGGAGCCATCAGGGGGCAGGGGAACTCATGCTGAAGGCAGGCCAAGCCTTCGTCATTTCTTTCTTTTTTTTTTTAATATTTATTTTTTAGTTCTCGGCGGACACAACAACTTTGTTGGTATGTGGTGCTGAGGATCGAACCCGGGCCGCACGCATGCCCGGCGAGCGCAATACCGCTTGAGCTACATCCCCAGCCCAGCCTTCGTCATTTCTAAGGGACAAAAACATCATGTTCTCCACACTTCACAGGTCTTCACTGGGATGATAACCGAAGGCCCTGTGTTCATATCCAAAGAGTCCGACCAGGAGATGCGTGAGGGGAGAAACGTTTTCTTCCTGCAGCAGAGGAGGGGAGAGTCCCTCCCCAGGAAGGGGACCATGGGAGAGGCATTTGGAAGCTTAAACATACTCCTAGAGGAAAGCACGTTGAGGAGGGTCACTTCCTGGGCATGCCCAGTTCAAGGTCACAGGGCACATGTTCAGAAAGCTCAGTGGAGGAGGCCAAGTTTCCTCCAGGTCATCTCAGAGAATGGGTCAGAGTAACTTGGTGGCCTTGCTGGCCTTCCCAAAGTTCTTCCCAAGAGCCTTAGCTGAACCCCAAAAGGCAGCCCTGCAGGTACCTCAGTGCAGGGGTTTGCCATGAAGGTGCCTGGCTTGCTTGGTGGCCCCTCTAACAAGGGACAGATCACTAGGAGAAAAGCAAGCACACAGGTTTATTCAGAAGTGTGTCTCGTGCACATAGCGAGAAAACTCAGAAATGAGTCAGTCTGCAGAGCAGAACTCCAGGGACGTATTCACACTTGAGGGTTATACACACCTTTCTCTGAAACAAAGAGAAAGAGGACGTAGAGAAGGACCCAGCTAAGTGGCCAGGAGGGCCACTCTGAACAAGCATAATATCTGGTGCAGATTTATGTCATGGCTGCTTTGAGTCACGCCCTGGTCCTGCTGCAGGGATGGTGTTTTAGTCAGCCTTCATGTCACCGTGACCAAAAGCCCCAAAGAAACTACTTAGAGGAGAAAAAGTGTGTTTGGCTCACAGTTTCAGAGGTTCAGTCCATGGTCAGCCGACTCCATAACTCTGGGACCAGAAGGAGGTGGAGGACAAGAGCAGCTCAGGACACCGCCACCAGGAAGCAGAGAGAGTCCTGCTCATGGGACAAGAAATAAACCCCCATGACCCACCTCCTCCCACCGCACCCCACCTCCTACAGCTGCCACCCAGTTAATCCCTATCAGGATGAATCCACCGGTGGTTACAGCTCGTTTAATCGAATCTTTTCACCTCTGAATGCTCTTGCGTTGTCTAACTCATGGACTCTGGAGGGACACTTCACATCTGAACCGCGACAGAGGGGGGAGGCCCTCACAAATGGAGCTCACCTTTGTAGCTGGCTTTTTTTGATTGTTTTTGTTTGTTTGTTTGTTTGTTTTTGGCAAAACAACTTCTCAGAGCTGCTCTCAGGCCTGCAGTTTCTTAAAATCACGGACTTAAAATAATCCATGTGACAAAGAGGTGTATTTGAGGTGGCATATTCATGCTTTGGGGTGGCATGGCCTTTAGCCTCCCGTGGGACATGGGCAGGCAGAGGTGAAGCGTCCACATCCTTGTCACAGGGACCTGGGAGCTGGAGGATGCACCAGAACCAGTCAGAAACCTTGATTGGCAGGCAGCCTCTGAGGCCTCTGGCTTCCTTTAGTCGTAGGCGCTGGGAAGCACTCAGTGTGTCACACTTTGGGGATCTCCTTTCTCAGCTACAGAATATACTGCTAAACAGTTCTTAGGGGACAGCAGCGGTGGCTGCTCTTCCCGCGCTCTCTGTGGCCTCCCCTCCCCCGGCCCTGTCTCTGGAGCTCTTCCGTGCCCAGCCGGTCGCCTCAGCCCCATCTTATTTTCCCCTTGAGCAGAGGACCCTTCTAGGAAGGGTCCTTTGCACTTGGGGATTATAAACCACAAAGAGCCTCTTCCCTTCACAGATTCGTATTTTCCAGTTTGCCACCTGTGTCACTAGTCCTATCTGCATTTTATGATGGCCTGCTGGAGAGGGAGAGAAAGCGCCCACCCTCCTCCCCAGGTGCCGCAAGGCTTCCGCCCTGGCAGGCCTGATCTGCGCATGTTTTTAAGGAAGGTTGTCATCTTGGTCCCCTGGGGCTGTGGATCACCCCAGCAGCTTGAAAACAACAGAGACTTATTTCTCCCAGTTCTGGATGCAGGAAGCCCAAGGTCAGGCTCTGGCAGATTTGGTGTCCGGCGAGGCTGCTGCTATGTTCAGGTGCGTCTTCTTTCTGTGCCTTCACCTGGGAGGAGGCAGGAAGGAGCTCTCTGGGGTGTCATTATGAGAACACTGATCCTGCTCAGGACTCTCGGGCCCCAGTCACCTCCCAGAGCCCTGGCTCCTGGCACCCATGATAATGGGGGCTAGGATTTCAACACGTGGACTGGGGGGCCCAAACTTTCCATCCATAACAGTCAGTGTGGGAGTGTTCACCCCACTCTGAAGCACATGGCAACGCATGTGTGGACTCGTGGCAAAGCCATCTTAATGAGACGTTGAAAGTTACATCATCTGGCCATCACCTGACCACAGCCCCGTGGACCACCCTTCTGAGCTGTGTGACCTGGATGTGTCTCCTAAACTTTTCTGGAACAAATAAGGACAGATATCAGAGCCTGTCTCATAGGCTGGTTGTGAGAATTACTGAGCCGATATCACTAAAGTATAATCTTCAAAAAGGTAGAATCATGTCTGTCCTGCAAATGTCAAGTGAAAACAGAACACACTTTGTTCAAGTTATCAATAGAAGAATCAGGAAGACGTTCAGTCCAGTTCAAGTAAGAATCTGGCTTACGGAGGTGTGTGTTCTCTACAATAAAAAAAAAATCATTACATAACGCATTTGTACGGCTCTGAGTTTCTACAGCTTAACAGGTGTCCCTACAGTAGCAGATGGAGTGACGTCCCCCACAGGATATCCATCTCCTGATCCCTGGACTATGTGAATGTTCCCTTGTATGAGAAGAAAATACTTTGAGATGTGATTAAAGACTTGGAGAATGGAGAAATGGGAACTCTTAGACACTGTTGGTGGGAATGTGGATTAGTGCAGCCATTGCAGAGAACAGTATTATTTTTTTTAAACTAAAACAGATCTACTGTACAATCCAGCTATCCTCACCTGGATGTATGCCCAATGGAAATGAAGTCAGCATACTGAGAGATTCCTGCACATCATGATTATATGGCCCTTTTCACAGTAGCTGAGATGTGAAACCAATCCAGCTGTCCATCAACAGACAAATGGCTAAAGATAACGTATTGTCTCCTTGCACGTGGAGTACTATTCAGCCATGAAGAATGAAGTCCTGTGATTGTCAGAAAAACAGGTGGAGCCAGAGGGCTTGTCCTGCAGCATTTGCATATCTGGGTAGGCCTCTCAGGTGATGCTCTGTGCCAGTTCAGAGGTGCCAGCTGCCATTTGCCAGACCCTGCATTTCACGTTATCAAAGCTGTAACCCTTCTCCCTTCCCAGTGCACCCAAGTCTCATTAGAAATGAATTGTGTAGGGAAAACAGTTTGGGTGCAAGGTCAAGGTCAAGGTCATCTGGGCTGGGCAAACTTTTCTGAAAATGACCCTTTCCCCCACGCAGTCAGGAGCTGGCAGAGTGTCACATTAATAATCATCAGGCTGCAGATCAGCTTGGAGCTGGGTGGACTTGCACCGCTGCCTGGTAGCTGGGCACTGGGAAGGGGCGGGAGGCAGGGCTGATGCCAGCAGGTGGTGGGGTGGGGACCAGGACCCGGCTGGGCACAGGCTGTGTCTGACGGGGCCTCCGGCCTTTCGAGACCCCGAGTCTCGAAAGCTGCTTTCCTTCTTCTTTTTTGCCTTCTTTTATTCAGAGTCTCACTCCAAGTTCGGCTTGGTCCTGGGAATTGAGCCAGGGCACTAACCACTGACCCACACCCCAGTCATTATCACTTTTTTGAGACCGGGCCTCGCTGAGTGGCGAGGGTTACACCCCTTTCTTGAAGCCTGTCAGTCCTTGGTTTCTTCAGTGCCTGATCCTGGACTACAGCTTGTCAGGCAGCTACAGCCCAAGCACCAACGGCCAGTGGCGGAAACCCAGCACTGCGTGCTCCACCTGCAGGGTCCGAGTCATGCAGCCCCGACCGCCACACAGCGTGGCCTGGGACCTGCCGCCCTCCTCGCCTCCATTTGGTCCAGAGATCCCCTCTCCCCTTCGCCCCAGGAAGAAGCAACAGGAGCTGCAGCCGCAGGTGCATTTGCTCAGGGCCCATGACATCCTGCCGCCCATGTGGAGGTCCACAAAGCCACAGTGTGTTTATGTGGACGTTTTACCCTGTGACTGTGTGGGACTTTTCTGTGCCTAGCCGAACTTGGAGCGAGACTCCAAATAAAAGAAGGGAAGTGTGAGATCCTCCCGTGGTCCTCCCGTGGAGCCGGAGCCCACTGTGTGCAATGTGCTGAGCGAGCCCCGTCGCCCCACCCCTGGGGCTACTGAAAACGGGAAGGTGGTTGGTGGGGGCAGCAAAGGAGGTTGGCTCTGATCAGGGCACCTGTGTGTGCGCAGGAGCATCGCACTGAACGTGATTAACCAATCGTACATATTGATAAGAAAGTCCAAATGAATCACAGAGCTCGAGATGCAGAGTCATCCCTGCTCACCCAGCAGCCCAGCACCACCCCAAGGGCCCCCATCCAGGGGACTTGACAGACAGAAGAGAAGGTCATGTGATCACAGGTGGGGCAGGCACAGTGCTGCCACAGCCAGGGAGAGTGGCTGGAGGCCTCCAACAGCTGTAGGAGCAGAGAACGGATTCTACCCGCAGCCTCTGGAGCAGCTGCAGCCTGTCTGACAAGGATCCAGCAGGTGACATTGGACTTCCCCACTGCAGAACCCTGAGGAGACACGTCCCTCTGCTTTGACCCCCGTGGCTGTGGTCACGTGTTACAGCAGCCATGGGCTGGGCTGCAGAGCTGTGATCAGAGCCTCCTGAACCGGCCAGAGTCAGGCTGCACGCGCCATGGAAACTGGTCGTCCTCCCACGCTGCCAGGCCACGTCCTGTGCCCACTGAGAGGACGCCCGGGATGCCCCCCCATTCCCATGTCTGGGCCAGCTCTGCAGCGGTCCAGATCCAGTGCTGGGTGTGGCCTGTGAAGCATCTGATCCACGGGCCTTCAGTACGCATGATCCTACCACAGCCACTCACCTTATGTCATCATATCCATGGTCATCGTCGTCCCCCTTCCGGTGTGTCCCTGACTGGTTCTGTTCACCTGGAGGGTTGTGTTGGTGGAGGACCAAGGTCCACTCGGCTGGCTGGGATCCTCACCCACTGGAGGAGGGGCGGGATCTGGATGAGAAGAGGCGACTGACCTGCGGCCCTCTGGGGTGGACAGCCTCCCTCTGCGTGGGCAGAGCCACGGGGACACAGACAGCAGAGGACCATCAAGAGGGAAGCTGTGTCTTCATGAACAGGGACCACTGAGGACGTGCTGCTCACAAACCCCCAAAGCCAGGGTCCTGTGGCAGCTCACAGGACTTTTTTTTTAGATGACTGAGCAAAACCCCAAGGCTGACCGGCTGCTGGAGGGCAGGGTGCAGGCTGCAGCAGGGTTGGGCTGGCCTAGGCCGTGGTCCTCAAGGTGGGAGAGGGAGGTGGGCCACCCCTGTGGTGCACCTGGGTGTTCCTTAGGAAGTGGGGACGCTGGCAGGCAACTCCCCCTCCAGTTACCCTCCACAGCTCAGGGTTTGCAGAGTCCTTCCTGGCGGAGAAACTCACCGTTCCTTATGTGTGTCCCCTGCCAGGTGCCCGGGAGAGTAAAGGCAGCTGCAGACCCCAGTAACTAGTCCCCTCCCCATGTCCTAGGGAGGGCAAGGTTCTGTTATCTGCCCAGGGGGTCAGCCTGCTAAGTGACAGAGGCAGCCATGCAACCTGGACAGGGCAAGCAGTTCAAGCCCCGGTGACAAGCCCCAGTGACAGGCCCTGGTGACAAGCCCTGGTGAAGCCCCAGTCAGTTCCAGATTAAGCAGGCCCAGGGGAGGCCTGAGAACCTGCATTTCTAACAGCTCCCAGATGGAGCTGGGGCCTCACCTGGAGAAGCACTGGGCTGAGATCTTGCCCCTGGAGGTGAGCCGGGCCCTGGGTCTGTGCTCAGGGGTCTCTGTGACGGTCCCCCACCCACAGGCCTGCCTGTGAGCACTCACCTACACTGACCTGGCTGACACACTTCCTGTCTAGAGGGGACCCCTGACCCCAGGGAGACCCCCACAGGGAGCCAGCACCCCAACTCCACCATGGTAGATTGGACCTCATCCTTTAACATCTCATAGTCTGCATCCTGAGGATGGGTCCCTCTTGGCCCCAGATTTCTCTTTGCATCCTAATAAATCACATGACTAAAATAAACAAATGCTGTAACTAAAGTCGTCCCCTGTTGTGAACAGCTTTGACATATGCTGCTGGTCCCCTTAGATCCAGACAGGGTCCAGCAGCTGGGCTGGGTGCAGGGGACGTGGAGATGAACACAGCCTTCCAGCAGCTCAGTGACATGCCTCGTCCAGCTGGTGCCGTCCAGGGCTCCGTGGGCTGGCCCAGGGGCAGTGAGTGCGGAGGGCCCCTGCATGGCTCTGTCAGTCACAGTGTCAGTGCCCAAATCACCTGGAGGCTCTTGACTGGGCTCAGCTCACGTCCTGGCGAGACGTCCTGCTCCTGTAGAGAGAAGGAAACCAGGGCCAGGGCTCCCCGGGCTCCTTCCTCTTCACCCCCCTGCCCTACTCTGCCCCTCTTGTCTGCATAATGCAAATGCCCATGTAAGTCCGTCAGGGGCTTCAACAGTCAACACACCTGACCGTGGAGGGCATTGGTGGCGGTGGCGGGCATTGGTGGCTGTGTTGTCAGACTTTGGTGGCTGTGTTGTCAGGCATTGGTGGCTGTATTGTCAGGCATTGGTGGCTGTGTTTGTCGGGCACTGGTGGCTTTCGACATTGATGGCTGTGTCAGGCACTGGTGGTTGTGTTGGGCTGTTGACTTGCAGGGAAGAAGGACTCGGCTTTTGGATGAAGCTGAGGAGAGGGGCCATGCAAGGACTGTCCTCTATCCTTGGTGACAATGACAGCACTAATAGCTGCCTCCCTACACCTACTGTGTGCCAGGCTCGGAGCTAGGCTCCTTCTGTGATTAGTGACCGCATGCTCAAAACACGCCAGCCGGCCACACTGCTGCTGCTGCCGCTGCAGGTTCGCAGAAGCAGCACCAGGACCTGAGGCCAGCAAGTGGCAGAAGGGATTTCAATGCAGCGCCCAAGTCTGGTCCCCAGAGCCCGGGTCCTGACCAGTCCTGGCACAGGAGCACATGTCTTGGCACATGCTTTGACCAGAGGATGCCCGTGGTCAGACATGGAGGCTGGTCGTTTCTCTACTTGAACTGGAAATAGTAATGCTAACGCCTGCCCACGTGGCCGTCCCCTCCTCTCTCTGACTAGGCAGGGCCTTGCAGGGAGGGAAGAGAGAGTTCAGGGCATGGCAGGAGAGGTGGCTTTGGTCTAGAGACTGATGGAAACGGGAAGCCAGGGCTGGCTTGGCCTCTCCCAGTCCTGTGTCTCAGGGCACATGGAAGAGGTTCTCAGCAGCCCCTGGAACCTGGGTAGGGGGGCTGGACGTCACAGGGATGCCCAGTGGCTGCAGGTTTCAAGGTCAAGGTGCTGGCAGGTTGGTTCCTTCAAGGCCTCGCTCCTGGACCTGGAGATGGCCGCCTCTGTGTCTGTGTTTGGGTCTATGTCCTGATCGTCTCTTCCTGTAAGGACACCAGTTTACGTTGGTTCAGGGAGTGCTTTTGTGACCCAGTTTTAACTGACTTCCCTCTTTAAAGACCCTCCCTGCAAATACCGTCAGAGTCTGCGGTGGGGGGATCGGGACTCCACCACGTGCACTTCAGGAGGACACGGCTCGGTCCACAGCAGTCTGTCTCCTGTGGAGGCACCCTGTCCCTCTGGGAGGTGCGCTGTCCTCCTGGGCCACAAGCTGTATCCAGCTTGCCCAGGAGAGTGACGTGGGCCGCTGCTGCCCGCTCCTGCCATCATAGCTGACTCTGAACGCCAGGCCAGAGGGGCAGGAGCGCCATCTGTGGGAGCTCCCACAGGAACAGGAAGCAGTGGGAGTCCAGGTGCTCTTTGCATGCGTCCCACAGATGGCTGAGACGGAGGGCCACCTGTACTGCCACTCCCTGAGAGGGACAGCGTGCGAGCCGGAGTCCAGCAGATTCTATTTTTAAAAGAATGCATGCACACTGGTGCCTGTGGGATCATGTCTCCCATCTGTCAAGCTCTGAGTGACAGGCCAGCGTGGTGGCAGCCATTATCCCTGTGGGTGGGAAGACAGATGACCGCCACCCAGGGAAAGAAACCTTACCTATGCTTGTCAAAGTTTCTACAAAGAATTTTAAATGTTTTATGATACAAAGGAGGAAAAAGATCCATAGAATAAGGGCCAGGCAAACCAAGAGGAAGTGGGGGTTGGCAGCAGATTGCAGTCAGCCATGGAGTCGGGACTTCAAATGTCAAGAGCTGCGGGGTTGGGAGTACCAAGGAGAATGTCATGTCCAAAGGGGAGATGGGACATATGCTCACAGTCAACAGGGCTGGCACCAGGGTCCGAATGTGGTGGGGAGCTGGGCGGCGGAGGACCCTCGCTGCTTCTGTGAGGCGGCCTGACTGGGCTGCTCAGAAAACCCTGGAGATGGACTTGTGAGCAGGAGCCAGATAGCGGCGTCCAGGAATGAAGAGGGTGGAGTAGATGACATTTAAGTCCCTCTAACCCTGCGGTTCTGTGCTTCCTTGCTAATGCACAAGTGCCGAGCTCAGCCGCGTTGAGGACACAGTGACATTTGATGCTGAGAGCAACTGTGGATATTTTCTTTGAAATCTGCTCTGAGCCGACTCTACCTGCAAGATGACCTGCAGGACGTTGGAAGAGTCTATGGGTCTCCATGGCAACTCTTTTGGCAGAAGTGTGTTCGTTTGGAGATGCGGGGACGGGGAGACGGAAGGCATCATTTCCTCATCGCTACGCCCCGTGCCCAGGTCAACCACCACTTCATGAAATGGCATTTTGTGTCCGGAGCTGCCCCTCCCTGCATCTGGCTACCGTCACCTGCAGCAAGGGCCTCACCTGGGCAGGGAACAGGGGCGGGATCCACGTTTGCTGGCGCTTTGCGTGAACCCAAGACATTTCTAGCCCCAGGTCACAGTGAGAGAAGCCACCAAGCACAGCAGCATCTCACCAATGACAGCCACTTTGTAGCAGGTGCTCTGAGGGATTCAGGAGAGACCCTCACACTCAGGACCTGTGAGTAAGACCATTGGCCCAGCCATTCCCTGATGTGCCTGCTCCTTCAGAGCCCTGTGGAGTCCACATTTGTACGTCCTCTATCAATCCAGCCCTGCGGGTGGGGCAGTGGCTCACCTGCCATCCCAGCTGCTCCGTGGGCTTGGCCAGGAGGATGGAGGGCCAACGCCAGCCTCAGTTGCTCTAGTCCCTGGGATTGGCATAGACCGGTAGGCTGGGCCCTCAGTGAATAGCACAGCGGCTTCCCTGAGCTCAGGACTCACCCTGAGCGTCCCGAGAGCTCTGGGTCTGTGCTGTAGCCCCAGCTTGAACGTCTTATCCTTCACCCTGTCTCTGTCACCCTGCCTTCCTCCTCTCCTTCCCACAGCTCTCTCCCTGCCACAGGGCCTTTGCACATGTGGCCCTGCTGTTGGCATGTCTTCTCCCTCCCTCCCACCAGCCATCCCCCCTCCCCACTCAGAAGGCAGCTCCTCTAGGGCCACTTTGGGCATTCTGCACGACGTCAGCTTCCCCTTTAGCTGTTGGAACCTTGGTGCCTCTGCCTCAGGGTCTAGCACCAGCAGTCCTCCTCAGTGGAAGGACACTTTGATGACATTCCCCCAAAACACAAGCCCTCTGAAGACTTTTCCTAAGGACCTGCACTCCAAAGACTTAGTAAGAGCTGGGCGGACAGAGGACATGGCCCCTGCTTTGGCGTTGCAGCAGAGCCTGTCCCTCTGACCTCCGCCCCTTTTCTTACCTCTATGGGGGGCTTTGTACCCTCGGGCCCCCTGCTCCAGGTCCCCCTTTCTGTTCCTTGGCTAAAGAAAAATGAGGAATCGGAGCAGACGGGGTCGCCAGCTGGGGTGGCAGGGGCTTGGCGGGCAGGGTCTGGTCGGACCCTGGAGTAGTATGTCAATTTGTTTGTTTTTTTACAATGAAAATTGAATTCGGCCCGCGTCGGGGGAAGGTGGTGTGGTCTGTGAACAGCCTGGTGTGTCTGGGAGGCTTGCACAGGCCGGGAGGGTTTCAGGACGGATCTGCTGCCTGGCAGGACACGGTCCCCCAGGCCCCCTCAGGCCCCGAGTGCATATGTCTGCAGGCCGCCCTTGGCACACGCAGGACATTAAACCAGCCTGTGTCTGGACACAACTGGGCCCTGAGCCAGGAGAAGCTTGGTGTGCAAGCTGCGTCCCTTTGTCCCTTAATGTGGGGCATTTGCATCTCCTGATTACCTGTCAGGAGGAAGGAGCCGGAACAGGGCGCCTCACCCAGGGACAGTGGCCGGCAGCTACAAGGCGGTGCTGGGAGGGCCCCCGATAAGCCTAATTGTTTTAAGCAGGGGATTGGAGTCCCACACCGTGGATCAGCATTCAGCTCGCAGGCCGTTAAGCTTGTGTGACAGGATAATCGCCTTTGTTCAATGCCCGAGGAGGATATTTTCTGCATTATTAGACAAGTCAATGGAGATAAAACAAAATATTAACTATTTTAAGCCACACGAGTCCACCCTGAAGAAATCAAGCTGCGTCCTTCCAGTCCTGCCACCTCCTGGCCCCGGGGAGGTGCACTGGCCCCGGGAGTGGCCACCAGCTACCTGACCCCACCCCGGGCAACCCAACTTCCCGAGCTCACTTTCCCCGGGGTGATCTGTGCAGCCAGGGACCTTGTGTTCAGGCTAGGAAAGGGACACGCGAAGCCTGCCTAAGGGCACGGCACATTGTGTCCCCTCGCACATGGCCGGTCCCCTTGTGTCCCCTCGCACATGGCCAGCCAGCGCAGACCCTGGCTCTGGGCTATGGCCACCTGGTGCTATGAGAGCAGGACACTCAGACCCAGCATGTGGCTTGGACCTTCAAGACAGACCCAGCCCTCCCCAGCCAGACAGGGATGCTGGCCCCTGGCTCCTTGGAGGGTGAGGCAGGTACCCTCCTGCTGGTGCCCAGGGGCCTGCCTGCCCAGGGGCCAACCCTCCAGGCCCTGGCCCCCACCCCACAAGAGACCTTGGCCTCCCTGTGTGCTGGGTATGGGGTCTTGGGTCTTCAGCCCTCCCTGCCTCGTGCCCTCCCCGTGTCCCACGGAGCCCCAGTCAGGGGCACTGCCCACCGGGGTGTCACCATCTTTGCTGTGTCTTTTGATGGTTCTTGAGCTTCAGGGGCTCTGGACACAGGGATGTCCTGTGGGTGCCTCCCTCACCCTGGCACCTCCCTGCCACGGTCCTCCACTCAGCCTGCACTCGGACGGGTTGGCCTGGGCTGGCTGCTGTGGAGCCAGGGGGTGTCATCCAGTGGGTGTGACTGTCCCGCCTCTGCTAAGGGGACAGTGACCTCTGGGGGCCTCCCTTGCCCATAGCCTCGCAGCGGGTGAGTCTGTGGTGTGAGCCAGGAGCCAGCTAGAGCTGTGTTCTGGCTCAGGAGCCCCGTGCCTGGGCCTGGGTTGCACCCTGGGAGCCCTGTGCTGGAGTCTGGGTCAGGAGCCGCATGCCGGGGTCGGGGCCACACTCTGTCTGGAGCTGATCCCGGCAGCTGTGAGGGCGGAGGGCAGGCAATGGTGGCCTCTGAGGGGTCCTGGATCACTCCTGGTGCTAGTCTCTGCAGCTCCAGCCTCCCCAGGGCAGCTTGCCGGCAGGGTCGTCCTCCAGGACTCACCCAGACAGAGGGCCTGGGCTTCCCCCTCCAGGGCTCTTGGGAGAGGCTGGGTCCTGGCTCCTCTGCCCCCCCCCCTCCAGGACCTGCTCTTTGCTCTTTACCTGCCACCTCAGGGCCACACCTTTGAGGTGGGGCGAGAAGCCTGCCCCCTCTGTCCTTTCTCTGCAGGGCGTCCTCTCCCAGGTGGGAGGGTGGCTAGCAGGTCCCAGGGCCAGACTGAGAGCTCAGATGTGCAGGCGGGAGGGCAGGAGGGCGTGGGTGGGCAGGGGTCAGCGAGGGAGCCCTGGGGCCTGAAAGTAGGAAGGCAGGAGGCATCCAGATCCTGCGGGCAGCTAGTGGGGACTCAGGTGAGAGGTTCGGGTTTTATTCCCAAAGTGGCCAAAGTGCAGCACCCCTGGCACGCCGGAGCCCATCTGTGCTGAGACTTAGTCGTTTTGCCCAGGTCCTCACCACATTGGCTTTGGGTTCCTACTTAAAAGCCTCCTTCAACCCCAGCTAGCCCTCATCCAGCCATTAACTCCAGTTTTGTGACATGAGCCCTGTCACCAGCATCCTTGCTCTCCCAAGTAACACTGTGCAAATTAGGAAAAGGTTTCTTTTTCAAGTCACTTTCCTGCCATCTGCTGGAAATTCATCACAATTAATGATATAAATCTACCAAGATGCCTATCAGAGTTGGGCAGTGCACAACCTGCAAGGCCTTATGTAGCATCCCTGAACACCACCCACAACAGACATCTCGGATGCTGCTGCTTCGAGTAGCCAGGGTCCCCTTCTTTTGTCATGCACCTCAGAGTCCTGCTTCTGTGAGACAGTCCTGTCAGGAACAGCCATGCTCTGCTGTACCCTTAGGACATGTGTTCCTTCTGCCTGCATGGAGAGGAGTTCTCCCTGCCTCTGTAGTAGGGCCTGCTCCCTCGCTGCTACCTGGGCCAGGGTACAGTCACTTGGGACCCATTCTCCAGCATCCTGGGGGCACCCCTCATTGCCAGGCTGTGACATTAGGCACAACAGTGAGAGTAGCTCAGGGTGGCGGGTTTTCTACCTGTGCACACAGCCCCTAGTGCCAACCTAAATGCCCGGGCCTTGTAAGATGGCATCTTCCCCATCAGCCTTCTAGGGAGACGCCTGTGAAAAAGTGCTGTGTCCCTCTGGGCCTCCAGCCAAGATGTCCAGGCTGGCAGCTCTGTTGGCCAGCAGCCTGCTGGTCCTGTCCCTTCAGAGACTGGTGAAGAGACGGTGGGGTGGGGGTGCCCTCCAGGGCCCTCTGCTCCAGCTCGTGGAAGTGGCCACTTCCCTGTGCCCAGTCCTGCCCTGGCCTCCCTCCGCCACCCTCCTGACAGCTGGGCCCTGGGCTCCCTGCGTGTGCAGGGAGGAGGGAGGAGGAGGGGGGAGGAGGGAGCTGGAGCCCAGGGTGCCGTCCAGGGACATATTTCATTGCCATCAAATGGGCTGAGATCCCTCCAGCTAAACCTGGCTGCCTCTTTCCGAACATTGCCTTTTCCCAAAATGGCCAACGGAGGCTGAAACACTGCATTAAGTAGCATTTCTATGCAATTAAAACACATTAAAATGGCAATTAAGTTCCACAAACAGCTTTGCCTGTGTCCCGGGTTGATTGAGCTGCTTGTGGTCTTCCAAGGGTGACCGTGGAACTGAGGGCTCCACCGTCATTTTATGGGCTCAGCCATTCCACAGAGGCGAGGGACCCTGAGTTCCGAATCTTTTATTTCTCCCTTGGAAGTTTCACTTCGTGTTAATTTTTAGGTCTTTATTGTGGAAAATTTGAAACATATTTGAGGCAGCGAGAGAGAACAGTCTAGCAAATCTCCCGCCGTCACCGTCTCCAGCAGTGCGCCGTGCAGGGACCGTTTCCCTCTCGCTCTGTTCCCCTAAGGCACAAGCCAAGTTTTCCTAAGTGAAAAGCATGCAGGACAGTCGGGCTTAGAGAGACCCATGTGAGTTGGAAAGGCTGCCTGTGTCCAGGGATGTCCTGCAGGTGGCGGGGACCACGGCCCCTTGCCCTCCAGATCTGGTTGGGGAAACAGGAGCTGAACACAAGGACACACCCATGGGGTGGGGCGTGGCTCCGAAGGCATGCTGGGAGCCCAAGGGGGCAGTCCTCTGCCCAGCCAGGAGTGGCCAGGGAGCACGTGTCTCACCTGCACAGGTGGCTATGGGCAGGTGAATAGTACAGCCCTGTACTTAAGAGCCAACCCTCCTTTGGGGACCTGGAGCCAATGTTTTCCTGAGAGCTGAGGCCTGGGGTCCTGGGAGGACCCCTGCAGTGCGAATCCCGGCCCCGTCCTGTCCCCTGTCCTCCACCATGCTTCACTAGATGTCCCTCTCGCTTCTGAGCTCGGGGGAGACTCTCCTGCCTCCTCGTGGCCTCCAGCTGCAGGCCTCGCCAGCTGCCCCTGGACATGCTGCTTGTCTTTCTGGAAGATTCTCTGGTCCTGTCCTTGCCGGCTCAGTTTTGCTTGACCCACGGACTCCTGTTCTCATCACACCTCAGTGCAAACTCCTGCTCTGCTGTGGCCCAAATCACCCTCTCGCTTTGGTCAGGGGGCCCGGAAGACTTCCCCTCCAGTCTGACCACCCCATGGCTCATCTGCAGAAGATACCAGGTGTGTCCATCAGCTTTGTGTCACTGTGACCAATGTGTCCCACCAAAACAGCTTTTGGTTTCAGAGATTTAGTCCACAGCGGGCTGATCATGTGACGCTGGGGCCGAGAAGGGGCAGAGCATCGTGGCAGCAGAGTATAGTGGAAGGAGCTGCCCAGCTCATGGTGTCCAGGAGGAGGGACAGAGGGCAAGGGGATTCAGGGAAGATGCCCCTAACAGGCAGCCCCCAGGGCCACTCCTCCAGCCACACTCCACTGCCCACCGTTACCACCTAGTCGGTCCATTCACACCAGGTGGACTGGTCAGTCACAGCATCCCATCCATCACTTCACCTGTGAACATTCCTGAGACTCCAAGTTTCTGGGGGATACCTCAGTGCTTTAGGACCCAGGGAGGTGTTGGGGCTGGCATTGCCCCTCTGGAAAACGTGGACAAGTCCCCTCATCCTGAGTCCTGAGGCCATCAGCCGACCCCTGCAGGCAGGATGTGGGCAGGTGGGCAGGGAGACCTGTGCAGACACTGCTGCTCCTTAAAAGAAGCTCTCTCACCACAGACCCGGGTCCTCTGTCTCCCACCGTCCCCTTGCGGGGCTGTGACGGGGGCCCACCATGGTCTGGTCAGGTTGTAGAGTGGACGCCGTGCGGGTGCTCTCTGTGGTCACCTCCCCCTAGGTCTCCCTCTCGTCTTCCCTGGTTCTGCTTGTCCCTGGGTTGGTTGCCTTGGTTTCTGGAGAAGATGGGATCTGACCTCGACGTCATCATCACTGGTGGCTTCCTGTGGTGGTCAACTTCTAACCCAGAGACGGCGGTCCCCAGGGCTTCCTGGCTGGGCAGTTGCCATCACTGAAGGGCATCCCGACCCACTGTGTGTGAAACAGGGTGCCTCTTGGTAAACTGCAGGATTTAACCAGGAGGCCATGAATCACCAACAGACACAGTCCACTGGGTGTCACTAAAATCAGTGTGACCTGCGCCCGTGATTTCCAGGGTGTCCCTCCATCAACGCCCCCCCCCCCCCGAAGCTGTGTAGAGTTTTCCAAGCTGCTGGCTCTGAGAGTGGTTGGGAAGCTCGCGCACCCTATTTCCGGGGCGGGGACAGGAAGGGTGGAGGGAATTCCCTTTATCCCCAACGTGGGAAGACCCCCTGGCTCCTGCTTGGGCTCTGAGCCACGGAGGAGTCCAGGGCCTGCGGGCAGCAACTCCGCCTCACCCCGCTGGACCGTCACCTTCCCCATGGAGCCCTGTGGCCCCGCACCATGCGGCAGCCTCTCCCCACCTACACGTGTGGGCTGCCCCAGGACCCTGCTCTGCCAGCCGCCAACGCCTGCTGCTCAGTCTGTCTGTGCTTCCTGGAGTTCTCACGTCCAGCTCTGAGCTGAGCACGCCCACCACACCGGATGCCTGCAAAATGGCTCCTTGCTGGTGCCTTGGGTAGCAGGATGGACACCACCCATCACGCTGCCAGGAAAGGAGTGGACAGCCAGCAGAGGAAACGTCGCTGTGCTCAGGACGTGCTGAAGCCACGGCAGATGGCCCGTTGTTCAGTGTGGGACGGTTGTGAGTGTCTCGCCGTCAAGCAGATTGTTCTCCCTAAAGCTTCGGTTATGGGCGGAATCGGAACATTAGATCCAAAGGGCCCTGGAAAGTTTCTCACCCAAATGTCTCATTTTACAAGCAAAAACCAGGGTGCAGTGAGATCAAGGGATTGCCAAGGTCATTGGGTTCATTAGCGGTGGGCAGAGGACAGCACCAGGGCCTCTGATCTCCCGTCCAGTGTTCTTTGCTTGGGGCCATGGAGCCTGCTGACTCTGATTCTGTCTCCTCTTGGAGAAGAAAGCAGAAGGCGAGAAGTCCACAGGGTGCTGTGTTCCTGGACATGCTCAGCTCCGGCTGCAAACTGTCCTCAGCTCCACCTGAGCTCTGCTGGTCCTCCCTGGGGTGATGACCTCCACTGGTGGAGGCTGACTCCACCCGAGCTCTGCATGTCAGTGAGGTGGTGAGAGAGCCTGCCAAAGCCTGGTGGAACCCAGTTTCACCAGGGTCGTTTCTTGATTGATTTGTGGGTGTTTGAGTCATCCAGGCCAGTGGTGCCCAAGGTTCTCCTGGACCAGCACCATCAGCATCCCCGGGAACCATGCAGATTCCCAGGATCTGGGGTGCAAAAGGGCAGTCTTTGTTTTGCAAGTCCTCCAGGAGTTCTGATGCCATATGTATGTTCCCTCCTTCCCACGGTGTGCTCCCTCCTTCCCACGATGTGCTCCCTCCTTCCCACAATGTGCTCCTCCTTCCCTGGTGTGCTCCCTCCTTCCCACCGTGTGCTCCCTCCTTCCCCTGTGTGCTCCCTCCTTCCCCTGTGTGCTCCCCCAACCCTGGTGTGCTCCCCCTTCCCTGGTGTCTCCCTCCTTCCCATGGTGTGTTCCCCCCAACTCTGGTGTGCTCCCTCCTTCCCTGGTGTGCTTCCTCCTTTCCACGATGTGCTCCCTCCTTCCCCTGTGTGCTCCCCCAACCCTGGTGTGCTCCCCCTTCCCTGGTATCTCCCTCCTTCCCATGGTGTACTCTCCCCAACTCTGGTGTGCTCCCTCCTTCCCCTGTGTGCTCCCTCCTTCCCACAGTGTACTCCCTCCTTCCCCTGTGTACTCCCTCCTTCCCTGGTGTGCTTCCTCCTTTCCATAGTGTGCTCCCTCCTTCCCCTGTGTGCTCCCTCCTTCCCACAGTGTACTCCCTCCTTCCCTGGTGTGCTCCTTCTTTCCCACAGTGTGCTCCCTACTTCCCACATTGTGCTCTCTCCTTCCCACGGTGCTCCCTCCTTCCCTGGTGTGCTCCCTCCTTCCCCAGGTGTGCTCCCTCCTTCCCCAGGTGTACTTTCTCCTTCCACTGTGTGCTCCTTCCTTCCCTCATCTTCCTTTTGCAGCCTCACTGACCTGGTTACAGCCAACTGGATGCTTTCTCTGTGTGCAGAGGCCCCGAGGCAGCCTCAACCCTCAGTCCCTCCTCCACAAAGCCCACCTTCACCTCCAAACTCAGGGCAAAACTCTCCCCAGGTCCCTGGGTGCCCTCACTTAGGGTGATTAACATTTTCTTACTTCATTCCTTGCTAAGTGCTGTAGTTCTGTCATCTTTGTGGGTCTTTAAGCTCCGTTAGAGGGTAATGGGAATTTGTAGCTGGAATCTTACCACAGTTACCCCTGGGTTGCAGAGAGGGGATTGAGCCCCTAATGTTCACTTATTCTGATGGTTCATGGAGGTCTTCATTCAGTTACCTCTGAATTAAGTTGTGTTAGCATAGCTGAGAGCATCTCTTTCCTAAGGAGTGGAGCGTGATATGCAAAATCCAACAGGGACACCATTGCTGATCATTGGCAAGCGAATTCGTAGAAGAGAAAAATTAGAGCTCTGATCGTGCATGAAATGCCACTTTTGAAATGTGAAAAAGGGCTCTTTTCCCTGGTGATGGAGCCAGTCCTCTGAGCATCTCGTTAGGTTTCAGGTCGTACCTGGAAGGAGACCTGGGTCTGGAGATTTGAAAGCCTGGACTGCGGTGACCCGTTCTCGTCCTTTCTGGCCTGATGACCCTCCCGTCCTCGAGGCTGGCCCTGGAGCCTCGCTGTGCCCTCGGCTCTGTCTTGGGTCACCTTCTGTCTTTTCTCACAGTGCTCATTTTAGATTTGGTTTGTTAATAAATATTTGCCATCTGTGGCGAATTTTAAAATGCAGCAAAATCTTAAATGCCTCCTTAAAAAGAGAGAAAAGGAACTTGGCCTTTGCTACAGAGAGATCTTCATTCCATCCTTTGACATGCACGTGTGAGCACACATGCCTTGTACCACGCACACCTGTGCACACATTGCCCACACCCACACACAGCACTCGTGCCTGGTACTTTCCCATGCCCAGAAGGTGCACATGCACACACACACACACACACACTCACACTCACACACATACCACACTCATATGCACGCCACACACCCACCACACACACACACACACACACACCACATACAATGCCAAGGGTCCCTGCAGAGCCAGAGTGGGCCCTGACTGGTAGGGAGGCTGTGCTGTAGGGAGACTGTGCTGTGGGGAGGCTGTGCTGTGGGGAGGCTATGCTATGGGGAGGCTGTGCTCTAGGGAGGCTGTGTTGTGGGGAGGCTGTGTTCTAGGGAGGTTGAGCGCAGAGCCAGACCGACAGCTAGGTGATTAATAACTGGTGAATTTTCGTTGAGTTTGCTTTGCTATTTGCAAAGCTAATTACTCAATCAGGAGCTCATTGTTACAAAACTATGGTTCATGTTTGACTCCTGGGCTTCATAGGGGAAGCTTTTTAGGTATAAACACCTGTAAAATATAAACATACTTTTGTTTTAAAATAAAGATTAATTGCAATAATCAGTGGAGAAGCATTTAATTGAACACCAGCTTTCCGATTAGAAAGCAGGTGGGGACGCGTTGTCAATTAGTGGGACGCTCCTCTGTCTTGGCCCAGGCAACGCTGCCCTGCTGGTCACATCCCTGCTTACCTGTCAACTAATGTGTAATGACAGGGATGTGAAGCAACAGTGGCAAGTCTTAGGTCCCAGCTATCCCTTCAGCACGGAGAGACCTGCTCCCAGGTGTCTCAGGTGACCCATTTTGTTTTGAGTTGGCGTCATCTCTGACCTCTGTAACTTCTACTCTACATTTGAATAGCATTTCTGAATATCTTTGCAGCACTCATGTTCACAAGCACATGCACATGCACACACGTGCACGCACATATACACACACATGCACACATGCACACACACACACATGCACACACACATGCACATGCACACACACACTTTCTCTTAACAGCTTTACAGGACCATGTTAGCTGATGCGATGCCACTTCCTGTCTCAGTGTCCCTGAGGTGCCACCTAGGAATCCCGAACAGGAAAGCAGACTTTCTGCATCAGTGTCCTTTGGAAGAGCTCGGGGACTTCACTTCTGATAAGCCTTCCCATTGCTCCTGAGGCACAGTGGTCTGCGCTCCACTGTCCAGTGGAACTTCCCGTGATGATAAAGGGCCACGCCTGCAGTCCAGCCTGGTAGCCGGAGTGTGGCCAGCACAACAGCTGAAACTCTTACCTAGAACCAACCTCCCGATCTACTTGAATCACTTCCTATGTCAGCTGATGTCTGCAGAGATGGCTTGGGTCTGGGCCACCAAATCTACATTTATAAAACATATTGAGCCCTGTATGGAGGTATGATTGACACCTGGTGGTGCGTATTTAAGGTATGCAACTCGATGAGTTTGCAGATAAGAATCACTTGTGAAACCAGCGGTAGGATCAACGCTGTGCCCACGCCCATCGCCTCCTGGAGCTGCCCATGCTCAGATGCTGCTGCTGCTGCTGTCATTCTCTTGTGACAGGAACACTTACCATAAGACGCGCCCACGTAGCCAACTGTTAAGTCCTCAGCACGGTACTGTCTCCCACAGGCACCTCGGCTGCAACTCCGTGTGACCAGAGCACAGTCCAGAATGCAGAGCTGGATGGTGACCCAGCAGCTGTCACACGTGTGCACCAGCCGTCGTCACAACAGCCAATACGCACATGCGTCTGAGTCTCGGGTTTTCCAACCTACGTGCCTGACACTCCTCTAAGTGTTTTCCGTGTGGCCACCATTTCAACCTCACGGAAGCCGAGGACTTTCCTAAAGGTGGTGGATCAGCATTTCCAACAGGAGGGACTGGAGCAGGAGTTGGCTGCAGGAGCACAGCAGGCTGAGGGAAGGCCAGCAGGGAGGTGGGAGGGCCCAGGTTGATACCAGTGCATGGGGAGCGCTGTGCACCTCGGAGCTGGTGTCCATGGATGCAGCAGAGACCTGGGCTACCAAGGGCGCCCAGGGAAAGGACGCTATGCGTGCGGGAGCAGGAATCCTTCAGATTTACAGATGCCGGGAGATCAAAAGACGCTGGGGGTCCAGCCCTGTCTTCCTTCTCTTGAGGGCTTCGACCCCAGCTGAGGACAGGGAAGGAGTCCTGCGTCCTCCTGGCCTCCGGCCCCTGCTGTGCCTGCTGCTGGCAGAGTCTAAGGTTCGGGCACATCTCACCTCTAGTCAACCTCGTCACAATCAGTCAGCAACCCAATCAGAACGTAATCAGGAAAAGGGACTTGGACAATGTCCTCTAGGGACTCTTTGTCCCCTGGCAAAGTGTGGGCTGGAGCTGAGCACAAGGACAAGTCACCGTGTAGAGTTGAGGGTGAATGGTCCTCTCCTGGCTCTTCTGTGCACACACCAGTGACAGCATCACCTTCTGAGCGTCACAGCGTGTCAAGTGCAGCCTGCTGGGGTGGCCTGGATATGGACCTGCAGTCTTGACCAGTCGTCTGTTGCCGCAGTCGCCAGGGAAGGTTCCTCAGGAACATACCTGCACAGGGCAGGGGCACCCTGTCCCTGGGACTCCTTCCCACTTGGCTGACTGACCCTTCCCTGGTGAGCTGTGACCCTCTTGCGTGCCGTTGGCCAAGGCTCAGGGCCCTCCTGAGGGCCTGCTTCTTGCCTTCTTCCTAGTCCTCTCCCACTGTGGCCCTCCACACCCTGCTACTCCCTCCATACCCTGCCACTCCCTCCATACCCGGCTACTCCTGTGCAAGGAGGAAGTGAGCAGAGCACATGCAGGAGAAGGCGTCTCTGGCGACGCCTGGCCACGGGTGCCTGAGCTCTTCCTGAGGAAGCCCACTGCCCACCAGGGCTGCCTCCTCCCCTGTTCCTGTGAGCACTGTAGAGAGCTCCTCACTTTGGGAGGTGGGCAGGAGAGTGTGCCCCAGCTGTGCCCTCGAGCCCTGCATGGGGGGGACGTGCCACCAGCTACAATCTCTCCCTCACTCGAGCTCAGGCCAGGACGTTGGCGCTTTACCTCTTGATAGAGGTTTGAGTCATCTGGGAGAATTCATGTGTCACCTGGATAAAAGTCCTCCCCCAGAAGAGGGGCCGAGGAGGTGAGCCAGGGGCCAATGCAGGTGGGGATGCGTGGTCCTGCCCACGGACGGTGGACTTCCAGGGAGACCAGGGCATCCATTGCCTGCTCCGCCAGGATCCACCCATCCCTATGAGCACGTAATATTAGGGGTCAGGCTGGGAGGACCCCAAGACTGTGCGTCCTTGCATATCGCAGTTGATGAGAACAGGAAAAATATTTTTTTTACCCTAAATTTCTAGTTCTGGTAGCAAATAGCTTTAGAGCTCTTGGAGCCTTCAGGACAGTGTTCTCTCGTGCGATTGCAGATTTCCACAGGCTCGTCCTCGGGAAATGCTGGGCAGGGCAGGTGGACGACCTTGGGCTCGAGTTGCCCTGGGAGCCTGCTCTCTGTCTGCAGACCCTGGAGGCAGAGCAAGGTCCTGGGATCTTGGTGTGCTCCTGGCAGCGTCTGTCACGGGCCACCAGGCAGGATCCCATCATCATGGCAAGTGGCTCAGAGGCTCTGAGGTCTGCCTTGCAGCTTGAGGCCTTGACGTGCAGTCTCCATGTTGGGCCCCTTGGTTTCAGGCAGCCACCTCGCACTTCCTCCTGTGCTTCTGACTCTCAGCGCACCACATGCCACCTGCGCTCCCAGCCTGGCATTTTCTTGGAGTCTCAGGCTCCTGGATTTTGTAGAAAGAAGGGAACGTGGAACAGCTCGCCCAGGCAACAGGAGCCAAGCTGCACCAGAGGGGAGATGGTGGGGAGGACCCCGTGGCTCTGATGTCACCCTTCAAGAGGGCCGGGGTGCTGGGGCTCCAAGCGGAGGCTCAGCGGCTCTGTGCTCTCCCAGACTCTGGCCGCAGGCTGCCTGGACCCAGCCCCTGGAATAACCAGGAACTTTGACTTTCTTCTGCGTTTTCACCCATCTTACCACGGATGAGAAGGTGCAAGGAGGACACTGGCCATTCGCTCTGGCCTCTAGATCTGGCCCTTGTACTCTTCCTCTGTTCTCCTTCTGTCTTGAGTGCTACCCAGGTTTGTGTTTCCTGCAGATGAGGACAGCCAGGTGGACACATGGGCAGTTGATAAACCATAGTACGTTTCCTTCCATTTCTGTGTATTCTCACCCACAAAGTCAAAATGTATAAGATCATGTTGGAGAATGACGAGATTCTGTAGGCAGCGCTGTGACCGGGAGCAGCAGTGCTGCCCACCTGGGGGGCCCCTTTCCCACACACGGCCTGCAGTGGCCGCCTGTCTTCATCTCCAGAGCTCGCCCCAAACCTCTATGCTGGGCAGAAAGGCAAAAGCATGGATGAAGTCCCCGGTCCTGTGGTCTTGACTTCCTTTTATCTGCTTATTAAGGAGACAGATGTCATTTCTGGGCCAAGTGTCAAAACCCAACAGAGCCACTTAGACTTGGACTGTGACTTAGTTGGTAAACATGACGTCTTTCTGCACCTCAGGCTGATTTCCTCCCAGGTAATTTAATTTGTAGAAATAAATGCATTTAATTTCTGAACGTTGGCCTTTTGGATGCCTGGGCCTGTGCCACCAAAGCTGTGTCTCTGTGACTCCCCAGCCAGGCCATTATCAGGGCTTATTTGGTGATAAAAATCAATGAGGACGACCCCCACCCCTATCCTGAGGACCATTATCAGGGCTTATTTGGTGATAAAAATCAATGAATCTGGTCTTGCAGCTCATTTTTGGACCCGACGGGCTGTCTTGGCAATCGGTCTATGTGGGCACCTTGCTCTTAGAGATGGAAGGCCACCCACGAGGGCCCACTGGCCACAGAGGAGGGGCTCAGCAGCCTCTGAAGCCTCTCATCTTGCTCGCCTCCTTTCCCCAGAGACAAGTTGGTGTGTGCCTGGGTTTCTGAGGCCCCTGTTTTGGGGACTGCTACCTCTGGGTCTCTCTCTTTCTCCAGGTGCAGCTGGGCAGCCTGTGCAGAGCCCCAGGCCCTGGACACTGCTGTTGCTGGTTGTAGTTCAGGATTCCCCAGTGGGAGGAGGGGGGCTAGTGGTCGGCTCTGAGGAGTCCAGGTATAATGGGAGGACACAAGTGAGTTCCCAGTGCCTGTGAGTTTGCCCTCAAGGCTGATGCTGGCAAGTGGTCAGTAAGCCTGGGAAGAAGGGTCCTCACATCCTGGTACCATGTGGTCAGCCCAGATCACGGTTCCTCCCCCATCACCAGCCCTGCACCAGGACCCTGTGCTCCTGTCCCTTTGGGACACATCTCCGTCCCTTCCTCTGTTGGCCCATGATCTCCATGGCCTGAGATGCCCCCTGGTGTCCTCTGTGCCTCTTCTGCCTCCTGGTGACTCACCTGTGCTCTGAGCTCGAACCCCGCTCTTCCCACGGCCTCCTCTGACTCCATCTCTCGGCTTCGGGAGTCTCTTCCGTCCACCCTGTGGCTCGCGTCCCGTGGCAGTTCTCTTTTGCATTAACAGGTTAGGAAGACTCCGTAGGGAGGATCGAGGCATGTGCATTTCAGATCCCGAGTGCCCAGCCTGGTGTGCTGGGGTGAATGGTGGCCCCCCAAGGGATAGCCACAGCCCAACCTGCATTGTCTGTGACTGTGACCGTGCTTTACAAAGGGTGGGGGTCTTTGTAGACGTGACTGGATTGAGGGTCTCAAGGTAAGATGGTCCTGGGTTGTCCAGGTGGCCCTACATTAGATGCCCCATCCCTGTAGAGGCAGAAGAGGAAGAGACATGGACACAGGGGGGACAGAGTCATAGGAGAATGAGGCTGGGTTGGACGTATGACATCACATGCCCAGGACCACTGGGGGCTGCTGGAGGCTGGAAGAGATGAGGACGACCCCCACCCCTATCCTGAGGACCTGAGGGTGCAGCCTGCCCTCGCTGTGGCCTTCTGACCTACAGACCCTGAGATCGTAAATCCGTGATGTACGTGGTCAGTTTGTAAGGCAGCCCTTGGAAACCATCACACCGTGATTCCTGCATAACTTCAGGTTCCAAGAGCCCCTGGAGATGCCCACACACGTGGACGCTCAGGGCGGCCATACAAAAAGGTGCAGTGTAGGCGTGGCACCTAGGCACGTCCTCCTGCCTGCTTTAGATCACCTCCAGGTGCTCCCATGCCCAGTCCCATGGGGAGGCTGTGGGAACAGCTGTCATGCTGGGTTGTCCAGAGGATAACTGCAGGAAAACAAGTCCATGTGTGTTTGGCAACCGATGTGACTTTTTCTGAGTGTCTTCAGTCCTGGTTGAGTGGATCTGCAGATGGGAACCCACAGACAGGGAGGCCGAGCTCATGAGGCACCTGGCACAAGCAGGGCTGGGCTGGGAGCTGCGTAGGCATTGGGCATCCCGCATTAGTGTTTAAAGACCTCGGGGAGGGAGAAGATCCTCAGCATGTCTCCTGCCCTGAGTACGTTTCCTGAGTCCACTTGAAACCCCGGGAAGCAGAGTTCTGTTCCACCAGGACGAAGCAGACTCATCATCCCTCAGCCCAGGACGGTCCCTCCTGCTCCTGGTTTTCAGCAGGGACAAGGGGACAGAGAACTGCACTCCATGCTTCATCAGATTGACAGGACGCGGCAGATCCCCAGCACAGAGCAGCACAGGTCACCAATTAACCTAATGACTGATTCAAGCCTTTTAGCTTGGGAGTGAGTTCGGGCTGTGAGAGACGTTTCTGCTCCCTGAAGGGATGAAGTAAGTGGTCAGTTGCCCTTGTTGGCCTCCGTTTCGGGTGATGCCATGGCGGGAACAGCTTCTCCGCTGTCAAATTAACCTCCATGGGGAAGAAAGTGTCTCCGGCCCTCCGGCTTCCTCTGGGCGCCAGGGACGAGCTGAGGAATCCCAGGAACCCCTGCCTCCTTCATCCCTGGCCCCAGTTCTGTTGCAGGGGGGAGAGGGCAGTTCAGGACCTGCCTCGGTCTCTGACGCTCTTGGCATTGGAAAGCTTTTTCCTGAGGCTGAGTTTTCCAAAGCATCTTTGAATTATAAAAATAGAAAAGTATTTATTCTGAAAAATTCAACCCACTGAGGACGACATAACTCCAAGTCCTTTCATCTCACCTGCTTCCTCTGAGCCGACTGCTCTGCAGCCTGCCGGACCCTAGGCCCTCCACAGATCCTGCTGACGCAGGCCCAGGGACCTGCACCCCCAGATGCACGTGGTGCCTTCACCAAAAACTTAACATGCTTTTCCACCTGTAGTTTTATGGCACCTGCCATGTGCTGAACGTGGAGGGATCATCTGTGTTATTTTGTAATTTTTTTCACTAAATAAATGCAAGGGGATGCGTATCCAAAGTCCCGTCCTGCCTCGTGCTTCACAGCTGATGTCATTCTGTTCCTCTAGAAACGTGTACCTATTGAGCACCTGCTATGTGCCAGCGCTGCTGCGGGTGCTGGGCTTGCAGAAGTGACACGGCCCGTGAGAGTCTGTTTTTGTGGAGCCTTTTGGTCATTTTAATCAGTACCCTAGCTGGACCCTGAGTTTTTTTCTCTCTTCCAACAAATGCAAAATAGCCGAGGTGCGTGCTTCCTCTCATAGTCTCTTTCTGTGCCACTTTCCAGAGGCAGAGCATCCAGTTCAGGCATGGAGCAAGACAGGGCTACGTACAACCCACAACCCACCTCGGCAGTCGGAGCTGCCCAGTGATGGTGTCCTCCAGGGCCATTTTCTTATTTAGCATGAGGCTGGGTGACTGTCCATAGTGGCATTAGACCCTCTTCTGTCTGCTTTAGATCAATGGTCATTGCTTGGTTGCTTGGTGTCTGCAGGAGGTGGTTCCTGTCCCCCCTGCTCCCTCAGGGATACACAATCCACAGACCCTTGGGTCCCTTGTAGGAAGCAGCTGCTTGCACACCACCTCACACACCTGCCTCACTTTCCTCACCTCTGGGTCGCTATGATGCTGGGCACACTGCCCGCACACCTCTTCATCTGCATGGGTTTAGTGCAGAACCCAGCACATAGCGAAGTCAGGCTTTGCTTTCTGGAAACTTCTAGACATTTTTACTCTCTTCCCCCCACAGCTGGGGTAGTTCCCACTCTAGAGCCTGTGGGGGCAAACAATGGGCAGGGCTGACTCACCCCATCCTTGCCTGTCCCAGATTCCTTAACCCCCAGCAAAGAGTTGGGGGAAGCAATCATGACCACACGTGTCCAGGTGTAGGAGAAGATTCTTCTTCCCCTGTGCCCACCCAGATGCCCGCTGTCACCCTGCGTGGTCTCTCTGCCCTCCTCCAACTTCAATATTGGGAAAGACCCAGCTGTGGCCAGAGCCCTTTGATGAGCCTTCCCGAGACCCCAAAGTGACCCAGCTGTGGATCTAAATGAGAGCAGTCGAGACAGCCTCTGGGACAGACGAGGGCGTCACAGCCTTCTGACTGCCCACTGTCCCTGGGGATGCACGCGGGGTGCAGACGTTGAGCAGAACCTTGGTCGAGGAGGACGTCCTAGTCAGTCGGCTGCACAGGCACCCACAGGGCGCCCACCCTACGGGAGACCTTGTATTGGATCCTGGTGACAGTAGGTAGAGCCTGGGCACATTGGAGAGGATGAGACCAGGGTCCAGCAGGTGACAACTGCAGCGTTGGGGGAAGCAAGCAATGCCTGGAGGTGGGGCTCCGAGGCCACAGTGGGGGACGCTGCTCACCTTCCTGTGGACCTTCTGGGACCCTGGGGATGTCACTGCTCTCTGGTAGAAGCTCATGGTCATCCTGAGAAGAGACTGAAGCTGCCCAGGGCCCAGTGGCAGCGGGCTGCCGTGATCCACTTGCCCTTTTGAGAATTAAAATTTACAGCAGGTATTTTGCGAGCAGATTGACGGAGGCTCCTTCTTACGGAGGGTGAATGACTCTGGAGCCTCATCAGGTCTAATGCCCCACCTGGGAGTCGTCCTGAACCCGAGGAGCTTGTGGATGTCGGCTCTCGGGCCGTGGGAAGCAAGCCTTCTGGCTGGGAGCGTCTCAGGAACAGGAGCCTGTGCATTCCTGTCGACACTGGGAGTTGGCACCAAGCCTAGCCTTGCTGAACTGTGCAACCCCAAGGTTCTCCAGGGCCAGTGTCGAAGGCTTGACCACCAGCTGGTGCTGCTGCTGGGAGTGGCGGAGCCTGTAGGAGGTGGGACCCACTGGATGGAAGTTAGGTCACTGGGGACATTGGAAAGGGAATACTAGGATCCTGGCTCCCTTCCCCCTCTCTCTGCTTCCTGGCCACCAAGAGGTAAAGGTGGCCTCTGCCAGGTGCTCTTGCCGCGATGTGCCTTGCTGTCACCTGGCCAACAGGACCTGGGCTGGAAACCCTGAGACTGAACCAAACTAAACCTTCCCTCTTTTTAAGTTGACTATCTCAGATATTTTTGTCACAGTAATGGAAACCTAACTAGCAATCTTTTTTTTTAAAAAAGAGAGCCCACACTCCAAAAGAATTTCATTTTTTCCTTGTTGTTTGGTGGAAGAGTTTTAGTTTCCAGTGGCTGAATTACAGTTTCAACCCAGGGTTTTGAGTCCATTCCTGATCTTGTGCCCTGCCTGTGAAGTCGACCCGGACAGAGTTCCCATCCAATGATTTTCCCTTGAAATATGGAGGAAACGAAGGGTGCGTTGTCTCCCATCCCGCCCGCAACGGTCAGGTTCAGAGTGGCAGGTGGGGGTCAGCTGTGAGGGCTGAGCGTGGCTCACTGCTTTGGAAGCCAGCTCTGTCTTGTGTCCTTCACAGCTGCACACACTCTCCCCCTGAGCGTGGGAGGTCCCTCCAGAGCTGAGGAAGCACAGCCCCCTTCTGGGCTGGACTGTGGCTGATTCACATGTGGAAACCATTTGACTTCT
This sequence comes from Ictidomys tridecemlineatus, assembly GCF_052094955.1. NCBI lineage: Eukaryota > Metazoa > Chordata > Mammalia > Rodentia > Sciuridae > Ictidomys > Ictidomys tridecemlineatus. The sequence continues at coordinate 121,734,342 of NC_135486.1, forward strand.
GGAAGTTTCCTCCTTTGGCACCACAGTTGGTACCTCCCTTTCGAATATGCTTCAAGAGGGGGGCGGCTCTTGAGTTCTAAACAGTTCTGGTTCTCAGCTTCCTCCAGAGGCGCTGTGTGACTTTGTGAAGGTCCCTCCAGTCTCTGAGCCTCTTCGTCAGCAGGATGGCTAATGTAATACCTGCATCCTTGTCACGCACCATCTTCCAGGATCAGAGGAATTAGGCTAGTTAACCTTGAAGCCTTCTTCATAAATGACAAAGCTCTACTTGAATACGGGGCATTGAGTGACTTCCACTGATCTTGGAAGGACTGGGCAGGACTCCAAGGCTAGCCCGCCGGTGCTGCAGGTGGGTGCCGCCCACCACTCTCCTCCTCTCTTCTCCGTGTATCCCCTGTGTGCACAAAGGTGATCTCCCTGGGTCCATCTCTTCATTCCCTCTCTTCCTCTCTTCAGTTACGTGTAACCTATTTGATTGGCCTGCTGTGTTTTAAATTCCAAAGACTGTATTTTTCATTTTCTGAAGTTTTTTGGGTTATTTTTCACTTCTGTCTATGACAAAGAAAGTCAGAATAAATGCCATTGTCATCCAGCCCAGAGTGCGAGAGGAGATGGCGGGTTTCCTCAGGCGTTGTTGAGATCTGTGTCTGAGCAGAGTCTCTGTGTCATCTGTGTGCCAACGAGGGGTGGAGGTGGCACCTTCCTGGTTACATTGGAACAGTGGCCTGGCTCCTCTGCACTCTAGTGTTCCCAGTTCTCAAAAGCAGGTGCTCGCTCACCTGAAAGCGTCACTGTGAGATTCAGAGGTGACACACAAGCCATCACGGGAAGCAATGCAGATGCCAGAGTGGTGCCCGGTCTCTCAGTGAAGGTGGCAAACTCAGACCTCAGAGCTGCCCCGCAGTCTCTGGATTGTTGCAGAATCTCCTGCAGAGAGACCTGAGAGGGGCGATCAGCAGGGAGCAGCCTTGTTAGTGCAGGTGCTGGCCCAGCGGAGGCGGGTGTGGGAGGCTGCTCCAGTAAGTCGGGGTCACCCTTGCTGTCATTCTCCTTCCTGGCTGGCCCCTCCCTCCCCATGGGGACTGGCCCTGCATGGCCAGGAGGGGTGTGGCCGTGGCCCTCAGGACCCTTGGCTTCCTCCAGCTGTGGGCACCTCTGCATCTTGAGGGTCACCCTCCTGATTGGAGGCTGTTGGCCCTGTTCCTGAGCCCAGGCTACATCCACCCTCAGCCTCCACTCAGTCCCCTGGGGAGCTTTCTCAGTGTTTGACGCCCTCTCCTGAGGGACCGGCAACTTCAGGGTTCCCCAGCCGGAGACACAGACATGCACACGCACACATACACATAGTCACACACAGGCACACATGTGCACCCACACCGATTCACACAGATGTAAACACATACACTCACACAGACACAGACGGGCACATGCTCACACTCACACACAGATACTCACACTCACACAGACACAGATGGGCACATGCTCACACTCACACAGATACTCACACTCACACAGACACAGATGGGCACACATTCACACTCACACAGACACAGATGGGCACACATTCACACTCACACAGACACAGATGGGCACACATTCACACTCACATAGTCTCACACCCCAGGGGGTGGGGCAGGAAGCGAAGCTCCCACCTCTTTCCCTCCGGTCCTCTCCCGCCTGCACCCGCTTACCTGAGCAGTGGGGCTGAGCTAAAGGCCCCGAGGTTGCCCCCGCTATCCCCTCCTCTCTGTCCCACCAGGGACAGTGAGCCTGCTGTTGGGCTGGGAGAATCCACACAGGGTGGTTCTCAGCTGGCCATGCAGCAGGACCTGACTGGGTAGAGCCATTGCGTGTCTGGGAGGGAGCTAGGCACAGGTGTGTTGTAAGGCTCTCCAGGGGACCCTCAGGTGACTCCTGGCCACGCTGAAGCCTTGGTCCTCTGGCTCTGCTGGCGCCATCCGTGACCTCTGGAGGAGGCTCTGGAGCCTGGCGGAGCCGTGCTCTCGGCCTCTGCCTATGCCTGGCCGTCCTGGCCGTCCCTGTCCTGGGTTAGCATAAGTGTTGGTGTCAGATGGGGACCATGGGTCTCCCCCTTGCTTTTGCGGGTCCTAATGGGCATCCCCTAGGCTACGGCTGCCTCTGGATGAGGTGTCCCGCAAATGGACTGTGGTATTGTTTGACCACTTTCTTAAAACTACTTTACTGCTAATTTAGCCCTTAAATAAGCAAAGCCATCAGAGACCTGAAGTCCTGATGGGTCATTTGGGCCCTGAAAATGGTCACTCTCCTCATCTTGGAGTCCTTGGGTAAGCCCTGCGGGGAAAGCCCGAGTGTCTGAAGACGTGGACTTGTAGAGCTCACTGAGCTTACTGAAGAGGCGGGGGGCCAGGGCCTGTGGCGCACGCCTGCCATCCCCGCGACCCGGGAGGCTGAAGCAGGAGGAGCGCAGGTTTGAGGCCAGCCTCAGCAATTCAGCAAGACCCTGTCTCAAAATAAAAAAAAAAAACAATAAAAGACCAGGGGTGAAGTCCCATGGTAGAGTGCCCCATGTTCCATCCTCAGTACTAATAAAGAGAGAGAGAAGTGCCGTAAGGAGACTTCAGGTGACTCAGGACTTGGATGAGGGCCTTAGTGATCAGGTCACCGTTCTCCTTGAGAGGCCTTTGGACTACAGCCCCATGCAGTGGCTGTGTGCAGTGGGTACAAGAAACCTGGGGTCCACCTTCTCTGAAGGGCGGGCGAAGCCACACTGTGTGCAGACCTGCCCCAACACCCCTCCTGCGCTCCGCCCCTCTGGGCTCAATCACCCACTTCTAATTCACTTTTCCCACAGTTGCATTTCTCGAGCCACAGCAGAGAAGTCCTCCATGGGCTGAAACCTCTGGCCTCAGCGCAGAGCACGCCTTGCTGATGGTGGGGCTTCCCACACGCACCCCTGGCCCTTCATCAAAGTGCTCCTGGCTGAGGCCGGAGCTGGGGGACAGAAGCTGGCTTAGCATGCCCTGGCCCTGCCTCAGCCCCAGCACCACCAAAAAAATAAATAAAAATGTTCCTGCCTCAGCCTCCGCAGGTGGAGAGGAGTTCTTGTCCCTGTTCTGCAGTTGGCACAGGAGCTGATGTGTCCTCCATGTCTCCCCCTCCACCAGGCCCCTACTGTCCTTTCCAAGCTACTTCCCATGGCCACCTGGTACCTTGCTGTCCAGCTGCACTGCCCTCGAGTGGTTCATAACAGAGACTGGCAAGGTCTTCTATGAAGGCCAAGCAGGACATAGCTCAGGCTTTAGGAGCCAAAAGGCAAAACCAAGACCACTGCAGAGACTCCTAAGAGCAAAGCGCAATCTCCACACATGTTTTATGGACAAAATCCAAAGAAGTAATAATAACAGCTGTAATTTATTTTATAATCCAGATCTACTTATGAGAATAATCTGAATTTTGGGGGGGAGAGAGAGAGACTTTGCTCCATTGAGCGTGGAAGTAAGTGACCCGTCATGAAATAGTTACAGATATTCACCTGTAAAAACCCCCATGACACAGCCAGGCAGACGGGGCCGGGTAGTTGACTGATGTCTATTCTAGACCTTTCCTCTTTTCCTCTTCCCAAAGCATTTGCCCAGTCATGTCTCGTTTCACAAGACAGCTAACCAGACGCTTTAGAGAGAGGGAGAGGGAGAGTGTGTGCACATGTGCGTGTGAAGTGCTGGTGGCCGATAACGTCTTGATGTGTTCCCACCTCTTAAGAAACATTGTGCTTTGATAGAAATTGTCTTGCAAATCAGTTTCTCAAAGCCTAAAGAAAATATGATTAACAAAGAGAAAAAGTGTTATCCTGAGAAAATTGCTTATGGGAAAGATCTTACTGGAGCCTCAAGATGGTCTGTATTTCAATGAAGTCAGTGAGCTGAGGAAATGTGTCTGGACTGGCAGCTCCAATCCCACTGGCATTTTCTGCATCTGTGAAAAATCACACTCTGGAGAGACGAGGAGTGTGTTCCTCATCCTCCAGTGCGGACTTCCCCGATCCTGAGGGAGTCTTGGCAGCATGAATCCTCACCCCAGTGAGAGAGGAGCCAGGCTGCCTCATCTGAGGGGAGTGCTGGCCTCGGGTCAGCACTTGTGTGCTGAGGACTGACTGCATTCAGGTTTTGAAAGGCAGGGCACTTACCCTTTGGTGTTTATATGTGCAGCAGAGGCAAATGGCTCCTGAGTATTAAATGACTGCACCGCGCCGGTGGAGAATCCGACACAAGCCAGCCAACTGCTTCCCCAAATGATATTTTTAACATTTAGCAGCTGCAAGTTCCCAGAAATCTCCAAAGCGGGACCACTTATTCCACCAGTGCGAGAGCTCTTAGCTGCTGCTGGTTTTAGCTGATCTTGTTGAGAAGGGCGTGGGGACCTCCGCGGGTGCAGAGTGGGGGCCCCAGGGCTGTTCCTGGCTCTGTGCCTCGTTCATACATCTATGTGCTGCCAGCTCACATCCCCATTGCTGGCATCGGGATCTTGAACGCCCCCCACCAAGTTCACCTGTCAAAGGTGCTCCCCCAGGGTGGTGCCACCAGGTAGCCTGCAACCCCAGGGTGTGGGGCCTAGTGGGGGCGCTGGGGCTTCTGGAGCAAGACCCCAGTTCTTCCTCTGCTTTGCTGACCAGGAGGTGAGCAGTATTGCTGCATGGTGTGGTCATTCAGCACCCCCACCAGAGGCCCGAGACCAACACACCCACCTGATCTACCCCTGGAGCCTTTCAAACCAGAAGCCAAGACAGACCTTTCCAAAGTGGACTGTCTCAGGTGCCTGTGAGAGTGACCGCGCTGGTTGATGCCATCCCTGAGCCTCTGTTCTCTGTCCGACAATGGGGCTATTGGTATCCACCCAGGAGAGCTGCTCTGAGGTTAGAAATAATCACGAGTTGCCCCAGTGTGGCTCCGATGCATTGAGAAGCCTAGTGGTGACTCTGCTGGCCTGAGGGGTGTGCCTGCACCCGGCTCTCCCGTCTCCTCCGCCCTGTTGGTCACCTCCCATACCAGCCCCTGCCAACGGGTGGCTGAAGGAGGGCAGCTCCCCCTCAGGACTTTATCTCTTCCTTAGGAGATGATGTCAAAGAGTTCCTGGCGTATGACAGGTTCACAAAGTGCACTGAAATAAGTGAATTTTGATGAACCAAGTTACTTATTGCCAAAGAAGTTGACCGTGCAGTCCTCCCTTGCTGTTGTGGGTCAGGAGGCTATTTCCTGAACCCCCCCTCTATGAATGCCCAAATCCGCAGTGCTCAAGTTCCTTAAATAAAATGGCAAGTGGCATAGTATTTGTGCACAATCTGCTTCATATCCTCTCATATGCTTTAAATCATCTCTGGCTTCCTTACGATGCCCAGCGCAGTGTGAATGTCATGCAGATAGCTGTTGCACTTTATTGTTTAGGGAGCAATAACAATCAAAACCCTGGACATGTTCAGTACAGATGCAATTATTTTTTTCAAATATTTTCAATCCAGAGCTAAATGAACCTGTAGATGCAAAACCTGTGGATGCAGAGACCACCGTGTACCAAAGTACCCAGCATTCATTGTACCCCGAGAGCAAGATTTGTAGAAGTTCCCGTTCCAGGGACGGCGTTGAGTTGTACATGCTTTTCCTGCAGTGGGACCTGGATGCGAAGGTGTTGGCAAGCCAGCCTGAGTCTTGGCTGAAACAGAGCCAAGATGAGGGAAGTGGCAGGTGGTTGAGTCTGAGGTCAGAGAAAGGCAGCGAGTTCTAAAGAGAGGAAGGCGGGGAAAGAAGCAATGGGCAGCCATGACCCCAGGGTCAAGGACCATCAGCCTGACATCTTTGTAGGCGTGGCCACCAGAGAAGAGAGCCAGGGCTGGCTGGGTCTGGAAGAGTGGCAGGAGATAAAAGGTGGCAAGGCAAGCCAGGTGCAGACATTAGCACCCAGAGCGGGACCAAAGCACTGAGCACAATGCCACCAAGTGCCCAGACGGGGAGCGAGGGACCAGCAGGAGACCTCTCCCCCAGGGCTTCCATCTAAAGACAGCTCTTGTCACCTGACTTCTGGCTTCTCTCTTTATCCATCTTGAGAGCCTACTCTCCCCTCACCAACAACCCGGCCCACCCATGTGTAACCTGGGCCACCATGACTTCAACACTAAGGGACAGTAAAGAAGAGTGTGTGCTTGGCCTCTAGGTTGGTGCCATGTGCTTTGATACCTTCGGGTGCTTGGAACCTAGTTTAGACTAGGCTCCCTGGATGGCCTCACAGGCAGTTCACTGGGTTCGAAAGTGAATCAATACCTTGGTCCCTGCACAGAATTCTTCCCTTACAAATGCTGAGGAGGCCTTCAGAACTGAGCAGGTTCAGGGAGCCATGAGGGATGGGATTTCACACATATACACACACACTCCTAAACACCCATGCAGAGGCACAGGCTGCACCCAGGACAAGCTGAGAAGGACAAGAAAGACCTAAAGTCAGCCTGGGACACCTGAGGGCCAGGCACCCCTACCCCTCAGCCACTAACCACGTTGTCTTTTGCATCAGTCATATTTCCCTTATTATAACAAAATACATGAGCTAGTCAACTTAAAAGAGTGGAAAAGTTCATTTGGCTTAGGATTTCAGAGGTTTGAGTCTATGGCCCTGTCAGGTAGTTGAGGCACAGTCCAGGCCCCATTAACCATGGAGAGACTGAGTCACGGGCAGGTAGGTGATGGAAGAAAGTGGCAGAGCTTCGGGGCAGTGGCAACCCAGCTGCTTCCCCATCCCAGTGGATGAGCTGCACTGTGCCCTTAGCCCCTCTGGGCTGTGCTGAGGCAGGGCCTCTCCAGGTAGCCCAGGGACACTCTGTCTATGCCACTGGACTTCAGCTTCCTTAGTGGATCTTTTCTGTTGTGCAGGACTAACAAAGGGAATGGCCTCCGGCCTCTGCAGGAGGAACAGCCCTGGATGCCCCTGATGGTCTCTCCCAAGCTCAGGACTTCTGGGAACAGGGGTCTTTACCTTGTAGTGCTGACCCCAGGGCTGAGGATGGAGAAGAAAACCCAGTGTTTGGACTGAAGCTGAAACGTCTCAGGACCTTCTCTAATAAAAAGCCTACTATCCCTTGGGGAAGAGGTCCTTTTACTCCTGTGGGAATGATTTGAACTCCCATCTCTGGAGTTAGTACTGCTCTGGCGGAGGCGCAAATGTCCAACCCTGCGCTCCCTCTGGTTTGTCTGATGAAGGATTTAATGGATAATGTGTCCTCGGCACTAGCCTAATGGTGTTGCTGGGTTCCTTCATTGCCCTGTATATTTGTGGTTGTTGGCCCCAGAGCATTGGGTCCTCCAGTCCGTTTTTTGGCAATGGAGCCTGATGCTTTTCTCCACGATATCGTGGGTAAACACCTGGTCCTTGTCCGTTTTTTGATAACAGAGTACCCTCTATGATGGTTTGAGAATGGCATTCATTAGCCCAATTTGTCTCCCTTTATGGCATCGTGGGCAAATACCCGGTATTCTACTCCTTTGATACCTAGCTTTGTTAAACCCTCCTCCTATGGGGCAACTCCTTTTAAAATGTCCTGATGTTCACAATTGTAGCATGTTTTTGGCCTGGCATCTAAAGCCTGTTGTACTGCAGCTGCCAAGACTTGCCCTTGTTCATTAATGTCTCTACATAATTTAATATATGTGTTTAAATCTCCATGTTTCCATGGTCTAATGACCTCTCTGCAGCAACTATTTGCTTGCTCATAGGCTAGTTGTTTTATTAATGGCATTGCTTGTTCTGTATCCCCAAAAACTCTGGCAGCTGTTTGAATAAGCCTATCTACAAATTCAGCATAAGGTTCATTAGCTCTCTGTATTACCTTAGATAATTGACCTTGTAAATCTCCATATCCTTGTAAAGTCTTCCATGCCCTAACTGCATCTGCAGCAATCTGTGAATATATAGCCGGATCATATGCAGTTTGTTGCAGCTGACCTTCATAAGGTCCTTTTCCTAACAACATATCAAGATTTCTCTGAAGATAACCAGCTGCTGCATTTGGCCTAGCCGTCTCCATGCAAAATTCCTCATTGGCAACCTTCCATAACAGGTATTGTCCTCCATTTAGCACAGCTTTACAGACACTAGTCCAATCTGCTGGCTTCATGTTCAAGTTGGTAATGGATTCGACCAAGTTTATGGTGAAGGGTGCATAGGACCATAGGTTGTTACAGCCTATTTTAGCTGCTTCACTGTTTTGAAATCTAAAACATGGTGAATTCGCTGCCCTCCTGCCGCCTCAAATACAAGGCATGCTAATCTTTGAGGTCCTGTCTCAGGATCCCATCTATCAGCTCCCATAGGCGGTGCTGTTGGTTGGACACTTACGCCCTCTGGTGATAGAAAGGTGTTAGTAGCAGCCTCCTGTTG